>NC_142654.1:3227500-4427500 GCF_055504915.1 Nelumbo nucifera
GAATGTGAAATAGCTTCATTTGAAGTGGTTACTACCATAAAATGATGCCTTTTCCACCTTTTCTCTCACATGCGACGTTTTTCGGGAATTTAAAACAGATTCACCCACAGATGATTGGGATGGTACCTGCACGAATCCCATTGCCTCTTGGGCTTTCAGAGGATGAACCCATCTATGTCAATGCAAAGCAGTATCGTGGAATTCTCAGACGAAGACAGTCACGTGCCAAGCTTGAGGCCCAAAATAAACTTGTCAAAAGTCGCAAGGTTTGTATCTTTTGCCTATCCACTGTCCCTCCTTTCTTCCCTTGGACAGTTGACCCCCCATTTATACTAAAATCTAAAAATTATTTGCAGGCATATCTTCATGAGTCTCGACATCTTCATGCACTCAAGAGGGCTCGGGGATCTGGAGGACGCTTTCTCAACATAAAGCAGCTCCAGGAGTCCAAGCCTACTGCCCCTGTGGGTGGCCATGATGTCTCAGACTCTGCTTCTCTACAACAGGGTGGAACTCAATCGGAATCTGAAGTTCATCAGTCGGACACTGGGACTGCAGGTGGCTCTGCCCCATACTGCTCTGATGTCACAAGCGATGAGAGCTGCCTGCAGTTCTCGGTCTATCCTGCCCAGAGTGAGATTGGTAGTAGCATGCAGGGTGGAGTGGGCATTATGAGGAATGGTTCACAAGTCCGGGTTCCTGTCATGCGATGAGGGATGACGATGATGGCAACCACCAGATCAGCTCAACTAGGGTGTTACCTTACCGTCTACAGTCTAAACTTGATTGATGAAATTTCATTAATTGGTTGGGTAGGGCAACTATGAAGCGGCTGACTGGTGTTCCATTTGGCAATTCATCCTTGGCTTTGATACTGGTATATGTTTGGTTCCGCTGGCGTTTAGATAAACGTCATTTATTGCTTTAAATGTTTATTTGTGTTATTTTATTTTAAACATTTATTGCTTTTTTTTTGGTTGGACATCATTTTAAATGATTTTTGCTTTCTACCTCAGATTAACACCCATAAAAACATGCCACATCTATATTTTGTTCATGTTTGTTGGCTATCTTTGTTATATAAACAACTCCACAAGGAGCAGACACGGCAATTGTTTTAGTGAAGGTAGTAACTACACCACACTCCTCTTTTAATCACCTGGGCATTGGGGATTACTTAACATGTATGGTTTGTTTGATGGTGACAGTGTTGCTGAATACCTAGCGTATCAAATCTTCATTCTCTTGGCTCAGTTTGGAAGCAGGACAAATGCAAATATGTACAGCTTAAATACATACAAAATAATACAAAATATAAGGTTTTGCACTCTATATATTTGCATTTGTACTCCTTCCAAACTCGGCCTTAATCTCTTCCACCAAGCAGAATCAGCATTTTATGGTTTTTACCAAAATAAAAAAAAAGGAATTAGCGATTCTTTTCCTCTTTCCATTTTGATGACAAGGAGATTGGAGAATCAATTAGATAGCCTACTTTGGTTCAGTGCAGCCAAAAAAGCACAAGTGCCCGTTTGGGAGCTTTCTTGTGGTGGTGGCTTTTGGCTTTGTGAGATACTGAGGTAGGCCACACCTGAACAGCTCATGAGCAATGTTTACCTGTAAAGCTCAAATTTGCTGTTCTTCAGCCAAGAAAGCGGTTCTCTGTTGAAGCTTCTTTTAAAGTGTCCCAATGAAAGCATATCTACCACAGTACATCTGTACATGTTATTAATAACGACTTTGTGTTGTACTGTTGTGGCCCAAGCCCAATATTGATTGAGCTTCCTTAGTTAAGTGAATGACACCGAAATAGAGTTGAGTTGGAGCCATTACAATACCTTGGGTGCTTTGTTAAAAAAAAGGGAAAACTTTCGATTAGTAATTTGTACTTTGGGTTACATGTCACTTTGGTCCCCAAATATGACAATCCAATACCTGCTGTTAACTATTTGTTAACCAGTTGTTAAGTAGTATTTGAAAAAGATACAAATGTCCTAAAAGTGTTATTTAATTTTTTTTTATCAATCATCTAAATATTGGCAAAAAAATTAATAGTCTCATATCTTTACTTTTTCCATTCAACAAAGTTAGGGTCATGTTCGAGTGGGCATCCTGATGATCCCAACTTTCTCAAATAGAAGAGGTGTATGGATTTGAAACTGTTAATTTTTTGTCAATGTTTGGATGATTGATAAAGAAAATTAGATAGCACTTAAATGACATTTGTGTCTTTTTCAAATATCATTTAACGTTTCAAATATCATTTCCGTTTCGTTGTCGCTTATCTCTCGAGCTCGCGCCTGAGTTTCAACTCGCATCCAGTTCGCGTCCAAGTTTTTTTTTTTTTTTTTTCCAGTTCGCACTCAAGGTCTTCCGTTCGTCTGAGCTCCTGTGGTCTACAGCTTTCGTCCGGGTGAGTACTTTCCTGGTCTACTCCCAATGTCTAGCTCGGATGGCTCAGATAGTCATTTCAGCGGGTCTGATGCAGGTTCTACGAACCAAGTTGCATCCCCCGATAGCCTTAGCGAGCCAGAGGTAGAGCTCGAGGAAGAGTTCGAGCCTGTAGGCCGTGGTGCTTCGGGTAGTTTGGCGTCCACCTCTCGCCGAGGTCGGATGTTAGACAAGTTCGGCCCTTCGACCATGACGCCCGAGGGGCTCCAATCCCTCATTACTTACTATAACTTGCCCGAGGAGTATGCTTATTTCATACCATCGGGTAGCTTTCCTTGGGAACATGGTCCTGATGATATCATAATATTCTAGGAGCAGCTCGCCGCGGGGCTGTGATTGCCTTTCCACCCCCTCTTCGTCGAAGTCTTGAACCACTTCGGCGTGACAGTTGGCTAGCTTCACCCGAACTCTATTTGGAACTTGGTGGGGACAATCTCCTTTTCTGTGACGAGAACTTTCCGTTGGACTTGGAGATTTTTTCTTCAATCTTGATGCTCAAGAAGTAAGCGGGTCCTCTCCCCGGGCGCAGGCGGGCTTACTACCTGTCTCCTCGCCCGAGTTTTAAGCTTTTACACGAGCTCCCCAACAAGGTCCCAGCATGGAAGCGGGACTATTTCGGGGTGCGAAGTGTGTTGGGGTGGCCTTTTCAGACCGGGTGGGGAATGGCCGCTCCCGACTCCGGGGTTACGCTTGACAAGGAGACGGCTAAGGGCCTCTGGCAATGGGCGCGGCTTGGGCTGAAGTGTGAACAGTATCTGACGGAGGCCAAGCTTATTGCGGCCGGCCTGAGCTCGGGTAGGTCCTTCACTTAGAGATTCTTATCTTGTTGTCTCTTACTTTTTACTGATGGCGAACCACTTTTTGTAGGTGTGATGGATTCGCGAGGGACCTGAGGAGGACACTTGTTTCAAGGTATGAAGAGGAGAAAGCGGGTTGCCAAGCGAACTCGCGCCAAGGTGCCTCAGGATGCGGAGCCCAAGGTGCCGGGCTACCAGCTAGAAGATCCGCACAGGGGGCCCGAGATGGTCCCTCCGATGCAGGAGCCAATGGGGGGCCCTTATGCTGAGACTACATACACAGGGGCTCCTACATACTCCGGTGCTCCTGCTTACTCCGGGTCTGCTCATATGCGAGCTGGTCCTTCGGGCTCGGGGGCCCCGGGGGATTTCAGGAGCGTGTTGACGCCGACCTACGCTCTTCAAAAGAGTAAAGAGGGCCATCTTCCCCGAGGAGGTCGCGGCATGGACTGATCTCCCTCTGCATCAAGTGGCCTGCCGTGCCGTTACCCACGCTATGGTGGTAAGTGTTCTCCTTTTTTAGCTCTTTGGCTTTTGTTTGGTTGGTTCTTTTGATCATTCAGTCTCTCTTTTGGCAGGTAAATTCTTCCATTCACGCCTTGGCAGCTCAGGTGGAGAGGAGCTCGAGGCAGGCGTGGGCTGTTGAAGCGGCTCGTCGTGCGGACGAGGAAGCTGCTCGTGCTGCTGAAGCGACTGCTCGTGCTACTGAAGAGACTGCACGTGCTACCGAAGAGACTGCTCGTTTTTCCTGGATTAGGCAGGCGAGGTCTCAGAGAGATGCCGAGGCCATGGGAGTGGTGGTGAAGCACATGGCGGACTTGAGGCTGGATTTGCAGCATCAGGTCGAGTATCTTCAGGAGGACATCAGGGAGAGGACGCAAATCTTCTCCCAAAGTATCGAAGATGCCAAGAAGAAGGCCGTCGAAGAGTACCTCGCTTCGCTGGGTTTTGACGATCTGATGGTGGATTCATATAGGAGGGGTTTTAAGCTAAGCCGGTGGATGATCCGGAATACATACCCCGCGCTCGATGTTAGCACCATATCCACTTCACGCATAATTCAGGAGATGGATAATGCTGCTGACACCGAGCCAGACTCCGAGGGTGAGGCGGGGCCTTCGGGTTTTGTCGAAGTGCCTTCAGACGATGATGAAATAGCTCCTGGCTCGTAAATTTTTTTTTTTGTATTACCCTACTTTTGGAATAGAATGATTTAAGTGCTTGTTCTCTCCCGAATTGAGCATATTTGCCGAACTGAATGTATTTGTCGAACTGACTATACGTCCAGTCTGTTTGCTTGTGCCGAGATTCCTTCGTTAGCTCGGCATCCTAGCCCGTAGGCTTTGGTGGTGATTTTACCCATTTCGCTTGGCGTTCTATAGGTAGTATCGCCTTAGGTTGACAATGTTCCATGCTTGGGGTACTTGTTTTCCCTCTAGGGTTTCGAGCTCGTATGCCCCCCCCGAGTGCTTTCTTTACTCTATAGGGTCCTTCCCAATTTGGTCCAAGTTTCCCTACGCCGGGTTCGGGCACCGTGACCTTACGGAGAACCAGGTCACCGACGCGGAAGTTCCTCTTCTTTACTCGCGCGTTATAATATCGAGCTACCTTTTGCTGGTAGGCCGCAGCTCGGATGTGCGCGAGGTCTCTCACTTCGTCCAGTAGGTCGAGGTTGGTGCGTAATTCGCCTTCGTTTGTCTGTTCGTCGTATGCTTCTAGTCGCAACGTAGGTACTTCGATTTCCGCCGGGATTACCGCCTCGGTGCCGTAGGTGAGGTTAAAGGGGGTCTCTCCTGTGGCGGTTTTTTCTGTGGTTCGGTGAGCCCATAGAACACTTGGTAGCTCGTCTGTCCACAACCCTTTATCTTGGTCTAGTCGTGCTTTTAGTCCGCGGAGGATGGCTCTGTTCATTACTTCTGTCTAACTGTTTGCCTGCGGGTGTGCGACCGACGTGAAGTTCTGACGAATTCCCATATTTTGGCACCATTCTTGGAACTTGAAATCCTCGAACTGTTTGCCGTTGTCGGAGATCAGTACCCGAGGTAGCCCGAAGCGACATACTATGTTTTTCCAAAAAAAGTTCTGTATGTTTCGGGCTGTAACCATTGCTAGAGGTTCAGCTTCTATCCACTTTGTGAAGTAATCTACTGTCACCACTAGGAATTTTCTCCTGCTTGTCGCTGGTGGGAATGGTCCCAGAAGGTCGATGCCCCATTGGGCGAAGGGCCATGGACTGGTGAGGTATTTGAGGTCGGCAGCGGGCTGGTGGTGGATATTGGCATGCTTCTGACACTTGTCGCATTTTCTGACGAGCTCGATGGCCTCTGTCTTCATCGTTGGCCAGTAGTATCCTTGTCAAAGTGCTTTTTGGGCGAGGGCTCTGCCCCCCAGGTGTCCGCCGCACAAGCCTCCATGAGTGTCGCGGAGTACCAGCTCGGCTTCGGCTGGGCGCAAGCATCGCAGGTAGGGGAGCGTGTAGGATCGTCGGTACAACTGTTCGTCTATCATGACGTATTTGGTTGCCTGGCGCTGCACCCTCTTGGCTGCGTTGCGGTCCGCGGGGAGGGTTCCGTCTAACAGGAAGCTCGCGAGTGGGTCGATCCAGCTCGGCTCTGCTTCAGTGACGGGAGCGACCTCTTCTGCCCCACCGAGAATGTTGGGCCGAGGTAAGTCCTCTACATACACGATCCTCATGGCGTTGTGGCTCGTGCTGGCTAGTCGGGACAGGGCGTCGGCCTCAGTGTTCTCCGACCTCGGGATTTGCTTGATGAAGTGTGACTGGAAGTTGAGCAGAGCCTCCTTTACCTTTGCCAAGTATGCAATCATTGTGAGCTCGCATGCTTCGTATTTGCCTATAACTTGGTTGACCACGAGCTGGGAATCACTGCAGATAACTACGTGCTTTGCTCCAACCTTGTGCGCTAGGTTCAGCCTGGCTATCAGTGCCTCGTACTCCGCCTCGTTGTTGGATGTCGCGAACTCAAAGCGTAGTGCGTATTCCAACTTTGTTCCGCTCGGGCCACGTAGCATTATTCCAGCCCCGCTGCCTTGCTGGTTCGAGGAGCCATCTTCGTGAAGGATCCAGGGCTCCTCATCCTAGTTCGCGCTTGGTCTAACCAGGAGGGATGCTACACTGGCTGCTACTTCACGAGGTTCAGACTCGATTGGCTTGGGAGCTCCGAGCTCGCCCGGACTGGGGATCTCGGGCTCAACCGGCTCGGGGGCTTCGAGGCTAAACGTGCATTCTGCGATAAAATCTACCAAGGCTTGGGCCTTGATGGCAGTTCTTGGCTTGTACTGGAGATCGTACTCGCTGAGTTCGATGGCCCATTTCGTCAGTCGACCGGAAACCTCGGGTTTGAGTAAAACTTGTCTCAGAGGTTTGTCGGTCAGGACAATGACGGTGTGAGCCTGGAAGTACGGGCGGAGTTTCCGAGCTGCTATCACCAGTGCATAGGCTAGCTTTTCTATCTGCGGGTATCTTGTCTCTGCTCCCTGCAAAATTTTACTAACATAATATATGGGTCGCTGGACCCGATCTGTTTCCTTTATTAGTACCGAACTGACCACCTCGTCACTTGCCGAGAGGTATAGTTCTAAGACCTCGCCCTCCTCGGGTCGAGCTAAGGATGGCACACTGGTGAGGTAACCTTTTAGCTCGTCAAACGCGAGCTCGTCAAACTTTCTGATGATGCGCAATCCGGCCGATCTTAGCTGTCAATGACCTTGCCTCTGAATCGAGTAGCGGGGACCTGAAACGTAGGAGATGAAGAAGCTCCGGGGAGAACCCGGTGTAAAGGCTCCGAAGCTTAAGTTAGGATCTTTCAAAGGCAAGATAAACCAGATAGCGCAAAGTTTGCATACCTCATCTTTGGGGGTGGAACGCCTTTTATAACCACCTCGCGCACTCACTCCTAGACTCTGGTTAGGTCGGGAATGAGTATTTCCGTGCTTCTGCTAGTCCGGGCGCCATCGCCTTTGCTGAAGCAGGACCGTCGCTGCTCCTTTTGTTGGAGCCGTCTCTGTAACTGAAGGCAGTGGTGACAGGTGATGGTGGCAGGTGGCCGTTGGAAATGCGGCCGTCAAGCGTCAGATCCCAAATCAGTCAGTGCGCCGCCCTTGGATACGGACTCCTTCGGTGTCAGGTACGGCGTGGTTCGTCCAGTTCAACGCTCCGGAAGCGACGTGCCTGGAGTGATGCGTAAGGCAAAGTCTCGAGTTTGGAGAAGGGGAGGCCCCAAATTGTCATAAGATGGGCCCGTTCGGGTCTCCGCTTCGTGTGACGGAGTCAAAAGGGAGAGTTCGAGCTCCTCGCAGGGAGTCCGATCACTAAGTAGGGAGTTCATGCCTCTTGCTTGGGAGTTCAAACTCTAGGTAGGGAGCTCGAGCCTCTTGCTAGGGAGTCCGAGCTCTAAGTAGGGAGCTCGGGCCTCTTGGTCCCTTTGGCGTTTGTACCCTCGGTATGGTCTTGAGTTCCGAACTGCTTGCCTTTTTTGCCACGTGCCGTGATTTACAAGATCGGACCAAATCTTCCTTCATCACTTTCCAATATGTTTTGGACATGATCCGTGTCACAACATTTCATACGTGGGGATGAGGAGATCTTGACTCGTGTGTTATTTGTCAAATCCAATCCCTTATACTAGTGATATTGTCCAAACAATCTAAAATGCTGGATAAACATATTTGGAGAACAATCCACCAGTTTTCAAGACTTGTTTGTTTGTTTTTTCACTTCTGTTGTATATATCTCAAACCCATGTTGGGGTTTTAAGTCACTCGTCCTTTTTTTTTTCTTAAATTCTCATCCCAAGGTAAGGGCCATTCTCTCAAACCGGAAAATGCTATAATAGCAGGAATGGGAACCAAATCCTACTCTGTCCAACCAAACAGCTAATGGGCCATCCACCGCACTTCGCCCCACAAACGCCCCACACGACGTGCGATTGACACCTGTCCAGTCGCACGCGGTGGGGCATTCTCGCGTGTGACGTTAACGTGATGGACGTAGCCCTGTCCGTTAGCCCCAAAACCAATTCAAAGGTGCTGGAGCGCGCCCCCTGAAGCTCATTTCCCATATTCGCGCCCCTCTGAAGCTCAAATCGGAGGAGAGGCTCTGACCCCCGTTCTCTGCCCGATCTCGGATCTCCGCTCCCATTTCCGGTACCGGCGAACTCTTCGGTTACCAGGTAAGCTCTAACCCTTGTTCTTTGTCTGGGGCTTTGATATTTTTCATTAAACCCTCTTTGATGTTTTGTTTTTCTTCGACTTTTTTTACCCTCTTTCTCCTGCACCGGCGATCGCTCCGGCCACTGTCACCAGGTGTTGGAGTGTTTTTCATTTCAAGAAACCAATACTCTATGAAGAAAAAACTAAGGAGTGATGCCCCTGCATGTCTTTACTGTGTCTTTGTGCGCACACAACTTTGGAAACTATAAGAGAAAAGACAATAAGTCGAAACAGGTAAATAGATTTCCTCTTTGACCTCTATTTTTCTCTCTTCATTAAGGTAGAGAAGACAGACCCAAAACAATAGAGTGATAGGAAACAAAACTGACCCCATGCTATCCGAAAAGAATATCTCATTTTCTTAGCAACCAAAAGCAGATCAAAGAACCACGTTAATGAAAACGCCAATGGGAGAAATACTTATCCAAGAATATTTCATATAAGAAGAAAGTATGATATAAGTAACAAATACCAGTTTTTTATGCCAGTTTTTTTTTTATTCATGATATTTGAAGGTTGTGATGATACAATGTGAAAATCCAGAAACTCTTGATGTTCTCGGTAGTTCAAGGGCACTCAATATTTTGGATTCTATTTATAGACCCTTTTATGACTGTTGAGTTTGTTCCAATGGATAGGAACTACCCACAAATCTCTCTCAAACTAAACAGTTGTTGAGACATTTTTTCAACCAACAATTACTCTAATGGACCAAGAGATAAGTCAAAGCAACACTTCTACAACAAATAAACAAGAATCTCTCTCTCTAGTTACATCTTTTTAAACAATAGTTTATAAAGCTTCGTAATATGTTATTTTAATCTGCAAAATAGTCGTGCGATGCTGAGATTGATGATACCTTATTGAATGAACACCATGAAGAGAAGGTTCAATATATCTCTGTCAACATATACGTATACTTGCTCTATCAAGAAGCAGAGTCGGATTTCTCAAAAGGAAAAAAGAAGAAAAAGATTCTGACATGGGTTTAGATTAATATGGTTTTTTGTTTAATCACCATCATGTTACTTTAGATCTTATGAAACCCATGATTTGTTCTGGGTCTCCAATCCATGTGACACTACTGTTACCATGTATTAGATTAAGTTGAGGATTCTGCTTGCTTTGTGACAGTAACCGTAGTTCTGTTGGATTCTTTAAACTACTTCAAAGCAGTCGTATTTATCATGTAGATGGGATCATGGGGGGCCTGATTGGAGTGGACTGTACCAGCATGGAGACTGCTTTTTGGCTCATCAAAGACTAGCTATTATTGATCCTTCTTCAGGGGACCAGCCTCTGTTTAACTAAGACAGGAAGATAGTTGTAATGCCCTGCTTTAGGCTAGTTAGTTGGACAATACCATAAACCTGTGTTTAATATATTAATATACCCTTGAAAGCTAAAGAGGAGAGAGAGAGAGAGAGAGAGAGTTCATAGCCATAGCCAAACAACATTTGTACCAAAGCATACAAATTAATAATAAAGTGTTTGAAAATTCAGCTTTCTGTATCTGTACCAAAGCATACAAATTAATAATAAAGTTAGAAAATTCAGCTTTGTGTAGCCATAGCCAATCACTGCACTACTTTCTCCTTCTGTAGTTTTTTCCTAAGGTGGATGGAGTTCATAACCATAGCCAAAACCTGTAAACCAAACAACTTTATAAGTGAGTTTTTAATAGCCATTGCATAATAAAAAAGTTGAATGCAATTCTAAGTGTGACATTCTTTTAACCATAAGGACACCTGCCACATGTCCTGAATAAGCCCTTTCTTGTGACATTCTTTTAAATAATAAATTCAAACTTTGAGAACATCTAATACACCCAGCTAAAATGTATGGCTCACATATTTCGGGGAAGTAAGACATGGTCAATCAAGAGGGTCCCTTAACAGATGGAATTGTTTAGAAAATGAACCTACAAGCACCACAGATTTAAGAACACACAAAGTCAGGAGCACCATCAAGTTGCAAACTCATCATGAGCAAGAACTAAGGTTCTTATCCTTTCAACCACATGTCCTGAACAAAGGTTTTTCTTTTCTGTTATACATTATATGCAAATATAAATCAGTATAGATTGAACATCTGTGTTTTGAGTGTTTCCATCATCTGAGCATAAAGAATGATTAATGGATTAAAAATACCCTACATTCACTGTCTGAACATGAACCCAAGTGTGAACCCAAGTCTGAACATGAACCCAATTCTTAAAAAATGATTGATGGATCACCTGACTGATAAACTACTTAACATGCTAGCGCATCACTCCTTAGTTTTTTCTTCACATTGGTTTCTTGAAATGAAAAACAGTCCAACACCTGGTGACGGTGGCCGGAGCGATCGCCGGTGCCGGAGGAGGTGGAAGAGGGTAAAAAAGTCAAAGAAAAATAAAACATAAAAAAGGGTTTAATGAAAAAATCAAAGCCCCAGACAAAAAACAAGGGTTAGAGCTTACCTGGTGACCGGAGCGTTCGCCGGTGCCGGAGATGGGAGCGGAGATCCGAGCTCGGGCAGAGAACGGGGGTCAGAGCCTCTCCTCTGAATTGAGCTTCAGGAGGGGCGCGAATATGGGAAAAGAGCTTCAGGGGGCGCGTTCCAGCACTTTTGAGTTGATTTTGGGGCTAACGTCCGTCACGTTAGCGTCGCACGCGGGAACGCCCCACCGCGTGCGACTGGACAGGTGTCAGTCGCACGTCGTGTGGGGCGGTGATGCGGTCCATCGGTAATTTTCCGTCTGCCAAATTCCCGAAAGTTTTGCCAATTGCTTTTTTGCTTATTCATTTTCGCTACACCGTAGATACACAAAGTTTCATGCTCCCAGCCATTTACGCCACACGTTGCTGATAATCTCTACCATCGCCATAGATTATTCTAATTAGGGTATCTAACGATTGGGACCAATCTGCCACTTTCATTTCATCGCCAACTTTCATAGATGATAGAACCACCACCAAATTCGTGTATTCCTGAAACCATAATAAAACAAAAAAGAGAGAAAAGAAAATAATCAAATATCCGAATCTCCGAGTAGCGAGTAGCGAGTAGCGACGACGCCGCCTATACATTTTTATTTGGAAAAGAACAAAACCTTCCAACCCTCCACCACCACTGCCCACCTTCCTGCTCATACTCCTTTCTTCTAAACCCTAACCCTAATTCTCGTTTAGTCCGTCAAGCATGGAAGCTTCAATGACTCTCTCACGCATTGGCCTCGCTGGCCTAGCCGTCATGGGCCAAAACCTCGCCCTCAACATTGCCGAGAAAGGCTTCCCCATTTCTGTTTACAACCGAACCACCACCAAAGTCGACGAGACACTGGAGAGAGCTCAGCAAGAAGGCAACCTCCCACTCACCGGTCACTATTCACCTCGTGATTTTGTCCTCTCTCTTCAACGCCCTAGATCCGTCATCATACTTGTCAAGGCCGGATCCCCCGTCGATCAGACCATCGCCGCTCTCTCTGAATTCATGGAGGCCGGCGACTGCATCATCGACGGTGGCAATGAATGGTACGAGAACACAGAGCGCCGAATGCGCGAAGTGGCAGATCGCGGTATTCTCTATCTGGGTATGGGCGTTTCAGGTGGAGAAGAGGGTGCCCGTCATGGGCCTTCGCTCATGCCCGGGGGGTCGTACCAGGCCTACTTGAATATCGAGGACATAGTTAAGAAGGTCGCCGCACAGGTCGAAGATGGGCCTTGTGTGACGTACATAGGTGAAGGAGGGTCTGGGAATTTCGTCAAGATGGTTCATAATGGCATCGAGTATGGTGATATGCAGCTGATATCAGAAGCCTACGATGTCTTGAAGACTGTCGGTGGGTTGTCGAATGCCGAATTGGCAGATATCTTCGCCCACTGGAACAGGGGAGAGCTGGAGAGCTTCTTGATTGAGATAACAGCTGATATTTTCAGGGTTAAGGACGAATATGGCGAAGGTGAGTTGGTGGATAAGATCTTAGATAAAACGGGGATGAAGGGAACCGGGAAATGGACGGTTCAACAGGCAGCAGAGTTGATGGTTGCTGCGCCCACAATTGCTGCCTCGTTGGATTGCAGATACTTGAGTGGGTTGAAGGAAGAGAGGGAAGCTGCGTCGGATGTTTTGAGAGAGGCTGGCATGCGGGAGGATGTTGGAGCAGTAAGGAGTGGCATCGATAAGAAGAGGTTGATTGATGATGTGAGGCAGGCATTGTACGCTTCGAAGATTTGTAGCTATGCTCAAGGGATGAATTTGTTGAGGGCAAAGAGTGTGGAGAAGGGTTGGAATCTTACTTTGGGCGAATTGGCGAGGATCTGGAAAGGCGGTTGCATTATAAGAGCTGTGTTCTTGGACCGTATTAAGAAAGCATACCAGCGGAATCCTCAATTGGCAAGTTTACTTGTTGATCCTGAGTTTGCAAGAGAGATAGTGCAGAGGCAGGCAGCTTGGAGGAGGGTAGTTGGTTTGGCAATAGCGGCGGGGATTAGCACTCCAGGAATGTCTGCCAGTCTTTCTTACTTTGACACGTACAGGCGGGCAAGGCTTCCTGCAAACCTTGTCCAGGCACAGAGGGACTTGTTTGGGGCCCATACTTACGAGCGCATTGATCGTCCAGGATCATTCCATACTGAATGGACAAAGCACGCCAGGCAGAGTAGAGCTAGTATTGGTGCTTTTAACTGATCTTTGCTCTTTCCCTGTTCACTAGTTAATCTGTTTGAAGTTGGAAGCGATGTTGTTATCAGTACGTAGCAGGGTAGCATGTCTCACCATGGATTCCCAGCTTTTAGTTTTATCAGTTATTATTTTGCCTTGCAGTTTAGGATTTTAATAATTGGTCCATCTGCCTTTTAATCTCCTGTAGCTTCAATATGTTTCTGAAATCATCATTTCTCTTAGCAATAGAGGAGTGCAGATAGATATATTGATTTCTTCCCTTTTCTGAAATCATTATTTCTCTCTGGATCAATTCTGCTCGACAGTTTTTATTCTTTTTAGTCTTGAATGCCAATCATTTTGTCCAAAAGGAGTCTTAAGTAATGGAAGATTATGACTTTCATATGATATTCTCTCATGGAAAACACTAGATGCTGTTGTCTATCTTAGGCATATCATGGAAGCATTGTATGAAAAGAGTTCCTTGCCCTGTAACTGCAAGTCAGCAATTCAATTCACCATCCAATATTGCCTGTGGCTTGAGCAGCAATGACTGCAATGCTAAACCATCTTCTGATGATGTTCATGACAAAGAGCTGCTGCTTGCTCTTGTAAAACTGAAACTGGTGGTCTAGACAGAGTGTAGACCTTCTCATTAGCAGGTGTAAATTTGTATTTACGTACTTGAGAGAAAAGAGACATTTTGACCAGCCGTACAAAACATCATATTTCAATAATTTCTTTTATTTTGAGAAATGAATTGCAAGCTTATGAAAGCTAGTTCAAATCTAAAAACAGCTGCTTTGTGTTGAAATGCTGAAGGTTAGGCACATATCCTGTCCAACCTTCACAGGACCTTGGATAACCGAGACCAGCATTGGGTAATGGCTTTTTTCTTAAATGAATTTTGAGTATTTCTATAATGTGAAGTGGACCAAAAGGGAACAGGATCATGTAGTGTGGTACATTTGTTACAAACTTACAATCATCAGTTTTCTGTATGTGTTCAAGGGAAAAGTGGAATTTACTGTTATCCATCAAATATTTGACAGCTATACAGATGGTTAAAAATCATAGAGGTGGTCAGCCTTTAGGCTGTCTTTGCTAAAAGTGGAAGAGGACAATGTTGTATTTCTTCTTAATGATTTTCTTGGAGAGATCATTTGGCTGACCTCAAAATTTTGTTTTGACTGCAGGAAATACTTCGTCATTTGTCTATATGAACATTAAATCATTAATGAATGCAACTAAAGACATTGTCATCCCGGCAAATGGGTGAAACTAACAACAAGGTATTTCTCCATCGTTCTTTTTTGCCCTCTCTCCCCTCTTTCTCTATTGGCCACTGTATGATATTCACAGGTTTATGAAGCATATAGTTGTTGATTTCTTCTTGTTTGAGTAACAAATCTGTTTCTTTCTTGCTTTTTTTCCTACGGTAGGGGGGGGGATGAGCCTTTGATCTCAATAAAAATGAATCCAGTGATTAGGGCTGTTCACGGGTTGGGTTGATCTCAATAAAAATGAATCCAGTGATTAGGGCTGTTCACGGGTCGGGTTGGGTCGGTTTACTGGCGTTTTTCCAACCGACCCAATCTGGTCGGTTTAC
This sequence comes from Nelumbo nucifera, assembly GCF_055504915.1. NCBI lineage: Eukaryota > Viridiplantae > Streptophyta > Magnoliopsida > Proteales > Nelumbonaceae > Nelumbo > Nelumbo nucifera. The sequence goes on from NC_142654.1 coordinate 3,242,231, forward strand.
TTAGAAATGAAACCGAAACCGACCCGGTCGGTTTGAATCGGTTTGGGTTGGTTTTGTGAATGATTCTCTCGGTGTGAACGGTAAAGGATTCAAGTCTAACAAAGCAAAGGCTGGATGCCTGTAAATTAAAAATGATTTGATGGATTAAAACTAATATTTTATATATAATATGTATATTTCTGAAATAAAGCTGAAATATATATATTTCCACAAATATATATCTGAAATATATATGGAAACTGAAATATATCAGATATATATATATATATATATATATATATATATATATGTAAGTCGGTTCGGTTTCGGTTTTCATATATATGTAACCCGAAACCTACCGATACTGAAGAAAAACCGACCAACTCGGGTTGGTCGGTTTGGGTCTTGTTATGAACAGCCCTACCAGTGATCTGTTAATTTTAGTATATAGCTCCTAAATGTACATAAATATAGAGACCAGTTTCACATTTCTCACTTTTGAATGCATGTTTACATCAACCCATTTACAAAGTACACTAACAAAATACTGATACGGGCACTAATTTTCACTTACAATTAGGGAACGTGGTATACAATCTTTACAAAAAATTTTCTCCAAAGGAAACTTGTGCCCACTAGGTTCTTTTTAAATTCAACCTCACCATATACTACTAAAGTAGCTTTTTAGGCATCAAATAGCCTTTCTATTGATTGTTGTTATTGTTTAGAACTTTACTATAAAGATAAAGTTTTTTAATTTATTTTTGTTTTAGTTTTGTACTTTTTGCAAAGCTAAAGTGCTAAAGGCAAACCAAAAGGACATGGCCACATGGACCAAAGTAGTAAGAAATGATTTAGGGCTCATAATGTAACAATGAATATGACACTAAACAGAACTGAATTGCAAAACAAGATTCATGGTTTTAAAAGGGCTTAAGAGGTGAAGTCACAAGTGTGTCGATCAAAGGTCCTGAATCCACCACTGAGAATTTCTACTGTCTCTACTGCAAAAATAAGTGAAGACTTCTGTTCTCTATAGTTTTTCTTTTCATTTCAGGTGTGGAAAATGTATTTACACGGTTTCATTCTTAAGTGCAGATGTTAGTAGCCTCTTTGATGCATTGAGTATGCATTTGCAGGGTTGTCATGAAAGGGAGTTTGTGTGAACTCTAAGAGTCCATCTTCTTGCATTGTATGTCTGATTACTCTTACATTTTATCTATGGTATTACATGCTACATAGTACAGGGAACTTGGGTGCACGTGAAGTTAACTGATCATGGCCATACCAAGAAAGCCTGTTATCTCTATTGGTTCGATCCCACACCTCCTTGATTGATTACTCTTAAATTAATGCAATATTTCTTATTGATAAGAAAAGGTAATTTTCGGATATATCCGTTAGACTTCAATTTGGAAAATCAAAATTTGTTTGTATAGGCAAAAAATTTTGAGTTTAGTTCTCAAATAAGTTTCAGTCTTTCCACCAAGCTCAACAATAAAATAAAAGATGGAGTTGTGTTTGAAAGTCTTTTCCACAAAGTACGATAAAGCAAGGCTTTTATTTTGTCAGTTTGTTGACCATTCGCATTGATATTAAATCACTAAAAAGAATTAAAGGTTGGGTCAACTAAGACTTACTTGCATCGCTGCAGGATTGCAGTAACCGGGGGTCCGGGGGGTAACACAGAACGTACTTGTCATCCCACTTTTCTATCAAAAGCAATGGTGGTGAATCAATGCATGGGGAGAGGATTAGGTGGAAGTTATATGTATGCAAAATTCTAATCGGGAATCTAGTTTTGTGATTGTCGTCTGCCACTGTCTTTGTTATCTTCACCACGCGATTGTGGCAATCGGTTGACGTAAATCTTATTTACCATCATACTTCCCACTCTTGCTTGCCTATTGAAAATAGAGGAGGTAAATCTATGCCAGAGAAGGATCAAGTGGAAGTTGGATGTATGTAAAATACTAATCAGGAATGTGATTCAGCGACCGTCGTCGGCCGTTGTCCTAGCTTGAGTTGACTTGGGTTTCTACCTCTGGGATGGACTAAGTCATGCATTGCCAACTACTCACTAAGGGGGTGAGGCGAAAGTGGGGGTCGCCACAAATGGGTGTATAAAATTTCTAATTCCATCGCTACGGTTTTATTAAACCTGGGTTCTGCTACACCCAACGGTATTGATTTAGCTTCTCCTCCATCGCACGGGCATGATTGGAGGTACTTTGTGGTCCACTCACTCAAAAACAACGGCATTGATTCACCTTGTTCTCATCCATAGGATCAAGGACAGCAACAAACACAGATAACATGATAATATGTTCTGGGGGTAGGATCAATGTTCACCAGTTATCCATATAACTGACCTAACGGGCACCCTCCTCCACTATCCCGCGTAGAAGGCCATATAGTATATGGCTCAACCCCACAAAATTGACATTTCTACAATCTCATCTTCTTACGTAAAGTTGACTTCTACTTTTAAGTGTGGCATCAATTCACCATCTTCTCTTACTTAAGGAGTGCTAAACGGAAGATATAAATTAGAGGCACCCAAAAAGGTGAGGTCGTCAATAAAAACACCTCTAAAGGTAGGTATGAAGCAAAATGGGTGTCCAACGGTTACCCACCACCCACTAAAATGTTACAACTATAGGATCTTTGCATAACACTTTGCTTTTAGGTTCAACTAAACTTGTTAACCCACCACCAAATAGCCGTCAAGTTGAACCCACTAAATCCCCCAACATTGAATTCTGGAGAATAGATTATTACCCATATATTTGTTTCCCAAAAAAAAAAAAAAAACATTACCGATATTTCTGTCAAGAGCTTACTACATGTTCAAAATATAAGTTCAATAAAAAAATGCAGAAAAAACTATACAAATAATTGGTTTTGCATAAATCATAGATGCATTTGAGTTTCGTTACTTTTTATCCAAAACCCTATATTACAAACTTACAGCCCTTTACTTCTAAAAACATGATTATTCACTATTGGTTCTTAAATATATAAGAATATAGAAATACAACGACATAGAAAAATGACTAAAAACCTAATTGTTTTCAACCCTTCCAACAATAGGTTTTGAGATAACACCATGGATCCCATCTGTCTGTAGCACTCAAACACCACTCTCTCCAACTCAAGAACACGTCCACCAATATTACCACTGATGTTCACCGCATAAATAAATTCATCTAAGGAGCCAATGGAAATTGCCCAACAAAAGTAGTTGTAACCACCATCCGTGTGTGCTTCTATCTGACTTGCGTTCAATTGCCTCAGATTTAGCGAATTTCCTTGTTCACATTCAAAGAGAAAAAGTCAATACGAATACTGAAGCTTTAAATATCTAAACAATAAACTTAATTGAGTGGCAATATTAGTTATATCAAGATTGTCAGGGCAAGTGTAAAAGATCTTATTAGGATTCCACAGTGTTTTGAACATATGAATAATACATTTCTTCTAGCACTTGCAATATTTCACCTCGTACTTCAATTGGTTGTAGGGGAACAACCTCTTGTTGACTGTCAACTCATGGTTGTAACGCAAACAATATGTTCATTAACTATAGTTCACATACTATTAAAAACATTTCAATGCATACAGACCACTTTGGACCAATATCATGCAGATCACATACTTGCACCAAAGACTTAAAATGCTAGAATCACTTTTCACTATTTAACTCAAGCCGCATAACATTTGCACACCATGAACATATCACAAAATACCCACATATTATTCAGCCAACTACGCATTAGATACTATAAACAAGAATATACAAAATAAGCAGAACCATTATCCATACTCACCGAACTACTCTAACGAATACATAACAAATACTCCCATGCCAAGTACAAATAAATTCCAACACCACTACACGACATGTGAACACATTTCCTATATTATCATCTATCATAGATTGGAGTAAAATAATTTAAATTCAGTTATAAAAACCATGCATTATCATCTATTATAGCTTGAAATAAAAAAAATATAAATTCAATTATAAAGATGGCTATTACTATTAGACAAATACATATTATGTATAAGGCACATTGAAATTCCAAAAAATTTAGTGGAAATGGCTACCATGAACTTCAAAGTACAACTTGGCTTAAATTCATATTATCATACTCATTTTTTTTTAAACTAGACATTTTTTCTCTCACCCGCATGTCTGAAATTGCTATATCCTATGTTGTAACCATTGTCGAGTTATGGAGCATAAGAGACGTAGTACAGAACAATTGCTAATGGTAGATATCATACATGATGCCTCAATGTGTAAAGCCATGAATGAGATTATTACATATAACAATTCTTCTCCTTCTTGCTTTTGAATCTGAAAGTTGTCCTTCTATGTGACGTTTTAATGTTTCAGACATATAATGTTGGTTCTTTTGGCTTGCACATTTTGTTTTCTAGACTAGGTAGCAATTTTATCTTACTCCATGTCATAGTTTTGAAAATCAAACTATATAGCAATAGTTTAAGCCTGTTTAGTGTTGACTTCAATATGGTAAGAATGGAAATGATTATGGTCTGGATTCCCGTTTTTTTTTTAATTGTTACTTGCTGATTAATCTTCTTCTAGTGCTAATGATTATTAGACACCTCGATTAAAGAGAACAAATGTGGTCTTCAATCCTTGAATAATATTAAAATTTTCCCTCCATTAGATGGCAATTTAAATGTGAAGGCAAGTTATGGTTTAGCTAATTGACTAAGTGTAATCTTACCGTTTGAGAAAATTGACTAACGCTACCCCTACTATTTCTAACAATTGACTAACTCTATCCTTACCGTTAAATTCTGTTAATATTCCGTCAAAACTCATTCACACGTGATATATATATTTTTTAAAACCCAATTTCTTCTCTGTTCTAAAACTCAAAATGAACTAACAGTGGTTTGGATTTAGCACCTGAAGCGAATGCAGGGTAAGCCAAAGCTAAACCATAAGGTTTACAGGGTTCTGATTGCACTCTGATTTTACAATCTTCTTTATACCAGTATTTTGATTAACTAAAAATTTAATGCTCAAAGTGCCCTGTTTTGATCGGCTCTCGCATGAACCATCCCCAAATCCTTCCATGAGTTGCTCTTCTTCAAGTACAGCTTCAGTTGGTTTCATGAAGCTTTGAGTGAGTAGAGTTCGTTGTTCACAACAGTAACAAGGGGTGGGGATCGCAATGTCGAAACAGGGGCATCCTTCAACATGTCTAGAACTAGCTCCCATGCGTTCCTATTTGCATCATAGAACTCACCGTAGGTGAGATCAACTCCTCTTTCGTTTTGCTCTATGATCACGTAGAACTTGTTGTCCATGTAACACCCTGAACACATTTTCGTCCATTGATGCATCCTTGGAAGTAGAACCCGTGATTCTTCTTGAATCATTCGATCTCCTTTGTAAGAAGCTTGATTTTCTCATCATTCTCCCCCTTATCATGCAGCAACCCAAACTTTTCCTACTCTAAAACTTCAATCCTCTTCAACTCAAAAACAATGCCACTACCAACTTAGTTGGTCTGTATCTGACCAGAGATCTCAGACCTTTAGAGTGGCATGAATCTGATACAACAGATCTCAAACTTAGACTCATGCTGCACATCGCAACAGATACAGTCCAGATCTCAACCTTTGCTCTAGAGATCCAACTCATGTTGTACATCGCTGGAAATCTCGGACTCAAAACTTATTTGGCCGATCTACACATTGCAAAGACTCATGCCACTCTAGATCTCAGACTCAAACTCATCTATGCAAATTCCGGCCAGTTCAATATTTAACATTCAAAAGAGGGGAGAAGAGATTAGGGAAAGAGTTTTTCTTTTAACTTAAAGGCGGACATTTCATCCTTTTCATTCTTCCTGTGGGCGACGACACAACAACTGAAGTCTGATCTCTTTATCTTCTTCTTGGGTGATGGCAGCAACACTGCCCTATAACTCCACCCACTGCTCTGTAACTCCACCTAGCAGCAACAACATCTGAACTCCGAAGGATAATTTAGGCATTTTGCATTGTTTTTGATGGAGGTTAACGATAAGAAGAGAGTTAATCAATTGGCAAAAACAGTAAGGATACACATAGTCAATTAGCTAAACCATAAGGGTAGTTTAAGAAATTTACCCTATTTTTTTCTTTGATCCATTGTGTTTCCTACCATTCTTTATGCAACTATATAGACCTCAAATTGGAGGATAAAAAAATGTTAGAAAAATGCTGACTCATTGGTCCTAAGGACCATCATTCTAGCTTAGATCCTACCATTTGAGCCAACTAAATTATTCGCTGAAACTGCTATAGACATTGTTACCTATGCATTGGGCTAAATTATTCATTGAAACTGTTATAGACATTCAAGGAGATGAACAATATACATTGGGCTAACACCACTTTTTTGAACAACCAATCCAGTTCATTCATTACCAGATGCACACACTAGTATAGTCCACGCCAAAAATCCACGCTTCTATGCTCGTTGTTGGAATGGGGTCCGACAACGAAGGCACAACAAAGGAAGGGAGATATTGTCGTTTTTTGTCGATGTGTGCTGGTAAAGAAGATCGAAGGTACTAGATTTCAAGCTAGTTGGAGGTGAAAACGAAGATGGAAATGAATGGGGGAAGAGGGAGATATCTCCCCTTCCATTGGTGTGCGCCAATGAAGAGGATCGAAGAATTGTAGATTTTCTGACGAAGGCGCTATAGATTTCAGACTGTTGGAAGGTGAAAATGAAGATGGGAGTGAACAGGGAAATTAGTAGTCACATGTGAATTGGACATTTTAGGGATTTCTCGAAGGGCATTTTAAGGATTTCTGAATGTGGGGATGATGTGGCATTGCTGTAGGTGGGCTAGTGGAGTGTTTTGAGTTTTAATCGGCTCATTCATGGAAAGGGGATAATTCAAATGAGATCAAATCAGCCCCCCCACAAAGTCGCACAGAACATTCTGGCCATGTATTAGAAACATCTCCCGATGATAATACTAGAAATGATGATGTCATTATTGGGAAATATTCCCAATACACGGCAAGGATGTACTGTGGGATGTTGTGGGGGGCTGATCGTATACCCCTTCCGGCCATAAACATTTATGAAGGGGCCTGACACATAAATTCCCCTACATTTTTTTTTATATAATTTCTTTGTTTCATGGTTAACTTATCTTTATAACCAAATGACTTGTAAATGAGAGTGGATAAAACGGATCTAGTTTGACAATTTCTGTTAAAGTTTTATTGTATTGAAAATTTTTGTTTTGAAGAAAAATCATAACTATTTGTGGGCCCTAAATATTTGAATGGAAATGCTACTATGATGTGGGGTAGCACATTGGAATTATTATATTTAGTAAGAGAAAAAATAAAGAAATATTTTTGGGTAGAGAGAGATATTATGAGTGTTTAGATTATTTTATTCCTTTTATTTTGTGATCATATTTTTTCTGTAAATTTGTGATCAAATTGGACAACCATATTTCAATTTTCAGAGGCATTGTATGTTAACACATTCCTTTTTTTTTTCAATTTTAATATTGTTTAAACCATTGCAGTGGTATATCAAGAGTATCTCCCCATGAATGACAAAAAAAAAATGTTCCCAATATACAGTTACAGTGGCTTATTGGGACAGTGTTAGGAGCATTTCGTTGGTAGCAAATCTCTACAGGATTGTTCAATTCAAGGCATCATGTGGTGAGTACACCTCATAAAATTTGAGACATAACCCCTTTGCTTCACACATAAGGTGGTTGAGTTAAGGCCTTTTTGCTCCACTTGGCCTAAAGGCATGCGCCTCAGCGCTTTTTAAAACTACAAATTAAAGTTTTAACTTTTAAACCCATCGTGAACTTTAAGCGTTACTAGGGTTTGGCAAAGAAAATTTATACTAGTGTGGAGTGTTATTATTGGTTATATTGCCCATTAAAAAATCAATGCATTCAGCTAATCGATCTTCCTTCAGGTTTGGCAGAAAAGAAAATGTTGTTTTGATGATGTAACAATTGTTTCTTTCCGCTTGATGGACCAAAGTTTATACACTTTGGATTATTAGATCTATTGATTCAAATACCAAAGAGGAAGCTCAGTCTAGCTGGGGCTAATTTTCTAAGTTTCCAGCTAACCCGATACAATTCAAGTGATCTCTAATCTAGATCACCCAATTTCAATGCATTGCCTTGACTTATGGTCACAAATATTATTTGGGCGATGACGGATGAGACTAGGACTAGGATGATAAAATGTAAGGTGCCAACCAGCTGCTTGGTTAAGGTCTCTTGCTACGATCAGGCCTGGGATCAAATCCTGTCTGCGTCTGGGTTAGGGGGTTATATGGGTTTATTAGTTATGTGAAATGTTTTTAAATCGAAATTAAAAACATGTTTTTGAATTTCTAATTTAAAGAGCATATTTCCATCAGACTATTTAGATTATTTAGGGGTGTTTGACATCATAGTTGGTTTTATTTTCGAAAACAAAACAAAAACAATTACCATACAATTATCACATCAGAAAATTTATTTTTATTTTCAAAAACAAAACCAAACAAGTTGTTGGACACCTTAATATATCTTGTTTCATAAATTATATAATTCCTTTACTATAAAAGAAGTTCTTTTTTTTGTATTAAAACCAATCATTTTGACAGTTTTTTTTTTTTTTTTGTATGGATGCAACTTGGGTAGGCTTGGTGGGGCTTTTGTCAAAATTTAGATAGTCCTATCCCAAAGCAATGTAAAATGTTAACTCGTGCCGACCCAAGTTGCATTCCTAGTTTTTTTGAAAAATAACCAACTTGTTTTTTGATTTTCAAAACTATTGATACCAATCTTGGGTAGAACTAGAAAGTTGGCCTGAGGGCCTCAGCTGAAGTGTCACATTTGCAATCACAGACAAATGTCATAGGCCCTGAGATGGAACCTTAGGGGCCTTGAGATGGCCCGAATAAGTTATTTCGGTTCGGTTAATTCGGCTATTGGTTCAATTTGCTTTTTATTAAAAAAAATGGTTTTCAGTTTCAGTTCGGTTTGACTAAAATTTTCAATCGAATTTATGTTGTTATTTAATTAAGTATATTAAATATTAATATCTTATTTAATACTTTATACTAATTAATTATTATATTTTTCAATGAATAATTAATAATAGTTAATTAAAACCTAGCCTCTTTATTAATTGTTTATTACTCATTAATCATTAATTACTTTTGAAAATGACTAATTTGTCAATTCCCCATTGGCATAGGGCTTTGGGCCTATTTTAACTTTTAAATAATAATAGCTAATTAATTAAAATCATTAGGCTTTGGGGTCATTTTAACTTTTAATTAATAATAGTTAATAATTAATTAATTAAAACAATTGGCTTTTAGGGCCATTTTAACTTTCCATTAATAACACTTATTAAATGCTTATCATTTATATGGAACCAGGGCCCAACCAAACCAAATTTGGTTAGGGTCAGTTCGGTTTTAAAATACTTCAATTCGGTTTGGTCAAAGGAAACGGTAAAACCGAATAACCAGCTAGGCCATCGGGTTGAATCGACCTGACCCGACCGATTTCACACCCCCAATGAAAAGTCAGTTGAAGACACATGCATTTGTTTTTTGTCTTTGGCTAATGTGACATTTTCAAAAGCAAATTGAGCACAAGTAGAACACCCCCTCAATATAATTTTAAAAAATGGAGAAATTTCTTCAGCCAATGAAGAAAAATAAAAATTGTTATGCATAGAGATCTAACTACATATCCTCGATATTTGTTTTTGTTTCTTTAAGGTTTTTAGAGACTGAGAAGGAGAGGCAGCCACTACTATAGATGTTGATGAGTTGCATTATTTAATTCTTAAGTTCAGAAAACTATATGCACCAGGTTAGCATTGCATTTCAATCAACTTTGGGCCTTTGAGGGAAACCAGAATTTGAAGTTTCTTCCATCAGTTCATGCACATAAATTCAAACATTTTTTGTTTTTTAATATCTGTTTTTATAAACATTAAAACCAAATAGTGGTTTCATGCACAATAGATATTAATACCTAAGAGGGTGTTTGGAATTGTGGATATTTATTAAATAAACATTGTTACATAGACATCACTTCAACATTTATTCCATTATGTAAATTCGTACACATGGGGATTTGTAAAAATAGACGTCGATTTATGTACGTGCTTGCCATTAATAGAAGTTTCATTTTAGTGTTTCACTCAATGGGTAGGTGTTTATTTAATGATTTATTGATGTGAAGCCTAATAACACCTAAGTATCGATAAATGGATTCATCATTGCTTTTCTAGATTTTTCAAATAAATAAAATATAAAACGTTTAATCAATAATTATCCACGGTTCCAAACACATGCTAATATATATCACTAATGTGAAGGTGTTTTTCGTATAAATACCTACAAAACCAAACGTATCATACACTGATTGTCTTTAGTTAGTGCAGGAGAAATAAAAGTTTAGCAGATCCCAACCAACCCGGTCCAATTGGAATGTGATGCAATCAGCAATCTCTATTACGTGGACGACATATACAGAATCAGATGATATCACTCTCGATCTCAACCGTGGGATCCGGTTCAGTCATCTGGAAAATGGAAAGAACTTTATACCTGGGGCCTGGTGTGGTGTGGTGAGATCTGTGATGAGCCAAGCCCGAGCGTGGACTAAATCAGCCCCCCACAATATCCCACAACACATCTCCGCCGTGTGTTGAGAGCATCTCCCGATGATTTGAACTGTGGGACGTTGTGGGGGCTGATTTGAACTCGAACGAAACTGGATAGTGGAAAGTGGAAACCCCTGTAGGCTGTAACCCTGTCCAAGATCCAAAGAGTCCGAGAGTCCCAACAACAAAACATTTGATTCTCCTCTCCTGTATTAGACCAGACACTCATCGGCTCACGTTAGCCTTTTCCTCCATTTATCACAATCCATTTTCGCGGACTTGTTACCGTTGTCTCAAATCCACTTAATCCTCTCATTTCTAGGTGATTCAATTCCGCCAACTTTATTATTATTTTTTCATATCTCTCTCTCTCAAACTCTGGGAGGTCAAATATTTTGCCCTTCCCTCCTTTCAAACACCTCTCTCTCTCTCTCACACACACACACTCTCTCTATCTCTCTCCAAGCTCTTGCAGTTTCTCGCCATCTCTCTCACTCTCTCACTCTCTTCTCCTGTTTCTGTTTGTTTAATTTTTTGCGTCCTTCAAATCTGGACGGATATCCTCACAAACCAGTAATTTCTGTGTCTTATCTCTACTGGCCTCCGGCTTTTCTCTCTCCTTTACTTCCCTTAGAAGAGGAAAAAACGGTTTTGAAGCTTTGTAGCAATGGACGGAGGTGGAACGTACAATCCTCGGACTGTCGAGGAGGTATTTAGGGATTTCAAGGGCCGAAGAGCTGGCATGATTAAAGCTCTCACCACTGGTACTTCTTTATTTCATTTCTCGAGGCATTCTGATTTTCCTTTCTTGGTTTATCTTTTTTTTTTTTTACGTTGAATTTGGGGTGTTTGGGCTGTTTTTCTTTTCAATCCTCATGTTTTTCTTCTTTTCTTCTTGCAGATGTTGATGAATTTTTTCAGCAGTGTGATCCTGGTTAGGGTTTACGCTTCGCTTCTCCCTTGGATATTTATTTCTCATTATTATTACTTATTTTTTGTGATAATATGTGTGCATGAATAGTTTTCTTTGAGTTGTTCATTATGCTTGGATGTCGTAATGTGGTTTTATTCTCAGGTTCTCTGATTTGGACTCTTTTTGTGGATACCGCAGTTTCTTGGTCTCGGTTTGTTCCGTTTTTTTTACTATTTTACGGGAAGCAGAAGTTCTACACAATTCCTGCTTTTATGCTTGAAGATTATCTTTGCTCGCTTCACGATGCGGATGTTAATTTGATTTTTCTTTTCGTTCTTTTTTACTTTATGAAGTTTTAAGAGCGTGTTCTTTATGTGTATTTTGTTCATATATATCGTTTGGATTGAATGCTTTAAGTGCTAGGGTGGACTGGGGTTATGATTGTAAATTTTGTTTAGTTTTAGAACAATATAGTATTTTTGTTACTGATTGCTTAGGATATATTACCTCCAAATGCTCATAGATAACTGTTTTTCTTATTATGTTTTTGATTTCTATAAAGAAGTGCACAGTTGCTTGATTGCTTCCATGTTCTTCTGGTTGTTTAATAACGAATTACGGGTATTCAGTTTTGTCCATTCATGTGCCCAGAATTTGGATCAGGCCTGGGTGATGCTTTGACCTGAGTATGTGAGATGGCCATCTTTGTGTCTGGAGAGTTTCCTAGGTGGGTCAAAAGACCTATCTGAGTGGTAAAAAACAACCTACCTGTGTGCAATAACATGGAGCAGGGGCTTTTATTCCTACAAAATTTAGATTCTGTTCTGTTTTACATTTGAGTGGAAGAGAAGGTAAGTTTTTTCAGAGTACAGAAAATGGTAGACTAAAATTTCTAATCGACTGTCGTTTGAGCCTGATAAGTTAAAGTTGAACAATATCTTTTGAGGTCTATTTTTTCTCACGTTTTTATCTCTTAAGGTCTTTTTTCTTCCGTTGTGCTGATCTGTCTTCTTAAAATGCAAAGGCCAGACAACATATGGTATGCATTGACAATTGATGCACATGAAGCCTGAGATCACTCTTCTCAAAAAGAATATAACTATATAAGTGCATATGCCAGACATGTAAAGAAGAAGAGCAATATGCTGGAAGTGGTATTGGATTTTAGTTTACAGATGGTGCAAGGAATGTATGAGGTGATTCTTTTCTTATGATGACATGGGAAGCTCTAGAGGAACATATTCATCAAAAAAAAAAAAAGCTATAGAGGAACATAGTTCTTACTATTTGTTGTCCAGACATGATGTAATTACAGAAAGAGATGATTGTCCATTTGAATGATAGTTTTTAAGAGAAAGCAAATTAAGATGGAAATTATTGGCTTATTAAAATAAAAAAGGAGATGTATGTCCTTGTATTCAACTTTTAGTTCTTTTTAGAAAAAACCAGATCCTAATCTACATCAACTGATCTTCAATCTGCTGATATGGTGATTGGTGGCTGATGACCTGATATCGACATTTCTGTTAGATGTGGTTTTCACATGATTGATGTATTTGATTTCTGGTGGCAATTGTTAATGACCCGTGAATAGCTGGTCATGTTACCCTGACATGGCAAGGACAAGCCATTGACAAGATAACCAGACAACAGAAGATTTCAGCAATCCTTCTGTTGACAAGAAGCATTATAGAAAGAAGATTTCAGCAATCCTCTGCTCTCCCTTGATAGTTACCCATTTCTTCTGAATACCTCTACCAATATTCTAGAAGGGCACAACACCAGTTTCCTAGAGCACAAGACCTCCCTGTGCAGCTGTTCCCCAAATTTTATAAATAAATGCAATAAAAATATATAAATTTCCAGGGGTTGTGGTATTTTATTGTGTTCAATGTTTTGCAAAATGCAACCTCATAAGTTGGAATTGGAAAATTTAAGTATGGAGTTTCCTCATTAATTCGTTTGTTTGTCATTACTGCTTCTCTATGCTGGTCTCGCTGCTTTGTCCAAAAACATGTATATTATCCTCGTAAATTTATTGTGTTCAATGTTTTGTAACTTTGTACATTAGTGATTCTAATCTAGGATTTGCCTATAACTTTGTTAATTTTCTATTTGTAATTGCCTGTTTTCACAACTCCTTTGCTCTATGGATTTCTTATTCACTATTTCATGTCCTTTGCAGAGAAGGAGAATCTTTGCCTGTATGGATTTCCTAGTGAGCAGTGGGAAGTCAATTTGCCTGCTGAAGAGGTGCCCCCAGAACTCCCTGAGCCTGCTTTGGGCATCAACTTCGCCAGAGATGGGATGCAAGAAAAGGACTGGTTGTCCTTGGTTGCAGTCCATAGTGATGCATGGTTACTTGCTGTGGCATTTTATTTTGGTGCCAGATTTGGATTTGATAAAAATGATAGGTAATCTTTCTATGATTAATTGCCAATATGTTCCTTGTTACAAGTTCACTTAGAAAATATCCTATATTACCAAAGGTGGGGTTGTTTTTGAAATTGGACTATTTCCTTTATTGTTACAAAATGCTGTTTGGACTTTGGATTACCTTCCCTCTAAAATTCATCAAATTTGCTTTTCTACTTTGAGGCTTAAAGCTTTAAATTGAAAGTTTCAATTTAAAACATTTAGTTTTATGTAGTTTAATTTCAGATGATAAGCTTTTTAAAACATTTAGTTTAAAATTTAAGTTTGCATTTTTTAATTAATGCTGTTTTTAATATTTTCTTCATTTTTTGAAATTTTTACATTCTTTTTTTGATTTTTTTTTTAAATTTGCACCTTAATTCAAAAAGTCTAGGGGTGCAACTCAGGTTGGACCGAGTTAGCATTTTATGCTGCTTTGGAATCAAGCCTTTGGGTTTGGTCCATTTAAATTTTCGACAAAAGGCCAACCCAAGCCTGCCCAAGTTGCACCCCGAAAAAGGCACACGTCTCACCTTGCACCTTGCTCCTCAAGTGTAAAATTCCCTTTTGTGCCTTACACTTTTAAAACACTGACCTGAAGCCACAATCCAACCTGACTAAATGAAGAAGAGATATTGAATCCAACCCGACTTGTCCACCATATAGTACACCTATACTCAACTAGTGATTTAAAGGCATGCCTAGGCACACTGGAGGTAAGGTATCTGCCTTGCCTAGGCACGACCCCTTTGAAAAGGCGTGCCTCTTGTGTGCCTTTCACCTGAGCCCATGCATGCGCCTCAGCCCAATCTTGCGTCCAAACCCCCTTTTTGCTAGTGTTTTCTCGTCCTTTTTAACACAATATTTTTTGTCAAACCATTTGATTTCTATTCCCAAAACACTATGAAATGCAACTAAAATAACAATACCAATCTCTTTATATATTTTAGGACCTTCACAGAACCAATCTATTTCTATGATGGCAATCTCATAGAAATAGGAACACAATATGTTTAACATCACATTAACTGCTTGAAGTAATGTAATTGGGATAAAAATAAATAGATGGAAAGTTTCACTTGTTTGAATTGTTGAGTGCTTGAATATTTTTATATTTTTGTTTTTATTTTTATATATTCACTTTGAATATATTTTATATATTATGTATTATAATTTGAGCCAATAGGATTTTTAAAATATTAAGTTCTTTTAAAACCTAAGTTTGAATTTTTTGAATTGATATCATTTTCATTTTATTTTTGTTTTTTTTTGAAATTTTAAAAAAAGTTTGCACCTTGCTTCAAATGCCTTTTTTTATGCATATTATTATCTAAAGCTGAAAGGTATAGGAAGTTGTGGTTGTTTTGTAATTATCAAAAAAAAGTTGTGGTTGTTTTGCTGGTTCTAGAATATAGTTGATGTGCTGGCCATTAGGTTAGAACTAAGGTGCATCATGTTCCTTCAAATTATTTTCCTAACTTAAACTGGTCGCTTATTATGGTTATCTGTGAGTTGTGATATAGATAACATGGTTGCAACTTCCATTTGGAAAATTTAAAGATGAATATGCTAAAGACATGCTTGATCTGTTTCAGTGTTCTGAAAATTTAAGGAGTTTCCCTTGATTTATTGAGGGGCTGGCAGGTTGTGGCTAATATCCGAAATAACATGCAACAGAGATTGGTAGAGTGGACTCCCCCTTCTTTTGGGGTGGTAAAATTTAACTTTGATGGGTTCTGTTTAGGGAATCCAAGAGCTTCTTATGTTAGGGTGCTGTTAGTAACATTCTTCTCTAAGCTTTTCAAGGCTTGAAACCATTGAGTGCGCAAGGTATGAGGAATGTGGAAGTGGAAGGGGACTGTCAAACCATCATTTGCCGGATGAGTTCATAGGACCAATGTCCTTAGAAATTCAGGACTCTGGTGAGATTGGTTCAATTTCTAGGTGGCTCATTGAATTCCTCATTCAAATGGGTCCGTAGGAGTGATGCTATTGGCAGATTCTCTGGCTAGAGTTGGGGTTGGGAAAATTGAGTTAGAATTGGGTTGCCCTGGCCCAAGGATTAAAATATCGATACACTTGATACCCAAACTGGTGAGATTGGTTCAATTTCTAGGTGGCTTATTGAATTTCTCATTCAAATGGGTTCATAGGAGTGATGCTATTGGCAGATTCTCTGGCTAGAGTTGGGGTTGGGAAAATTGAGTTAGAATTAGGCCTAAGGATTAAAATATTGATACACTTGATACTCAAATTATGTATCAATATGACTGGTACTCCTCGGGGCCAGATGGACTTACAAATCTTTTCTACATTAAATGCTGGGACTTTGTAAAATAGGATATTCTGAATGTCTTTCATGAGAGAGGTTCACTGCAGAGGAGTTTAAACACTACCTTTATTACCCTTATTCTGAAGATTGAAGGTGCAGTGAATATAAAAGATTTTAGGTTGATTAGTCTTCTGCATAGCTTCTGTAAAATCTTAGCCAAAGTCCTTGCTGAGAGAATGAAAGGGGTTTTAGGTAGTGTTATCTCTAACAATCAAAGTGCCTTTGTTCCGGGTAGACAGATGCTTGATTCAGTGCTTATTGCCAATGAGCTAATTCATTCAATAAGAAGAGAAGGTTCCCCCAGGGCTGATCTGTAAACTTGATATTGAAAAGGCTTATGATCATGCCAACTGGAGATGTGTTGATCTTGTATTGCAGCAGATGAATTTTGGGCAGAAATGGAGGAACTGAATAAAAGTATGTATCACCTCTCCAAAATTTTTAGTCTTGATTAATGGACAATCTGCAAGCCTCTTTGATAGTTGCGGGGGTCTTAGACAGGGTGATCCCCTGTCTCCATTACTATTTATATGTGTAATGGAGATCCTCACTTTGTTTTGTAAAAAGGTTGCTGAATCTGGTGAGTGGGAAGGTTTTGCAATTACTTTGGAGGGGGAGAAGGTTAACATTCTCCAATTTGCAAATGATACTTTATGTAATTATCTTGGTTTGAGGTGGTCTCTGGCCTTAAAGTCAATTGGAATAAAAGTCAAATCATTCCAATGGGTCAGGTATCCAACTTAGTTGATTGTGCGGAGATTTTGGCTTGTCAGGTTGAGTCTCTTCCAGTTAAATATTTGGGTCTTCCTCTGAGGGTGAGTTGTGGGCTATCTTCAATTTGGGACCTGGTTATTGAAAGAATGGAGAGAAAATTGGCTTCTTGGAAGGCAAAATACCTTTCTTGGGGTAGGGTGACTTTGATTAAGAGCACACTCTCCAATTTACCTACCTATTTTCTTTCCCTTTTCCCAATTCCTAACAAAGTTGCAAGAAAGCTTGAAAAACTCCAAAGGAATTTTCTTTAGAGGGGTTGGGAAGAGGAGAAAAAAATTCATCTTGTTAGTTGGGATCAAGTCTGCCTCCCCAGGATGAAGGTGGTTTTGGCATAAGGAAGCTGAAACTTTTAATTCTGCCCTTCTCTATAAGTGGATTTGGAGATTTGCGGCTGAAAATGATGCCTAGGAGATTTCTCATTGTTGGCAAGTATGGAGTGGAGTGGAGCAACTGGAGAACTAGGGACCCTCCTCCCAGTTGGGGAAATTCTCTGTGGAAAGGGATAATGATGAACTTCTCTGTTCTTGCTGATGGGATCTCAATTAAGGTTGGCAATGGTAGTAGAACCAAGTTTTGGAAGGATTCTTGGTGCTTGGATGGCCCCCTTGCTGAATCTTTTCCTCTCCTCTTTTAGTGTGCATCTAACCAAGAGGCTTCTTTTGCTGAGTGTTGCAGCTTATCTGGAGATTCAGTTTTTTGGTCCCCTACCTTTAGAAGGAACCTTTTCGACTGGGTTCTTCAGACTCAAGAGGTTGACTTCTGCTCAGAAGATGAGTGGTATTGGAAGTGGAATCCAGATGGTGTTTTCTCTGTCAAGTCCTTGGCTTCCAAACTTTGTAGAATGGGTGCTACTGATTTCCCTTGTCATCAGGTGTGGAATCCCATTAGCCCATCTAAATCCAACTTTCTAGTATGGACTATGGTTCTGAATAAATGTCTGGCTAGAGCTAATCTTGTGAGAAGGGGCATTCGGCTTTTGGACCTTTCATGCAATCTGTGGGAACAATTCTGAAACTACTGATCTTTTGTGCATTCACTGCCCATTTTCTTCTCAGCTGTGGAATCACTTCTTCATCTCTATGAACTTAAGATGGGTTATGCCAAGTTCGGTAAAGGAGCTCTTGTGTTGCTGGAATTTTAATGGGCTTAACAAGAAAAGAAAGATAGTGTGGAAGACTATTCCTAGTGCTGTCTTATGGTCCATCTGGTCTGAGAGGAATAGCAGGCTTTTCTGTAATAAGGCTTTAAGTCTTGAAGAGGTTATCCAGAAAGCTGTGGGCAAATTAATCTCTTGGGTGTCGGTCTTTGAGGAGTTCAGAAATTGTAATTTGTCTGTTGTTTTTCATTCCAGTTCTTGGTGGAATATGTAATTGCTGAATTGTTCAGTCAGCCTTTCTGGGACTGATCTCAGCTTGTTTGTGTAGCTTTTGATTCAATAAATATTATGTTACCTTTTTCCCAAAAAAAAAAAAGAAAGACTGGTACTCCCTTTTTTAAATTGTTTTTACTTTTTTCTTATTTTATAATCATTGGAGGGTTTGGATCTATTGGAATGTTTTAAATGTTTTAAAACACTTTTGTATTGGTGTATCCATGTGTATTTGGATGCACTAGTTCTGATGCAATACGCCTGATACAGGGTGTATTGTATCATTATTTAATCCTTAACCAGATCTGGGTTGTAATTTGTAAGGTTTAAGTTCATCTTTTCTGTCTATCTTTTTATGAGCTCTCTGCTGTATATGGCCCCATTTGGGTGAGCTGGTTTGTTTCCTTTTAGCCTGCTGCACTATTTCTGTGTATTAAGGTGGTATTTAATGAAATTTACCCTTTTTTTTTGGAAAAGGTTAAGTAATATTTATTGAGATAAAAATTATACAATGGAGGCTGAGATCAGTCCCAGAAAAGGCCGACTGATCAAATCAGCAATTACACAATGAAATTTACCGTTATTCATAAAAAAAACTGTCTTTTTGGTTTTTTATGCAAAATATAATCTAAGTGGAAAGGTATTAGAATTTGTGGATGCTTTGCTGGTTCTGGAATACGGTTAGTGTACTTGGTTGTAACAAAGGTGCATCATGTTTTTTCAATATAACTTTTCCAACTTGAGCTGGTCGCTTATTGTGCTTATGTAGAGCACATGATTGCAACTTCTTTTTGGAAGAACTTAGATGAATACGCTGAAGGCATGCTTGATCTTTGATCCAGTTTTGGTGCTAAACTGCAAACAATAAGGTTAACTGGAGGTCGTGAACCATATTGTTAGTAGAAGTTTAATCTATTGGGTGCTTGTAAGTTGTAATCAGCTTGTTTCATTATTATGCAAAGAAAATTTCTATCTTTTCTACCCACCCAAAAAAAGAAATTCTTATGTTTATTTTTTTTTTTTGGTTTGGACTTTTTAAGTGAAATGCTGTATTATAATTCTTTGTATTATAATGCTGTATTAGAATTCTTCTTCTATCCTATTTATCAAAAAAAGTCTTCTTCTATCCTTTCCCACTTAAGTGTGGCCAACAGCATGAATCCTGCATGAAAGAAAAAGAAAAATTCATGCTGGAATTTTGTCATGCAGGAAGCGTCTATTTAGCATGATAAATGATCTCCCGACAATTTTCGAGGTTGTGACTGGAACTGCAAAGAAACAAGTAAAGGAAAAATCGTCAGTTTCAAATCATAGCAGCAACAAATCCAAGCCAAATTCTAAATCGGTAAAGTGATTTTTTTCTGGCTTACAGTTGGTAAATAGAATCTGATCAAAGTAATTGCCATGTTATGTGACTTTTGACTAGACTGGATGGTCAGACTCTTTGGGATTTTGCTTGGGCCTGAGACTGGCTTATTCGTAGATGCTAACAAATATAGGGATTTGGACCGTTATCCATCAGCCTTAGTGAGTCAGTTTCCAATATAGGGAGATCAGATTGGCACCCCACAGAGCATGCCCCACATGCACATCTCAGCATGCATTGGGAACATCTCCCGTACTTATCATGGGGAGATGATCCTAATACACAGCTGGGATGGGCTGTGAGGCACTGATGCAAATTCCAATTTCCAATATAAGTTTCAGAACATTGACTATTGGGCTGTGACAAGTGAACAATCGGTTTATTTGGTTGTTTCAGTTAAAACCGGTTTTCTTTAATATATTAATATATGTTAACACACACACATGTGCACACACACACACACACACATATATATATATATATATATATATATATATAATATTAATATATACACATATATATATATTGTATAAATAATAAAGTTCAGTTAATTTGGTTTTTTCGGCTAACCAAACTGAATTAACTAAAATCTGAAATAACTGAACAAAAAAAACCGAAACTGAAACTTTTGGTTCATTTTTTTTTTTTTGGTTTTAACCAAATGCTCACCCCTACAAGAAAGCAATCTTGAAGTTTCTTCTTCTTCCTTTTTCTTTGGGCCAAGTTTTAAATGATTGGTCCATGACATGCATTGTAGTTGGACTGACTAGTATTTTGGACTCTAGGTTGGCATTAATTTACCCTTTCTAATTGTCCAAGCATGTGCTGAGTTAGATGGTTGAGTGCCAAATGTCACCTATATTACTGTTTCTTAATTTTATCAATTCTTAGTTGTTGAAACTCTTCCCCAAATTTCTCGATTCAATTGGTTTATTTTTTGACTTCTTTTTATGTAAAAGATATTTTCAACTGGAACGAGTGTGGAGTGTGGACTGTAGAGTGGAAAAGTCTTACCTATTCTTTTAGCAACAAGTCATTGATTTTATTTTATCAGGGAAGAATAGGAGGTTCATCTCTTTCTAATTGATTTTAGCATGGAATCTATCATACCTAGGGGTGCAATTTGGGTGGGCCCAGCTTGAGAACCAGGGCCTGAGAGTGTAAAATTTTCAAACCAGGTACCTAATTGATGGAGATAACTTTGAGACCAAAGCACCACATAGAATTCGTACTTATTTTAGGTGTAGACGGCATTAGCTTAGGGTTACTTTGATTAATGCACAATTTGGGTTTAATTGTAAAATTTCTTCTTGGTGGGTATTTGTAATTTTCATTGGAGGGGGGGGGGGTTAAGTGAAACTTTCATATTTGATAGGGACTTAATTGTAATTTTTGGTTCTAGGTTTCTTTTAAATACACATTATGTTAGGGTTGTATGACATTATGTTTTTGAGAAATATAAGTCTTTCATATCATCTTTCAAACTTCTTCTCTTCTCTTGTCTTTATAATTTCTTGTAACAGGTGGTGGTTCTGCATGACTAATTTGCACCCTTAATCATACCTTCTGTGCTCTTTTTGGTTGCAAATAAGATGAAAATGAATGGATTGGCAAAACAGGATTCATTTAGCTGATCCCAATTGCATATAATAGGCATGGATGATGGTGATGGTGATTATGATAAGATGAAAATGTACAGTTTCCAAAAATTCTATTTTCCACTGGTTGTATGTGAAATGACTTGGGAAAAGAAACATTTTCCAAAAAGAGACTAGTGGCAGAAAAAGCATTTAGGCCATTTGCTGAGAGAATCATGTAATACAAATTTTCCCTTGGTCCTGGCATTGCTCAATCTTGCTCTCTTTTGTTGACAACCATTCTAGCCAACCATCTGCTAAGCCTGTTAGCACCTAGCAGACCCTGTAATTTGAGATCTAAGGTATCAAGTTCTTCAGCTTTGGAAAAACTAACTGATCACCACTTAACAGTCTCCTTCAACTTCAAACCCACAACAGCCTCTGCTTTGTGCTAATTTCACCCCTTGAAAAAGGGCTAATAGTTCTGCCTTCAATTAGCACGAAGTCTTCTCTGTAATGGGCTTCAATTTTGCAGTTGTAAGGTATTAGAAGCCAAGAACAAAATGAAGTCAGTAGACCTGCTATTAAGAGGGTTTACTCAAGGAAAATGGCACATGGAGTAAAGCCAGCTATGCAAGATACAAGTGGGAATCTTGATTCTTGAATTCTTGAGTTGTTACAACTACCAATTGTACACCTATAAATAAAGGGCAAAGCAATAAGAAACACACCTTGACTCAACCCAGAAACCTCTCTGTTTTCTCTCTTCCCTTTTCTCTTCTTCTCTAGGAGATTACACTATCTCGAATCAGTGTCTGTGTTGGGCAGAAACCCAACATAAGGTTGTGACCTGGGTGGTCAAACTGGTAACACAAACGACTGGATTCCAGGTTTTTGATAATTCCATCAGATGAACTTCCTGTTGAACATGAAAAAAGAGCTTGTTGCACACCACCTATCCAACTTTCTTTGTCATTTGCAGTGTTTTCAGACCGTTGTAGACCTGGGTGGTTGAACTGTTCGAACTGTCACTTGGCATCAATTCCAGTGCGGGTAAACCCCAAACCCTGGAATTGGTCAGAAACTGTTGACTTGGTTAAAACCATTGATAGGTGGTTGAACTGCCACTGTTTGACCCTGGCAACAGGTCACAGGTTACAAATTACTATAGTACAGAAAGTTCTAGAGGCCATAACCTTGCGCTTGGTGGTCAAATTGTTTTTTTTTTTAATTTTTATATTTTGGTTTACTTTTTGCGATCTATGTGATGTAAAGTGCCTAAGGTGTCTTGGCCCACTATTTTTTTGTAAAGCCTTTTTTCTTCCCTCAATCTCAAGTTTTAGCTTTCCTAGTTCATAAAATCTTAAAAAGTAAAGTGACCCATGCGGCCCAAATGGGTAAACCGCTGACCTGTGACCTGGATGGGAAGTGGTTCAGCCTCTGCACCGGTTTTTAAAATACTGGTCATCTGTTGAAATGCTATGAAAAAGTAAAATGAAGTGCTTTCATTCTCTTTGTCCAGAAAGCCTTATTAACCTGTTATTGATATATATATATATCTTACCATTTATTTTGGCAGCGAGGGTCTGAATCTCAGGGCAAGTATTCTAAAGGGCTTCCAAAGGAAGAGGAGGAGGGTTTAGACGAGGAAGATGAAGAGGAGCATGGAGAGACCCTGTGTGGAGCTTGTGGTGAGAACTATGCTTCAGATGAGTTCTGGATTTGCTGTGACATTTGCGAAAAGTGGTTCCATGGAAAGTGTGTGAAGATCACCCCAGCGAGGGCTGAACACATCAAACAGTACAAGTGTCCGTCTTGCAGCAACAAGAGAGCACGTCCTTGATGGCATAAACAGATGGATTCTTACAATCTGTATGTTCTAATGGTACACTTGGCTAACTGTGTAATTGTAGGTTTTTTCTAGTCTGGTGCCCGTTGGGCACGTTGTGTAGGGGGTGCTTTGATCTTGAATGTGACTCTGGAACAGAAATGCTACTTCTACTTCTCTGTAAGTCTTTAAAATGCCCTTTGTTTAATTTCAAGTAGGATATTATTTTTTCCCCGGTAGGGAATTGTTGGATTAGCAGTCATGCATTTTCTTTTTTAATTGCATGACCATCATAAGCACCATCTTGTGCATGTTGCCGTTGAACCCTTTTTCGTATACGCATTTCTAATGATCTGACAGAAAAGCTACCAAGTACTTTTAAAGTCACAGATTGGTCTACTGGTTCTCGAGTGGTCATATCATTTTCGATTACATTTTTAGAGAACCCAGAATTGCTAGGATTATGCGTTCCCTGTAGGCTGTAGAATTTATGGTTCTGTTCCGTCGACGCCCTTTGGTAATCTATTCTACCACAGTTTCTGATTAATAACATTGAACCTGAGTCGTTCACTAACGTCTGTTCGTTCCGTCACTGAGGTAGGCTTGGTCGGTATCAACTCTGGAGGAAACGAGTTTCGTTGTTAAAGGCTGCAGCTTTGGTTGTTGATCGTAGATTCGTAGGTATTCAAGTGAAAGTCTTCTCGGAATAAATGTGTTCTGTTTTAGAAATTGACCGCAAGTAGGTATTTAAGCACAAAGAAACCACTTTATTCCTGAGTCCTGACCACTGTTATAATGCGGTTCACGCCTTTGGTAGGTGGGGGGCATAGTGGCCATTCTTTTGTTGAATATTGCATTACTGAATAATCTCACTCCTCTGTTTGACATGGTGTCTACGCATGATGCAAATGGGTTGGTAAACTGTAAAGTGTAAACATCGTTCACATTGTTATCAATTTTTTTTTTGGGGCAGCACAAACTGCAGCTATCTTGTATTCTTGTGAGCGATCTGATTATCACTTCTGCTAATCAGAAGGATTGGAGCCACCCCACTGTGCTTCATCGAACAGCGTTGTTAAGCTCTTGGGAATCCAATTCAACCAAAAGGTTTGGAATACTGAGGCTCAAAGCTTCGGCTAGTCCTCTTCTAACAGCCAAAGCTTCAAGAATTAAAAAAGAGGAAGATGCAATCCGACCACCGCCTGCGGAGTTACGGTCGCCAAAATATCTTATGGTGAAACCAATAGCTGCTTTATCATGCGAGACTTCTGGACGTATCTTAGTTCAATTAAAAAAAAGGGAGAATGACCAATCAGCCCAGATCAGAATTATATAGCCCCAAATTACAGGGGAATGCATTTTGACTGTGAATTGATGTCAATTCACAGGCAGGATGTGGTTTATAGGGGGGAAAGGGATAGTAGTAGGGGGGGGGGGGGCTGGAATTCAGAATTTTGCATTGGGTGTATCCGTACTTCTTCATTTAAAAAAAGCCTCTACCGGGCTTTCCCAAGAAGGCGAGGGTGGACCAGCCAAAGAATTTGGGAGAGCTTAACTGAGCTCGGAACCAGGCAATGAAATTCTAGCAATCAACAATTTTGGAAGTCGGATCGGTCTTCATGAACCAGAGTGTTCGTTGAGTTTCAAGCAATCGCCCAGACTGAGAGGAGATAAGAGTTTAAGTGCTTAAGCCAAGAAAGGACCCAACCGATGTCATCTGATTGCCAGTTTGAGGGATTTGATGCGAAGTTTAAACGGAATCAAAGGAATTCGGATTTCCTCCTTATAAAACTGTTCTCATACTGTATTCACAGCCATTTGCAGTCCTACATTGAGAATATCTCCGTTAGTTGTGTCTATTTATTCATGGGGAGAGAGGCTGTGAGGACAGTATGAAGACGGTTTTCTGAGGATCAAATTCGATTTCGAAATTCAAATCAAAAGGCTCTAGCAAAAGGGCATGGCGGCCTAGAGTCTCAGGGTGATCACCACATTTAGGACAAGAGTCGTGGTCTTGAAGATGTCTTTCTTTGAGTCTAGCCATTGACAGAACAGCATTGCATTGTGGCAGCACCGCCATAGAAAAAACTTAATTCTTGGGTTACCTTCAGCTTCCATATTTCTTTCCGACCAGACACAGGAGTAGGCATAGCATCTGCATGCTTGCTAGTGAAGACTTTTCTTTGGCCACATAATTAGTGGACTTCACTGAGAAGTTTTCATCTCTGGTCAGGCCCAACACTATTTCATCCTGCTTCTTGACCCCGCATAAAGGGATTGCAAGAATTGCCTCGTCTTCCTCCTCCCACAACAAAATTCTCATCAGGTCTTATCTTCCAGGGCCGAAAACTGTGATTTATCAAATCTGTGACCTTCGTAACAGGAGGATCTGAAGTCCGGTTTGAATAAACCTTGAGGTGAGAGGGATTTGGGTCACATGAGTCATCCAGGACTCATGTATTCACACATTAACAGACTCCTCCAGGACCAAGAAGAAACAAGACCTTGTTCACAGTCTCTTGCAATCATGCATTGAGAATATCTTTTTATGAAAATAAACATAAACGGTTCAATGAGGACTGAATCCGAACTCGCCCAAGATGGCCTAGATCGTAGCTGAGCTCTGAGCTCTGAGCTCTCCAAAAGGAAACATGAGGGACCATGCAGCTTTGGCCAGTAATGGGCAATACTTGGTTTGTCTACCACGGACACGAGTCTTTCCACCTCCTGATTTTTATATCTAAAACCTAAACCCTTAAATTTAAGGGATAAGTAGACTGTACCCCTAAATTTAAACTCTAAACCCTTCAACTCTTTAACCCTTCAACCCTAAAATCTAAAATCTAAACTCTAAATTCTTAAACCCTAAATCTTAAACTTTAAACCCTAAATCCTTAAACATTTGAATTTTAAACCATACATTCTTAAATCCTACCAATAAAACCTAAAATTAGTGTATGAAATGATTATGATAGGATGCATATCCTCCAACTTGGTACCAGTATTTTAGTATTGCCATGACCTATTCTATTATTACTAACCTTATTGAAAATGGCAATTAAATATTAAGTTTTTAAATTTCAGTCACCTACGTGAAAGTAGGGATGTCAACGAGGTGGGTTCGGGGAGGGCTTTGTAAATTCTAGACCCTACCTGTTTCTCGAAACCTCTCAACCCGTACCCACCCCAAAACTCGCAGTGCATTGGATTTTGAGAATCCAAACCCTCCCTGCACATGAAAGTGCAAAACCCTACCCGACCCTGCCCTCCCAGCATTCAAGGATAGGAGTGAATTGGGTTTAAAACCTATATCTAATTTCCTATTATTTTTGTCATATATAAGCAATAAATAAGTAAAATAACACAAATAAACATCAAGATTTCTAGTTATTTGACTAAGAAATGTAAAAAATACATAAACTATCAATTATCCTTCACATAAAATTTAAAATATTATTAAATCCAACAACTAGTACATAAAATTTATATGCTTTACAACAATATACGGGTTGGAAATGATCAGGCTTAGCCTATTTCCATACCCTACCTGTACCCACATGGATTGTAGAATCCCATCATTTAAGCAAAAAATACCCACCGAATAGGATAGAAATTGCCATCACTACGTGAAAGACAACAGTCTAACAATTGCATCTATCATAAGATCGTAACAACTTGTTAAAATAACACGGGATTAATTAAAACTTTATCAAAATTTTCACTTCTTGGTGCCACATCAACAATGAAAGATGAAAAAGTAAAAAAATCAACTGACCATTGAATTTAACGTTTTCAAGTATCTTTTATATATATATGGAATGGTGATTCGTGGCAGCACCAGGTTTTAGTAAATGGCATCCACTTGTGCGAGTAGATCAAGAATCCCACGTGAGAGCAATCCAATACAATCGTGTGACTCAAATTTCTGCCTCCCCCGCGGCCCCGCCTCTCTACTCATTTTTATCTCTCTCTACTCATTTTTAACTCTTACAGTCTCTCTCTCTCTCTCTCTCTCTGACCAAGAGCTAAGGGAAATCTTGTCGTTTTCCCTCTGGTGAGGGAGAACGAAGGAGACCCTGTCGTTTTCCCCTCAACTCTATCTATCCCTCTACTCTGACCAAGAATGAGAGCTAAGGAAACCCTGTTGTTTTGCCCTCAATTTTGTATCTCCTTCTACTCTAACCGAGAACGAGAGGTAAGGAAACCCTATTGTTTTGCCCTCTGGTGAAGGAAAGCGAAGGAGACCCTGCTGTTTTCCCCTCAGACAGTATGGATTTCTGCTCCTATAGTGCTCTTTTACCTTCCTTCTTCTACAAGATGGATTTGTGTACATTCGGTGCTCAACCATGTTACCTCGAAACTCTTCCACCCTACCCCGTTCTCTCTTCTCCTCCTACACTTCTTGTAGTTCATACCAGCTGAGTTGATAGTGTTGTCTGCTTCGTTAGATTACCGGCGACCGTTTAGGAGATTGCATCGATAAGCAATCAATCTCCGTTTTTCCCTCAACTCTATATATCCTTCTACTCTAACCGAGAAGGAGAGGTAAGGAAACCCTATTATTTTGCCCTCCGGTTAAGGAGAGCGAAAGAGACCCTACTGTTTTCCCCTCGGACAGTATGTACTTTTGCTCCTATAGGCTCTTTTCTCTTGTCCGATCTTTGCAACCCTCTTTTGCCCCCTACCTCTTCTTCTCGGTCCCAAAGTCCCAAACCCTACCTTCCTTCTTCTACAAGATGGATTTGTCTTCATTCGGTGCTCAACCGTGTTACCCCGAAACTCTATCACCCTACCCCCTTCTCTCTTCTTCTCCTACACTTCTTGTAGTTCATACCAGCTGAGCTGATAGTGTTGTCTGCTTTGTCGAATTACCGGCGACCGTTTAGGAGATTACATCGGTAAGTAATCAATCTAGTAATCATTCAAGAGATTAAGTGGGTAAGTAATCAATCCCTTAATCTCTTAGTTGTAATTAATTACAACATAATGAATTTTAATTAATCATACCTACTAATTATATTTTGCATGGTGGACACGCTGGTCGTATCATTTGACGAGGGTGGATTTCGTCCTCCAACGACATTGTAACATCTAACATCTCGGAACAAATCATTTAGGCAACAACTTATCTTAGAAATAATGTCCCAGCTTTATCAATAAAATCAAATACAAATTTCCCTATTGATGCCTGGTGGGACAACCCCCAGCAATAAAACCAAATACAACTTTCCCTTCCTCTTATGAATGCTAACTTTGTTTTTCTTTTTGTTGAAATTGGTTGGTTTATCCATTATATCTAACTAATGATTTGATTTTGTTTTCAATTTTGCAGATGCACAAAGTTGAACATGAACATCATATATTACTTAAATTTAGTCATAAGCCCTCTATGTATTTGTGAACAAGCAACATTTTTAGCCTTCTTTTTTGTTAATTTAAAATCTTTTTTCTTACTATTTGCTCAGTCTTTTTTCTTTTTTATTTAAAGTAGTTAGGTTTTAATTTCTAATTCATCATTTTTCCATTTCTTGAACTCAATGTATAGAGAATTTACTTGGAGGAAACAAGTGAAACTCAAAGTATTGACAAATTTATGCTACATCACATTTGAAGATTGTATTGGTACAAGTTTTATTTCCTACCTTCCAGTTTATTCAATAAAAGTCAGGAATTGCAATTATGTTTCATGGGATATTTCTTGCCCAGTTGATGCTCATTCTAACACCCATTTGATGTTTTGTTCTCATACTTTGAATATGTGCGATAGGCTTCCTTTGTATGATACATTCAAATCAGATTATTTTATAATATATTAATTTAATCTATAAATTTATATATGATAATTTCAATTTTTATATTTATATTAATGAATGATAAATAAGTTAAAAGGTAATTATTTTTTAATTTAAAAAATATAAAGTAGAATCTGATCCAATCCAATCCAAGATCTCTACAATCTGTCATTAGCCCAGCCCCCCGCTAGTTGAATTATTAATGAGATTTGTTTTAGTGGATTAAAGCGTGCGTATATCACTTTCCACGTTTTTTAGGTATACCTTGATAGTAATATCCACACACTTCATATAAATTATTATCATGTATCTTTTGTATCTTATTTATAGTAAGGTTCAAAGGGGCGTCGGTACTGTGTAATGTTAAAATTCAGTACATCGAGTAATTAAAAGCATCAATACTCTGTTTTTTGAGTTTTAGTGGACGTCCATTATTCCACCATTATTGCACGCTATTATTTAAAAGGTAACTGTGTCCTTTAGTCTTTATTATTAAAAACTATCAAAAGTTGCAGATATCTCCATGTTTTAAAATATAATAACATCCCATAGGCAAGAACCTGCATATCGGTCCACAAAACATTATTTTGTTTAGTTTTTTTACCCAAAATTGTTTGATTGGTTTTAGACTTTTAGGCCTGTCTACCTTCTAAAAATACCAAAAATCCCAAATCTTCTCTATTTAGAGTATTGGTGGCTTGTTGATACGATATGATACATTTGATAAAGGGCGGATCGATAATCTAAACCATAATTAAAAAAAAAACAATTTGGAAATAAAATCGTTTTGGCCATCGGTTTTTGGGTCGACGGTCCGATCGTCTGGTTTAAATGCATGGCTTGTTCTAATAAAAAATTAGAAATAAAAAACAATCAAAAACTATTAAACGGGTTTGATGGTTCAACTGCCTGAGTCCACGAATTATTAACTTTTTCAATGGTTTTTGGCCAAAAACTAGGTTTGGGGTAAAACAGAACCGATTGCTTGAACAGTTCCTGGGTCGAACGATCCAATCGTCTGATCAATGGTGATTTGAAAACCATGCTTTAACCCTTATATGCCCCCTCCTCTCTTACTTTCACAAGTTTTTTTTTTTCTTTAAATGAACTATCACAATTGTGTCAATAGTGAAAGTAAAATGACGAAATTTATCCTGCTTGTTTTGCATGTATGGTGGGGTTTTATTCTGATCAAATCCAACAAAACAAAATTAAGCATCTCACCACCAAAGAAGAAGCAAATTAGAAAACAAGCCCTTCTCTTCTCTTGAAATGCCACATGAAGAAGATAAGGGCAATCTGGGCATTTTGAAAATTTTAACAAATCACATGATTGCATGTAACTTTTTTCCACCCATTTTCCTCACAGTAGGCTAATGGAGGAGCTTTTGCGGTATAGTTGTAAAAATTGGGGGTGGGGTGGATCATGGGTAAGAACAGTATGTAATTTTTGATAATTGAGGTAGCAAAGAGACACAAACACACCTTAGTATTGGGGGGGTGTTCAAGGTTATCCTATTTATTGTTTCGTCTTAAAAAAAAAAAAAACTAGTGTTTCATCAAGTCTTAAGTAATACGTATCATGGTATCAATATTTTGATTTTTTTTTTTTGCATGATATATAAGTTCATACAAACTCTTTGTAATGGTTAGTGTTTTCAACTCATCATTGATTCGATCAATTGAACTGTTTGAACTGTTATTTGGTCAAGATTTTAGATTTAATTTAAGTAAAACCCAAAAAATTGCCAAAAATGTTGATTTTGTCAAAAACCATCTCACCCAGATGGTTGGACTGTTGACCTGATCAACATGGTGATCAGATTGCAAGTTACATACTAACTACGTATGCAAAATTTAGGAGGCCATAAATTTGTACTTTAATGTCTAATTGAGGTAATTTTTTGGGGGTAACTTTTTAAGCTCTGTGCGTTCCAAGGAGCTGTAGGTGTCTTGCTTTACTGTTTTCACAAAAAACCCTTTTTTTAACCTCAAAATGCAATTTTAATACTTTTATAAAGAAAAAATTAAAAACTGAAATAAAAAAACATGAATTAAAAGCTCCATGGTTTGAAAACCATGCTTTATCGTTGGGAAATGTGCGGCTATAGTTTCTTGTGGCTAGTAGATCTAAAATCTGGTGCTTTGTACATTCCTGGCGATTGGCGTGAACTAACTCACGCAGCAAAAGCCCTGTTAACAGCCCAGGCTCAGGCTGTAAATATGGACTGCCAAAGTTTTCTCTTATATCTAATGGATGTAGGATGTTAGGCAAGAGTTCAGATATGCTGACCAAGTACAATACACTGGCAACATACTAGCCACAAGGCACTACAACCTCACATGGGAACATCTTCCATGAATCACACATACGTATCGTGTCATATATCGGGAATATTGATTATACTTTATATCACCGATATTCCGGATGTATAACTGGATGGGCATGGCCAGCAATGTATCATGATCAGATCTGGACTCGTACAACAGATTGTTCCTGATGTGGTCAGTAAACCTTTTGTTAAACAATATGTATCATAGTTTTTAAAATCGGATCGGTCAGGGGTTCAGTTATCGGTTTGAACCCGAATGGTCGGCTCGTTCTAACAGAAAAGATAAAAAAAATAAAAAAAATAAAAAAATGGCTAAAACTGTTCAAACGGTTAACTGGCCGGTTCAGTGGTTTGCTGACCAAAATCAACGGTTTTGGGGAAAAACGGAAGCGGTCAGATCAGTGACCGATTCCCTGTTTTTCCGATCCGGTCCGGTTTTGAAAACCATGATATGCATGGCTTTGTTTTATGAAATAAAATACAAGTACCATATCAACAAAATGATAAAAAAAACCCTATATATTGACCAACACCCCTTATAACCTCCTTAATGTTCTAGATGTGTTGTTGTAGGGTATTGTGGCCAGTGTATTATGGTCACTAGACATTGATATTTTGTTTTTCAAAACAAATTTTAATTGCCACATCAACAAAACAAAAAGAAAAAGGAATTTTTGGACTGCAATGCCCCTTATAAACTACATCCTGCCCGTAAATTTAGCATCAATCCACGAGCAGGATTCAGTCTACCCCTAAAAAATCTTAGTTCGACTGAATCATAAAAACCTCAAAGAAAAAAAAGATAAATTTATGGTTTGCTTTTCTCGGAAAATTGTATTAATTTTCTAATTTCAACATGATTGACAATGCACATCTCATACGAGTTAGAATCTCCTGCCAATAAAAAACCTAACCAATGAGATCCAATATCATCTGTATCTGCACATCACATGTATGATGGGTTCCACACTTAATGTGTGGATACAGATCATGTTGGTTGGGATTTTTGCTAGCCGGAGATCCGGACTCGGTGAGATGTGTGGTGCCAGATTAAATTGGAAGCGTGTTGGAACGCATTTTGTGGGAGCAATCTCCAAGTTTTGATTTTTCACGGATACTGCTTAAGAAATTATGCATATATATATATATATATTCAATTAAATCCACCCGCTACATAGATTATATTCAACCACTTTTACACATCTATCTAAAACTATTATAAAGCGAATACTTGTCTGGTGCAGTTGATATATAAAAGTTAAAATTTGATTATACAATGTCAATTTTATCGTAGCATGTGCCGTTACAATGAAGAAATAGTCTTAGACTTGTTAAGTTCGTTGTCAAAGTGAGCTTAGCTGCATAAGACTCGTTCCTTACCAACTCCTGCCTTATCCACATACTTAGCTTGTTTTAAAGGTAAGATGCTTTCAGGCTTTGCCTCGGTCTCTTAACTATGCATTCGTCAGCAGCATACAGAGATAAGACTCTCTCTCTCTCTGCTCAGGGTTGGTGGGGGTATTTCATAGTCTCAGGTGCAAATTTGATAAAGAATACCATTACCTGAACCTCACATATAGGAACTGGGGAACTGGGAAGGGAAGGGAGTAAAAATGATGAAATTTCAGCATTGATATTGAAAACCTGAAATTAATAATCAGCAGACTGGGTTCGGTGCTGATTTCACGGATGGATGGAAAGAAATACCAAATATCCTGGACTGAACTTGCCAGCTGGACCGGTGGCTCAGTCCGATTTTTAGGAACCTCAACTAGCCAAAAGCTAGAAGACTGGGCTGGCTGGCTTTGGCAAGAAGAATAATGAATCAAGAGGCAGGCGGACGTGGAGACAATACAGAGTTGTGTGGGTCTCTCTCATGAGTCATGCCTATCGAAACATTAAAAAAAAAAAAGAGTTGTGGCCTTGTGGGTCAGGTCTCTACTCATCAAAGTCAATCACAAATTCGTCAAGGTCAATATATATGTAAATTAAGTGGCCACTGGACTTGATCAACAGTCAAATTTATAGTGCCACCGCCACACCAGACCAAAGCGACAAGCACTCACCAACTCACCCAATTATCAAAAGAAAATATGAAAACCCATAGGCTATAGCTTAGCCTCCTCTCCTATATTCTAAATTGATCACGGGGAAAACAGTGGTAAACTTCCGCTTTCCTTCCATTGATCAGAGTTGATCCATGAAGCAGTTGAGGTTGAGCCAGCCAGCCAGCCAGCCAGCAACGCACCAAATCCTGGTCCCACTCCCACTCCCACCAACCAATACTTGTGTTCAAATTCTTTTGGATTTTAAGTTAGACTTCATCGTTGGCGCAGCCATCCTTCACCTTCATCTCCCCTTCCTGCTACTGCTACTGCCCCACTATTACCCCTTCCTCCCCACTTCATCATTTCTGATTTCTTATTATTATATATACCCACAAACTCATCTCCTTCTCTCGGAACACTAATCTCAACTCAATTTATTTTTAGTGTTCTGTAACACACAGGTCCTTACTCTTCTCCTTCAGACCTTGCTGCAATGGCAACCAGCGGAATCCGCCACCCAGTCGACAACTGCCGCCCTCCCACTCTTCCCATCCCAAAGGATGGAAAGAACCCCATCTGGGTGGCTGGAGATTCTTATGTCTCCAATCCACCACACTGGAAGAAGGCTGCCGAGGCTCTCCAATGCACTCACTATGACGAAGTACGTCGCATGGTGTCTCAATTCCAGCAGATCAAGACGGTCAACCTCCAGGGCACCACCCTCACCGTCGCTCAGGTTGCTGCGGTTGCTCGTCGGCTTGATGTTGCAGTTAGCCTTGATGAGGCTGCGGCCAGGGACCGTGTGTCAAAAAGTGCCAATTGGGTCGCCGAGAATATTGCTCGTGGGACTGATACATATGGTGTCACCACTGGTTTTGGTGCCACGTCCCACCGGCGTACCAACAAGACCACTGATCTCCAGACGGAGCTCATCCGCTTCCTCAACGCCGGTGTCATCGGGAAGGAGAATCTTCCTTCCAGTTACGCCAAAGCGGCAATGCTCGTTCGCACAAACACGTTGATGCAAGGTTACTCCGGGATAAGGTGGGAGATACTGGAAACCATGTCCAAGCTCATGAACCAAAACTTGATTCCTAAGTTGCCTTTGAGAGGGACTATCACCGCTTCCGGTGATCTCGTGCCACTGTCTTACATTGCAGGCTTACTAACCGGCAGGCATAACTCGAAAGTAGTCACCCCGGACGGGGAAGAAATCACGGCCTTGGAGGCACTGAAGCGAGTTGGAATCCCTTCTCCGTTTGAGCTGCAGGCTAAGGAAGGTCTAGCTCTGGTCAATGGGACTGCAGTCGGTTCTGCTGTAGCTGCCACAGTTTGTTTCGACGCCAATATATTGGCTCTCCTTGCTGAAGTACTCTCGGCCTTGTTCTGCGAAGTCATGCACGGGAAGCCCGAGTTCACTGATCCGCTGACCCACGAGCTGAAGCACCATCCTGGCCAAATCGAATCGGCGGCCATCATGGAGTTCCTTCTGGACGAGAGCGACTACATGAAAGAGGCAAAGGCCCGTCACGAGAAGGCCCCGCTTACAAAGCCCAAGCAGGATCGCTACGCGCTCAGGACCTCCCCTCAATGGCTTGGGCCACAGATTGAAGTGATTCGCATGGCGACTCACTCTATCGAGCGAGAAATCAACTCTGTTAACGACAACCCATTGATTGACGTGGCTCGCGACATGGCTCTGCACGGAGGGAATTTCCAAGGAACGCCAATCGGGGTCTCGATGGATAACCTCAGAATCGCCATCGCAGCCATTGGGAAGCTCATGTTTGCTCAATTCTCTGAGCTCGTCTGTGATTACTACAACAACGGATTGCCTTCCAATCTGAGCGGCGGGCCCAACCCGAGCCTGGACTACGGGTTCAAAGGTGCGGAGATCGCCATGGCAGCCTACTGCTCGGAGCTTCAATACCTGGCCAACCCAGTCACCACGCATGTCCAAAGCGCAGAACAACATAACCAGGACGTCAACTCCCTCGGTTTGATCTCCGCAAGGAAGAGCGCAGAAGCCATAGAGATCTTAAAGCTCATGTCTGCAACGTATATGGTGGCACTTTGCCAGGCGGTTGATCTTCGACATTTGGAGGAGAACATGAAGGAAGTGATGAAACACATCGTCAACCAAGTAATAAGGAAGACACTGTACACGGGTGAAGACGGGTCGATGCTCGAAACCCGTTTCTGCGAGAAGGAAATCTTGCAGATTATCGAACACCAACCCGTGTTCTCCTACCTCGACGATCCGACGAACCCATCATACGCTCTACTCCTCCAACTGCGGGAAGTCCTGGTGGAAAAGTCGCTTCAGGAATCTCCAAAAGAGGAAGGGGAGACTGACAGCGGGTACTCAATATTTAAACGGATACCCGTATTTCAAGAGTTATTGAAAGCGAGATTGGGTGAGGAGGTAGCCAAGGCCAGGGAGAGATTCGACAATGGCGATTTCCCCATACCAAACAGGATTAAGAAATGTAGGACTTATCCCATATATAGGTTTGTGAGGACAGAAGTAGGGACTGTGCTTCTGAGTGGTGCAAAGAAGGTGAGTCCTGGAGAGCACATAGAGAAGGTATATGAGGCCATCAATGAAGGCAAGCTGGGGGAGACATTGATTAAGTGTTTGGCCTTCTGGAGAGGATCGGCGGGACCGTTCACGCCTAGGCCGACGGTCTCATCTCCGGCACACTACAATCCTGAATACTGGGGCTGGTTTGAGAAGGTGAGATCTCCCTGGGCTACAAGTGGGAGAGGAGGCTTTTGAAATCTCTAAGCTCTCTTCTTTCGTCCGATCCGTGTAGGCTGTGCAAGCAGAAAGTTTCATTTCAGTATTGATCGGTGTTAGAATTGAATAACTTCTCGTTTATTATTATTATTATTTTTCTTTTTACATCCGAATATATATGCTTTGAAATTTGAATAGGAAGGCGAAGAAGAAGCTTCATGTTGGAAGAAATTATCTCATCAACACTAACTGTGTATTGAACAAAAGGCCTCTGTTGTAATTGTTTCAATTGTTAATTCAACACATCGTGTTTTTTTTCCTGTTATGGATTTCAGTTGACAGTAAAATTTCTACTCTTCTTTCTAAAAGCCTAAACATTATCTAAACATGCTAACATGGGTTCAGGCGAACCAGCAATCTTAGAGGTGAAGTCCCTTTGTGCAGAGTATGAAGGAGGTATCAGGTTGTCAGATCAAGCAATATATAGACAGAGCTCTGTCTGCGTTGTGGATTAACGAGCTGATTTGAACCCGCGAAATGGAATGACAACATCGGACAGTTTGAAATAGTAGGTGGATGGATTAATTTTGCCTTTGAGCCTGAAAAAAAAAACAGTCCGGATTTCCTACTAACTTCCCTCTACTCGCCTCTCTACTAACCCATAAAAATTATTCCAGCTGTGACTAAGCCTTATCTAGTGTAACGATTGACTAATGACTAATGCCTTAATTAATTCCTCCGTTGGATACTATTTTAAAGAAATACCTGTTTTTATGCATTAATTAAATATTTCTAAAAATAAAAATATAATAATTTTGGGTGGTCCGTAAGTAGGGGTGCTTCACGGTTCCGGTAATCGAATCGTGGGCCTTTTTTTGTAAATTGAATCGGTAGTACTGGTTTCTGGAAAATCGGTAACCGGAATTGAACCGAAACCAGTTGATTAATCGGTTGATCGGTTTGATTAATCAACGATTCGATTCATTGATTTTTTGGTTTTTTGACTTTATAATATTTATTATAAAAATATGTATAAATATATAATAAAAAATTATAAATATATATAAAATATTATATTTTAAATAATAAATAATAAATAACATATTATAAATATATATTTATATATAATACGTATTTATTAATTTATAATATATAAAATATATAATATATATAATAAATATATACAAAAAGAAATCCACCCTCACAATCCTTTCAATAAGTCATTAAAAAGTCGATCTGGGCCCTGCAATTGGCTCTTTGAATACCACATTCCTCCGCCTTGATTTTCACAATGTCAATTAATCGGATTTGAGCATCTAAGCATCTGTGTAAACTAGTGTAAACTAGATGGATGGTGATGTGATGAGCCATTCACCCATGTTAGTATTGCTATAACCCATTACAACCAGGTAATGGGTCGAATAGAAATTTAGTTGGGTTTGGATCAATTAATTTGGATTTTGACCTTAGTTTGGGTCCAAGCCAAGACCCATGTTTAGGGTTGTCCCATAACTTGATTCAATTCATCTAATTTATACCACTGTTTTATTAGAGCCAAAAGAGGTTTAAATATATTTAAGAGGAAATAAGGGATTTAATAGGAAAAAGGGAGATGTTACAAATATTTAATTTGGATTTGCTCCTCACCGAGGAATCTCATATACATCGCAGCCATGCATTGGGAACATCTCCCCATGAATGATTACTTATAAGTATTAAGTTGTTCCGGATGTGCGTCTAAGTTTTGTGAGGTTGGTGTGAGGAGCAAATCCGAATTTTGGTGGGTGGAGAGAGAGATTATAAATTTCTTAGAAAACTTAAGACCTAAGAAAATTTTATTGTGACTTCTTGTAATTTTAATAATTTAATTTAAAAAAAAATAACCCCATGCATGAGAAATGAAAGGAAGAGGAGGGTGGAGTGAGCATTGAGGTAAGAGGATTCATGGCTTCCCTCTTTCCTCTTTATAATTACACTAGCAAGAAAACCCATGTAGATGTATGGGGTTGAATAGAACCCTGGTCAAGTTTGTTTTGGCAAATTTAGTTTTTGACATTAATTTGGTTCTTGGTTAAGGTCCATGTTTAGAGTTGATCTTCAGTTGGCCCTTAACCCCACTCAACCCATCTAAATTCTACCCGTGTTTTACTAGAGAGGTCAAAAGGGGTCTAGAGATATTTAAGAGCAAATATAGGGATTTAATGGGGAGGGGAGATGTTATAAACATTAAGTATTGAAGTGAGAAAAAAGGGAAAGAGATTTGAGAATAATTTTATTAGAGAAGAGTAATGATAGATTTTAATAGAAAAAAAAAAAATTAAGAGGGTTTTTATGAGGAGACATGTTTGCACCCTGAGATTTATGAGACTTTATGATAAGAGACTAAGATGCATAATTTAAAAGTTTTTTTTTTCATTATAGTAAATTCTCTAACTTTTTTCACATGTGTGAAGAAGGAGAGAAGGGGAGACTCCTTATGAGGCTTGTGGTGAGAGACCTTCACCTCTCTAAACTCCTCTTTCTTATATAGATATAGATGATCTTATTGATTCCTTTCAAATATTGGTAATTAAAATATACAATTTTAAGTCCCAATAACCCACGACAACAATCTAATTGCATTATTTCATAACAATTTGTTAAAATAGCATGGGCTTTAAATCTTATAATTTTCAAGTCACTTTCATCAAATTTCACTTATTAGTCCCATATCAATAACAAAATTAGAGAAAGAAAGAAAAGGATTAACTGATAACTAAGGGGGTATTTGATAATATGGTTGGTTTTGTTTGTGAAAACAAAATCAAATGAATGTTATATTATTTTTGCTGACATGGCAGCTGTGAGGTAGGTGCAAGGAGTGCTATGTGAGGAGCAGATCCTAATTCTTTCAAAACAATGACGATAGGTTTTCAAGGTAGAACTTTTACCTCACACAAGTGGCTATCTATCTTTCCAAGAAAGAGTTTATAAGCAATATTTCTTTTCACAAGTATTCATTTCAAAGAGACCAGATCTACTCCTCACAACTAGCGCCTCACACACACATCCTATCATGCATTGGGAACATCTCCCGTACTTATTACTTATAATTCAAGGGAGATGTTCCCAATGCAGGGTGGATGTGCCTGGAGGAGCCCATTTGTGAGGAGCAGATCCCGTCACCATTTTAAAGACGTGGTTATATGTTAAAAAAACTAAAAAAATTAAAGCTCGTCCATATGGGATCCATACTAACCTTCTGATTCAATATTCTTACTAATTCAAACAAAGTGGATCCATTCTTTTAAATCGTCATAAAGACCTTCAATGGTGTGATACCTATTTTTTCAGATGAAATATACCATTAACTATAAATTTAACTTGATTAATTTTCTAATTACATAAGAAACCCAAATCATATTAATCTCAAACAAAAATAATAAAAATATATAATAGGCATAATTGCCCCATGCTTAGTAAGTGGTGCTTATGTAATAGATCTCATGTTCAACTAATTCTACCTACTAGACTAGATTCAACCCGACGAAGTCCAAAACTATGGGATATCACTTTATTTATTCCACTTGGCATGGTGAAGCCCGTGAAATATCGGAGAGAAAGTTTGTTATCACACTTGTTCCTTAGGCTGTATTTGGTTGCAATGCAAATAAATTTGTGCTGATGCAAAATTATAACAGTGCAAATGATTTGAAGTACATTTTGACCTATTTTTGTTTCAAATTTTAACTTATTTTGTTTGATTGCAGTACAACTTAAGTAAATTAACATGGTGTTTGGAAGTGTGGGTGCTTTTTGGGACCGATTTTTAAGAAAAAAATACCCATATTTTCAAGACCCGTTTGTTCACAAAAAAAAAAACACGCTTCTGTCACGTATGCAGTGAGTAACACTATGCTGTTTGGTAAGGTGATTTTCATCACCGCTTTTCATATATGTGCTGACAGGTAAGCATCACATAGGATATACATCAGACAACTGTTTTGATTCCCAATTTTCGAGGCATACCTGATTTTTAATAACCGGCTGAACTAAACAATGAGATACATTGACGTTTGTTGAAACGCCTATGTAAATCCGACGTAGCACCTTTTTTTTTTAAATGACAACGGTTCCAAACATTCTCTAATACATTACCATTGGTTCCATAGCCTTTTGAACAACTAATGAGTCCAGCTAATCTTATCTCCCTGATGTGGCCTGGTCTCATATGCCAAAACAAAAATAGATGCTTTAGAGATTGGTCAATGTAAATTGAGTGGCAATGGACTTGATCAACTGTCAAAATTTAAAATTCTAGCTACTACGACACGAAATAAAAATTGAAAGTTACAAACATTCACCAACAGACCAATTCACTTAAGAAAAAGGCTACAAATGGACCGAACATAGAATCCGTCCGAATTTGATTCGACAAGAAATTAATCTGATTGGTTTGAATTCAATAGAAATTGAATGGATCTACCGAATTATTATTTGATAAGATCATCGTAAATTAAAAATCTTATAACCACTTCAAATCTGATTGTAGTAAAGATAATATTAATGGGGTTCAATTATAACCAATCAATCGGTATCAATACCTTGAACCTTGGTTGAATCAAAGCTTATCTCTCCGTTTGAGAGGGCTTCTGTGCTGAATGAGTTGCATTGACCGACTCTTTCGGAGAAAGCTATCAAAACTAGCTTCACGGAAAGTTGAGTTTGTGAATTTCCAATTTCCATGTCTCGCCTATTTTGTAACGCTGGAAGCCGCTTAAGGAAAGCCCTCGTAAACTATTTCAGCTGTTTTTAAGTGCTCTTCATTCAAAGAGGCTGAAGCGGACAGCTTTACAAATGACTAACCAATAGCTGATTTGGGCTCTCCCCATTTTTCACCAAACATGAAAATCGGAAATCAGAATCGGGTATAAACGGCTTGGATCCCTGCCCAAAAATTCACCTGCATTGATGAAGAGGTTGAGCAAGCCAGCTGGTCGTCCCTACTCCCCAGTCCCACCAGCCAGTTTGAACGAAGCCCACCTCCCCTCCCTCCCTAGTACTCTACTCCCCCACTTCATTTCTCTCTTTCTCTCTCTGATACGTTATTTCTGATTTCTTATATATACACCCACAAACCCCTCTCCCTCTCTCACAAAACTAATCTCAGCACATTATATTCCTAGTACTGTTATAGACAGGTCGTCACACGTACATTTCCTCAGACCTTCCAGCAATGGCAACCGACGGCATACGCCATCCAGTCGATAACTGGCGCCCTCCCACTCTTCCCATCCCAAAAGATGGAGAGAATCCCATCTGGACCAAGGTTGCCGAGGCTCTCCAATGCACTCACTATGAGGAAGTACGGTGCATGGTGCCTCAATTCCAGCATATTCAGACGGTCAACCTCCAGGGCACCACCCTCACCGTCGCTCAGGTGGCGGCAGTTGCTCGTCGGTCTGGTGTAACTGTTAGCCTTGACGAGGGTGCGGCCAGGGACCGTGTAACAAAAAGTGCCAATTGGATTGCCCACACTATTGCTCGTGGGACTATTACACTCGGTGTCACCGCTGGTTTTGGCGCCGCATCCCACCGGCGTACCAACAAGACCACTGGTCTCCAGACGGAACTCATCCGGTTCCTCAACACTGGTGTAATCGGGAAAGAGAATCTTCCGTCCAGTTACGCCAAAGCGGCAATTCTCGTTCGCACAAACACACTGATGCAAGGCTACTCCGGTATAAGGTGAGAGATACTGGAAGCCATGTCCAAGCTCATGAACCAAAACTTGATTCCTAAGTTGCCTTTGAGAGGGTCTATCACCGCCTCCGGGATCCCTTCTCCGTTTGAGCTGCAGGCTAAGGAAGGTCTAGCTCTGGTCAATGGGACTGCAGTCGGTTCTGCTGTAGCTGCCACAGTTTGTTTCGACGCCAATATATTGGCTCTCCTTGCTGAAGTACTCTCGGCTTTGTTCTGCGAAGTCATGCACGGGAAGCCCGAGTTCACTGATCCGCTGACCCACGAGCTGAAGCACCATCCTGGCCAAATCGAATCGGCGGTCATCATGGAGTTCCTTCTGGACGAGAGCGACTACATGAAAGAGGCAAAGGCCCGTCACGAGAAGGCCCCGCTTACAAAGCCCAAGCAGGATCGCTACGCGCTCAGGACCTCTCCTCAATGGCTTGGGCCACAGATTGAAGTGATTCGCATGGCGACTCACTCTATCGAGCGAGAAATCAACTCTGTTAACGACAACCCATTGATTGACGTGGCTCGCGACATGGCTCTGCACGGAGGGAATTTCCAAGGAACGCCAATCGGGGTCTCGATGGATAACCTCAGAATCGCCATCGCAGCCATTGGGAAGCTCATGTTTGCTCAATTCTCTGAGCTCGTCTGTGATTACTACAACAACGGATTGCCTTCCAATCTGAGCGGCGGGACCAACCCGAGCCTGGACTACGGGTTCTTAGGAGCGGAGATCGCCATGGCAGCCTACTGCTCGGAGCTTCAATACCTGGCCAACCCAGTCACCACGCATGTCCAAAGCGCAGAACAACATAACCAGGACGTCAACTCCCTCGGTTTGATCTCCGCAAGGAAGAGCGCAGAAGCCATAGAGATCCTAAAGCTCATGTCTGCAACGTATATGGTGGCACTTTGCCAGGCGATTGATCTTCGACATTTGGAGGAGAACATGAAGGAAGTGATGAAACACATCGTCAACCAAGTAATAAGGAAGACACTGTACACGGGTGAAGACGGGTCGATGCTCGAAACCCGTTTCTGCGAGAAGGAAATCTTGCAGATTATCGAACACCAACCCGTGTTCTCCTACCTCGACGATCCGACGAATCCATCTTACGCTCTACTCCTCCAACTGCGGGAAGTCCTGGTGGAAATGTCGATTGAGGGATCTCCAAAGCAGGAAGGGAAGACGACTGATAGCGGGTACTCCATATTTAAACGGATACCCATATTTCAAGAGGAATTGAAGGCGAGATTGGGTGAGGAGATAGGTAACGCCAGAGAGAGATTCGACAATGGCGATTTCCCCATACCAAACGGGATGAAGAAATGTCGGACATATCCCATTTACAGGTTTGTAAGGACAGAAGTGGGAACTGAACTTCTGAGTGGTGCAAAGAAGGTGAGTCCTGGAGAGCATATAGAGAAGGTATATGAGGCCACGCTGGGGGAGACATTAATGAAGTGTTTGGCTTTCTGGAGAGGATCAGCTGGACCTTCCACGCCTAGGCCGATGTTGTCATCTCCAGCACACTATATCCTGAATACTGGGGTTGGTTTGACAAGCTGAGGTCTCCGTCGGCCACGATTGGCAGAGGCTTTTGGAATCTGTGATAGATAGACTGTGTAAGAAACGTTCCATTTCTGTATTGGTCGGTGTTGGAATAACTTCCTTTAATTTCCTTTATTTCTTTTTGCATCTAAATACGTATATATAATATTAAATGCATTTTTTTATTTTTCATTATAACACTATGGACTAATTTCATGGTTTTCAAAACCGGACCGGACTGGACGGTCAGACCGGAAAAATCGGTAACCGTTCAGCCCTCCGGGTCTGGTTATACTGTAAACCGCTAAATCCTTAAAAACCATTGAAAACAGGGGTGATCATTTAGTTTATTTGGTTAAAAACCAAACTGGATAAATCGAATTTTTTAAAACTGAAATAAAAAAAAATGAAAATCAAAACCAAATTACAATAAAACCGAAAGGTAGAGAAACCTTTACAAACCTTGTGTATGTTTTCTTACTTTTTCTTTCCTTTTCCTAATTTTTCCTTCAAACCAAACATAGCCTAAGTGTTTTAGCAATTAAATGTAAATCCAAGAAAAAGAAAACCAAAGCATTCCGTCAAACCCAAAGTCCTAATGAAAATGGTTCCACTTCCACATTAAAATCTCCCATTTGTGCTACACAATGGAGAGCTCTAGCTGCTGATGACTAGAGGTGTAAAACGGGCCCGTGGGCGGCCTGCGCAAAGTGCTGGTCGTGTCATGCCGCCCTCTCCTCGGATAAGTTGGGGGGGTTGGCCCGGCATGACTAATGGCCCAGGTCCGTGTCGTGCTGCGGACCGGGCTAGTCTGTGGGTCGAGGAGCCTTGGGCTAGGTTGGGCTGTGCATCGGGTCAAAGCTATTTATTTAAAAAAATGACAAAATTTAAAATTTAAAATTATATGAATTTTAATGTATACAATTGCTTATATATACAATAATTATATAAATTAGTATAATAATATTAAAAAATATTTATTTTGTTAATATATTATATAATTTTAACTTATATAAATATATATATATATATATATATATAATATATATATATATATATATATATAATATATAAATAATATATGGGTCATGTTGGGCCATGCCGCGGGCCGTGCTGGGTCGGGCTACGGGCTGGGCCGTGTCGACATGCGGGCCACAGGCGACACGGCCCGCTCGACTGTGTCGTGCCGACAAGGCCCGTGGACCTAAAGCCCCCGGCCCAGCATGGTCCACACAAACATGTCAGGCCTGACACAGCCCATGGACCATTTTGCCAAACCGTGCTAAGTCGCTGACTGTACGACCCGATTTACACTTCTAATGAT
Organism: Nelumbo nucifera; assembly: GCF_055504915.1. NCBI lineage: Eukaryota > Viridiplantae > Streptophyta > Magnoliopsida > Proteales > Nelumbonaceae > Nelumbo > Nelumbo nucifera. The sequence continues at coordinate 3,287,004 of NC_142654.1, forward strand.
GACTCAACTATCATGAATGAATATACTGTATACAGTCTCGAGTCATACCTCCTCAAACTTGTCCTTAGTGCTCTCAGTAAATGTCTCTTTTATCTCTAAAAATGTTAAATGTATATATTCTATGCTGGTCTCAATGCTGAAGTGGGCCGAACAGTCCAATGACGCCGCTCACTGCGGATAGACAAAGGAAAGGGGGAATGCAGGTTGGACGGGACATTGCTGCTGGAGTGGTGAAGGGAAGTTTTAATGTTAATGTAGTAGGAGCGATCATTCCAGCCTGACCCGGCCCTTCCCAACCTGACAATTTCTGGGCTTGGGCCTTTGTTTTGTGTTCAGGCCCAGGCCATGCCCGGAAATTTGCGGGCCAGGCCTAGGATCATTCCTAGCTACTCGAATAATGTACTAACAGATCCTAGCATATAAAGTTTTTTTCACCAAGATGAGATGAGAACATGCATTCCTCATCATTTCAGAAAGTGAAGTGAGTGGAATTCATAGAAATATTTGAAATGGATGCCGGAACTGACAAATAGAGCAACAAAGGAAAGAAACCCAACCATGATGTTTGATGTTTGATGTATGTTATGTTTAAATACATGTCCATATGATGGCAACGATTCATTTCTTTAACTATTACTAAGATGATTATGTATGGTAGTCATTATACATTTAATATGTTGGTTTGATAGTAGCAAAAAAACTATATAAGTTATACTATGTTTGGTTTGATAGAAAACAAAAGAGAGAAAGTTGGAAGTTTTTTAGGATCTTTGTTGAAGTTGCTAAACAAACATTTCCTCAATTTTTTTTTAAATTTTTCTCAAACCGCGCACAGCCTTTGGTTGGCACATTGTTCATGGATCTTGAATTGAAAATCTGGTAAAAATTTGAACAAATAATTATCTCATATTCTAGAATGCACTACCCTGGTACACACTATTACTACAAACCCATTGGGCTAGGATTGAAGTTTCTAACATATTGGGTTGGACTAAGATTCTGGTCCAACTTGCACCTCTAGCTACCTCTTGATTGAGTTCAAATTGGGTTGGACTAGGATTCTTGAATTAAAACAGTGCAGTTCGCTTTTTGTTTATTATTTATGTGTAAGAGATTGAGAGAGTAGAGGACAAATACAGTATGTGCTCATGCCCTTTTGCCAGATTCATTATATATTATTTATACCTAATGAGAGTTAATTTGGCCTTCCAATGACTTCATGCCACTTTGAGAGATTGCATTATACCTAGGCACCACGTAGGTAGAGATATGTTCTTATTAGGTCAATCGACACCACCTCATCTCCACCTCAAACACACCTCGGACGCTTTGAGAGATTGCAAGTTCCCAGCATCACCTCGGTGGAGCAGGCCAGAGACCTTGGCAGGAGGGCTGACCCCTTGCCGAGTACTTACCAACCTGACCGAGGTCTGAGGTGATGACTTACGTGGTGTGGTGACCGACTTTCGTTATGTGCATTTTGTCGTCTCTGATTCCTCCATGACCATGTCGCTTGATTGTTAGAACTAACTTTTGTATCACCCGCTTAAGAGATAATGGGATAAGCCTTATCGCTATCCACTAAAACCACCTCTGAGGGTGGTGGGTCGATAAGCTGCTTTCCCTTGAAGATTTCGGACACGCTATAGACTGATAAGCCATGCTCCCCCTTAACCTACAAAAGGTACACACAGTTGTGCACTAAATTCATTCTTGCATTCTAAGCTCTCTTGCTCTTTTTACTCTCACCACTAACTTAAACATCGGAGTATCCACCCCATATACTCTGACACTATTTTCTTACAGCTCGGCCTGCCAAGCTCACCAATTCAATGTCCAAGCTCTCTTTCAGCAGGGAGCTGCCAAATCGCACACCATCAATACTATATACACAATTTTTGTGTTTTGATGTATTTCATACATTTTTAGATTTAAATTGGCCTTTAAGCATGCCCATGCATATCTTAATTCTTCCATTATGTCCTAAAGCTACATTTAGTTGTAGTGCAAATCTGAATCAGATAAAGAATTTTGCATTATTTCAATTTTGCATTTATTTGTTTGTAGCTATGAGTTTTACTCTTAATCTTTTATTTGACATGGAATTTGTACTTCTTGTCTCACTTGCACTTACTAACAGCGTAAAATTTGCATCTCAAAAATGGGTGCAAATTTTGTATCATCTTCCTCCTACCTCTATTCTCTCTCATATAAAATGGGGACCAAATCATTTTGCTTCCTTCCTCACTCCCAAACAAATGATCATTCTCATACGTACCTCCATTCTCCTGCATATAAAGTGGGACAGCACTATTTTACTTTTTTTTTTTTTTTTACTTTTTACAAACAAACAAGACAAGGTTAAGTTTGAAGCAAAAATAAACCAGAATTTAACCACAGCCCATTTCACTCCATGCATCTACACAAGTCAACCAAATGTAATCTATTTTGATTGTATCAGTAATTCAATTTCACAAATAAGTTTCTCTTATGTAATTATGAATTGTAATAGTCATTTAACTTGAAATTCAGGGATTAGTGCGAGTTTTTTCTGACTATGCTAATGATTCCACTGAATTCATGCATTTTCTAAGTGTGTCAATATGCCTCTCTGATACTCTTTGCAATACTAATACCTTAAAACCTTGGGCGCATCCCTTTCTCCTACATAAAGTCTATAATACAACGGGAACGACCCAGCTCAATAACGCTTAATCAAAGACAAAATTAAAAAAAAAAGAAAAGAAAATAAAATAGATGTAATTAAAAAAAAAGAAGAAGAAAATAAAAGTTAGGAGCATGGTTTTTAAAACCAAACCGGTGATCGAACCGGTCAGGGGTCCAGTTACCGGTTTGAACAGTCCGATCATTCGACCTGGATAGTCAGTCCGTTCTGACAAAAAAAATTAAAAAAATTGAAAATTTGAAAAATGTTTAAAACTGTTTGAATGGTTAAACGGCCGGCTCAGTGGTTTATTAATGAAAATCAACGGTTTTGGGAAAAAAAGGGTTTTGAGAAAAAATGGAACCAATCAGGTGACCAGTTCCCGGTTTTTCTGGTCCGATCCGGTTTTGAAAACCATGGTTAGGAGCTTTGGAGATGGGTCTTGGCTATGAAGATCGTCCTTAAGGCTCAGTTTGGAAGGATACAAATGCAAATATATAGAGTACAAAACCTTATATTTTATATGTATTTACACTGCACATATTTGCATTTATACTCTTTACAAACTGAGCCTAAATCACTAAAACAGATAAGATGTGAGATGTACCATTCCAGAGCTATCGTATTTGTTAAAAAAAAAAAACCTCTTGTGATTAATTTAAGATCTTCCTGACTGACAAAGCCCGTGATGGTAGCTTTGCTCCAATCCATATCCATATACATGGAAATGGGATAATGGTACTACTCTTGGTATCACCATACTTATCATCTCGTTCATATTCTGCATATCCACACCTTTCATCAGATATGGGCCCTACCCATTGGATCAGAATATAAAGTTTTTTGTCCACCCTTTGTTTGAGAGATATTCACATATTAGAATTTAAGTCCAATTAAAAATTTAATATCTGAATTTGATTCAATATTTGATAGATATTGAAAATTAATAATTGAATTTAAATTCAATTCGATTTGAATTTGACCAATTAATTATTTTAGCCAAATGATGATTATATAAAGTAAATATTTTATTTATATAAATATATAACTTATTTATATAATTTAATTATTATATATAAATTATATAAAATATTTAAATATTGTATATAAGAATTAAATAATCAATTAAATTCAGATATTTATCAAATCAAATTAAGTCATATCTGAATTGGACCGATTAGATATTCGAATTTGATTCAATTGAATCTCGAATTTGAAATTGAATTTTCGAATACTGTTGACACCCCTAACATTGATAATATATTGTTCTCTCTCTCTCTCGTTTTACTAAAAGAAAATGTGTCTTTCACTTTACTTTATTGGATATTAGTTGGAAGCCATGAGATGCACGAAATTGGTTCAGCAAAATTGAAGATGGAATTCTAATAATGTTTTAAAGTTGTTAATGTTCAAACTTCAAACATAAAATATAACACTTAAAATCATATTTTCCTTCTATATACTAAATTTACCTTGCCAAGCACAAGATTTTGTTAAATAAAACTAAATAAGGAATTGTATGAGATTTCTAAGCTTTTTAGACTACTAATTTTAAAAGACTTAAAACTCCCTTCAGATTTCCCCTAAATACTGAAATCTCCCCTCATTTTTTATTTAGACTATAATGCCGCCCCTGTTTGAGTTATATCCAGTAGAATCATTAAAAAGTCTTAAAATTTTTAAATTTTCAAAATAGTGGAATTGTTTCAAAACAGAAAATAGAAAGTGTCGCTTCCACCTTTAATTTTCCTAACAACAATTCAAACCATGTGACTACTCCATCTGAAACTTTTGCACTTTTTTTTTCAGCACTTCCATGACTAATTTATCCTCGTTCCTGAAATTTTTCATCTTAGAAACTTTTTATATTATTTGTTCATTATTTGCTTTTTACGTTTCAGATCTAGTGATTTCATGGAAAGTTTGTTTCCACCACCACTTCCTAGAGCAGGTAAAAGATAGGTATTATTGCTCATTTAAACTCAACTTTTTTTTTTTTTTGGGGGGGGGGGGGGGGGGGGCTCAATTTGGCTTTGAACCACCGAACTCATCAGGTGGTTAAATTTTGCTCTTTCAATTGATTTTCACAATCTGTTGATGGATCATGATGGGTTCGGTATTACCAATTCAATGTTTGTTTTTCTTATGTTCATCTAAAACGTCATAATATAAATGAATAGATTGCTTACGCACTAAAAAGTAAACTGTACAACAATTAATATAGAGGGTTTCATTAACGGGAAGAATAGATTGCTCAGTCCATGAGATCAGAAAAATAACCAGAATTCAAAAAGCTAATTAGGTCACTCATTCACCGGTTCAACCACCCAGTCCGTTCATGTCAGAGGACAGTGGTATCATCCCAGGATGGTGAAATTTTCTGCCTAATTAATTGCCAACGTTTCTAGGTCCACTTATTCAGGAATGTGCTCGTTGCTCGAATTATGTTTGTCTTTTAGGCCTTCATTTATATTTGATCGATAAAACTTTTGTGTTTGGTTAGAGCATGCATGTTATATTATGTGCTTCTGTGTATTAATTCCGATTTATCGTTTTTTACTTTTTTGGTAGAAAAGGAAAAAAAAAAAAAATGGACCACGCAAAACATGATAGACCTCTCCAGAAATCATTCGTACAAATATAATTGAATTATTGCCATTGCCACCCTAAATTAGAATTAGAAGAACATGCTTTCCGAATTATTGGAGATGCTTAAAATTGGTTAACCAATCTGCTGGCAAATTTGCTTCTCTGAACGCATTCGAGTATCAAATTGTTAACCCATGAAACGATTACAGTGAGAAACAGTCTTCAACAATAGAAGACTTCACCCTTTAGGTTAATCAAGTACAGTGGGAAACAGTGTTCAACCAATTCGTCGAATCGGTTGGTTTGGAATTTTTAAAAAATCAAAAAAAACCCTAACCAATTTCTTTGGTACATTGACTACCTAATTAAAACACTTTAATCAATCAAAGTGGTGTCATGTGAATGTAAATGAAATAACATCTGATTGCCATACTTTTTGGTGCTATAGTGGGACTCACATATACAAATAAAGTTACAAACCAAGATGAATTCTGTGGGGGAGGATCCTCTACCTTTTCCAACCAGGTGGTTCCGTGAAAGTTTTCTTCATTTTATGGAAGAATCAAAGGAAGAAAATAGAAAAAGTGGTGGTGAAACTGTTACAAATGCTTACTCTTTTCATCATCCACCCTACTCTTTCTCAGTTTAGTCATATCAAATTTAAGAAGTGGGTCTTATAATTTTTTCTTTTTCCCATGTAAACTCTTACTGCATTTTTAATATATATAATAAAAAACTTTGAAACAAAATTAAAAATTAATTAAAAGATTTTCTGTGGAAAATTCCTTCTCTACTTTCAGAAGCCCATAGAAACTCCTCTATCATGGGGTCCAGTGCATCTCTCAGGTGTCCAAAAAAATGAAATCCCAATCTAACCTTGAAGTCGATTTATTTTCTAATTTAAATTAGAAAGTTAGTCAATATCCTGCAATAAAAAATTAAATCTAATTTATGTTGCTAACTAGAATATAAAAAACATCCCAAATTCACAAAGTTTTGAAGACGTCATATTGTGTGTCCCATTCTCATAGAACTTTTAGATAAAATAAAATAGTTCTATAAAAGTGGATTATTTCACTGTAAATCAAACCTAATTTAGTCGTCTTCTATTCAAAATTAAAATCCCAGAAGAAAACAGAAACTCTCTCTCCCCTTTTTTTCTCATGTGTCCAAGAGCTGTTTGGTTTTGGTAGATCTGATTCGAATACGCAATACGTCAATAAACTAGTAGTAGGTGGTCCCCATGACCTTATCCAATAGGAGGGGAGCATCGGTTTGTTTGGGATGGGCTTGATGGGTCGCTAATCCTATCGTGTCGCTAACAAACAAAGTATAGAAAAACAAGCGTCCGTCCAAGTTGCTGTCTGTAGTTTCTGGATAATATCTACTAAACAAAGCAAACCCAATTCGTGGGGGGCACATGACAGGCACGTGGTTTTCGATCCCTCAGGCCTCGGTCAGTCCGTAGGTGGTTAGCCCTCAAATATGGAAACCAAATAGCTATGGCCGCCTGTCGCCTGTGGTTTTACAAGGGGGAGGGGCATTTCAATTTTCACATTTGGATTTTGGGTGTGAGAGAGTCTTCTCATCTTCTATTATTCGGTACTGACATACCCACCGTAATAAACACTTCTAGACTGGGTTCCACTTCCACAGACGATTATTGGTTGGTTGGAAAACGCAACAGGTAACAGGCTATGGCTATGGGTGATGAAGGAATTACAGTTTCCAATGAATGAACTAACAAATACATCGCATCCAGATGCTCAATAGACAAATAGCGGAATAAGAAGGAACAGAAATGGTGTGCGTAGTAGTGACTGATGTAATGAGAATTAAAGCTTTAGCTGAAATTCTGGTTGGACGGTACACAGATTCAGAGCCCATTGTTTCTTCGACGGTGGATGAATGATGGATGATCCACAGAAATATATGTACTACAGTTCTCTCACATTGCACTTGCAGCTGCTGGTTGTCGTCTTTTGATTCCCAACAACGAATAAAATTTATGATGCTTTCAGCTTACGTTCCTCTGTCTTTAATCTCCCCATTAATGTCTGTCTGGGGTCCGAGTGTCTGACTCCCACTACTACTGCATTATCCAAGGTTACTAATTAATTTTCTTTTTAAAGGTTTATCATTATCTAAGCATTTATTGTAACAATTAACAATATTTTCAATAATCTAGTAATCTACCCTCCAACGGAATTTGCTGAAATGAAATCCAGGGGGCATCAATCTTGGACTTGAAGCTAGCCACTTAACCCATCATCATCAATGGGGGGCATGCCGGGCTCCATGCTCTCCATGATAGAAACTCTGGTTTCTACAACCGATACCATTAACCAAGTTCACTGTTCACTTGCTCCTTTTATCGAGCAAGAAACAAGATAGTAACCTCCTACCCAATCTTCAAACCTCAATTATTAATGCACATAACTAAAGTGAACCGAGCAAACACACAGACGACTGATCAATGTATTTTCCATAATAAACTAATTATTAATGGCGGGATTTATTGTTTGGATCAATAAAAACAGAGTAGAAGATGAGAGATATTCAATTCTTCAATTACACAGGCATATATAATAAAGGTACAACAAGAGGGAATGGACGCCTACGAGGATCATCCATTTGGTTTTGGAGCCATAACCACTTTGGAAAATTTTCCAAGACATAATTGAATAGATCAATAGGAGAGTAACGAGGCCCAGGTGGTTGGAAAAACCAAGCAACTTCATAAAACCCTAAAATCAGTTCTGACTGAACTGAAGTTTCCTTTTATCCCCCACCATCCACATTCCACCGTCACTGTGAAACAAACTTTTCCTCGTCCCTACTAAAAATCTGAAAAGAAAGAGAGATAGAAGTGAACAACAAGTTGCGAAGACTGTTACATGGAGATATCCTGCATTAACTTCGCTTACATAAATCAGGCCTCTGGGCAGGCAGGCAAAGAAAACCAACAGAGCCACATAAAGAAAATGAAAAAAAAAAAACATTAGACGAGGAAAAAGGTAATAAAAGAAGAAAAACAAAATATAACATTTCCTTCTTTTTTTCTTTTCTTTGGTTCGATTGATCATGTCAGGTTCTCTTGATTCTTGGCTGAAAGCCGTTTAAGAAATTCGTAAGTGGTGATCATGGTGGTTGCAGACATGGACATGGAAGCCCACCTTGGGCCTAATCCCCTGTAACAGGCAGTCCATCCACCTTCTTTAACCAAATTCCTTATCGTCTGTCCAACCGTGAGGGGTCGGCGGCAACCGTTCTCCTCTGCATCCAAGACCTGTAGTCTCGTCTTGATGGTATCAAGAGGCATTGTGATTAACGCAGAGACGCCGCCTGCCATGGCTGCGCTTACCCCCTGAACTGCCACCACTGTCTTCGTATCAGGCCGGAAGATGCCACCGTTGCCGCTGCCCATACCCTCTCTATTCTCCTCGTCTTTTTTATAGAAATAGCAACCAATTCCACCCCAGATGAGTCTCTGAGCAACGGAATACGATGCCCACCAGACGGCATTCGAGGGTGCGTAGGTTAATATCGATATCCCGAATCCCCTGTACAGGCCTCGGAGCCCGTCGGCCGTCAGAATTTTCCGAAACGCATCAATTCCACCCCGGTATTTACAAGATGATACATTGGGATTGCTGGGATTGCTGCTGACGCTGCTGCTGCTCTGAACCATGAGTCTTTGGCTCACGACATCGATCGGGGTCCAAACGAGCTGTGCCGCCATGGCTGCACTGAGGCCTGCGGCAGCGTTGGCAATTGCTGCGGCTGTTGGCTCCGGAAATCCCAAACGGACGGTGGCGGTTCCAACGTTGCTCTTCGTGACCTCAAGCGCTGTCATGTAGAGAGCCCGAGCGGGGATTGTGCCCATCAGCGATGTGCCGAAGCCCCTATATAGGCCTCGGTAACCTTCGTGGCGCAGGATGGAGAAGGCTATTCTGATACAAGGAATCTGTGTTTGCGAGACCTGTTGCCGAGTCTTGAGCACCACAACAGGGTACAGTGCGCCCGAGACGCCGGAAAAGAGAGCGGCGCCCAAAAAGAAGAATTTGGATTTGTCTAGCATTTGCCAATCGATATCTGCCGGAAGATGGATCTCCGGTGCCGAATCTTCATCGGCAGTGCTCAAACTCATCTTCGCCACTTTCGAGATCAAAAATAAGACCAATAATAGATGAAATATTGAATGAATTCCCCTTCTCTTGTCTTCTCTCTTCCCTTCCAATCCAATCCACTCAAAATCTAAAACCCTAACTATACAAACTGAGAAAAAGAAAATCACAAAAAAAATAATAATAAAGGCAAATCCCTAACTGTACAATGACCAGAGAGCCCGTAGTATAATACAGAATTATAAATTCAGGGAAATTAAAACACTTGTTATAATACAGAAAATTGAAATTACAAATATAAATTTTTTCCTTTTCCTAAACCAGATTTTGGATCGGACGTGGCTTACAACAAATGGATCGACCATTTCTCGCAAACAAACTCAGGTTCGACGATGTCCCTTACCGAAGAACCGGATTCGATCCTTATCCCATCCATCTCCAATCGCCGACAGGAAAAAATCCGCCGGAGAGAGCAGATCTTGCCGGGATATCTAGGGATTCATTCATCAGAAAAATATAAATCAGAGCAAAATAGAAATTTATTATTAACAGTAGATGGATTTAGAAATGATAAAGAGAGGGAGGGAGGGAGGGAGGGAGGGAGAGGAAGAGGGTCGATGCGGCTTCGCGAAAAGCGAAGGAGTTTATGGCCACCGGATTCGACAGCGTCAACTAAAATTGGGGCGAAGAGCCATAAGGCTAGGGATTTTGAGGGAGAAGTTTTTGCGATCCTCGATGATTCCAACACGTGTCCTTATCTTATTCGTCATCTCTTTAGGGTTTAGCGAGGCGGTGATCGAAAGTGAAATATTGACACGTAGGCCAAGTGTCAGTCCTATCCACTATACTAATAAGATGCGGGCGATGGATGTCCGTACGCTGCTCCCACTGGACTCCGGACGGGACCAACCAATGGACGAGTCCGGATTTCCTCCCATAAACAGCGAAACCTCTGCATTATTCACCGAATCCTACGGTACATCGGGAATATCTCTCCTACATACATGTATGTGAAACAGGGGGATGTGGAGATGTTCCCAATATATGCGGCCGATGCTATCTCGTCTCTCCAATAGACCCACCGGCACAGCATGAGCTTGGCCAATACGCAGGGCCCAGCCCAATCCTAGGCGATTTTAAAATATTAATGGATCTCAGGCCTGCGTTGTGGGGCTCAAATATAATCTGCACGTTGAAGGTCCAAGATTGAGAATCCAAGAGAGGAAGGATGATAAATAACATTATTTGAGTTGAGAGCAAATTTATAACAAAATTTACGAGGATATAATTAGTTATTTAGGCTCAGTATGGAAAGAGTATAAATACAGTACAAAGTAGGGGCAAGTTGGGCCGGGATAGTTGGGTTGAGGTTAACCCTAAGTTATAAACCCCCAACCCAAATCCTAACCCAACCCAACCTATTCAACCTAAACCCTGACCCTAACAAATTTCTTCAACCCTAGCCTAACTCAATCCACCTTAATCCAAAGTCAACTTCGGGTTGAGTCCAACCCAACCTTCTTTTCATCCCTTAAAATTTTGTAGAACTTCTTAATCTTAGATTTTAACTCAACTTTCATTACATATATAAATTCTATGCTTTTTTAGTATTTGTTTGTTGATGTTTTTATCATGGTTTTTCGAACCATCGTTGACATGGATGGTCAAACCATTTGGCTCGAAAACCATCTAGACAACCAGTTTAGTTTTACCCCAAACCCAGCCCCTGGAAAAAACTGTTGAATCGGTCAATGACCCGTTAACCCAAGCAATTGAACCATCAACCCGTTCAACAGTTTTTGGCTGTTTTTAGATTTTAATTTTTAATTTTTTTAATTTATTTTGTCAGAATGGGTTGTCCGTTCAGATCGAGCGGTCGAACCATTAACCCAGAAACTGGTGGCTAGAACATTTCCGGTTCCAAGTTGTTTTTTAAAACATTGGTTTTTATTGATTCTTTAAATACAAAATTCAGAAAAAAAAAAGTGTTTGAAATGACTGTAGTTTATTATGATGACTTATAATAGATCTTTTATGGATAGCAAGATATGGGTGGCAAGCAATAGAGATGAGATAAAAAATAAAATTTTTAAAAAACATAAAATATGTTATCAATGTTTTAGTATTTCCAATTAGGATTAAGTGAAGTAATTATCTTAAACGAAGCCTTATGTTTTATATTGATAAACCTGTATGTATTGCACTCTTTCCAAACTGAGTCTTAATAATTTAGAAAAGCTTGATTACTTAATAATATACAATATACAGTATCAACTATGAAGGCCATTTTTAGTTTAGTTTATTAATGCTACAGAATTTCCAAATTACAATCCAATTTAATTTCAAATTCAGTAAAAAAAATAAAAAAGCTAAGGAATAAGATTTAGTTCAAATATAAATAAAATATTGATCTAGGCATGAACCAATTTGCAACCATATGTAAGGGGTGCACTTGGGTGGATTGCAGAGATCATGGAGTGGGCTTAGTGTTAAGTATAGGAGCTTAACCTAGGCTCAGGTCCGACTTGTGCTCGGCTAGACCCATGGGCTGTGACGTCTTAGGCCCCAATCTTAAACCAAGACCAATCTTAGATCAAAGTCCAGGGTTGCAATTACGGCAAGCCTAACTTAAGCCTGACCCAACTCAACCCAAGCATTTGCATGGGTCAGACTTCAACTCTCAGGCTGTTGGTTGGGCTTGGGCCTTATCGCGCTCCACCAAAACTTGGATTGGATTTGGAAATGTTATCTATTCAGAAAAAAAAAAAAAAAAAAAAAAAAAGGGAGGAGAGTCGATCAATGGGACTGTGTTTTGAAATCATCCACAGATGGTTTCAGAAACACGCCACACCATTAAAAGAACACCTAATGAGTTTGGTGTATATTTAGAGCCAAACAATCCAATGAATATCAATACTACCTAACACCCCGAAAATGGATTGTTAATTATAAAATAAATATCTCCTCAATTAAATAAGAAAACCTACCCAGAATTCCCACAAGAATGGTGGGTTTGAAACAAAATACATTGATGTGGTTGCCCCATATTAACTTGTTCACCCAAATTTCCCACATGAATTGGTGGGTAGTAATCTGCACTTATAATAATCAGCTTTTCTGAGAACAAATGGACTCTTGTACCAGCAAAGCTTCCAATAAAGAAGGTGATGTCTACAAGCAACTTAAGTTACATGCGGGATAATGTCTTGAAGGGCTGAACCTTCTCAGATTCTTTCTTTCCTGAACCAACAATAAGACAGAGGTAATGCTTTGTCTCCTCAACTTTAATGCCAGTTTCTTCAGATGGAGTCGGTCAGTTTTTTCTTTCTTACATTATGTCTCCTTTTGGGGTAAGCATGCTTGAATCAAACCAGCAACCTCAAGATTGCACGATATCGCCATGTAGATGTAGTTGATCTCATGGTAGAAAGAAAAATGAAAACCAAGCTGACATAACTTCTCTTATTGTTTCACCACATGGCCGGACAGTGAGAGCCCTGCACACTTTAGTATAGTTCCCCTGAAACTCCACAAGTTGACTCTCGAATGGCGCTAATGGAAGCAAATATAAGAAAAGAGTCTAGTGGGGCCCCGGTTCGGCTCTGCTTGACGCTGATGGCGAGTTGCGACGACTTGACTGAACCCAGGCAGCTATACCATAACGGAGGATATGGACCATCTGTTACAGAAAATATCGTCGAATTCCAACTCCAAAATCGGTGTATCGACCAGGGAAGATGAGAGGTAGGAGAAGAGATGAGATGAAATTGTTGAAGTTGTTGGACGCTGGGAGAGAGGAAGAGAGAGAGAACATGGAGTCAAGGATTCATGAAGCCGCCCTGAAGGGGAGCGTTGCTTGCTTGCTGGAATTACTTGAAGAAGATCCACTCATCCTCGATAGGACTATTGATACGGATGCTCGCATGTCGGAGACACCTCTGCACGTCGCGGCGATGCTGGGCCATGTCGATCTCGCCAGAGAACTTCTGACACGAAAACCCCAACTTGCCAGCGGGCTGAACGCCAAAGGGTCTTCACCTCTTCACTTGGCATCCGCCAAAGGGTACCTCCAAATAGTTAGAGATCTGATATCCATCTCTCCGGAAAATTGTCTCGCCCGGGATCAAGGTGGCAGAACCCCTCTTCACCTAGCAGCAATGAAAGGCCGAGTTGCAGTCCTGGACGAGTTAATCCGGGCCAAACCGGAAGCGAGTCGAGTGCCCCTGACGAGTCGAGGGGAGACAGTTCTACACCTATGCGTGAAGCACAACCGATTAGAGGCGTTAAAGCTATTGCTGGAGAAAGATGACGAGTCAGTAAACTGGAAGGATGAGGATGGCAACACCATCCTTCATCTCGCCGTGGTCAAGAAGAGCATCCGGGTATATCTTATTCCATTTCTATCAGAAGTTTCAGCAATCTGAATCTTTTTTTTGTTTTTTTGGTATTCCAGCAATCTGAATCATGGAGTTTAGTATATCTTGACGGGCAGCAGCTAATGGAGGATGAATTTATTATCTTTTTCTTTTTTTTTGTTAGGAAAAGCAAACCCATGAAATTATTATGCAGCTTTTTGATGAATTTATGCTGCTTAATTGATCCAGATAATGTGAACATTAATTGATTGTGCAGACCATAAGATTTCTTCTCGCTAATACCAGAGTAGAAGTAAACTCTCTGAATGCGAACGGCTGCACGGCCTTGGATGTTTTAGCGAAAGGCCCGGGAGATGCAAAAGACACCACCATCTACCAGATACTTGAAGGCACCGGGGCTCTGAGAGCCAAGGATATACCTCCGGCGGCAGCAGGCGATGAGATTCCTACAGCAAAAACTTCATCGACCAATAAGCAGGTTAAGAAGCCTAAGCCTGAGAAGAAGCGGCAAACGGATTGGCTGGGCAGGAAGAAAAGTGCACTGATGGTGGTGGCGTCGCTCATAGCAACGGTGGCCTTCCAGGGCGTAATTGCGCCACCGGGTGGCGTTTGGCAAGACGATCTCACAACCGATTCGAACGGCAATCCCGTAGAAAAGCCTCACTTCGCGGGGACATCTGTATTGGCCTACAACATTCCGATCGCCTACGGTCAGTACATAATCTTCAATACGCTCGGATTCCTTGCATCCCTGAGCATAATCTTGCTGCTGGTGAGCGGGCTACCTCTGAAACGACGGAGATGGATGTGGGCTCTAATGGTTATCATGTGGCTTGCCGTGTCGTCGCTGGTTCTGACGTACTTCATCTCGCTGCTGCACATGACGCCGGACAGTGTGAAGGGTGTTCTGTATTATGTAACCAAAATTTCGGTGCTGGCGTGGTTGGGATTGATGGGTGTTGTCTTACTGGCCAATTTTATTCGCGTCAAGTTATGGTTGGCGAGGAAGTATGGGGTGGTGAAGGAAACACAGATGAATAAGCCTGCAGTCCCTATGGACCCAAACCATGACTATGATTCTGGTGATGATTTTTGAAATATGGGTAATGCATTTCAGAAAATTCTTCGAAATCCATTTCAACTTTGTAAAGATGGCAGTACCTATTTGGTGATATTATCGAGTAAAGAGCACAGAGCTTCGCTGTTTTTGTGTGTTTGTTTGTTAATTTGGTTGTAGAGGTAGTAGCAGAAAGTGATTCATTGTTCTTTGATGTATAGAATATATGGAATGGTATATTTCAGACCAGACTATTTATTTTGAGAAGAAAAATTATTTGGGTTTGAATTTATATGCCCTTGCCTTAAAAAAAAAAAAAGTTTCAAATTTGAAAGAAAATAAATGACCAAATTACTTACATTTGTAAGGGATGCTAGAAATTTGTATTACCCACTTGTCCTTGGCCAAATTTCAGCCCAATTGTGGCCAAAATAGGTTTTTGTTTTCCTATCAAGATTAATCTCAAAGGGGATTAAAGCAATTCGCAGGAGAGCTACATGGACAAGGGCACCGTGAAGATAAGGTATTCAAACGATACCTAACTAGTCAAAATAACCAATTAACTATAGGTTTTTTTATTAAAAGAGGGGACCCTTCTTTTTTCTGATGAAGAGTCCCTTTGTTAACAATCAGGATTCGCTGCATCATTTTTTGTAGATGAGGAGAAACTAAGCACTTTCCCTCATTATTACTCTATTACTAATTTCAAAAGCAAGAACTATGCAATTTCAAATTCAATGGTGCTGAAAGTAGACCATTGCCTTCTTGAATGGAGAAAGTCCAACAAACTACTTGAAATAAAATAAAATAAAAGAATAATATGAATCTTTTTTACGGTCATGTGATGCAATGTTTTGAAATTCAGCATGGATTATGAATTGAAAATAAGGCCTGAATTTGGGCTAAAAAGTACATGAAAATTTAAGAAAAAGCATTAATTTAAAATATGAATTTACTATTAATCAACTAAAGTATGCAGTTTTTATGGATTCACCGTATAATTTTTTATTATTTATAATGCGATTATTCCATCTCAAACTGGTTCAGAATTGGAACCATCGAAGAGAAGCCAATGGAGGGTTGGCTCGTTGATATGTTAGCTTGTTTGTTCCAGGGTTGACGCGATATCAAATCCGGCAGTAAACATTTTGGGGAAAAAGGGGTAAGGGGGAAGTTATTAACGGTGAGTCGGTGAATGCATCGAATACTAAAAAAAGGACTGGCCTAGAAATTATTTTTATTCTCCTTCATTTGACCAATGGATGAAATGTATACCAAGAAGGAAAGAAGCTAAAAACAAGCGTTCAAATATTGAAGAATTTGACACATGCATTGGGCACACGACGCCATTAAATTGTAGAATTAGTTCATCCTTCAATTAACCCTCCATCAGTCGTCCCCAAAATTCCTACTTTCAGACAGATGCAGCAAGTGAGCAGTCGTCATCAGCCTTTAGACCCTTAATTTAACATTTTGATCTTACCTCTACCGAAGAATTTGACCGTTAAATCCCTCCGCGTCAACTCAACAGTGAAGCATGTTTTGTTCAAAAATCTTTTGAGTTGACTCTTCTTCAAGAAATTGAGCACAAAGCCATGATGGGCAGCTGTGAGGTAAGAGAGAGAGAGAGAGAGATGAGGGGAATGGAGGAGAGCAGGCTTCATGAGGCCGCTCTGAAAGGCAGCGTCGAATCACTAAAGGAATTGTTGCAAGAAGATCCGCTCCTTCTCGATCGAGTCATCATCGACTGCCCCCCGGAGACACCTCTGCACGTGGCCGCAACGCTCGGCCACATCGATTTTGCCAAGGAAGTTGTGCGTCGAAAGCCCGAACTCGCCCGGGAAATCGACTCTGAAGGGCATTCGCCCCTTCACCTGGCATCCGCAAAAGGGCACCTCCAACTGGTAAGAGTTTTGTTATCTGTCGATCCCGACACATGCCTCTCCACCGATCAAGATGGCAGGACCCCACTTCATCTTGCAGCCATGAAAGGCCGAGTTGCAGTCCTCGACGACTTAATCGAGGTCAACCCCGAGGCCAGTCAAGTCCTGACGGATCGCGGAGAGACCGTTCTACACCTCTGCGTGAAACACAATCGTTTTGACGCGCTTAAACTGTTGCTGAAGCGTGAGGAGCCAATACAGAAAGACGAATTTCTGAACAGGAAAGATCATGACGGCAACACCATCCTTCATCTGGCCCTGGCGAAGAAGCAGATTGAGGTACCTCCCACGACTACGTATTTATATCTAATGATCTGAATCTGGCCCGTTATTATATTTTGATTCCCAGCCCAGCCCAGCCAGGAGGTTTCTTGGATAACCCTTTAATTAATTCCCCTGAATACGAAATTATGAACAGAAAAGCTTTGCTCTCAAAAGTCAAAACAGAACAGAGCTACCCCTGCCTGCACCCAAACAACGGTCGGAACTAAATGTGGGTTTTTTCTTTGCAGACCATCAAATTTCTGCTAAACATCAATGGAATAAAAGTAAACACCTTCAACGCGAATGGATTTACTGCCTTAGATGTTCTGGTACAAAGCCAGGGAGATGCAAAAGACATGGAGATTGGAGAGTTACTTCGAGGCGCCGGAGGTTTGAGAGGAAAGGATTTACAACCTTCCACAGAATATAATTGGCTTCCGGATAAAGTGGGGATATCGGCGGTGACACCCACACAGGAAAAGCAGGGAAGCAGTTTCAGGCAGAAGGATGAGAAGAAGCATAGGGATTGGCTGGGAAGGAAAAAGAGTGCTTTGATGGTGGTGGCATCACTGATTGCGACGGTGGCCTTCCAAGCAGGGGTTTCCCCACCAGGTGGTGTTTGGCAAGACGAGCTGGCGACGGATGCCAACGGCAATCCTGCGAAAAACCCACACCATGTGGGAAGGTCAGTAATGGCATACGAGAAGAAAAGAGAGTATGGGCAGTTCATGATCTTCAACACAATAGGCTTCTTGGCATCTCTCAGTATAATACTGCTGCTGGTTAGTGGGCTACCATTAAAGCGACGGAGATGGATGTGGATTCAAATGGTGATAATGTGGATAGCAATCACGGCCATGGCGGTGACTTACTTCATTACTCTGGATGCCATGACGCCGGACCATGCCCGGCATGTCCTCTTTCACGTCAACAGAATTTCGGTGCTGACATGGTTGGGATTGATGGGGTTTCTTTTCATAGTTCATGTGCTCAGAATGACGACATGGTCGATGAGAAAGGTTAAAGAAGTCAAAGAAAAGCGAAGGCATCCCAAGGGTAGGGAGTCTTTTAGTCGATTCGATAATACGCATGAATTTGTTTGAGAGACCATTTTGATAAATTGCCAACCCAAATGGTCGAACTACTTCCGGTCCAGCCCGAGTCTAACGACATTATCAAAATGAAAATGAAGGATGGTTATTGTTTGATGTGGAAATTATATTTGTTACAATTACAATATGGTAGTATGTTAGTCATTGAGAAATTATCTTTATAGATAGATGGATAGTATAGGTGACAGCTGGATGGTTAGCCACAGTTCATTCACATAATTAAGTTTGGGTTTTCAAAAAAAAAGACACTGTTCATTATTTTCTACCTTAAAACTGAATCATACTATTCATTATTTCTTTTTCTTGATTTGAATGTAGAAAAATGTTTGTATTAAAGTGAATATATGAAAGAAAAAGAAAGCAGATGGATCCAAATCATTATCCAAACTAATGCTCTAGAATTGAAAATGGAAGAAATAAGAATAGCAGGTACAGTGAGGTTTTCAAGTAAACAATGGATGCATAGTGCGGGAATGCCTAAAAAGACATGACCCAAGTTTCAATACTAAAGAAACTTGGATGACCAATCCGCGAAGTACCAACGATCAATCTTACATGGGAGAGATTCACAATATTGTATCACTGTGGTCTGTAGAAAAAAATCAGCAATGCTCAGGCAAGAAACATAATCAGTCTGATTTGGGCAAGCGATCAATCTTAATCAAAATCTGTTGAGAAAGACACAATATCCCATGTCCGAATTGGGCTTTTTATATGATACTTAACCTTCCTTTTTCTCTTGTTTTTGTTCATATTTCATAATAGAAATCTCATCCTATTTAACTATCTGTCTCACACTTGGTAAATCATAATCATTCCTCTTGGTTCATTTAAACGGTGCTAAATGGATAGGAGCTTTCATTACTGGCATTCAGCTAGTCGCCAAATTCATTCGTCATCATTTAATATTCAACTAATGGCCAAAATTAATAAGACTTTAAGAACCCAATTACCAAAAAGGAAGAAAAATTGAAAAAACAAAAGGACCCATTGGTATTGGTATGATGGTTAAAACTTGGGGACGGAAGAAAAACCAATTGTAGATTAGCCAAGGTGATGATGATTCTTCACAACTGCCAGGGCATCATTTTCTGGTTTGTTTGAAAGCACAACCTCTGCTATTTTTGCTTTGCAACCAATTGAACTCCATGTGCTCACTGCCAAACAAAGTAGTTGTGATTTGCTTCTGCTTCACCGCCTGTGATAGTGTTTTTTCTTTGTTGTGAATTCAGACAGAACCCCTAACTCACTGTGACATCCAAGGAGTACATATTTTCAGAAAGAAAAAGTTTTGTGGAAAAATAATGGTATGCCTACAAAATTTGTCAATCGTGCTTCCTTTTGATTTAAGAGAAAAGGATGAGATTTGTTGCTCGTTGGACAATGATCTCGACGACTATGAATGCGAAAACGAGGTTCTTTTATGCTCGTTTGCATCGTATTTCTTGCTCTTTGTAAAAATTGTCATTTCCATTGTTTTCTTAATTATCAAATTCGATGGGGATGAACTGAGTGCCACCTCGTACCTCTTCCTCTTATTCTTCTTTCAAGAGAAGTAGAACTTTGGGCAGAGGCGGAGGTGGAGGAGGGCGGAGGAGTTGTCAGAGGTTGCAGAGGCAGAAGCAATAGTGGGTGGCAGCGCTAATAAATGATTTGCAAGAAAAAAAAGATTAATAATGTTTTTATCCTTGTTTGATGTTGTTTTTAAAAAGTTAATATATTTTTTAAAATTCATTAAAAATATTAATTTTATTGATATTAGAGGCCAAAAATTGTCTTTATCTATTATAATCCCAAAATAAAACCAGAGAGCATATTACATGAGAGAGGGATGTTAAAGAAACATGAGACACAGGTCACATGTGGTGAGTAGGAAATCGGGACTCAGTTTTTAAGAGTTCAGTGTAATGGCATGTTTTGAAATTGGGGTACTAAAGTAAGGCTACCCCTAATTGTTACGCAAAGACCTTTATTTTTTGGGGGGTAAAGACCAAGACCACTAAGTAGCCATTCCTCTTCATTTATTTGGTTGATTCAAACATCAAATCTTTTCAAAACAAGTTAACTTATGCCTAGAAGCAATCATATAGTGTGCCAAGAAAGCAAGTGTATATATATATAGATATAGATATAGTGGATATTTGCCTTAGGTTTTGTACATGCCATAAAAGTTTAATGCAAGTACCCTATATCATAATTTTGTTCCTTAGAGACCTTACATCATGTCCTAGCTGCATTTCATGAATATATCTCATACTTGTATGTTATTATTCATGGTGAGATGTTTTGAATTCACGATGGGATGTACTAGATTGTCACTTTGGTCTCCGAACTTTAAAACATGACAATCTAGTATCCGAACTTTCAAAACGCGACAATCTAGTACCTGTCGTTAATGGACCGTCAATCAACGTGCAAAAAGATACAATTACCCTTCGGCTTTTCAACATGGTGATTAGACAACTTTTCGTTGAAGAATTTAGCAGAACACCTTGACAGATGGTCACGTGTAGTCTAGTAGGGGTTCAAAGGGAATGTGCCAAGGCAGCATGTCTCTTTTATATTTTAATTTTAAAATTGAACAAAATAATTCAAGTGACCAATCACCTTTGACTTGGTTTATGACTTGCTTTATTAATGAGAAAGATTAAAAGAATTAATGGAAAAGATGAGAGAGAGTTAATAGCATAATTAGGGTCTGTTTGGTTCGTAGTCGAAATCAGATTTGGAATCGGAATCGGAATCGAAATCCTCTGGAATCGGAATCAGAATGGTCCATTCCTATAGTCTATTTGGTTCAGATAGTAATGAGAATGTGAATTAAAATAAACAGGAATGGAATTTCATTCCCAAGGGAGGGGCAAGGAATGGTCATTCCCTCAAATGGGGGTTCCAAACCCCTATTCTCGTGAACCAAACAGGGCCTTAATAAGAAAGGATTATTAAAAGAATTAATGGAAAAGAGGAGAGAGAGAAGGAAAGAGTTAATAATGTATTAATGATTAGTGTTAAAAATCTTGAAGGTACTTAATCACTTGAATTATTTTGTTTAACTTTAAAATTATAAAATTCAAAAAACCCACAAAAAGGATAAATACCATAAAGAAACCAGGAAGCACTTAAGGCTTCTGCTTGATAATAGTGCAGTAAGAAGTTGTTGAGGAACCTTCAGTCTAGGTCAGAATTTTGTAACTCCACTAGGGATGAATCCTGACCGTGAATTGATGCCAAATTCACGGACAGAATGTGGTTTATGGAGGAGGGACTACTTATAAACTATGAGGCTGCCATCCAGAATTATGCATTGGGTTGCATAGTACTTAACCCATTTTTCCATAGGCGTGCGTTGAATCCATGTGTGAAATCGTTGAGTGTATATTTCCTGAGAATTTTCTCTCTAAAACTATTTTTTCCTCTACATTTAATTGGCTAGCTCTACATTTTTTGGCTACATCATTTTATTGGTTCGATTTAGAATGGGACATAAAGAAGAGAAAGAGTTAATATTAAAAACTTTAAAAGTGATTGAAAAGATAAATATTTAAAAAAAAAACCAGATAAAAGACAAATGTCAAGAAGAAACCAGTTTGGCACATTGCTATTCTTAGGCTCCGTTTGGTTTGTGGGATGGGGGTGAGAAAAAAAAATATTTCAAAAATATTCTCTTTTCTCATATTTGTTTTGAGGGAAAGAGGGGAATGGGATGAGAAAAAAGTGGGATGCGAGATCTCAAAATTGTGGATTTGGGGTCGCACTAAAACAGTGCGACCCCAATGAAAAAACTCGAGTTTTCATCTCCCTCCTCCCATAAAACGACCATGCTGAAGGTCCCATGCACATTAACAGAGAAGGAATTCACTAGTATGCTGTCGTCGCTCTCATCATTTTTGGTTCGATGGTGACAGAGTAGTGGAGACAAAAAACAAAGAAGAAAAAGAAGCAAAAGAAGAAGAAGAAGAAGAAGAAGAAGAGAGGGAGAGAGAAGGACGCACAGATCTACCGCCGTTGCAACTTGCAGCAGTGGTGACGAAATGGAACAAGAGAGAAAATGGGGGAAGAGGGGAAGAAGGAGAAGAGAGAAGAATATCAGGGAAAGAGAGCAGGAGAGGGAAGCCGGAGATGGTTTAGATCCACCACTTCTCTTCCTTGTCGCTGCTCTATTCGGTCAAGAGGATGAGAGTGAATAGTGGATTCCTTCATAAACTTCTCCCCCTTTTTATATTTTCCCATTCTATCCCATCCCAATAAAACCAAACAATGAAAATTTAATTTTTTACACTTTTTCATCACATCCCGTCTTTTTCCATCTCACCCAAATCTTTTCCCATCCTATCCCATCTTTTTCCATCCTACCCAAATCTTCCTACAAACCAAACGGAACCTTAACGACAAAGACAATTACTAAGAAACAGAGAGAAATTCTCAGAACCTTCTATCCTTTTCTCGACTCTGGCAGACGAAGACGAAGAGGCAACAGTCGGAAACTTCTTTAAACCAAGGGTTACTCCCTCCAGAAACTTCCATTTTCATCCAGAAACACAGCATTGCTCCCTCCAGAAACTTCTCGTTCCGCTCACCCTCTCCTCTCGTCTCCTCCTATAAATTAACATCTCCCTCTTTCTATCCCATTGCAACACATCGCAGAAAAGTTAGACGAAAGCTACCTCCAAATACCTCCCGGTTTCTGATAAATTCTCCCGTCAATAAAGTAGAAGCAAAGGAAATGGATTTGAGGATTATGGATTTCGACAGCCCTCTGTTTTCGACTCTCCAGCACATGCTCGACGTGTCTGAGGAGGCTGACAAGTCGTTCAACGCTCCGACGAGGACCTATGTTCGCGACGCCAAGGCCATGGCTTCGACTCCGGCAGACGTTAAGGAATACCCCAACTCCTATGCGTTCATCGTCGACATGCCTGGGCTTAAATCCGGAGACATCAAGGTTCAGGTGGAGGATGGCAATGTGCTCCTCATCAGCGGAGAACGCAAGAGGGAGGAGGAGAAAGAAGGGGTCAAGTATGTCAGGATGGAGAGGAGGGTCGGCAAATTCATGAGGAAGTTCGTATTACCAGAAAATGCCAACACCGATGCCATTTCTGCTGTCTGTCAGGACGGCGTGCTCACTGTCACTGTTAACAAGCTGCCTCCGCCGGAGCCGAAGAAGCCCAAGACCATCGAAGTTAAAATTGCCTAGGTGTGCGAATGGAAGGAAGTCGTAGTTTCATCGTATAAGAGTAATGTTGGCCGAGGTCGTGGGATTGAGTATTTGGTTCAGTGTTTTCATGGCTGTTTCGTTCTTACTATATTGGGTTGGGTATATGGTCGTCATCGGATTGCCACCTAGACGATGACACCCATTGCCCTGTAGTAGTCGTCTATGCGTATTAAGATTGATATATCTAGTTATCTACTAATGAGAAGTCTTTTTGCTTTTTTGGCAATCTCTACAAATGAGTCCAGTCGTTTTCTATTTCTGTTTTTCCCTAATTCGATTGCCTAAGAAACGAAAAATCTAGAGCAAATGTTGATTGTTGGCGACTGGCGAGTGCCAGCTGAACAAAGGTCGTGTCGATTGAAATGTAGCACCCGCTCATCAAGATTTGAACTCACTTTGATCGTTCCTTGTGGCACAAAACTAGGAAACTGGGAATACAGACGAGATAGATTTTCTTAATGCAAACCGTACGATGAGTTTCTTCACAGTGAAAATTCTATGGATTCGACGTAACAAAAAACTTCCTCAAAAGTCAGGTGGCATTAATCATTGTATATGAATCCGCCTGCGTACAAAATGAGTAGTTTGTGCAGTTCTACCCCACCCAGTAACGGGAGGATACAACATGATTTGAGACATCCTAGTGAAAAATAAGGGTGTAGAAGTTATCTTGTTTTTAACGTTCTTTCTCGGACGTAACGAGTTTCTTCCGCCTCTACGTTGGTGAAGGAAGGTCCATGATCCATTCTTGAACGGGTTTTTAGTTCTGGTAGTTTTTGAAGGTTTCCTATGCTTCTGCTTTTCTTGATTACCATTTATCACATTCTTCCTGACAAATAGCGCAATAAAGAAACCTTCCATGTCTATGGTTGGATCAGTGCGAAGCAAATGTTCAGCTGGAAGAACAAAAAAGTTAGAAGTAAGAAAATGCAGTTGCAGATAGTTTTGATATGATAATAGAATCATGAAAAAAAAACGTTGACATATGATTGCTTTAGAACAACACTCACATCCTTCGAAGACTGGAAAACCACGGCGAGGCCACTGAGGGAAGGGAGTAGCCAGTTGGAAACCATGGGATGCTGCCAGTGGAAGAACTGACTTAATGACGTCCTCATTTTCTGCTTGGTTAATGGAGCAGGTACTGTAAACCACTCTCTCAACTGCTGGAACTGTAAAAATCAAATAAATCTCGTTATATTCTCTACCTTCTAATATAAGGCTTGGTTATGTTCTCAACTCCTCTTTGTTCTTTTTTTTTTTTTTCTTTTTATGTAAAGCACCATGATTCCATGAAATTCACGAAGCACTATATAAAAGTTCAAATCAAACTAAATCCCCAAGCTTCCAAACACAATATCTCCAAATTTGTTTAATTATTTTGATGAGTTTTCATAAGGTTCTTCAGATAAAAGTAAAGACTGGAAGGCAACCAAAAAATTTTCCAGAAATGTCATTTGTCAATACCTACTATCTCTACAAATACAGCTAATCCTACAGATCAAGCAAGTGCCGGCAGTCAAAGGCAAAGTTTTTAGTTTGTTTTTGCGAGTAAAATACCAGCTAAATAGAGCCAACTATTTTCTTGTTTGCTCCATTCCCTGATTTTTCCTAATATAGCCAAAATACACATACAACCAATTGTTCACAACAAACATCCAAAACAGATATTTTCAAGGGAACTCCATGGAAAATTGAACTTACAAGATAATGCATGTGCTAGAGCTTTTCTTTGAAAGGCAGCAAGCTTATTCACCCTTTCTGTGTCAGCAACATCAGCAGCTTGACCTATGTAAATGGAAAAAGTAAATCCATGCAATGGTTCAACTACAACAAAATATGAAACTTGAACAACAAAGATCCTATTTAATATATAGCTATTTCTTGCATATGGTTCAACTAGCAAGTAAATCCATGCAATGCATGGGGTTGACTAGAAATTTGGTCAGGTTTGTGTTGGCACTTAACCTGACCCAACCTATCTAATTTATACCCTTGATTTATTAGGGAGAATCAAAAGAGGTTCAGAGAGATTTAAAAGGAAATGTGGGATTAAATAAGGGAGGGATGATGTTACTAACATTAATTATTGGAGTGGGGGGAGGGGGGCTGAGAATGATTTTATTAGAGAAAGCAATGACGGATTTTTATTAGAGAAAATTAAGACTAAAGTGGCTTTGTGACATTTTTAAAAATTTAATTTAAAAATAAATAATCACATGAGAGAAATAAGAGAAGTTGATGAAAGGACTCTTGGTATATATACGGTATTTTGAATTTTTGATATCATGATGTAAGCTGTTTGTGAATGTGAGCTGCTTTTTCTTCTCTATATTCTTTGTGGAATGTAAAAAGAAATTTACTCCCCCAATTGTAGCAGGACAAGGCCTATTTATTTATTTATTTATCAGTAGGACAAGGTCTATTTATCAAGGGAGATTCATGGACTAAAAAGGAACCACCACAGAAATAGCTAAACAATGAATTGCATGGATACTTTCAATTAGATGTTTGAACAATATATTGATGCTCTGAAATCAACTACAGAATAACCTTGTTGCAATACAAAAGAAGGCAAGAGAAAGGAAAATTATGGCATTAGTGGTTTTCAGATGGTCCAGTTAATTGTGCATCAGAAACTGCTCATTAATATTGGAAAGAAAAGATCTTGAGGATAAGTAAAATTATATAATGGAATAGACAACTACAAAGCATATGAAGAAGATACAGATAATTACCTGCGGTATATGAGGGGAGTAAATGATCTAATCTGTCAGCAGAAGTCCCAGATCCAGAACAGGAAGGGTCCAAGAGAATGGCCCGCACCTGTAAAAGGTACATGACATTGTTAATTAGAGTATGTATAAGAGAATGACACAATGTATTCATCATTTTTCCTTTTCGGCCCAAAAAATTAACCTAGTGACTTTACTTTTAATGTCTATTTGAAACTAATAAACCCACAGATTGCAACATAATTGGGAGTGTATGATTTTATTTTTTTTAAAACAAAAATCAATTGTCACCACAGCAAAGAGGGAAAATGCCATGACTTGGAAAACAACTGTGGCTAATACTGATGTAGTAGATGTTTTTGTTTTGAAAAACAAAATCATACTAATTGGTGAACCCCCGGGTCAGAGAGGTCATATAGCATGATTCAAATATACAAAAGACTGGTGACTGGCACAGTTCTACCATGGAACACTCTAAGTAAGATGGATAAAAAAACACAAGATGCTCTAAATTTCAGAAGGTCTGGTCATCAAAATCACCAAAACATTATGGCGGAGTGAGAAATCCCAGTTCCACTTCACTCTATACCTGTAATGAGCATGTTTGATCTTCAGAAGATCAGCATTTTAATGTGTACCCTACCTAGATTCAAATAGCAATCTAGACTAGATATGGAAAGTCAACCCATAATCCAACATGAATGGGAAATGATTGGATATCGATACACCACCTGATCTGGACAGGATCTCAACCTGGATTCAACTACGTTTTTTGTATTTGTATTTGGATACAGTTGGATCTGCTCAAGATCTAACCCATTTCATGTACTAGCAGCAATGCATATTTCTCAACCAAATTCAACAATTGTGATTTTTTTTGTACTGCAAATATGTACTGACCTCTCGTAATACATATGATGAGATAGCAAGTAGATCCTTGGTCCCCCCCAATTGAAATTTTATCATCACCATCCAAGCCTTAGACCAACCATATGGGGTCGGCTAGTCTGATGTAGTTAGTATTAGGTTACTGCCAATGCTGGAAAATAACAAATATATACAGCGCATACCTTTGAATACAGAGGATCTTTTGTGTTTAAGTTTAAAAAGTCTGCATGCAAGACCTCCACATCTTGTATCAGGTTAAGGTATGAAAAACAATTGAGCCATGCCATCAGACAAACTCAAGGAATTTAAAGATAAGGAAAAGGAAAGTAATAAGAAAATAAATTCAAGCACTTGCAAGTTACAAATCATAACCTTAGAACTGTACCAACCAGCATAAAATACACAAAGAGAAACTAGAGGAATTAATTTGAGATGTCCCACATATATTTAACATAAACATTTAATTCCTCACAGATCAGGACAGTTAAATAACCAATCAAGACAACAGTTGTACTAGGGGTGAAGTAAGATGTTTTAGACTTATTGATCAAAAATGGGAGAAAAAATCCATATATGAAATCTCTTTCTTTTTATCAAATATAAAATGATCCTTTATGCATGGTCACCTATTTCATGAAAATCAAGTCTGAGAAAACGCTACACCGCACAATTACACAAGGGCACAATATAAGAAGGTGTTTACCTAAAATAAGGAGGGTAGGAAGGGTTAACCATGTTTTTCTGCCCACACCTTCTAGTATTTTTTAGCAACTTTGTTCATTCAGCTCCAATTTGAAAACATGTTATAATTCATTGCCAACAACTGAAGCATTTCTTGGTTCCATCTCTAAACAGAAGTGCCTGAAACCTGAAGGTAGGACAGACATAAGGTCCACAAGTTCCTTCGTACACATAAAAAAACAAGTTTCCACTATTATGGAGCAGTTCACAGTAACATGTATAGACTATTAGACTGGTAATCCATTTATTTTATCACTAGAAATTCCTTGTTTCTCACTATCTCAGACAATGCCAATCATCCTAAAAAGAATAATTTTTTACTCCTTCTGTGCAACTGTGCTATAAAAATTTAGACATTACAGATTTACAGTCCACAGAGATTTTTTAGGGGAATCTCCACCCCATGTGCAGCCATCCAATTATACATCTAATACAATATACTTTACTTTTTTCTCACAAAAAAAAAACCACAGATATTAGTCTTTGCTGAATCAGTGAACTATGATATTAGCAGCTAAAGGAAAGCATTTAAGAAATATGGAACTACGTATATGTGGCAGCTACTTGCATGAAGGATACTAGTTGCACCAGACCGCTTGATAGTGTCTTCTAAACGTTTAACCCTTTCTTTATTGAGCTCACATGCTATTATCTTTCCCTGTCCTTTCATGAGTGCAGCAAGGTGAACAGTCTTATTACCAGGAGCTGAACAAGCATCAAGAACCTTCATAAGAAAGAGAGAATGGCTTGAGCATTTTTTTGTAGTAAACAGTATTTTGATAAAAGAGAGAAAACGGATTACAAGAAATGGTGAAGATGTTTCACCAACAAACAAGAAAAACAACTACAACAAAACTGAATGAAAAGCCTTTAATTATTAGTAACAATATCCAAATCCAGCTAAAATGGCAAAAATGGAGTTGAAACAAGAACTGCAATGAAAATCAACTCTAGTAGTTGTTCCTTGAAATTAGTGATAAGTAGACGTTTTACAAGGACCTTAGATATGGCAGTTGATGTCTGTAGTAAATTCGATTAAGCTAACCAAAGCAACCATGTGGGAGAGCAGTTTAATTGTAGAATGTCCACATTGATGGTTTTCACTACAATTTCCAGGTTGTACTTTCTATAACATTGAGAATCAACTAAATGTAGCTAAAGATGCTCTTTGAGCTTATGCTTCCTTTAACTATCACAATCTTGGAAAGATTTTCTGCTTAGACTTGATGTAGTATATATTCCAGAAAGGCATTTATACAAGACAGTGGAGAAGGTAACATGGATTTGCCCTTGCATTCCCCATCAATACCCCAATCTAATGACTCAGCTTGGCTGACAAACTGGATTAGTAGACATCTGAAAAGTGCAAACTAGTGCTATGCATCTTCATTTTTTTTTATATAAAAGATTTTTATTGAAAATAAAGAAAAATGAGATCCTCCTTCCTCTTCTTACCCCTCTTCTTCCTCCTCTCCTTCCTCCTTCTTCCTCCTCATCCCCCTCCTCTTAAGGAGGCTTAGTCCTCCTTATGTCTGGGAGGCTTATGCCTCTTACATTCTGAGCAATGCCTCATGCCTCTAGGTAGTGGAACACCTCGCAGTTGCATTATGCGCCCGCATTTTAAAACATTGGAAGCAAGGTTCAAAGTATCGATACGATACGCCCAATATCTTTTGGGGTCCGAAACGCCTGTTTACAGGTATTTCGGGACCCCACTCTTTTTTAATAAAAAATATGCTAAAATATCTTCCCAAAAACCAAATTTTGAAAAAAAAAGCTATTTCTGCTTGTGTCTAAGTACCGATACGCCTCTGCCAATACATAGAGGTGTATCGATACTTTGAACCATGATTGGAAGCAAGGATTGGAATATCGATACGATACGTCCGATACAAAGCGTATCGTATTGGCATCGTTAATGTCCGGCACTAGATACGCTACGACTGGAGATGTATCCTGCCAGTCGTGTGTATCCCGCCAATACGGGTGTGTATGGGTCTGTATCGCACTGTATTGGCAGATACATATCGATACGGACCAATAAAAACAATACGCTACCCACAATCCACGAATGTGCATACTCCTCTGAAAAAGGAAGTTGGAAGGATTTGAACTCGCGTCAAGAGTTGGAAGAGATTAACGTCTGCGCCTGTAAGCCACCACGCCACTCCGCCTTTTGTGTTTATGAGTAAATGAATATAGCTTTTATTTCTTTATTACATAAATGCAATTCAAATAAATAATACATATTACAGTTAACTCCAACTATAAATTAAAAAGTAATATTTAAAATCAATGTTTTATAAAATAACAGTAATAAATAATATATCAAATCCATATTTATATCAAAATACTTTTTGAATCTCAAAAAATTTATAAAAATATAATATTAATAGGAGAATAATTATTTTAATACTTCAAATTTATAAATTTGAACATGATATATATATATATATATATATATATTAATTTACATTACATAAAATCATATTTATTATTTAGGAAATAAAGAAATTACTTACAAAATATTCAAGAATATAATCTTAAATTGAACCTATCAAATATACTATTCTACATTTATACCAAAAAAGATTTTTAATTAGAAAACTATAGGAATAAAAATATAATAATGGAATAATCATTTTAAAAGTAAAAAATTGTGAATTTGTATATGATATGTATCTTAGAAATTTTAATAAATTTGATAGATTTTAAGTTGAGATTATACATTTTATAAATTATTAATGGATATTTTAATTTACATAGAGAATTTAATATTTGGTTGACCTTTTTGTTAATGTAATAAAGTTGTGAGTAAACCCTAGTAGATTCTAGGTCAAAGTAGAGAAGAAGAAAGAAGAAAGAAAAGAGAAAGAAGAAGAGTATTCGGCCAGACTAGAAGAGAGAACGTAAAATCACCTCTCCTAGCCGACCCACTTGAATTTATTCAAAAAACGCTACAAGAAAGACTATTTTGTCCCTCATAGAAGATGGGACACATAACTTAAACTCAGATACAATAGACCTTTCTCTTTCAAGAAGATAAACCAGAATGACCAAAATACCCCTAACTCGAGCATTCTAACAAAAGTAAAAATAGGAAAATATGTTTTGCATTTTGGACTCTTGATTGATATATTATCAATAAAATTGTATAAAATCTATGCATCATATTATATTAATTGTAATATATTTTTTCCATATACACCATTAAAATATACATTTTCCATGTATTTATACATTATTTATGATTGTTTGACTTTAAATTTAATATTATTAACGTATTATGAAATTTTTATGTGTTACTCTAGCGTATCTATATTTTTTGTCCATATCCATGCGTTTCCAAAGCGTATCCGTATCCAAGTTGTCTGATACGATACTCGATATCGATACTTTAATCCTTGAATACTTGATTGGAAGCAATAATGATGAAGTCAACAGTAAATTACAGTTTTTTATAAAAGTGAACAGGAGCTTGAAACAACATTAGAAACAATCTAGTTCATCCAAAGGAAATCTGTACAGATATGTTTCTCCCAAGTTTATAGGAGGCGTGAACTTCAGAATACTAGTTAGCTAGCTACTTAGCTCTACTGAATTGGTAACATACAATATACATCTAACAATTTGACTATTTAAAACCAGTAATAGAGCCAAGGAAAGCATAAACCCAACTGAACTGACAAACTGAATTAGATATGTGCAAACTTCAAACTTGTTGATGCTGGAAGCAATAGTGATGGAGTTGGCAAAACCTTCAATTAAAACCTTTTATAAAAGTGAATAGGAGCTTGAAAAACAACTTCGAAATAACCAGTAAATATAGGAGAAAGGGAAATCAATATATATAGCTCTTCAAGTTTTAGTAAACTTCACAATGCAAATTAGCTACTTAGCTCTACTGAATTGTTAACATACAATAACATCTGGCAGTTTGGTTATCTAAAACCAGTGAATTGTGAACTAAAGTAGCTGAGAGAAGCATAAACCCACCTCCCAACCTGGCTTGGGCCTAAGGGCTACTGCTACCATGGAGCTTGCCTTGCCCTAGAAAGCCACAAAACACAAGACCAGGATTCAAATAAAAAAAAAATAGAAATAAGAGGAATGATAAAGAAAAAGTTGTGCTTATGAAATAAAATTTTGAGGCCCAGGAAAAAAAAAACAATATGTATAAGTCTGAAATAAACTTACTTGTAAAAAGACACTTCCATTCATGACCAAAGGATGATCATGCAAATCAGTTCCTGGTGGAAGTACCAACAAGTCTGGAACCATGTCGTCCTTTCTGGCCTATTCAGCATACACAGCAATACAAACATATAAAAAAAAAAAAGCATTCATTAAGGCTATCAAGAAAATGCATTCAATTGTGCATGATGAAAACATCAAAGAAAGAAAAGAAACCTTGCAGATAGAAAAATACATCTGGGAGAAAATTTGTTTGTGAACAGGCTTTATTTGGCCCATACTTCCAACTGCCAAACAAAGGCCAAAGCTGCAGAATTGCCCTAGCTCCTACATTGTCTCTTTTGAGAAAATTCTAAACGTTCCAGATCAAAACAACAATAGGCAGTTCCAAAATTTCTGGTTATCCTTGTTTATTTAATGACAAAACAAAATTTTATTAATAGAAATAAAAAAAGAATGCCACTGAAACAAGGTGTTGTAACACCTCAATACAACTTAGTTCTAAATATAGAAGATACAGCATTTGAATATTCAATCTCCTAAACCATGTCTCCAAACTATTTCTGCTATTCATGACCATTTTACCAATATCAGCTACAATTCCTTCACTCTTCTAAAATTAGTTTTTGAGAAGTCTTCTATTTTTTTCCTCAAAATTCCCCAACAAACTACAAAAAAGGATACAGATCCAACAGATTTTGGCTTTTTTACTGAATTTTTTGCCACTTCAAAAACATCTATTCCAGATTATTAGGCTGGGAGTACTGCATTCTAAATAGAGATAAATTGAACTGCCAAACAAAAATACAAAAGTAGCCACCTAACAAGAAATGAAAAGATGTCTCACATCCTCTTCTTCCCTCCTTCCCCCCAACCTCTCCTCCTCCCTTCGTAATAAGGTATATGTATTAATATCAAGAATGAGAATTAGCCAATTAGGTTAATAACGCCTCTCTCTCATCTTGCAGGTAAAAATAGATTGTGGGAATGTCAGAGGATGAATCAAGAAGGAACCAGCTCTTCTTGTAACCATTATACAAAATTACCATACAAAAGAAAGCCCTCAGTGGCTACATGACCACACAACAAAAGCCCACCATACAATTATACCAGAAAGGCATCTAACAAAAAAAAAACACCCATTAACCAGCCATTTTACTAGTATGGCCATATTTTACAAGAAAACTCGTCTTTTTTTTTTTGGAAGAAAGAAAATATTGTATTGATGTAACTTGTCAAAAAAAAATATTGTATTGATGTAAATAAATCAAATTATAAAAAAGACAACGGGGATATACAACCAAGAAAATTGAAACTATACAACGAGAATACCCCGTGGCCAGAACTCGTCTTTTTTTTTTTTTTGGAAGAAAGAAAATATTGTATTGATGTAACTTGTCAAAAAAAATATTGTATTGATGTAAATAAATCAAATTATAAAAAAGACAACGGGGATATACAACCAAGAAAATTGAAACTATACAACAAGAATACCCCGTGGCCAGAAATGCAAGAAATCAGCACCCTCTATAATCGTTTATTTTTAACAATAGTTTTACACAGAAAGTGCAGTGGATGATAAGGAACCCCCAGAATGACAATTGAATCAATATTCAAGATGCTCTTTCCAAAATAAAATTATGTTTTTAAGTTGAATACATACCATAATCATTTTTTCAGATTCTACAACAAAGATCTAAATACCAAGAATAACCAATTTTACATCGTATAGGTTGCCAAAGAGTACCATGTATTGTCTTTCTAATTTGCATAGCGCATTTTCAACATCCAATTTCAGAGTATTTACACGTACATAACGAGGTTTGGTCACTTCTGCAAAGAGATATTAGAAAAGTTAGTTCATCCAAATATTATAATAGATTTACAGGACAGTGTCCAAATGACAATCATCATCATCATCATAATCAGGATGCATGACAATGTCAACAGATAATCAAGATTATCATGCATTATTGTTCCCTTTAATATTGACCAATTCATATTTTGATTTTATTAGTCTCAAGGGATATCCAATGAGGCAATGAAGGATTCTAGCATGAAAAAATAAATCTGGGTGGTCAGACCAGCTGACCCAAATCTGGCACCACAGCCAGAAGAGATTAGCAAGATTCTTCAAAATTAAAGGGTCTAATATGTTTGTACATGGTACTTGGCATGATGTTTCTTGCAGCATTTCAATGGAGCTTCAAGCTTAAGTCAGCAGAAAAGCAAGCACTTAGTGCAGATTCACCATAAAGGATGCAACAGTAAAGAATCAACATTCAATTTTCCGTTTTTTATTATATTTTTTAATTAATCATGTAATTTCATATTATTTAGCAGTGTGTTCCTCTGTCATTTAAGTAGAATGGATGGAAAAATAGGTTTGATGCAGCCAACCCCATATAGTTGGTATAAGGCTTGGATGATGGTGATTGTTTCTTTGTCATAATTTAGGTTGACATGCATCACACCTGAATACTTTGGCATTCATTCCACATACCAGTGTAACACACCCAGCCTAGTTAGTTTAATGCAGTTTACTTTTCCAAAATAAGGAGATAAGTTTCTTGATATCTAAACCATCAACCACCATCTCCCCTTTGAAAAAATAAATCCATTCACATTAGTGGAGAGTTATCCACAAGGGACCACCTATAAACTAAAACCCAGTTTGATTACTCAATTTGACGAGTTTTGTGCACTAGTTGCTTTTGAGGACTTGACCCAAATTTTAGAACAGTAACACTTCAATCATTAAATTCGGGTCCCAAGAATTTGAGTTTATTTTGCTTTTTCTTTTATTTTGACTCAATGCTGACAAGCCAAGTTTTTTTTTTTTTTTTATCAATAACAGATTCATTCAATTCATTGAAATATCAAACTTTTTACAGCAAGGAAGACAAAAACTCTTATCTTCCGAGTACAAAACATTGCTTCCCTTTCTGACAAGCCAAGTTTTAACACACAAAATACATGAAAGACAATCTTGATTTAACTATTATTTTGTAAAATCACAAACAGGCACTTCCATTCTGATAGTGTCTACTAACATGCAAAATGTATGCCATAGTAATAGTCTCTAACTCGTAAGAAGTAGCCTGAAGTCTAAACACAGACCAGGAGTTTGGTAAAGAAGTAGTAAATCTTCAACTTGCTTCACTTTTTTCTTCACTAAAAGTTTAGCCAAAGCTGATTGTAAAGCATCTTTCTGTAGCAGGAGAAACTTTTCTGCAGCACCCATCAACACAATAGCCTATGATAAAGAATTTAAATCAATTATTAAAGGAATGATAATAAACAGATATTAAAGATGTCATTAAAAATTAAATCCATTTAAGACCTCAGCAACAAAATATTAATACTTATAATGATTTCTGCATTTGATAGGTGTTGCTGCAACTAAATTCAGGATGTATAGTGAAATGAGAAGAACTGCCCACCAAATACTTATGGCTGGAAGAAAAGTCTCACTCAGACTCCAGGAAAAGAAAAACCTTATGGCTGAGACCGTATGGATGATAAATGATATCTCCTAAACACATCCATGACCACTCATTTTATATCAATTAAAAAATTATTATTCAAAATATCAGAACCATTAAGCATTTTGGTGAGGTCAAGACAAACTTATAGCTATATCTAATTCATTCTTATCAGCCAACTCATGCAGTATTAACTGATGAGGACTTCACTTGACATTGTTTGCAGTTGATCAGCAGTGGACACTCTTCTAGCGCAAGGCAGCTAATGGCTCAAGATTGGTCCTCCCTCCCAAGGAGTAGCTAAACTCAATTTTGATGACCGTTCTTTGGGGAACCAGGGCCATCAAGAGTAGGGGGACTCTACAGGATCGCAGAAAGTAGTATCCTATTGGCATACTCAGGAACAAAGGGGACATTAGACATAATTAGAGCAGAGATAAAGTCTTTTCTCCATCTGAGGTTCTTATATATCAGGTGCTTATATCTGGTTCATAAATGGCATTGACGGCTTTTGGTATATTTTCATCATATTACAAATCTTAAACTCCTAGCATCCCCAGAGTAAATATCTTGTTCAGATAGAGTTGAAGATCCGCAATCATCATGCATACCTAGAGGGGTACTTGGATAAGCAGATTTATAATTGGGGAAAATCTTCCCCGAGATAGTCTTTACTTTGTATTTACAATTTTTTAATTGTTTATTACAAGGTTTTTTCCCTGGGTGAGCAGATTTATAATTGGGGAAATTCTTCCCCAAGATAGTCTTTACTTTGTATTTACAACTTTTTAATTGTTTATTACAAGGTTTTTTTTCCCTGGTTGAGCAGATTTATAATTGGGGAAAATCTTCCCCAAGATAGTCTTTACTTTATATTTACAATTTTTTAATTGTTTATTACAACGTTTTTTTCCCTAAAATCCTCACTTTTGATACTTGAGGTGACTGTAATTGTTGGTTTCTTATTCAATGCAATCCACATATCTGGTTACTGATAGAAAAACCCAACTGCAGTTAGAGACAGTTCCTTGTCTTTTAGTGAACAAGTCATTAAATAGGTTGCAAAATATCTAAATGCATAGTAAATAAAAGAAAACAAATATGAGATTTGGCTTTAAAGCCAAATATGTGAAAGAAAATATATAAATTACCTGGCCAAAGAGAATATCATATGTGATTACGTATATCAGTTCTTCTTGCTTCTGCAAAAATGAAGCATATTATCACCAGCAATGGATATATATCAAATAACAGAAAGCAAAACTGTTACCATTGGAATTGATCTCGATAGACTGCACAGGTAGTAGAGATAGAAAGAAACGATATTTGGAAACTAACAATAGGAAACATAACTCAATGATATGTTTACCAAAAAGAAAAAGATAAGTGTAAATTTCAATATTGAAGCATCACCAAACAGTTAAAATACAAAAAAAAATGCCTACATACACAGTCAGTCAGACATACCTTCCACTTTCCATTCAATATAGTAGTAGCTCCTAAAACATCCTTAAGAATTGGAAGATCTGAGAGACAAAAAAAAAAAAAAGATAACAATAATAATTAGTTACCAAGTTTCATTATTTATAACCACAAGTAAATGACCAAAATGCATCTATTAACAGCGAATCACATAAATGAACTCTCCTTGAACAGAACTTGTGTACATTAACTTAAAGCCTATAAGCCAACGATATGAATGCTGCAATAGCTATAATACCCTGATACTCCAAGATACTGCCACTTACAGGCCTTGACCGTCACGCTTTCAGAGATAGAGATAATTGAATTCAAGCACTAATTCTTATGCACTACCGCATAAGTAAGGTCAAGCCCATTTCATCAGAACAAAGAGGAAGAATGTACTCTCCAACTAGAAAAGCCCAAGTGGTCATCAACCATTGCCATGGAGCTATAGAGGCTCAGGAGCCAAAATGACTAATTGATTATGCCTAGGAAGACAAATCCCTTGCAAAGCGTAACATAGATAAAGCAGTAACTACCCAAAGAAACAATAGGTGCCAAAAAGACATCAAATTAGATAATCTTGGGAAGGTCTTTGACTCAGTATCAGTAGTATGTATCATTCTTCCAAACAAACCGCGGTAGTCCTAAATCTTAATTGGACGGTGTCGATGAAAATAGTACATCTCCACACAGTCGAATTTACAATTCAACATCCAAGAGCTCATCAATGCTTACACGTTTTATTAAACATGGAAGCCTCCAATACTTGCCCTCTTATAATTTCACCTAAAAGCACTGAAAATATAATGAGAAAGAGAATAACTGTTACTGAATTCACTCAAGTAGTTAGGATTTCAAACAGAAGCACTGCATATCGACTGTGGGGTCTCGGACTGGTTCTCTTAATAATTTAAAATTTTCTGTATGTATCAGGTATAGCAGTTTCATTCAGACTCGGCGAGCGACATCTCTCTAGCCAATACCAGTACTCTCAAGACTGCATATGGGAATAGACCAACAGGAAAACCGATAACTTACGCTTGAGCGTTTGACAAACAAGAGCGAAAGTCGCTTTCTTGTTTCTGACACAAGGGCTGTAGACGAGGGATTTGATGGAAGCAACCGCCCTACGCCGAGCGTCTCCGTGGAGTACGCAACGCAATACTTTGGCAGCTTCTCTCCGGGCGAAATACGACGACCGATCGGCGTTGCTCGGGCGTCCGCCTTTCACATTCTTGGCAACTGCAGGGCGCAGCCGAGAGGAGCGCATCTTGGGGCAGCCTAGCAAGTGGCGCAGCAGATTAACAGGAGAAGTGAAAGAGAAGACGAGGGAATGAGCCGAATTAATTTCCGGTTACAAACGAACAGATGCAAAACTGAACCGGGTGCAAAATTTACATCCGGTTCAGTTTGCACTACAAACAAATCCGTTGTCACATAATGAATTCAAAATTACTTGTATGAAACTTGATCTTATGACTTGAACCAGCCCAAATTGCACATCTAGATATGATGCCGAATGGAGAATGGAATAGCAAAAGGCTTAGATGATAATGACAATGATTTTCGTTTTGCTCAATTGTTTGTGATACAAACCCCGGGGTATTTATGTACTCCGGTTTGGGTTAGTGAGCATTTATTTAATACGTAAAAAAGTAATGATTATCGGGGTGAAAAAATATTTTTTTGACACTTTTGCACTTTGAGAAGAGAGCATTATTGTACTTATTTTTTGGATACAATTTTGTTATAATTAACTTTTTGACCAAAATTAAGGCATTTGTAGTATAAGATAGTCGGAACATTTAATGATGGGTCCACACCTTTGCACCGATTTCAAACAAACAAGATGACTGCAAAAATGATTTAAAATATGAACTGTATTTGCATTCATGAACCGAACAAATAGGTAAATATGTAGTGTACATATTTGCGTTTGCATTGCAACCAAACACAGCCATAAGGCTACACAACTGGGGTACCCATCCGGATTAAGGAGGGCAATTTTTACCCTACCCATCAGTATTTGCCTCTACTCTCTACTGGGGGTGATCATTTCAGACTGGCCGGCACAAAGCCCAGCCTGGAAAATTCGGGCTTAGGCCTAGGTTTTGTATTTAGGCCCGGCTCGAGCCCACATCAGGCCCACAAATTTTAGGGTCGGGCTTAGGCTTAATACTTCAAGCCCATCCCGAGCCCGGATTAGCCCTCATATATTTAAACTTACACATTTTGTGTATAATTACATATGTATACATAT
The DNA here is from genome assembly GCF_055504915.1 of Nelumbo nucifera. Lineage (NCBI taxonomy): Eukaryota > Viridiplantae > Streptophyta > Magnoliopsida > Proteales > Nelumbonaceae > Nelumbo > Nelumbo nucifera. Next base: position 3,326,122 of record NC_142654.1, read on the forward strand.
TATTTTACATTATATTATATATTTTATATATAAATAATTATAGCATGACATGTATAATTTATATTATATAATGTATAAAATAAGTTTATATGCATATTATGTCATTTAATATAAAATGATATGTGATGTTTTATATATGAAAGACATTGACCAAAATCAGGCCCAGCCTAACTCGGGCTTGTAGAGACTTGGGCTAGGGCTTATGTTTCAGGCCCAAAACCCCAGGCCGGGCCCGAGCCTGAGCTATAACCCTTATCATAAGTGCAAAGCCTAACTCGGGTCCGACTCAGCCCCTGATCACCCCTACTCTCTACCCACCCCAATGTGATAATTTTTTATTTTATTTTATTTTTTATCTTGAAAGATGGATTTTGAGGGTGGGATGGGTTTTGGTATTTAGAACCCGTATAGGTATTGTAGCATATGGTATTAGGCTAAACCTTGCCTTCCCTAACCTTATTATTGGAACTTCGGGAGGTATATAAACTTTATGTATTAAGGGCTGAATTCTATGATGTTTTGAATTTTATGTGAATGATAATTGATAATATGTATATCTTACATGTCTTAATCAAAATAATTAGAAATTTTGATATTTATTCACATTATTTTACATATTTATTGCTTATATGCTGTGCTTGTTTGTGAATGTTTGGTGCCATGTAAAAATATAATGATTAAGATGTCAAAATGTTTTTTTAACATCTTTGTATCATGACAAGAACACATTATTGTACCTATTTTTTAGATACAAATTTAAAGCATTTAATGATGGGGCCCATTTTTATATAGATTTCATACAAAAAAAAAGAATAAAAAAAGGGTTATACTTTGCATTCTTTAATTAAAAAAAAAAAAGAGTTTTATACAAAATACATATTTGAGTTTGCATCCAACCAAATACAGTATATATTACAAGAGATAATAGAAAAATACATGTTAGTTCTCAACCCAACCTGCGCCACCCTGAAATGCGAGGAGGGTAGGGTCACTGAAGGATTTGCATTTTCTTGTATGAAGGGTTTTAGATTTTGAATATTATAATCCACTACAAGTTTTTGAGGAGAGTATGGATCGAAAGAAAGGTTTAGAGAGGTGGTTGGATCTAGTGTAGTTGGGATTCAATTTCAACTCTCTGTTACAACTAGTAAGAGACCTCGATTTGGCAACTCGCAATGATATTATTATGATAGTGATGACGACGATGAAAATGTATATTTTCAAATCAAATTAAAGCAGAATATATATTTTTTTTTGGGGGGGGGGGTGAGGGTGAAAAAATGGGAACATAAGGGAGGGGATTGGGATTAGGCCACATATTCGATTCAAATATGAACTGATAGAAGATCTCCAACTGGATCAATCTGATAAAACGGATACTGTTTGCAGCCGGCCAGCTGCCATATGGCACGGGTCTAACTAGGAAACAAACCAGGAAATATGGGCAAATTAATGCCATCTGGCGTTCTGGAGGAACCCTAACACTGAGGCCCGTTAGCGTTAGACAGCTGTCGTCGGTCTCACCTACTCGACATGGACTGGTCTAAAGGCTCAAAGCACGAGTTAGACAGAGTCATATAATACGAGGCTGGTCTAATTGATAAGCATAAGACATTAAGACCAATGATCCAGACCCGGAAAGTCTTCAGTCTTCTGGTCTTCCCTACTCAAATTCACGGCTCCGGTGATCCCGACGGTCTCGCGAATTATGACCTCTGACTTCGCACTGCATGGATAGTCGCCCACACCGTTCTAACAGTCTTTTGATACCTTCGATTGGGAATATCTCTTCCCCATATAAATACGGAGATACGGGCTTTGCCCTGACTAAGCCGGATTCCATGGGTAGTCTCCCTCTGCTCCTACCAGGTTGAGTGCTGGTGGCGGCATTAGTAGGATCCGACGGAAGCTTCGCCGCATCTCGAAGTCAGGCCCATCTCTTCGTGATTCATGAATATTGCCCAGAATTTGTCTATCGATATCGAGATGTCTAATCGTCATCCGACTCCAGCCGGAATTTCACCGGAAAAAATCTCCCATCATCTCCTAAACTTCGAACTTCCCGACTACCTGGACTTGAACCAATGGTTTGAAGGAGACACAGCATCTGTCACTCATGGATCTTCTAATCAGGATTTGATCCTTCCAATGCCCAACATCGTCGGTTCCGGCAAGAATGGCAGTCAAGCTGAAGTCTCTAGCCCGAGCAACATGCAAGTGATTGGCTAAATATAGTGTTACTTTCTTCTGTGTGCAGCTTTGGAATTTTCTTTCTTTTCTGTATCAATTAAAACTGGTATTTGTTTTCATGTTGTCAGGGGACGTCGTAGTCGAACCAGAAATTCCGTTCTGGCTAGAGTTGCATTCAGAATAAAAACCGAGAAAGATATCTTAGACGATGGATTCAAGTGGAAGAAGTATGGAAAGAAGATGGTGAAGAACAAACCATATCCAAGGTACAATAAACTTTGATAACTAAATAAACATGAAATATTAATTAGTTTCACGCACGAAAACTGTTTCAGGAGCACATTTGCATAGATTTTCTATAACACTGTTGCAACGTTAAGTCGTAACTTGCAGCAGAGCAAACAGATATATTCACAGTTACAGATACCATACTTAGCAATCCAGAGCACAAAGATGATCATATAAACACCTCCAACTCCAAGCTCCAAATGGGTTTTAGAAAATAGGTTGTAATGATTTTAAAGCCTGTTTGGATACCACATGAAATGAAATGATTTCCGTCGTTGTTGTTTCCTTAACGGAGACCAGTTTCTGGTTGTTAATAAGATATGGGCAGAGGCCCGTTCCAGTTCTCTGGAATGAACTAGGGTTTTGATCCCACTTTCAAAACTTTCAAAAAATACATTAAGGGGTGACAATAGAGCAGTGTACGTGAGGTCCATTGAATTTACTGCATAGAGCCAGCAGTTGCTCTAATTCTATGCACAACATTCTTTCCCTTGTTTTGAATTACCCAACCAGGGTAATAGAAGGAGTCATGTTAAATTATCTCTTTCTTCAATCTTAAGTGTACCTTAATTTGTGCTTCTATTATAATTAAATTAAATTGCATATATTCTATTTAGTCCTAAGGCCCCATTTGGAAGGAGCACAAATACAAAATATCTAGAGCGTAAAACCTTATATTTTATATTATTTATACTCCTTCCAAATTGAGTCTAAGGCTGTATTTGATTGCAATGCAACTTTATTTGTACTAGTGTAAATTCTTGTTTAATTTTGATTTTGGTTTTATTTTATTCTGCTTCATGTCTTAATTTACTTCATTTGTACTGCAATCAAATAAAATAAGCTAAAAATTTGAAACAAAAATAGATCAGAATTTATACTCAAATCATTTGCACTGCCATAATTTTGCATCCTTACAAATTTATTTGCATTACAATTAAACACAACCTAAGGAAAATTGTATAAAACATTTGTACCATAATATGTATGGAGAGTGTTCAGTAATTAATGCTTAATTTGGAAAGAGTACAAATACAAATATGTAGAGTGCAAAATATTGTATTTTGTATTATTTTGTATGTATTTGCAGTGCACATATTCGTATTTGTATTCCTTCCAAACTGAACCTAAGAAACATCATGCAATAAAAAAATGAGTGTGATAGGTAATGTTTAAATATATGAGTGGAAAAACTAGAAAAGGAGAAGGCTATAAATGAAGTCATACAAAGGAACGTAGAAACAGCTCCACTAAGTGATGAATAAGAGAAAGTTGATTAATATAGTTTGTCACATGCCACATAGAATGGAATGACAAAACAACAATAATGTAATTGACCCCAAATGGTTGGGACAAGACTTGGATGATGATGATGGTGATGAATGTATAGGCATTTTTGTTAGTTTAAATGATAGGTATTGTGCTACCAACTAAGTGGTGGCTCCATTGGTACGTAAATTTGTAGTCTTAGAATAGATGTGGTTTTAATTAATTGCTGAAAAAGTGTTGTACTGTGCTAGGCCTTTATGGGGCACAAGGGAGTGATTCAATGCAAAAAAAAAAAAAAAAAAGTTATAAGTATTGTCAAGGTTCAAAATATTGTAAAGTATTATGTATCCCATAATTCAATTAATTAATGATTCTCTTTCATTAATTTTATTTTGTTAGTATAAAAAATTACAAATGTTAACAATAGCAAGACTTGAACTTTGGTCACTAAATTTTAACACCTATAACTTTGTCACTAAGCCATTACAATTTGCTTGTTATAATCATTTTTAGTTTTAAGTAAATTTTATCTTTTCTTAGTGGTGCTTATTAATAAATGCTGAAATTAATTATTAAAATTTATATACTAATAAATATTAAGATAAATTATATTGGTTATTTGAAAATTATATATATTCACATTTTAGTTTTTTTTTTTTTTTCACATTTTAGTTATTTCATTATTTTTCAACAGTTACTAATTATATCTTGATATGTCACATTTTATATAAACATTAAAATATGGTTTTTACATTTAAATGAGCTATTTACAATCATATAAAACTTGTAAGTATTGTTACTAATATATTTTTTTATGATTTATTTGAATTTCCTATCATATTTATGTGTATCTTAAATTTTTGTCCGTATTTATGCATATTAAAAATGTATCTCGATACATTTCTTAAAATTATTTTTTCGATACACCTTATATTTTCGATACTTTAAACCTTGGGTATTGCACTTGGAAGGGATGATTTATGGAAAGAGCGAAGTTAAACAGCCTTATCACTGAAATGACCCAACTAAAGGGACCGAAAGGAAATTCTGAGAGTACCACGTTGAATGGTCCATATTCTAGCAAGCTTTTCAAAGGCTATGGTTGAATAATATTCATTTAACCAGTCAACTCAAATACTATGAGAAAGACATAACAGATTGAATTTTGCTTATCTCATCATGTGGCATCCAAACATCCATTAATCTTTGCTTTGATGGAAGGCATGCATTGAATGAAATTTTATACAAAATTTAATTGTTAAACAACTTTCCCTCCAATTTCTGCTTCTCTATCAAACCAAAAATAGCCCAGAGGAAGAACAAGTAGATGAAAGAAAAATCCATTGAAAATGGGTGAACATGGGGTTTGATTGGTTATCACGATATATTATCAACTGCTGCTCTGTATAGTTGCTAACAAACAAGCAGGCGGACGACTAAACTCCGTCGTGTAATTTGATCAGGAACTACTTCCGGTGTTCAGTTGAAGGATGTCCAGTTAAGAAGAGAATAGAAAGAGATGCAGACGACCCACGCCATGTGATAACTACATATGAAGGCACCCATAACCACGAAAGCCCCTTTTCCTGAGCAGACTCAAATCTCTCTCTCTCTCTCTCTCTCGTCTTCTTCTCATCTAGCCTTGAATTAGAAAAATCAGTGAGTACTCTTGTTGTTTACAGAACATATATGCTGATCATATCTGTGTCAACCGTAAACTATACACCATTTTATGAACAACTCTCACAGAAATTCTCACATCTTTTTTGGAGAAAGAAATTCTCACATTTTAACCTGGAGAGCAAACCGCCACCAAGTGAAAAAAGTGATTTATTTTACTTCCCAACTGGTTGCAAACGTAGCTTGATTCTGTTTCTCAAAATGAAACCCCAAGATAAAATGAGTAGCCACTTGAAAGGTTTCGAAAATTATTGTTTTCAATGCATTTGATTTCACTTCAAGATTATTTTAGAGCCTCCATGTACTCATGCAAAGCGAATGTAACCAAAATATCAAAATTACATAATTAAGAGATTTCCAAAGAAAGAAAACTATATTGTAATTTGTAAGCATAAAAATATTGTGATAGCAATGAGTCCTTTTGCTGCCACAAATAACCAAGATGCTTCTAGCTACGTCCATGGATTGTTTTCATCAGTTATGTGATTAGAAGTTAGATGACGGCCAATATTCAGCTCTAAATATTCTCACCCTTGGTCTCTACTTCCCTGCAAGGAATGTTAAAGCCGAGTTTCAAAGGATTTTATTTGAGCAATCTAAGGCCATCGGGCATATAGTGTTGGACCCTTTAGGAGCTTGGAGTTTAAAGAGACAGCTATTGCAGGTTCATTGAGGACCAAGAGAATCATGGATCATCTCCATGGGTGGAGCTGCTTTCTTTGCTGCAGGTCTGTGCTTGTCCTATTCTCATGGCTTCTCTGAAGTAGCTGTAGAGGAGCTATTGCAGGTTGATTGGTTGGACTAGTCATGGATATTGGTGGAGCTGGTCTGTGGCTTCTTCTTCATTGTTTCAAAGAAGCAACATCTCTGGCAGTGGCAGCTAGCTAGGAACATCTCGTTCCTTTAGGTGCAGTCGTGCTGAGATAAGCAGATAATCCAGCTATCCAGAAATGTGGGAGGAGCTGACTCTTAACTGCTTATGTTACCATGTTATTTGATCCTTCTCTTTCTTGCACCATAATTTCTCTTGATCTGGTCACCGGAGGGAAGGAAAAAACAAAATAAAATCAAGTTAGTATGTGGGATTTACATTGCCCTGTTCGGTTGTTCCCAAACACCCCATTAATAAATACTAGTATATATTTAATATAACTCAAATCCTACCAGAAAAAAAAGATTAAAAATAATAATAAATATGTTTAGATACTCCCCAGTGAGGGTGGGCAGCCCGGGGGGGGGGGGGGGGTCTCCCTGTGCAAAAATGGTCATCATCATAAATAATAATAATATGACCAAACAAGATGTGTTCCATGAAAAGGCACTTACAAGGCCATCAATCACCGCTAATAAAATGATTATAGCAAAATCTATTTGCAAAATTGCATCTTTTTGGCAAACAGAAAGATTATGATCATTGGTATAGCCTTCATGTCCGCCAATTGATGGACTAGGAGAGCCTACAAGGCTGTCTCTCACCATTTTCAAATGAAAGTATAGGAAGCCGCATTTGTCAATCACCAATTCAATATAATAGTAGAAACTACACAAAAAAAAAAGAGAGAGAAAAAAGAAATAGATAATCTAGAGTAAAAAAGGAGAGAAAGATAAGTTCACCTTATGGCCTTGCCCCGGGAGTTCTTAATGAAAATCCATTGCTTCGTTTTTTTTTCTTTCTGGAGGGGGGAGGGGAGTAGGATATTTTTACCATTTCAAAAAAGGAGAAAATGCATCTGTCGGGCCCTTAAAGCACTTTGAAAGTATTCATTCAAGTATCGTTTGCAAATCCTGGCAGATAGCATTGTTTGCAAGTCCTGGAAGAAAGGAAGCTATTTGCATTGTTCCTGCATAACAAAAATATTAGAAAATCAAATGCCACATGAATTACAATGCCTCCATGTGTGCTTCCATTCTTCTACAGAAGATTCGATTTGCTGAAGACAAGGGTTAAGGGCAAAAGAACATCTGCTATTTTGCTTCATGGCTGACCATTAGCCAATAACCATACTTGAAAAGTTGAAATGAATACAAGGCAATACTCTAGGGACAGAAACCATCACTATTGTTTACTATCAAAAACCATCTTGCTTACATTCACTAAGAATTTCATTTACATTTCGACCCAGTTCTGCAGCCTACACAATAACTCAACCCAGATTTATTTGGAGCAGATTACAATGCCTAAACAGGTGGGCATTTGGTACAACAATCCCATTCAGGTGATTTTAAATTTGGATGCTCAATTCATCGTAATCTAATAGTTTCATTTGGAAAGATAATGTTTGGATTCCTTATATGTGGATTCAGCGCTGCCAATTCTTTCCATTTTGCTCCAGTACCATGAACACGTGATGAGATGCTCCACAAGGTGTCTCCAGGCTGCACTGTTGTTGTCATCTGTGGAGATGATTTTGAAACAGCCTTTGATTTCATAAATGGGTGTTTATTGCTCTTTCCCATGCCACTTGCAAGCAACCAACGGGACCCAGACTGTTGTTGTGTTTTGGTACCCCAGAGTTTCTTCTTGTCAGGCTCAGTCTTCAGACCTGCAACATGGACTTCAGTGATTTTGAACTGAGGTATGCCTTCCTCTTCATCTTTTTTCTCTGATGCCTTGTCCTTTATCTCCTCTTCCTTCACCAGTAATTCAGGCTCATCATCTTCTTCATTGTTCCTTCTTTCTTCTGAAACCATGTGGTATATTCTGGGCTTTGGAGGGACAAAAACTCTCTCCACTTGAATTAGGGCAAGCATTGGGGCACCAACCAGCTCATAGTTCCGCAAGGGATCTCGAAGCTGCACCATCAGTGCAACAGTAAAGTTATTGCCTAACAAACCATACCTTCTACCAGAACCCTTGCTATGTATTTTGTCTCCATTTTGTGCTCCAGTAATCAAGTCTGTGCACTTAGCATGATGAGCAGCAAGTATCTTTGAAGTCCGCTCACTAATTTGGTCTTCATCATCAACTAACCCAGCATCGAGCCTCATCCACTCATCTAAAGTTATTGAGAGCCCCATTAACCCATCAACATCATCTTCACAGTCTTTAATGTCTAACAACTGCAACCCTGCAGCTCCCTCCAAACCAAGACAGCCATTGGTATTGGCTCTCTTACCTTCAAGGGCTGAGATCTCCCCAATTGATTGAGGGCTAATGTTTGATGGTGCATCCTCATCAGACATGCCAGATTGTATTCTTAAACCTTCTATTGAGAGAGCTTCAATTTTATCCATTGCCAAAGGAGCAAGGTCTTCCAAAGAGACATACTCTGAGCCTATCTCTCCCCTTAAGGAGCTTGAGTTCAAGATATTAGATCTGTGCCTAGTTTTACATTTCTTTCTTCCACCACTTGTATCTTGCCCTACCATTGTTTCATGCTGCAACAAAACCTGTCTGTAACGACCAAGGAAGACGTAAGACAACAATGCCAGGAAGTTAAAGAAGGCAACAAAGAAACAGTTTTTCAAACTTCGTAAACCAATGCCAATGGTGAGCTAAAATACCTTTCAGATGCCTCAAGACAAGGTGCAGTTTCCCATGCTACTTGATGTATCGTCTTCCCAGTAATATCTTCCAAAGGCATCAACTTATTGGCCTGCATAGAGAGTTTTTCAATTCCAACGGAGGCCAAGCGTTGTAGTATCTCCATTATACCAGAACCCATTTCAGCAGGCACTACAACAGGACTAGAGACCTGCATGATCAAGCTCCCACCATTCTTAGCATTCTTGAAGAGTGAAGGATTCATAGAACGCAAAAATCCCCCATCCTTCGTTTGAACAAAGGGACCCAACCCTTCGGCAAGAGGAGGTAACTCAAGTAGTTCTTCAGGCGGTAGATGGATTGGACTACCAAATCCACCAGAGTTGTCAGGTGGAGAACTCTGAAAAATCTTCTCATTCAAGCCCCACTCTCGCATCAAAGCCTCTGTTTCCAAGTCTTCCAGCATTTTTACCCTTGTTTTATTCTCCATTGCCTTTGTTTCCCAATGATGCTCTGACTCAGCATCTTGAACAACTGATGTTCGTTGAAAGCCCTCGGAAAATTCCCCCCACCCAGGACCAGTCAGGGCATCATAACCAAATCCTGACTCCTTGCCACAATCAAAATCAAAGATGTAGTTGCCACCAGCTAGAGTGTCCTTTTCAAACTGCCTCAGAAGTCGTTCCCTTGGAGATTCAGGATCACTGTCAGAGCTTAACCCAAATGGACTGTGATCAATCCCAAGCATGCTTAAGAACTCACTTGCAACTGATGCAGTAGCATCATCCAAACTCAGAGACTTTCCCATTTTACTAGCTTTATAATTCAATTTAGCCTCCGTGTAATCTGCTTGCTCAGGTGATTCACATTTTGTCCGGGGAGAATCTAATACTTCTGACTCCAAAAGTGACAGGTTATGAAAAGCCTGCTCTAATTCCTCCATTACTGACTCTTTTGTGCAGATATTGTTTTCTTTGGAATCAAAGTCATTCACCAAAAGCTCCTTTCTGTAATTACCATAGGCCTCATCTTGGGGGTTAGTCTTGCTGTCCTCTTCAGGGGACATCTCATCACCCTTATTTATATCAGAGACCTTGATAGTTTCAACAGAAGAATCACCAACAGCCTCCTCAGTGCTACATTCGAGTTTCACTTCTTTCTTCTCAGAAATTTCTATCCCCTTCTCAACCACAGCAAACTCAGGATCTTCACATAAATTTTCACAATCTCCTCTTGCACATTCAGAGGGAGAGTCAGAATTTGGTTTCAGAGGTTCAACTTTTTCAGAGGAAACTTTAAATTTGGGCCTAGAATCCAACAGAGAGCTGAATTTGCTTTCGTCAGGCTTCTGATAGAGCAAACTCACCGCAGTGGATAACTCTGACCTTGAAGTTGGCAAGACCTCATGAAGAATCTTCGCATCCTCTACAGATCGAGATGGAAGGCTTCCTGCTCGCCTATGCAAGCCCTTGCTGTCCCAAAGATCCAAATCAATAACAGGTTTTGTGGCACTCAATCTATTCTGTTTCAGGTTCAAAGGTTGAGGAGCATTTCTGTTACCCGTAGACTCAACCCGACCATCTCCTATTACTAAAAACCCAAAACTAACATTCAGAGCAGCACCTTTGGCCTTTCCTGAGAGCTTGAAGCTAGTCGTCCACTTGCCAGAGCTCTTCTCTTCCTCCAATTCCTCTAAAGTAAGAGGAAGCAACCTGGTAAGATCAATCCGATGCTTCCCCAGATCCAGGTTAGGAGAACCATCCACAGAAGCATATAGCAAGAAATGCTTGGCTTCATACTTGGCAGAATGGTGAGGTCCGTTACGGCTACCATAGACGGGGCAACAGTACGTCAAGATCTCTTCAAATTCAGCCGTTCCTTCCAAAACCCTAGCCGAGCGGGTCTGCAACTCGCCCTCCTTCCTCTTCCAGCGAACGCAGAGGCTGACGCCATTGAAATTTGGCGGCAACCCTTCGATGGAATGCACTTGTAGAGAGAAACAGCAATTGAATCTACGGCTACGAATGTGGGACAAGGCTTTCAACGCCTTCCAACCCCATAAAGACTTCTTGTCCTTCTGCGACGAATCCATGTACTTGTGAGACAAGTCTTCCTTGAGAAACCTAGTTTTGAGTTTTATGTCAGAGGCATGGGTTTTCCCGGCAGATTTGGAACGACCACCGGAGACAGAAACCATACCATTTGGCGGGTTTTTATCGAGATAAAGGGCTTTGCTCAGCACTTCAAGCTCATGCAACAACCTCCCGCTACCAGGATCTCCGCAATTCTTCTTCCCAGGTTCGAATTTTGCCATCATCCTCCTTCCGGAAAAATAATCAATAAATAAATAATAATCAACATAACAGTTCGAATTTCTTTAAATTTTCCGCTGATTGGTAAAACACATCGACGGAAGTTTCTTCATGTTCATTCAAAATTTCAAACCATACACATAAACAAATTGGAAAACCCTTAACGATGGTCGATGAAAAAAAAAATCATCCAACGAACTCAATGATACTTACAAGAAACACCGAATTCCTTGCGTTGATTCAGATAACCAGAAAACCTATATTACTCCTTACAATTCGCCGTTTGGACATCCCGAGCCCGGCCCGGGAAACGGGGAGCAGAAAGCCGAAAAGGGGAAATAGAGCAATTCCGAGCTTCCGGCGAATTAATCGGTCTGTCCTCGCCAATACTATCTCAGAATTACCCATTGGAAATCTTTCCTTTCGTGGGAAGATAAATGGAGAAAATAAATGTTTTGTCCTGCATTTGAGTCTTGTTGAGACGAGGATGAAGAAGAGCCGTGCAAGGCTTCATGCTAGTTGTACATTTGTACAATGAGAGGGAAATGTTATAAAACTGCTTTGCTTGCAATGTTTGTTGTTAGTTTCGGTCTTTTCTTATACAAACAATCAGATATTTATGAAACTATATCGACCGTAGATTTAAGAATAACCACATCGCCGATCAATTGATCCCCAATCGACTAACTGATCAATGATGCCACCTTCACCTTTCCTTCTCAATAAGCGTGCGACATGAAATCATCATGTGATGTTCAGCGAAGACCGATGCCATGCGACTCATGTACGATAAAAAGGTAGGAAGTACATCATAATTACTATCATTACGTAGTTATTGGCTTAGGAATTTACGTCAAGAGACTGGAGACCGTCGGATTTGCATCCCGCACGTTTGATTCTAAATCAAGGTTTGAAATTCATATTTCGTTTACCTTTTCAATGGCTCGAACGCGAAGAAGGAAGAACATTCGGCGGATTTTAATTTTTTAAGTTTTAAAATTGAAGAAGGATGAATTCATTATCATATCACAGATTCACATCATATCCTTCTCATTCCGTCGTATTCTGTTGGTATTGCTGGCATTATTAGGTGTCCAAATGAGAAGGAGCGGATGGGCTGGCCCACCCACCATATTCAAAATGACGCGCCAAAGTGCGGCCCACCGTGTAGTGTATTTACAAAGGATGCCACCTTTTAGCATACGCTAGATGGATGGCGAAGCTCCTGGAAGCCTAGATGTCGATTTCTTATTGGTTTAAACTTTTTTTGAGATAACGTGTATATATAAAAGTATAAATTTAAGGGTGATTTACTTAGACATCCCTTATATTTTAATTATTTATTAAAACCTACCCTTTATTTAAGGGTGATTTGCAATTACTTTATTTAACCCTTCATTAGGAACCTTTTTGTATTTCTTTTTATACTCAGTTTGGTAAGAATACAATTACAAATATATAGAGTGAAAAACTTTGTATTTTGTATAATGTATTTGCATTTTCATTTATCTTTTATTAGAACCTTGCACTTTACATATTTGTGTTTTAAAAAAGTGATGGAAAAGATATGATATGAAAAGAGTTTTGACCAATCAAAATCCATCCGATTTGCTATCACATTTATGATTCCAATTTATTAGTAGTTGTTTTAGATATTATATCTTTTTCATATCATAGTCGAACTCTAAAAAAATTGATGTTTTTTTTTTTTGCAATGTCACTATCATAAATATATTTGGTAGAGATGGTTATAGCTATGCAATTAAGACCATTTTTGGATTTTTTTTTTTTTTTTTTTTTTGGGGGGGGGGGGTAATAGAGGGCCATTAGGGTGAAAGTCAAGCGAGTTAAGTCATATTCGAGCTCAACCCAGCCCTCTTCCAAGACAATATTTGAAGGGTTGGACATTTTAGGGGGTAGCCTAAGTTTAAGGCAAAATATTTGAAGGGTTGACTATCTTAGGGCGGGGTATATGAGAAATGAAAATAATTTGAATATAGGATTCGATGAGAGAATAGTTGTTAATAATGAGGGGGAATAGGATTAACTAAAAAGTAGTATTGATAGGGATCAAATTCAAAAAGAATGGTATCTTAGTAAAAAAAAAAAAAAAGCCTTAGGAAATATTCCCATTTTTTATTGTAATAGAATATAATATAGATTAGAAGCTCTATTAAGTAATATGATTGGAATGGATGGAATGCATTGACTTCACCCAGGTATTTTAAAAATCAATTTAAAGCTTGACATGTTATATGTATGGGTGACGGTTCCTTGGTTCAGCCACTTAGTTGAATGGGTCAAACCTTAGTAATAACAATACCTCGTGTGAGACATTAGATGTGAATATTATGTTTACTTTAAGCATTCCTTTGGCTTTTAAAATGCAAGAGGGAAAGGAGGAGAATGAAGAAGATGCCTTACCAACCTCCACTCTATTGCTAAAATCAACTTATCAATAAGTTCATGGCTACGTTTGTGCTCTGTTCGATTCACAAATGAAATCAGTGTTCTAAAGCAATTGTGCTCGAACTGGCTAAGTCTCTATTGGCTACAACATCTTCAATGAATGATAGTGAAGTCGACAGACCAGTTCTACAAGAAGAGAACACATTAGAGATCCTGAGAGGATGAGTCGGGCAAGGGCGACTCCAATGGTCAAGTTAGTATCAAACCGTGAGAAAATGAGAACTGGTAGGTAGGAATTTAAAAAAGAGAGAGCTGGAGAATAATATTGTAAGTGTACCGTTAGAGGGCGAGGAGTTGCCCTTATATAGGCTGCGAAGTTCGGTCAATGTGTGTCCAATATGTTTGGAGGTGATAGACCTTATCCATCAATTACTTGCAGAGTACTCCCGTACAATGCCACATTTGACCCTTATCCAATTCTCCAAGAAGCGAGAGGAACCAATCTTACTACTGCCAGGTGGGCAATGTGGCACCGTGTGGTTCGAAGGCATCAAGTGATGTTAGCGGATAAGGGGAGACATTCCACATAGGTTGGAGCTCCCAAGGTTATCTGACTCATCAGGTCGTCTATTACTCGAGTCAGAGAGGTAGGTCAAAGTTGTTGGGGATTGCCTAAAGGATTCTACATAACGATCCACCAATCTGTCGATCTACTTTTAAGCAAGGTCGATGTTATCCTAGGTGGCATAAGCCAATATGTTGAGGAGTGTTCCATCAAGGTCGTGCCACGTGTGACACCAAGATGCCATAAGATGGTTTTGGCCACCATGTGGCGACTCATAAATGGAAGGTCATTTTACCCCTCATCAATTGCCCCTCGCTTCCGAGCTTGGGGTGTATAGCTCGGGTGAAGGAAGTAGCTCAATCATAGATGATTTCTGTTAGATGCTCTGAGTGCGGCTTCGTCAGATTGTGAATTTATGTTGGTCCAATTTGTTTGGTTGGAATCGTCTGACAAGTCGAGTGGAAAGTACACACAGATGTGATGTGAAAATTAGCTATAGCGGATGCCAAAAAATGTGCTAAACTGATTTCGGGCCCTCGGCGATGAACCATCGCGCCACTTACAGTCACCAAATCAAGTCAATCATGATTGTTAAAAGGTTGAGTCTCCTACCTATAAATAATGGAGCCTTAGGGGTGCATTTCTACTTGTCCCTAGCGAGAGCTACTTAGTAGTGTGGTTAAAGAGAGTGAAGAGCAATTAAGGAGTTCGATGAGGTTGATTAGGTCTTCTAGTGTTTCTTCAATGAGACTCCTTGTCCTTGCTTTGTCCATTTCATTTTTCCTTTTTTTTATGTCTGCATCTAGGAGTGAGGAACGGGGTGACGTCTAGACTGAAGAAGGGTCCCCAACCCAGGAGCGTTGAGGTTCCCATAAAGGGGCCTCCAGCTCTAGGAGAAAGTCCGAGTTCAGACCGAGGCTGCCTTATGAGGTATAATGTGTTCATATCGAATACCCAAGGAGTTTGAGGTCATCCTTCCTGGTTCAAGCCATCTTCCATGGGACCATGACAAGAAGGAAGTTTGTGTCTTCGAGTAAGCCCTGGTGGCTAGGCCTAGGTTCCCATTACATCCTTTCATCATCAAGGTCCTTGAATACTATGACGTAATCTTAGGCCATCTCCACCCGAACTTTGTCAAAACCTTGATCAACACCATCTTGGCATACCATCGCTTCAACCTCCCTCTTAAGTCTTAACCTCCAAACTTTCACCGGCCTCTACCAGATAAAGAAGTTGGTCAACGAGAAGGGATTTTACTATTTGTCTTACTGCTCCAAGCGCAAGTTGCTAAGTGGCTTCTCTAATAAAGTGCAGGAGTGGAAAAAGAAAATTTTTCTATATCTTGGATGAAAAGAGGTGTCCCTTCACCACGGAGTGGAGCACAACCATCAGTGACATCGGTGAGGAGCCCTTAGACGAGCAGCTAGAAGCTCGAATAAAAGAATTGGTGGACAAAAAATTGTTGGTCGAGGATTTCTTGACTGAGGAGGCACTAGTCCAAGCTAGCTTGAGTCCTGTAGGTAGGTTGTCGCACTACACTTTTTTTCATTGTATTCTCACTTCGACTATTTGGCTTACCCACACTTATCAATTGGGGGCAAGTCATTCCCTCCGGTCACCATCTCCTCATCATTGCCACCACTAGTCTCTTCATCTTCGCCATCCTCTTCCTCCTCCTCCTCCTTGACCTCCCTCACCATTTCATCGATGAGAGCCAAGGTCTTCAACTGGCCTAGGTCAAACTCAAGAAGGAGGGAGGCAATGAGTCGATGGCACAACTTGAACCCCTTGCTTAGAGCGGCAGCGAGAGGAATTGGGCTTATTGTTGCTAGGTGGGTGATGTGGCACCATGCGTTTCGAAGGTGTCAAGTGATGCAAGCAAATAAGGGGAGACTTGCCATGTAGGTCGGAGCTCCCGAGGTTGTCTAACTCATCAAGTCGTTTGCTACTTGGGTCAAAAAGGCAAATCGGAATTGTTAGAGACTACATAAAGGATTCCACATGCCAATTTGTTGTTAAGCGATGTTGGTGTTATCCTGGGTGGCATAAGCTGATCTGTCGAGAAGCATTCCACCGAGGTCATGCCACGTGTGATGCCAAAATGTCAGAAGATGGTTTTGGCCACCACATAGCGACTCGTAAATGGAGGGTAATTTTACCCCTCATCATAAAGGATATTTTCATTTTCTTATTAGTTATAGAATAAGAAAACCATGGTTCCAAAACCAGCAAGATCTCCATTTTTAAACGCTTTGAAGACAACTTGTTTAACACAACCACATGGTCCAAAAGAAAGCTAATGTGGTCTATTGGTTTTGTGTATCTTGGATCATAATCTTATATTGGGTCAACTATTTGTGGTCTTGGGAGGGGTCGATTGGGTAAGGTCATAAGCTTTGACATTTTTTTTTTGCACAAAGTGGGGGCCCTGGGCCCATTTATTCATGCCTGCTAGCATGAGATTTTACCATAATAGGGCTGTTCACGGGTCGGGTTGGGTCGGTTTACTAGCGCTTTTCCAACCGACCCAACCTAACCGGTTTACCTATAAATGAAACCGAAACCAACTCTGTACCAAGTAAAACCAACCTGGTCAGTTTGGGTCGGTTTTGTGAATGATTCTCTCGATGTGAGCGATAAAGGATTCAAGTCTAAGAAGCGAAGGCTAGATGCCTGGAAATTAAAAATGATTTGATGGATCAAAGCTGAAGTTTTATATATAATATGTATATTTCCGATATATATATATATAAGTCGGTTTGGGTCAGTTCGGTGTGTGAAAACCGAAACCAAACCAAACCATCGATTTATGTTTTTTGTAACCCAAAACCGATCGGTACTGAAGAAAAACTAGCCGACTCGGATTGGATCGGACTGGATTGGTCTATTTGGTCAGTTTGAATCTTGTTATGAACAACCCTATACCATAATCCAAAGTAACAACCCCCATGTCGTTGTGTTGAATAAAAAAAAAAAGGTTGTACAATCAAAGTTCAACGGTAATAGATAAATTACTTCCATGCATGTGAGCCACAAAGAAACATTGATAACATGTTGAATAAAAAAAAAAAAGGACCATGAGCGTAATGGTGGTTTTGTATGATTTACGACCACAACCATACACAAGGTTTAAAGTATCAATATGCTCTTATGTATTGGCAGATAGGGGTGGCAATGAGTTGAGCTTTTTATGAGTTATTCAAGCTCGGCTAGGTTCGATTTCAATCGAGCTCGAGCTTAATTCACTGCTTCGATTATTAAACGAGCTGAGCTCGAGCCTACTAGAGCCTCACGAGCCGGCTCGAATATATATATATATATATATATATATATATATATATATATATATATATATATAATACAAATATTATAATTCTTAATTTTTAAATATCAAATAAAAAATATTTTTATGTATAATTTTTATTTTTATAAAATATTTTTTTCTCAAAATCGAGCTTGAGCTTATGATTTTTTTACTCGAACCGAGCTCGAGCCGAGTACTATTCAGCTCGGCTAAGCTTGAATCCACTCGTATTGACAAAGGCATGTAGGTACTTAAAACCACACATTTTTATAACTTTTTTAATTTTTTTTTTCAAAATTTGATTTTCGAAAGCTTTTTTTTCACATATTTTTTATTAAAAAAAGAGAGATCCCAAAACACATGTAAATAGATTTATCAGAACCCCAACGATATGATACACCTGATAAGGGGCATATTTTATCCAAATTTTGAACATTGACCATATATATTAGATTGTTTATTATGGTTCAAAGCCAATATTTTCATTTTCTAGAAGTGCTATCGTTTTGGAATACAACTGTCTTTTTTGAACCTGAAGGGAAAACCACTTCTCTCTCTCTTACTATCGGTTGATTGGTATCTCTCTAGGGATGTTAATGGGCAGACTGGTTAAATGATAACCCTGGCTTGATCTAACCCCATAGGAGTGGGTTAAGATCATGTTTATTTGGATGTAAGGTCAGTTTAGTGCTTGGAGTTCAGTTCAAACTTTGCTGCCCCACCCCTGCTACGTCATGATACCCGTTAATATATAGACAGAGTATTGTTGCAATTTGGTATAACTTTTATAGTCTCCACCTTCTGCTAGTAAAAATCCCTCCCAACACGTTACAACATGATCCATGTGTGAGATCCACCACATAATTACGTACCTGCCACAAGACTGGAATCCACCATGCATATGATGTACAATTCAACTCAGATTGAAACGTGTTGGTCGGGATTTTTGTTGGCAAACTAATTCTAACTTCTAATTCATTACTTAGGCTATATTTGGTTTGAAGGAAAGGTTGGGATAGGAAGGAAAATCTATATAAAGTTTGTAAAAGTTTTTCTACCTTTAGTTTCTGATGAGGGCAGATTTAGCCCTCCAGAGAAATTGTGACACGTGGCACTTCGTGACAATTAGGTAAGCACCCAGGCAACAACTTACCAAGTTGGTGTTCCCCCCGGGCACCGGTCTGGCTGGCCTGGCGCGACCTGCACGTGGCCCACGGGCGGCCTGCACGCAGCCTGGCGCGGCCCAGGCGGCCTACGCGCGACCTAGCCGAATCAACCTGCCACAGGCGCCGACCTGGCAACCTGGCCCGGACACAGGCGCCGACCTGGCAATCTGGCCCGGACACAGGCGCCGACCTAGCAATCTGGCCCGGACACAGACGCCGACCTGACAACCTTACCCGGACACAGGCGCCGACTTGACAACCTGACCCGGACACAGGCGCCGGCCTGGCAACCTAGCCCGGACACTGACCCACCGACCGACACAGGCGCCGACCTGACAACCTGGCCCGGACACAGGCGCCGACCTGGCAACCTGGCCCGGACACCGACCCGCCGACAGACACAGGCGCCGGCCTGGCAACCTGGCCCGGACACCGACCCGCCGACTGACATAGGCGCCGACCTGACAACCTGGCCCAGGCGCCGACCTGGCCGCCTGGCACAAGCGCCAGCCTGACAACCTCGAGGAGTTCATCACCGTACCCCGGTTCTGACGGGATATGACGTCTTACCATTTGAAGGCTTTTCACCCACCTAACCCGCGAGGGCACCACTATATAAGGACTCCGACCCCAAAGCCAGGGGGGAGAAAAAAGTATGGTAACCCCCACTCTCTAGCTCTCTCATTTCTCTCCAAGCACTCTGTAATCAGAATGCTAACTTAGGCATCGGAGAGTCCCCGCCGGGAAAATACCCCCGGGTCCTCTGATTCAGTTCTCGCAGGTCCCTTAGCTCCCGCCGTCTACAAAGGAGAGAAAATCACCTCACGCGGAGGGTAGTCGGGTTGCGCTGCACCAGGGAGCTCCACCATCCTCTGAGTTGCAGACCGCCTAGGAGCAAGTCAAGTGACGAGTTCGCCATCAGGCAGTTCGCCCCCAGGCAGTTCGCCACCAGGTAGCTCGCCACCAGGCAGTTCGCCACCAGGCAGTTCGCCACCATGCAGTTCGCCATCAGGCAGTTTGCCACCAGGCAGTTCGCCACCAGGCAGCTCGCCACCGGGCAGTTCGCCATCAAGCAGTTCGCCACCAGGGAGCACCACTAGGCAGTTCGCCACCAGGGAGCACCATCAGGCAGTTCGTCACCAAGTAGTTCTCCCCCAGGGAGTTCGCCACCAAGTAGCTCATCACCAAGGCACGTCACCACCGGGTCAAACAACGAGGTACTTAGCCAAAAAATTTATACATCACAAAAAATGGTACATGACCAAAAACGGTTACATCAATTGGCGCCGTCTGTGGGAAACGCTACGAAAAGCTAAGTTCTCATCCTACAAAAGCTAAGTTCTCATCTTACCAAAGCTAAGTCCTCACTTTTTTGAAGATATCACTTTATAGTTTACATTTTTTAT
Source organism: Nelumbo nucifera (assembly GCF_055504915.1). Lineage (NCBI taxonomy): Eukaryota > Viridiplantae > Streptophyta > Magnoliopsida > Proteales > Nelumbonaceae > Nelumbo > Nelumbo nucifera. The sequence goes on from NC_142654.1 coordinate 3,346,195, forward strand.
GAACTCAAAAACTATGCAGGGGGCTAACAGACTAAGTAGCTCTACCAACCTTACTTTCAATTCAGATAATGCCTCATCAGTCCTCTCCGCAAGGTCCCCCTACAAAGATGAGCTTTTTGTGGCTTCTAGGGGAGTTGACGGCCAACAGACTACATAGGCGCCCTTACCGGTCGAGCCTTCCAAGGCTCCCATGTGAGCTGGCAACCTAAAGTTAGTAGTGTTGTCCCCGAAGGTCGAGCTCCTAGTAGCTTCTTGTAGGAGTGGGTGACCGGCATTACGAATCTGAGGCAGCACAATCATAGCTCGACACCTCACAGGCAAAGCTTACGGGCCACATTATTGCTTAAGACCCAGTCGCCTCTCCGGCATAGGCAAAGTCAAAAAAGAGTAGACTACGAGTCACTCCCAAAAGCCTACAGGCCACATTACTGCTTAAGACCCGGTCGCCTCTCCGACACGGGCAAAAGTCAAAAAAGAGTAGACTACGAGTCACTCCCAAAAGCCTACGGGCCACATTACTGCTTAAGACCCGGTCGCCTCTCCGGCATGGGCAAAAGTCAAAAAAGAGTAGACTACGAGTCACTCTCAAAAGCCTACGGGCCACATTACTGCTTAAGACCCGGTTGCCTCTCCGACACGGACAAAAGTCAAAAAAGAGTAGACTACGAGTCACTCCCAAAAAGCCTACGGGCCACATTACTACTGAAGACCTGGTCGCCTCTCTGACACGGGAAAGTCAAAAAAGAGTAGACTACGAGTCACTCCCAAAGCCTACGGGCCACATTTCTGCTTAAGGCCCGGTCGCCTCTCCGGCACGAGCAAAAGTCAAAAAAGAGTAGACTACGAGTCACTCCCAAAGCCTGTGGGCCACACTATTGCTAAATATCCAGTTGCTTTCTCAGCAGGAACAAAATCAGCAAAAGTGAACTATAAGTTGCCCCAGAGCCTAAGGGCTACACTACTGAATTGGCGGAGACCCCCTCGTCTTACTGGCAGCTCGCCACATACAGGCAGCTCCCAAAGCCTAAGGAATTGGATCAAAACGTACTAGCTCGTCGACTTACGGGCCAAAAGAAATCTACTCCCTTCGCTGAGTTACTCTCAACTCGGGAGTGGGGGGCAATTGATGAGGGCAGATTTGGCCCTCCAATGAAATTGTGACACGTGGCACCTCGTGACAACTAGGCAAGCACCCAGGCAACAACTTACCAAGTTGGTGTCCCCCCTGGGCACCGGTCTGGCTGGCCTGGCGCGACATGCACGCGGCCCACGGGCGGCTTGCACGCGGCCCGCGCGGCCTGCGCGACCTAGCCGGATTAGCCTGCCATAGGCGCCGACCTGGCAACCTGGCCCGGACACAGGCGCCGACCTGGCAATCTATCCCGGACACAGGCGCCGACCTGACAACCTGACCCGGACACAGGCGCCGACCTGGCAACCTGGCCCGGACGCAGGCGCCGACCTGGCAATCTGGCCCGGACACAGGCACCTGACAACCTAACCCGGACACAGGCGCCGACCTGACAACCTGACCCGGACACAGGCGCCGGCCTGGAAACCTGGCCCGGACACCGACCCGCCGACTGACACAGGCGCCGACCTGGCAACCTGGCCCGGACACCGACCCGCCAATAGACACAGGCGCCGGCCTGGCAACCTGGCCCGGACACTGACCCGCCGACTGACATAGGTGCCGACCTGACAACCTGGCCCAGGCGCCGACCTGGCCGCCTGGCATAAGTGCCAGCCTGACAACCTCGAGGAGTTCATCACCGTACCCCGGTTCTGACGGGATATGACGTCTTACCATTTGAAGGCTTTTCACCCACCTAACCCGCGAGGGCACCACTATATAAGGACTCCGACCCCCAAAGCCAAGGGGGGAGAAAAACGTATGGTAACCCCCGCTCTCTAGCTCTCTCATTTCTCTCCAAGCCCTCTGTAATCAGAATGCTAACTTAGGCATCGGAGAGTCCCCGCCGGGAAAATACCCCCGGGTCCTCTGATTCAGTTCTCGCAGGTCCCTCAGCTCCCGCCATCTACAAAGGAGAGAAAATCACCTCACGCGGAGGGTAGTCGGGTTGCGCTGCACCAGGGAGCTCCACCATCCTCTGAGTTGCAGACCGCCTAGGAGCAAGTCAAGTGACGAGTTCGCCATCAGGCAGTTCGCCACCAGGCAGTTCACCACCAGGGAGCACTACCAGGCAATTCGCCATCAGGCAGCTCGCCACCAGGTAGTTCGCCATCAGGCAGTTCGCCACCAAGGAGCACTACCAGGCAGTTCGCCACCACGCAGTTCGCCACCAAGCAGCTCGCCACCGAGCAGTTCACCATCAGGCAGTTCGCCACCAGGGAGCACCACTAGGCAGTTCGCCACCAGGCAGTTCGCCACCAGGGAGCACCACCAGGCAGTTCGTCACCAAGTAGTTCTCCCCTAGGGAGTTCGCCACCAACTAGCTCATCACCAAGGCACGTCACCACCGGGTCAAACAACGAGGTACGTAGCCAAAAAATTTATACATCACAAAAAATGGTACGTGACCAAAAACGGTTACATCAGTTTCTTTTTCCTATTTTTTCCTTCAAATCAAACACATCCAAGGTTTTTCTTTTTTTACGAGGATGAGAAAATAATACTTTTGAACCCATAACCAATTCCCAACTAAAATTAATTTAATTGTGCTTCGTTTTGAAAATGTGTTATAAAAAAATACTAGTGGAGGGACCCTGCTTCGCAGGGGCTAGAATGGAACCGTCGACCTGTTGATTCGTTGACCCGGTCTTTGGCCAAAAACTGTTAAATCGGTCAACAATCCATCGACTCGAGCAGTCAAACTGTCAACCCGTTAACCCATTCAATGGTTTTTGGCCATTTTTTTTTTTATTTTTTCACTGGGAACCATCCAAGCAACCGGTTTCGTTTTATCCTAATCTAAGTCCCTAGCAAAAAAATCATTGAATTGGTCAACAACCCATTGGCCTAGGCGGTCAAACCGTTGACCCATTCAATGGTTTTTTGTCATTTTTTTTTATTTTTGTTGTCAGAACAAGCCATCCATTCAAACCGAACAGTCAAACTATCGACCCGAAAACCGCTGGTCAGAACGGTTCCGTCTTTAGGTCGTATGAGTCACATGCTCGAATGACATAGCATGTATGGTACTACTTAATGGACCCCAAACACACAATTTTTTGCTTGTAATTTTTTTTTTTGTCAAAATGGGTCATCTGTTTTTTCTTTTTTTTTTTTTTTTTTTTTTTAATTGGGTACCGTCCAGGCAACCAGTTCCATTTTACCCCAATCCTGGTCCCTGGCCAAAAATCGTTGAATCAATCAACGACCCATTAACTCGAGTGGTCAACCCATTGACCCATTCAATGGTTTTTTATTTTTTTATTTATTTTTTATTTTTGTTGTCAAAACGGGCCGTCTATTCAAACTTGACAATTGAACCGTCAACCCAAAAACCGATGGCCAGAATGGTTCCATTTTCGAGTCGTATGAGTCGCACGCTCGAATGACATAACATGTATGATACTACTTAATGGACCTCACACACTCAATCTGTTGCCTGTAATTTTTGTTGTCAGAATGGGTCGTTCGTTCAAACCGGACGATCGAATCGTCGACTCGAAAACCGGTGGCCAAAATGGTTCCGTAATTTTTTGCAATTTTTTGTTGTCAGAACGGGCTGTCCATTCGAACTGAACAGTCGAACCGTTGACCCAAAACCAGTGGCCAGAACGGTTCCATTTTCGGGTCGTATGAATCACACACTCGAATGACATAACACGTATGGTACTATTTAATGGACCTCACAAACTCAATTTTTTTCCAATAATGTTTGATATTAGAATGAACCGTTTGTTCGAACTAGATGATCGAACGTCGACCTGAAAACCAGTGGCCAAAATGGTTTTGGAATTTTTGTTGTCAGAACGGGCCTTCTGTTCGAACTGGACGATTAAACCGTCGGTTGTCAAAACGTTATTAACAACATTTATCAGTAATAGTAAGTAATTATACTATTTAATTAAATAATCATTAATGATAGTTTTAATAAAATTATTTAGTTATTTTTAATATAAAAGTAAATATTAAATTTATGAATAGGATTTATTAACAATATTCATTAAATTAATAATTACCAAAATTAAATTAAATTAACATATTTATCAGTAATAGTAATTATAGTATTTTATTAAATAATCAATAACAATACTTTTAATAACATTTTTAATTATTTTTAATATAACAATAATTACTAAATTTATCAATAGTATTTATTAATAACAATATTAATAATTTTAATTTAAAGTAAAATCAATGTAAATATCTATTTATTAATAATATTTAGAATAATAATAATAATTAATTATATATTTATTAAATTACTGTAATAATCAGTAACAGTAATAATTAATAACAGTAATTACTGTTATTTATAATAGTAATTAATAACTGTATAATAATAATAGTAATTTAAATAACAGTAATTACAGTAATTACTGTTATTGTAATTAATAAGATAATAGTGCTCTCACGTGGAAATATATTCTCACGAATAGATTCCATTTGCTGAAAGAAAGCCTACGAGTCTGATAAGTGATAAGGATGAAGGCAAACTTGTATGTTGTATCAAACAGAACCCGTTGACATCCCAACGTTTCCCAACTGACTAATCTCAACATTTCCATTTTATTTTTAAACCTATAATTTATTTAATCTAATCATCCAGGTTGATGGGATTTGACTCAATGTTTTTTTACATATTACTGACTACTAGCACCAGGGGTGCTCAATAAAAACTGAAAAATCTGATTAATCAATCCGATTGGCTCTGTTTCAGTTTAGTGTTTTTTTTGAAAATCAGTGGTATCAGTTCAATTTCGGTTAGGTTAAAGAAAAACCAATGATTAATTGAAGATTAATATATATATATTTCTTTAATATATATTATACTATATGTTATATATAAATTTATATACATTATATATAAATATAAATATACATTATATTTGTAATATTTGTATTATATAATATTATATATTTATATATTTATTTATAATATATATTTTAAAAAAAGGGTTTCTATCAGATAAGGGCACCTTTTTGTTCGGAGTCCAATATATATTATTTCTTTCTTTGCCTCTAAGTCCAATATCTTTGCACCCTTGTTTGTCCCCCCAGTTTGACCTTTCCCCGGTGACTCCCACACCATTTTCACGCCGGAGAATGCTGGTGACGTCTGCCGGAAAACCCTCCCACCTGCCAGAGATTTGATCCACGTCGGTGTGTATTTGATGTTGTCACCGTCGAATACGAACTCGAATGCAGCCGTTGCCGTCAACTTCTGACTCGATACGTAGTGAGTCCCAGCCGTCGAGGGAAATTACATCACCGTCGATCTCGAATTTTGCTATGGAGGCAGATGCGGAGCCCGGGAACTGGTCCTGGATTAGTAGTCAAACAAGAACAGTAAAAGCGTATACCTGCATCATAACCCATATCCAGATTAAAGCTTTTACATAGACCCAATGACAAAACATTCATTATTCTTGTCTAATCTTTGTCTTCCTTCACTACGTTTTACCATCTTTTCACAGCACAGACAGAGAGAGAGAGAGAGAGTTGCAGTGTGACTGAAGAAAGAAAACCAAATCAAATAAAGAAATGGCGTAGCACAGAATTGGGTTATGGAGTAGATAATATCAGTACCAGATTATACATTGTAAAACGACCAGTTGCACCATGAGGCTCTGAGTGAAGTCTCATTACATGAACTTGAGCAGTGGAATGCCCATGGCTACTGTGTTTGGCAGTGTTGCAACAGAGAAGAGAGTGATTAACCAATCTAGTCCTCCATGGAAGATCATGGCCCAGAGGGAGAGCAAAACAAGCACCAAGATCTTAGAAACAGTATCAGCCAGTATGAATTTGGTGTCCATCTGGTATGGTCGTATGGGCTGTTCTGAGATATGACAGCACCGGAACAACAAACACAGCAACGAACCGATTGATGCTGGAGCACTGCTCCGTCGTAAATATCTTCCACCACTTCACTGAACTATACGCCACCAACATGGAAAAGTAGAGTGCAACCATCGTGCACATTTTCTATATTGTTTGCATGAATACAGAGGCAGGGAAAGAAAATAAACAGTATTACTATCCTTTTTTAATATTTTTTTTCAAAAAATTATTCTATTTTAATTATTTTATAAAAACATTATTTTTTATTGATATTTAAGGCAAAAAGTTGCCCTTATCTACTAATAGAACCCCTAAAAATAAAAAATGAAAAACCAAAGAATCGAACCAAACAAGCGGTTAATCGATGTTAACAGTTTTCCAAAAGCCGATGACTGGTTCGATTTCAAAAAAGAGCTCACGGTTATACCGTACCCTTAGTACTGAGGTCGGTTGGTGTAAAATGGAGTCGGAATTCTTATAGGGTGACTGGTGACGGGTTGAACGATCCGACCGTCTGAATCAACCACGGGTTTAAAACATTGCTTGATTCGGTTATTCAGATCTTCATATAAATCCAAATCCAAACTCGAAATTCGAAAAACCAGGGGACGGTAGCCCGACAGTCGACAGTTTGCCAGAGGCGTTGGCGAGAGAATGGATTAGGCCTAGTTGCTTTTTAATTTCATTCGAGGAGTCCCCTGCGTCCGCATATATTTCGCAAGAAAATATCGACCCACGGAAGGAGAGGAAAAATGTCCAATAAAGAAGATGCTGAAGATGGAGGTGATCCATTTCCAACGGTGAAGCAGAGGTTCAGCGATCGCACTAAGGTTAGAATTGCATCTTTTTTTTTTTAATTTCCATAAGCAACTCTTTATCTTTCTCTCTCTCCCTCCATTAAAAAAAAACGATTTGGTGTTTGGGTTGTTGTTGATAGAAAGTTACAAAGGAGATTATATCCAAGCAAGCCGTTCAGACTAAGGAAATCATATCGAAACAAGCGGTAAAAATCGCTAGGCAAGCCGAAGAGCATGAGAGATTTATCAACAAGGTATGCTTTCACCGTTTACGTCAGCCTATGTGTTTCATTTCTCTCTCTCTCTCTCTCTCTTGTAATTTTATAGGATGGTTATTTGTTGTTTGGATTGGTTTTGTTCAAAATTCTGTTTCTTTTATTGTTTATTTCATGTTTGACGATTGTATTTATTTGATTTGTTCTTGCATATTTAGGTGACCCATTTAATAGGGGTTCTTGGGTTCGGCGCATTCTGTTTTCTGCTAGGATCAAGTGAGTAAAATAATTGAATTTCGTTTAGATGTACATGTTCTTTCCCCCCCCTCAACATACAGTTAATGAGAAGAAATTTGTTACCGAGTTTCTATTTTATTGCTCAAATTCAGGACCGCAAGATGTTCCATATGTATACTGTTTCTTCTATGTCATATTCGTTCCTCTGCGATGGATATACTATCGTTTCAAGAAATGGCATTACTATCTTCTGGTGAGCCCCGGCATCTCACTTTTTCTTTTTCTTTTTTAACTCATTTCATCCTAAATAGTTTTTGCATTTATTCGCATTCCAATGGTGAATTCTACTTACAAAAAAGGGTGAATAATCTGCATATGGCCGGCCGTATGCTTTGGTAAACAAGTTTCAATATTGAGTCATAGGCTCGGTTGAATCCAGCGAGCCGACTCCCGCAGACAATAGGTCATGACTCATGAGTTTGACATCCTTTGTCACCAATGGATGCAACTAGAACCATTTTTTGGTGCTTGTAGAGTCGTCTAGATTCTAGAAATGACAACATGATAGGTACAATCACACAACTTGTTTTAGGTTTCTAGAGGTGGTTTATGGATCTTCTGTTTGGACAATCACGCAACAATTATGGGAAATAAGAAATAGATTCATCTTCTGTATGACACAGATGACCCCCTTTCTTTTGCGCTATATGGTTTCTCCTCATTACGTTATTCCAGATCTTGAAGATACATTCTGCTTTTGGGTAGGAGCAAAGATGTTTCCTTAATACTAAAGCAGAGGGCAATTAACTATGTTTCCTTAGCTTTAGTTTTGCGAAGCAAGTTTTATTTGTAAATTTTAGAACATGATGGGTTCAGTGGGACATTTAGGATATTGAGAATTAACTATGTTGAGATTTAAGCCACATGAATAGTACAAGTAGATATGACTAGGCATTTCTAACAATTATCCATGCGGTTCTGTGGTGTTAGTAGAATGGATGCTCAGGCTCGCTAATGGATTATGCACATCTTTTATCCTTCTAGCCTATTAGTCGAAAATTGGTGCTGCTGGGTTTGAGTTATAGGGTGGTCTTTTCTTCCATTCAGGCTTGTTGCCCCCTCTTCTTGTTTTTCTGTGCCTAGCCTTCTGGTTTTACCTCCTTCATTTTTCTCCTGCAATGAAAATTCTTTTTGTTATTGATTTCAAAGAAATAATGCAAAACAAATTGTAGTTATAAGAGTCTCCTGATTAGGAGCACATTTGTTGGCTTTATGAAAGATTGGTGTTCTGTATGTTGAGTGGAATAAAAAGGTAAGATAAGACTCAGATGTTTGGGGAGAACTGGATGTTTGATTCTTTAATAAAATCTTGCCTACCCAAGTATAGGGAAGCATTCTCCTATTGTGTAAATTTGTAGAGGTTCAGGCCCCAGTGCTAGAGACATGCTTTTCCAACACTTCCTCTAAAAGATATTTCTGGATCTTTCAGGTTAGATTCTAAATCTCTTCTGTCTACTGAGTTAGATCAGTAGATAAATAGGTGACGACCACAAGAAATTGGTCTTTACTTGGCAGGAAGTATCACTGTCATCATCTAAACCTTGTCCCAACTATACGGGGTTGGCTATTTACTTGGAAAGAAGTATAACCTTTATTATTGACTTGGCTGGTTTCTTATGATACATACAAAGCACTAAAGAACATATTTTGGAGTCAACCTTGGGGCACAACTTTTAGTTAATTAGAGGCAAAAGTAAACCAAATGTATATGTAGAAGAATACAACATTATTTTTTTAGGTTTCACGTGCAATCTCATTATTTCTTGTCTCCTGCAGGACTTCTGCTACTATGCCAATACACTTTTCTTGGTTATGCTTATTCTGTATCCAAGAAACGAAAAATTTTTCATGGTTTGCTTCTCATTTGCAGAGGTAGGTGCATGGTCATGGTTATTTTACTCTGCTTTGATGGCTGACATTGTGGCGTACTTTTTTCTTTGTTCGGGCTCTCTTAACCACCTGACTGGTGCTGCAGGGACCATTAGCATGGGCATTGATTGTTTGGCGCTGTAGCCTGGTTTTCAGTTCTCCTGATAAAATTGTCAGTGTGTTGATACATCTTTTACCTGGTGAGTTTTGGAATCATTCTTTCCAACAAAATTTATTACGATGTGATACTATCAGTACTGCAAAAGAGTTCTTTTGCTTACTTCTACTTATATTCAACCCTACAACTGTTGGTTTCACCCAAGGTTCCAAGTATCGATACACACCGATACACCATATGGGGCGTATTGGGATTTTTTGACCCCACACCTCCTTTTTTTGTTTTTTTCAAAACCGGTTCAGAGGGGGTCGGTTTAAGTGTTTTCTACCCCCTGAAACAGGTCAAAACACTAAAGCTTATGTATTTGGCGTATCAGTGAACCACTGGTATGATACGTATCGGCTGATATGGGCTGATATGTGACGAAATTTTGAACCTTGGTTCCATGAAGCTATCTTTCTGATCTAGTCCATGCAATTTAGTTCCTACAAGGCTTTACTTGGCGTTGTACCTTTCATATGGTGAACATAGTGGCTTATAGAAATATCCATCATTTTTCAGTCATTCACTTGGATGAGTCATAGCTTCCAGGATTTCTTTTCTTTGCCTACATGGTTATTGTGGCTTGATTATTACAATTTCTTTGAGCATTTTCCCTCAATATCTGTCCTTTTCACCAAATCACTGAGGATAAAAAAGATAAATGAAAGATGAGGCCAAAAAGAAAGGAAGATAAGAGAGATGAGTAAGCTGGATTAAGTTGAGACTAGCAACATCGAATTCATGTTCTACATACTTCAGGATTGGAACCTTCTCTCTGAACAATCTGGATTCAAGACCTGTTTGTAATTACCATTTCATGTTTGATGGAAGTCGTAGAAGTAAAGATGGCCATTGGGGTCCTGCAGGGATTGGAGGCTCCATCACTGACCTGTTATTGGGTGTTTAGTGGCCTATTGGTGAATTGGATGCCTCTGAAGCAGAAACTGGAGCGCTTTTAACTGGTCTGAGGCTGGTCAATTCCATCCATGCGTGGCCATTGCTTGTTGAAGGCAATTGTAGGAATTTAATTTGGGTGAGCTTCTAGCAGTGGCTGTGGGCCTTGTAGACTTACTTTTTGAATGAGATACAGGAAATTTCTGCAGGTCTTTCTTGCAACTATAGATGGCTTCTGAGGGATTTGAATTTCATGGCCGATTCTTTTTTTTTTTTTTTTTTTTGTGCATCTCCCTTTAAATGAAAGGTATCCTTTTTTAAACAAAAAATTGAATTCATTCCCTCATTCTTCCTTTTAAACATCAACTTTTAATTAAATCAAAATACTGACAACCATTTGTATTTTGTTGAGAGTGTTATCTGCACATTGCAATAGCATGATTTTTATTTCTGCTGTTCTTTCCCCATTTATATCCCAAATTCTAGATCATCTTAATTACAGTGTATCTTTGTGTTTCTGATTATTGAATAAATCCTCATTGATGTTTATTTTATCTTATTCCATCCGTTGCAGTTCCTTTGCAAGCTAGAAGTAGTGTTGTAGGTTCTATTCCCTCTAAATCATTCAGTTTGTCCTTACCATGTATTTGTTTTGCTTTGGAGTGATGCCCTGCTCATACTACTCATTACATGTTATAGTCATATGGCCTTTGCCAGCTTAAATTCTTATTGTCTTGTTATAGGTATTGCCTCCTTCAAGGATTGATGTAATGGCGATTTTTTATCCCCTATGTTTCTCTTGTATGCAGATAACAATCTTTGTTCAATGAATAAATGAAAATTTTATAGTTGTCAAGCCCTGAAATGAAGAACTAAAACAAATAAGGTAGGACCTAAACTATGGAAAACACAAACCCCATATCCTGGAAAATCCCCGATATAGATATTTCCTCCCAATTACTCGTGCCTTTTCCATGGCATGTGTAGAGAAATAACTGATTTGGGGCAACTCTCAAGTCTTAACAAGATGTCCACTTTGGATGCCAAAGATCTAATACTGTAATAGAGACCAAGGGCCCCTAGAACTCTAAAGCATTCATCTAATGACAACCTGTGTACCAGACTCCACCTCAATGTGGTCATAACTTGAAGGCCAAAACGGCCTTTCTTTCCTCCTGGTTCCCATCTTTTCTTGTATGCTGATGACTTCAAAGTTTCCTCTTTTATTTTCGTAAAAGATGATCTTGTTTTTTTTTTTGTTATGGAAATGCAGCTATCACCCCTATAGGGGCAGTGTACTATATATGCTAGACCCAAGGTTCAAAGTATCGATACATATCGGGCCGTATCAGCCAGTATGTATCGTATCGGGGGCTTCCCGATATGCCCCTACAGGGGGTGTTTCAGGGTCTCGACCGGTTCCGAGGGTGGACCTTAAACCGGCCTTTCTGAACTAGATTCGAAAAAAAACTAAAATAAAAAAAAACGCTATCGATACTGCCCAATACGCCACTACCATTGTGCAGGTTGGATCCCTGCCTCTTCAAAGCAAGGGATGTTCAGTGGCCAATTCAATTATGGGATCATTGGCTGCTTTTGTTGAATCTTTCTTAGGTTGCTTATACTAAGGTTCAAAATATCGTTACATATCAGCCTGTATTGGCCGATACATATCGTATCAGGGCCTTCCCGTTACGCCCCTACAGGGGGTGTATCGGGTCAGGCCATGGTTCAGAGGGTAGCCGGGACTTAAACTGACCCCTCTGAACTGGTTTTGAAAAAAAAATAAAACACAACAAAAAGAGCACCAGCGTATCGACCCGTATCAATATTTAGAACCTTAGTTTATAGTGTAGGTCATATACCTAGAACCTTCATTTTTTGAGGCAATTTTTTGAATGGGCAAAGATTGGGGCTTAAACTTAGCAGTCAATTTTGAAAAAAAAAAAGACCAAAGGTTTTGTGAATTATTAGAAGGATTTTGATTCAATAAGCAGTGCCTCACATGAGAAGATGCTTTTAACATGTAGGAGCTAGGAACTGATGCCCTACCTTGTATTTGCATCAACTCTATATGACAAACCTATGCCTCAAATGGGGCTACTTACTGAATTGACCTTAATGAGAAATGAGTACATATATTATGTTTCAGGTTATTTTATGAAGAAATCCAATATCTAGGGATATGGTGCATTTTTATTGAAATGCTCTAGATTGATGGGAAGCGTGCTTATAAAGCATCTCCATATTACCAGCACTTACATGTGCGCCATTACAATGACACACCAAACTATATGATGCGACTCCATAATATATAATCTTCATGTAGACATAAATTGGGAGGTGAGATTTATATCACCTTTCTACCATGAAGGAGCAAAGAGCTGGCGGAGAAGAATGAAGGAAAAAAAAAAAAGAATACATGAACAATATTGACTACATTGCCTTCTTAAAAATTCCACCATGGAGTTTTGGATCCCTCCTCTCTCTTTTGGCTACAATCTTGTCTTGTAATTTGTCCTTTTGGATCCCTCCTCTCTCTTTTGGCTAATAATTTGTCATATGAAGGCTTCAAAATCCTATCCAAAACATTGGCTAATTTTGATGTACCAATGGCTATGACTGCTTCACTTATATACTGATTAGTTGCTGGTACTTAGACATGTTCATGGGCTGGGCTCAGGCTTAGGTTTTTCCAAAATTTAAATGGACCCAGCCTGAAACCTGAGCCTGATGCAGTGTAAAATGTTCATGGGCTGTGCCCAAAGCCCAGCTTGTGAACAGGTCTACTGATAGTCTGATACTATGGTTCCAAGATGTAAAGCAAATGAAAACAGGCTTTACAAGGAATAGTTATACCATTTTTCTATAATGGCCTAATGGACAGTATTTCCTCCTGGACTTGATCTCTAAATCCATCAAATTTGTTTCATTGATCTATGTTCTTTGCAGGGATTGTTTTCTTTACCATTCGATGGTGGGATCCAGCAACATTTGAAGCCATGCACTCAGATGGAAATGCTGGTCGTAGGGCTTCATGGCCTTACGTTGAAAATAAATCTTACCTCTGGACATGGCTGTTTGTGGTTCCCCTGGCTGCTTACACCTTGTGGCAGGTTCTTTATTTTCTCATTGTTAATGTCCTTCGCCGACAGAGGCTACTAAGGGATCCTGAAGTCATGACTTCTTACAGGTTCTCTCTCTCTCTCTCTCACACACACACACGTGTGCACACATGCTAACTCACCAAAACATAGTTTGCTAGCCTTTTTTTTTTTTTTTCTCTATGCCAATACTCCCTTTATTTTAACAGGGAACTCTCCAAGAAAGCACAAAAAGCAAACAACATATGGTGGCGTTTAAGTGGTTTACTAGGGGATCAGAACCGCATGCTGATGTATATCCTACTCCAAGCTGTATTCACTGTTGCAACCATGGCACTCACCGTCCCAATCTTTTTATCATATGAAATGCATGTGATTTTTCAAACACTGAAGGTCTCAGCAACCATATGGAATGGAGCAAGCTTTCTTCTCGAAGTAATGCCAAGGCAGGTTATTCTCAAAGAGAAAAGGAAGTTGGAGATGCAGCCTTTACCAATTCAGCCAAACCAGACTGTTGCCACAGTAGAACCTTCAGAAGATGCTAAAGAACCTGTCAAGATCGACCATTTCTAAAATCTATGTACAAATAATACCTGTAAAATTCTGTTTTGTTACAAAAGCAAACTTTGTTAATTGCACCTTTAGTTCTGTGCAGTTTGTACTTTTAAACAATTATGGCATGTTTTCAGGAAAGCAGATTGTATGGTTTGCTTTTTCCTAGGTGCACGTCGAAGCCGTCATAATTTGTTTGATGCTTCTAAAATTATTAGTGAAGAAATATTGTTTTTATGAATTTTTGTTTAGGATGGTTCAACCCTCCCAATTGTCGTCAACCCGTCAGTCATGGATTTTGTTGAATCCCGGTCATCTCTCTCTCTCTCTATATTTTGTGTTGGTTTTCATTTTGAAAGTCTCTTTTCATTAGGCTGTGTTTGGTTGAAGTGTAATTTTATTTGCATTAGTACAAAAGCATGGGAGTGCAAATGAATAAAATGCAAATTCTCATTTAATTTTGTTGTGGGTCTTACTTTATTCTGTTTCATATCTACTTCATTTGTAATGCAATCAAACAAAATAAGCTAAAATTTGAAACTAAGATAGATCATAATTTACACTCAAATCATTTGCACAATCAAAGTTTTGCACCAGTGCAAATTTATTTGCATTGCAACCAACACAGCCTTGAGAGTAAATGTTTTTCACCACCGCAAGTCCGCAGACCGCAACCTTTGAAAGAAGAGGGGTTGTTTGTAACATGGACACTCCATGTGATGTTTACATATCCAACCAACATATCTGATGGGGAAACCAACATGTTAATGCCTAAACACGCCATCTCCCTTCACATGCCTTGCATTTTCCGTGGTAGTACGCTTCCAATGCAGTAGGGGTGTTCATATTAAATGTCAAACCGACCAAATTGGCCTGACCCAATCCGAGTTGGTCCATTTTGGTTTGTATAAAAAAATAAACCAACAATTTGGTTTGGTTTTGAACCGAATCGATCTTTTATTTTTAAGTAATTATTAAGTAGTCCTTACCCTATATGTTAAATGTTGATATATTTTATTTGTGTTTTGTTTGAACTTCGAAAAAAAAAATGGTTATTTATGATAAAAACTAAAAACGTAAAACCAATACAAATGTAATACATTGGTACAATATTTAATTCAGTTTTGTATAAATTTAAATATATATTGACAAAAAAATCAGTTTTGCATAGAAAAATAATCGATTTAAATATATATTTTGGTTTTGCATAAAAACTAAAAAAGAAATAAACTTAAATATAAACAGATATTTTAGTTCAAAATATATATAAAAGTTGGCTAAACCGATAAACCGACCCTTCATGTTTGGGTCGGTTTTGCTTCAGAGTCGATTGGTTTCAGTTTAGTCAATAAGTAAACCGACTAGGTCGAGTCGATTGAAAAAAATGACTCAAACCGACCCAACCCGACCCATGAATACCCCTACAATGCAGGATGGGATGTGTTGTGAGGTGCGTGCTCTGTGAGGAGCAAATACATGCTGTGTGGCCCCATTCATACCTGTAAAATCTTGAAAAGGCTCTTAAGCCCATTTTTCTGAAACAGCAAATCCAGCCCACCGTTGCAATTCAGAGTATGGCAAAGGTAGTTGACAGAAGTTCGTATATCATGAAGTTTCAAGGGAAAAAAAGTAGTAAAAATGCTTAGGGTAAAGGATTAGATGATTTATTTCTTCCCCACTCCCCCACTCCCAATGCAGCATACAAGGCTTACAAAATATATGGTTTTGCAGTCTACATATACTCCTTTTAAACTGAGCCTAAGGTTATGTTTGATTGCAGTGCAATTTTATTTGCACTAATACAAATACATGAGTGCAAATGAAAAGAATGCAAATTCTCGTTTAATTTTGTTTTTGGGTTTTACTTTATTCTGTTTCATGTCTTAATTTACTTCATTTGTACTCCAATCAAACAAAATGGGCTAAAATTTAAAACAAAAATATATGAGAATTTACACTCAAATCATTTGCACTAACGTTCAAACTTCAAAAAGATTCATATATCTCAGCTCCTATTATTTATTTAGCGTATTAATGCGTATTAGTGAGCATGAGATATCGATTGAGATTTGAGAGACAAAATTTGTGTTTCGTGCGTTCTAAACGTATGATGGATGCGTTTAATAGGACCTAAAAGGCTAATGCCACCTCAGGGAGTCGGGGTTAGGTAAGATAACTTTGATCCTCAATCACTTCTTTAGGTGGATGCTAATGCCACCTTATCCAAATGAGGCGTAGCCTCGTAAAAAGAGATTGTACCTGCAATTTAATAGGACCTAAAAGGCTTTTTCAGGTAAGGTAGGTAGGACTTGTATTATCAATCAAACACCTCGACCCTTCTAAAATTAGAGTATCGTGAGGTTAAAAAATCAGTAAAGTAGAACTTCTATGAAATAGGTTCATTTGATCTTATCATCTTCAGTTTTTTCACTCAACATTTGCATTTCTACAATGATCACTAGAAATTCATTGGCTTTTTTTGATTGAGAGAAGTGCCCAATGTAACGGAGATCCTCAGAATTCCCCATTTATTTATTTATTTTGGTTAGATTGGTTTTAGAAAAATGAAGGGCCTGTTTGGCTACTTTGGTTAAAAGTGATCCAACATTTATTTTTGCAAGCATATGCTTTTAAATCCATCATCTCCTAAAGAGAGCAAGTTATTGCTTATTTACTCAAAATCAAAGGTTCAAAATATCAGTATTGCATCATCTCCTAAAGAAATTCGTTGGCTTTTTTTGCTTATTTGGTTTTGATATATTACAGAATAGAAACTCTCTCATAGGTGTCTGGGATGAGAAAGGAAATTTTGGAATGAGAAAACGTGTTAAAAGAAGTGAAACCAGCAAACGTAAATAATCAAGTTAAAAATTAGAACTTCCATTCAATGAGGACCACTTAATAGTTTCTCAAATCATCTATTATTCTAGCAAGGCAACAACAACAACAATAACAAAAGTTCAAATGTGTGGCTTTGAAGTGAAAACTAAACAAGCTCTTGATAGGGCAGAAGTAGTGCACATACAGTCCATGTGAATGATAAATAATGATAGTAAAACCCAACCATAGCTTAGATAAACCTACCAAAAATTGGTGAGTATCCTTGCACTTTTTTCTTTTCTTCTTTCTCCCCAATGAACTTCCTGGAAACGGTCAGGATGAGTATGCCAGATCATCTTTCATCTATGGATGAAACTCCACAAAAGAACCACAGCTTAATCAAAATAAGCCAGAGCTGAAAATTCATGATTCATGAATCATAACATGAAGCAGCAGTTGTTGAGGGCAGTGAAGACACTTAATGATGCTTCTAGCAGCAACTTCCATTCCAGAATCATGAATCTTGACCTGCAAATTATACCGCAATTTTGAAAATAGAGATTAGTCAGACATGGAAACATGTTGGAACCAAGCAGAACATGACTGTCAAAATCCTTTGAGAATGCAGGCTCCTATAAGAGATTTTTCTAACAAATAATGGAAAGAAATCAGTGTTTGTATCATCTAGGCATGCTTGACATCCTTTATTTTTCAAGATGACAGATTTAAATTCATCTGGCAGAAGCCTCAACTTTCAGCACAAATAGAGGCAAGTGTTGATTGAATGGCAAGCATAATACCATATGCACATAGGGCAAAAAGCTCATGTGTGACAACCATATGAAAAGCAGAATTTTGAGGTTATGGAAAATTCACAGAAATAAAGACCAATACTGTATACTCTAAATGAAGTCTATATACAGGAAAATGATAAAAATGACAATGAAAGCAGGAAAACTGAACACATTCCAACACAAGAAAATTTTTATGCAAGAAATAAAGCTACAAGAAAGGCAATGGTTCATGCCCCAACTAGAGCACAAGGAGATGACTCCAGAATTTGGACCCCATCCTCCAATGGTTCCTTCTCCTGTGCATCGTTTTTTGAGACCTTGGTCCATCCCCCTGCTCCCTCTAGCCTTTTGGTGAGTTTCTGCTCACCTCGGAAACCTCTTCAAGGGAGACTTGACCTCCTGAAACAGAAGATGGAGAGAAAAGAGAGAAGGGAGGGAAGGAAGAAACTGGAATCAGGGAGAGGAAAATTAAGGGAGAATCATTCATTGCTTTCATTATGTGATGATGGCCTTATATAGCTGGCCTACAGGTGTAATATCATAGGGAATATTCTCTGATTTCTGAATAACTAACTCTGGCAGATAACATGGGTGGAAAATCTTCAGGTGGCAGAGTAACCAATTCTGAGTGTAACTAATTCTGGGGCTCTGCCACCTGGCTCCTCTGTCTTCTTGTGAATGGCTGATAGGTGGCGGCCTGCTCCACTCCCCTAGTGGGTTCTGGAGGGGGTGTTTGGGTCTCAACAGTTCCTCCCCCCTTAGCACTGACCTTGCCCTCAAGGTCTAGGTTGGGAAACCTCTCATTCAGCCTTAGATAAGGTTCCCATGTGGCCTCTTCTGGAGGCAGACCGGCCCATTCAACCTTGGCTTCTGGCACCACCTGCCCTCCTCGCCGAACCCATCGGAAATCCACAATCTTGACAGGCTCCGTGTAAACGTCCCCCTCATCTGTAAATTGGGGTAAGTTCGGTGAGATAGGGGTATGATTCCCCACAGCTTTCCTGAGAAGTGAAATGTGAAACACCGGGTGTAGCTTCGAGGTAGCAGGGAGGTCCAATCTGTAAGCAACAAGGGCCACTCTCTCCAGCACCTTATAGGGCCCATAATATCTAGGAGCTAGCTTGTGCCAAGCCTGTCTCATCACTGAGACCTGGCGGTAAGGTTGGAGCTTAAGGTAGACAAAATCACCTACCTGAAACTCTAGTGGGCGGTGGTGAGAGTCATAGTAGGCCTTCATCTTTTGCTGGGCTTTAGTCAAGTTGGCCTTGAGCAGTCTAAGGATCTCATCTCTAGCCAGTAGGCGAGTCTCTACTTCTGTCATCTTAGCCGACCCAAATTCATAAGGTAATATGGGAGGAGGTTCTCTGCCATATAGAGCCTTGAAGGGTGTCATTCCTGCTGCTGACTGATAAGTTGTGTTGTACCAGTATTCTGCCCACGGAAGCCAGTGAGCCCACTATTTGGGCTTCTCCCCTATGAAGCACCTCAGGTAGGCTTCTAAGCACCGAATAAGAACTTCAGTCTGTCCATCCGTTTGGGGGTGGTAACTTGTGGATGGGTGCAGTTGGGTTCCTTGCAATCGGAAGTATCCCTTCCAGAATGAACTTAGGAAGGCAGGGTCACGGTCCGATACAATGGATCTTGGTGTCCCATGCAATTTGGCGACGTCCCGTATGAAGATGTCAGCCACCGTTGCTGCGGTGTAAGGGTGAGGCAGGGCAGAGAAATGGCTATACTTGGTGAGACAGTCAACTACTACCATGATAACTTCCTTCCCTAAAGAACGGGGAAGTCCGGTGATGAAGTTCATGGAGAGGTCTTCCCATACTTGCTCTGGAATCTTGAGGGGCTGTAGGAGGCCCGCGGGAGACTGTGAGGAGTATTTCTGCCGTTGACAGGTCTGGCATTCAGATACATAGTGTAACACATCCTTGCACATACGTACCCAATGGTAGTGGCTGCTGAGCCTCTTTAGAGTCCTTAGCACTCCTGAATGTCCTCCCAAGGAGGAATCATGAAACAACTTCAATAGTTCAGTTTTGTGGCTGGAATTTGGAGCAATCACGAACCGTCCCTTGAAGAAGAGCTCTGGTCCCACAATTTGGTACCCTGCAACCTGGGAAGGGTTCTGCCTTAATTTTTCCCTAATGTCCTGCAGCTGCGGATCAGTCCTTGCTTCTTGCCTTATGGTTTCAAACAAGGGAAAACTGGGCTGAGAGTAGGTTAGTTGGGCCAGCTCTTCTACCCGTGATAAGGCATCTGCTACCCTGTTAGCAGGCCCAGGTTTATACTCTATTCAGTAGTCAAAGCCCATCAGTTTACTCAGCCACTTTTGCTGCTCTGGAGTGTGCACTCTTTGTTCTGCTATATATTTCAGACTTCGTTGGTCTGACTTTATGATAAATTGGTGTTCCAATAGATAGGTACGCCATTACCACTGCCATCATCTCCTTGACATAAGTGGACTGGTTCTGGTGGGCGGCTGATAAGGCCTTGCTGAAGTAAGCAATGGGCTGTCCCTTCTGCATCAGGATGGCCCCCACCCCTGCACCTGAGGCATCACACTCAATCTCAAAGGGCTGAGTGAAATCTGGAAGAATAAGGACTGGAGGGCTCGAAACTCCTGTCTTCAAGTCTTCAAAGGCCCGTTGGGCTTCATCAGCCCATCTGAAAGAATCCTTCTTCAACAGGCGCGTTAGAGGGGTGGCCATGAGCCCATACCCCTTAATGAAACGCCTATAATACCCTGTAAGCCCAAGGAAACCCCTGAGAGCCTTAACAGTAGTGGGCTTGGGCCATTTTTGGATGGCCTCTATCTTTTCTGGGTCTGCCATGACCCGCCCTGCTGCAACCACATGGCCTAAGTATTGTATCTGTTTTTGTCCAAAAGAACACTTGGTCATTTTGGCATGTAATTGATGTTCCTTTAGAGTGGTGAGAGTAAGTCTCAAATGTTCCATATGGGTGCTCTAGTCCCTGCTGTAAACCAGAATGTCATCGAAGAATACTAAAACAAATTGCCTTAAGAAAGGCCTGAAAATGTCATTCATAAGGGCCTGGAAGGTGGAGGGGGCGTTGGTGAGCCCAAACGGCATAACCAGGAACTCATAATGGCCATCATGGGTTTGGAAAGCGGTCTTGTGGATGTCGGCCTGGTGAACCCGGATCTGATGGTACCCGGATCGCAGATCCAGTTTGGAGAACACCTGTGCTTCTCCTAACTCATCCAGTAGTTCATCAATGAGGGGTATCGGGAACTTGTCCTTCACTGTAATCTGATTCAGGGCCCGGTAATCTACACAAAACCGCCAACTGCCATCCTTCTTTTTTACTAGGAGTACAGGGGATGAAAATGAGCTGGTGCTGGTTTGTATATGCCCTTTGTTCATTAGCTCTCTTACCGCCTTCTCAATTTCTAGCTTCTAGAAATAGGGGTATCTATATGGCCTCACATTGGCCGGTTTAGAATTTGGTAAGAGGGGTATCTGATGGTCATGGGCCCAGGGTGGAGGTAATTGGCTTGGTTCCTTGAACACATCAACAAGCTGATCGAGTATCGATTGTAGTGCCTCGTGTTGGGCTTCCGTGGGTTGGTCACAGCCTTGATTGTTTAAAGTTGGAGCTGTGGGCTGCATGCCTAAGTGCATAAATAAGGGCTGTCCATTATCCTTGGAGGCCCGTAATATGGAAGTTACAGTATCACCTTGGGGACTCGGAGGTCGCACCCCTTGGAGATGGCAAGTTTGACCATCTTGATAAAAGTCCATTGTCATTTTGGCCCAATCACACAGTGCCGGCCCTAGGCCACGTAACCAATGAATTCCCAGAATAATATCAGCCCCTAAGAAATCCAATGGGTGGAGATCCACCACGAAATAGTGGCCTTGTATAAGGATCCTTTCCTTCTTGCACACACCATCACATGTCAACTGACTTCCATTAGCCACATAGATTGAAAAGAGTGGAGTGGGTTGTATAGACATACCTAGTTGCCTTGCTAATCGGCAAGTGATGAAATTCAGGGTTGAGCCACTGTCAATCAAGATCATCATAGATCGGCCCACCAACCTTCCTTCTACTCGCATGGACTGAAGAGGGTTGAGGCCCATGAGGGCGTGTAAGGAGATCTCGGCTCCCCCCCGGTTCTGGTTCAACTGAGATCAGTTCACAGTCTTCTACGTTTTCTTCCGGTTCTTCCTCTGTCTGAAAGAGAAACACTCGCTGGACTCGGCACTTATGACCCGGTCCAAACTTGTCTTCACAATTGTAGCAGAGGCCCTTCTCGCGTCGGGCCTGCATCTCAGCCCATGAGAGGCGCTTGAAGGGCACAGTGGGCCTGGACAGAATGGGCTTCTGAGAATCCCCAATTTGTTTCATGGGTTGCTGTTCGGTCCGCTGGGGAGCCCTCACATTTGGGTAGGAAGGCTTGCTGGTTCTGCGCATGCTATCCATCTTCTCTTCTTGCAGGCGAGCCATTCCCACCACCGCCATGACTGTCGCTGGTCGAAGAGCTCTCACTTCCAGGCGGATGTCTTCTCTGAGACCTCCCACGAAACACCCTACCAAAGCCTTCTCCGGCCATCCATGTACCCTGGTCACCATTCTTTCAAACCCGAGCTGGTAGTCTTCTACTGTCCCGATCTGTTTTAGTCGAGTGAGGAGTTCGTCGTAATCCACGAATGTCGTCAGCCCAAAACGGATGCACAAGGCTTCTGTGAACTCCGCCCAAGTTACCTGAGGATGGGTTTGTCGATACCACTGAAGCCAGAGAATAGCATCTCCTTCTAGGTGAATGGAAGCGATGGCGACGCGCTGGTGTGCAGGGGTTTCATGATACTCGAAGAATCTCTCTGCTCTGAAAATCCAAGGAATGGGATCTCCACCGGAATAGTTGGGAAAATTGATTTTAGTAACCTTTCCGGCGGGGTAACCCCCAGTTCCCTGGCTACCGGAAACAGAGGCATCGGCCCCTGTTGGATGATTGGTCTCGCCGGATTGTTGTTGGGAAGCGAGGTTAGAGATGACCACCTTGAGATCCCTGAGTTCGTTCAGTACCTAATGGAACCCAATCTCAAGTTGGTCGACTCTGTCTTCCATGGTAGAGGATCTTGTCTGCGGCATAGCTGGTAATGCAACCTTGCTCTGATACCAACTTGGCGAGTTTTCGCTCACCTCGGAAACCTCTTCGAGGGAGGCTTGACCTCCTGAAACAGAAGATGGAGAGAAAAGAGAGAAGGGAGGGAAGGAAGAAACTGGAATCAGGGAGAGGAAAATTAAGGGAGAATCATTCATTGCTTTCATTATGTGATGATGGCCTTATATAGCTGGCCTACATGTGTAATATCATAGGGAATATTCTCTGATTTCTGAATAACTAACTCTGGCAAATAACATGGGTGGAAAATCTTCAGGTGGCAGAGTAACCAACTCTGAGTGTAACTAATTCTGGGGCTCTGCCGCCTGGCTCCTCTGTCTTCTTGTGAATGGCTGATAGGTGGCGGCCTGCTCCACTCCCCTAGTGGGTTCTGGAGGGGGTGTTTGGGTCTCAACACTTTTCCTTTCCTGTTAATGAGATCTGGAGTAAACCCATTCCTCCTCGGATTGGTAGTTATTGCTGGGAAACTTTCCTAGAAAGAATAAACACAACCGACTTGCTTCAAAGAAAGAGACCTAATTCTTGCTTACTTCCCAATAGGTGTGTTCTTTGTAAAGCTAATGGGGAAATGGCTTACCACCTTATGGTTACTTGTCCGGTTACTAAGACTATTTGGGAATGGGCTTCATCCTTGTTTGGATGCACTTGGAATCCCCCTGTAAGTTTGCAAAGCTTGTTCTCTCCCTCATTCTCTAGATGGCCTAAGAAAAGAGGGAAGATAATGTGGAGAAGCATTATAGCAGCTGTGTGCTGGTCCGTATGGGAAGAGAGGAATTCTAGACTTTTTTTAGACAAGGAAAGATCTATGGAGAATTTAACTGAATTGATACATTTAAGGGTTAGTCATTGGCTGAAATCTTTGGAGCTTTTTTCAAAGTTCTCCATGGCTGATCTTTTGAGAAAGTGGAAAGAAGTTGCTACCTCGGCTCAGTGCAAAAGGACCTCTAGACCTTCTTGGTTCTCCCCTCCTTCAGGATTCATGAAACTGAATTTTGATGGTTGTAGTTTAAAGAATCCTGAGCCTTCTGCGATTAGGGGAGTTTTCAGAAATGAGGCTGGGATTATCTTTGCTATGTTCTCTGGCCCTATTGGTGAGGGTGACTCTCTTAGGGCAGAGATTTTAGCAGCTTTGGAAGGAATCAAAAGAGCAAGAGAATTAAACATTCAGTGCTTGATCATTGAAGGGGGCTCGGAGGTGGTAATTAGGTGGTTGAAGGAAGACAACAATGGTTTGTGGAGCTACAGAAATGAAAAGAAAAAATTTAAATGGCTGAGTAGGGATATTGAGGTGAAGTACAGTTGGGTGAAGAGAAGTGCTAATTCCATGGCTGATGGGTTAGCCAAGCAAGGGGTGCTTAAGGATTCTTTGTTTTGGGCCACTTTTTAGCTTTCTTTCTTGTTCTCTGTTGTGGGGGAGTTAAGATATTTTACCTCCCTCTCTTGTACTCAAAGTTTCACAATTTTTATAATCTAATAAAACATTCTGTTATTGATAAAAAAAAAGGAGATCCTGTACCCTTGTCTAATAAAAACTTCCTGAATGTGCTCTTTGCTTGCATTTTTTTTTATGAATGACTGAAAGAATTTTATTGATAATTAAAAGTACAGGATTAAAGATACACCAATAGGGTTGTTAGTGTCAACCTGTTAGCAAATCTTGGAATCCAGGATAAAACTGCTCCCACTTCCGACATGAATCTTAACTCTCTTACCTCATATCTATCTATAGTTCTATACTTCCATGGAAGTTGGAACCTCCTGGTTATCCCTTTAACCACAACATTTTGAGTCCCCTTCAACAATCAAATTTCTAAACTGCTCTTTGCTTGCATATTACCATTCCACAAGCTCAAAGCAAGCTTAAATCCAAGGAACAGATGTCCTGAAAAACCATGCCAGCTCCCAGTAAAGACGGCATACTTACATGCTAGTAAAAGACAACCATGCATAACAGAAAAATAAAATGGGACCAAAGAATCAGATGAATAACTGCAGGTAGATCAGTAATCTAACATCTTGTATTGGAACCAACAATAGGAGAGAGGTGTAAGAATTCTCTGGTGACGTTCCTTCCAGGCTTTCAAAGCGAAATGAACAAAATTAATTAACATGCTAAATAAAACCTTGAATTAATGACAACAGCTATAAAAGGATGATGGGCCGAGAAGATCGAACAGGGTACCCACGCGTAACCCAAGGTACGTGGACTGATAATGCGCATGCATGGCCCATGCAAAGCCAGCCCATCATGCATGGCCCATGCAACGGCCCAGTAGAGCAGTACCCAGTAAAGGATTCGGTCAAGCCACAAGAATCGGTCAAGCAGTTAGTTGTTGATTGTTAGCTAGTCTTAAGCATGTTGTTAGCTGGTCTTAAGCAAGATTGAGTCAAATAAGTTATTTGTTATTTCTGTTAAGTTGTTAGCATGAGAAGGCATAGGGATAGGCCAGATAGTTAGAAGGCTAATCCCTTACTTTAAGGCTATTTCAGTGGTAGGAAGTTAAGAAGTTTATGTATTTAAACACCACCCCACCACATGGATGGGGCAGTTGAAAGTTAATAAACCTCTTGTGGCCTATTCTCGCCCTAAGCAGAATACTCTATCTCTCTCTAGCTTTGACTGGGACCTATCATTGGTATCAGAGCTAGGCTCCATGGCAACCAACAAAGAAAGAATTGAGAGTTTGGAAGTTGGGTTTGGAGGACTCCAAGCAAGTTTGAGCAGGCTCGAGTTAGGTGTCAATGACAAGTTACAACAGCTTGAGGCAGCTATTAGTAAGATGTCTGAAGTCTTGTTGACGTGGCAGGAACCATCTGCGAGCCACGCTAATGAACACAGTGGACAGTCCTCCTACGGACAATCCCATGACAATACAGAAGGAGGACGACCCATGTTTTCCTCAAAGTTAGCCAAGCTCGAGTTTCCCAAGTATGCAGGTGATGACCCAACCGAATGGTTCGCCCGTGTTGACCAGTTCTTCGAATACCAACACACCGAGGATCCACAGAAGGTGTCACTAGCTTCCTTCCATCTGGAAGGAGAAGCAAACCAATGGTGGCAATGGCTTCGCCAGACCTATCTCGAAGACGGAAAGGAGGTAACGTGGAAGATTTTTGTAGAACTCTGGGCCCGTTTCGGCCCAACCGACTGCGAAGACTTCGATGAGTCGTTATCCAAAATACGGCAAACCGGGTCTCTACGTGACTATCAGAAAGAGTTCGAACAACTGGGCAATAGGGTGCACGGATGGACCCAGAAGGCGTTGGTCGGTACGTTCATGGGAGGGCTCAAAACTGACATAGCCGACGGGATTCGAATGTTTAAACCGAAATCCTTGAAGGAGGCTATCAGCCTGGCTAGAATGAAGGATGAACAGCTGCGTCGTCAGGAGAGGACTCTGCGTACAACCACCAGGACTGCCGGCGACTCTTTCCCGACAAAGACAAAGTCAACCCCATTATTGAAACGTCTTTCTTGGACAGAGATGCAGCGAAGGCGTGCTCAAGGTCTATGTTTCAACTGTGACGAGAGGTTTGGGCCCGGACATAAATGCAAGGGACCGCAACTGTTACTGCTCGTCGGGAATTGCAGCGACGACGAACCAGAGGATGCCGAACCAAGCTTCACCGAATTGCGCAGGGAGCCTGAAATATCTCTACATGCTCTCACGGGTTGGTCGGCAGCTAGAACCATGCGCGTCATGGTCAAGGTAGGATCACACGAACTGATTGTTCTCATCGACAATGGATCCACCCATAACTTCATCAACAATAAGATAGCCGAACTACTGCACCTGCCGGTAGTACCTACCGAGCCGTTCAACGTCAAAGTAGCCAATGGCGAACCCCTTAAGTGTCGAGGAAGATTTGAGAACGTGCATGTTCTACTACAAGGTATTCCATTCACCTTGACACTTTATTCTTTACCACTAATTGGGTTGGATATGGTGCTAGGAATCCATTGGCAAGAGCAGTTGGGAACTGTTGCATGTGATTGGAAGCGTATGACGATGGAGTTTTCTTGGGCCAACCAACACCGGCTGTTGAAGGGGATCGACCACCAAACAATTCAGCCTGCCTCCTTCAAACAAATTACGAAGGGGATCAAACAGGAACATTCGCTATTTGTCGTCTGTCTCCAAACAGTCGCAGAAAAGGTGTCTCCACAACTACACCCGGATATGCAGCAACTGTTGGCGAAATTCAGTGATCTCTACCAAGAACCGACAAAACTGCCACCACGAAGAGAGATAGACCACCGCATCACTCTCAAAGGAGGAACGGAACCCGTCAACGTTCGGCCGTACAGGTATGCCTATTTCCAAAAAGCTGAGATTGAAAAACAAGTACAAGATATGTTACGGTTGGGGCTCATCCGATCTAGCACAAGTCCATTTTCTTCCCCTGTCTTGCTAGTTAAGAAAAAGGATGGGACTTGGCGTTTTTGTACCAATTATCGGGCACTCAACGCCGTAACCATTAAGGATAGATTTCCTATCCCAACTGTTGACGATATGCTAGATGAACTATATGGAGCCTCCTTTTTTACCAAACTTGATTTACGATCCGGATATCACCAGGTACGGATCCACCCACCGGACATTCATAAAACAACATTTCGCACACACAATGGTCACTATGAGTATTTGGTTATGCCTTTTGGCCTGTGTAATGCACCTTCCACATTTCAAGCTATTATGAATTCTGTCTTCCGACCCTATCTCCGTAAATTTGTGCTAGTTTTCTTTGATGATATTCTTATCTATAGTCCCAACTGGAACATGCATCTTGAACATGTTCAAACGGCTTTTGAGGTTTTAAGGCATCACCAATTTTTTATCAAATTTAGTAAATGCATATTCGGCCAGCCAGAGGTAGAGTATCTGGGACACATTGTCACTTCCCACGAGGTCAAGGTAGACCAAGGGAAAATTGAGGCTATGCTTAAGTGGCCTCAACCCACTCATTACGTGGCTTCTTAGGCCTTACAGGGTATTACAGGAAGTTTGTCCGCAACTATGGGATTATAGCTCGACCCCTTACCAATCTTCTCAAGAAGGGTGAATTCAGATGGACCACCGAAGCCCAAGAAGCATTTACAACCTTAAAAAAGGCAATGACCACGACTCCCACACTGGCAATGCCTAATTTTGAGGAGCCCTTCACCATTGAGTCAGATGCTTCCGGCGCAGGTATTGGAGCAGTATTGACGCAACAGGGATGACCCATTGCATTCATGAGCCGGGCTCTAGGCGTCAACAAGCAAAGCTGGTCCACATATGCCAAAGAAATGCTCGCCATTGTTCAGGCAATACGGACATGGCGACCTTACCTGTTGGGCCGCAAGTTTTACGTCCAGACCGATCAGAGCAGCCTCAAGTATCTATTAGAGCAGCGCATTGGAACACTAGAACAACAGAAATGGGTATCCAAACTGCTCGGGTACGACTATGAAATCATCTACAAGCCTGGACGAGAAAACTCTACTGTAGATGCACTTTCGAGAGTCTTGGGCAGTCCCAGCCTTAATACTCTCTATATGCCTCAAACATCTCTGTGGGACACCATCAAGAAAGAAGCCAACACCCACCCCTACATGATACGCATCAGCAAGCTGACAACGGAGAATCTTGGAGCTCCCTACACACGGAAAAATGGACTGGTATGTTACAAAAACCGCGTCGTGATCCCTCCTCAGTCCCACCTCGTTCCTATACTCTTACAGGAGTTCCATGACTCCCCCTATGGTGGACATTCTGGGGTACTACGCACATACAAGCGTATGGCACAACAGTTCTATTGGCCCAACATGTACAAAGATATTCAACAATATGTAGCTTCTTGCGCCATTTGCCAAAAAAACAAGGCGGACACTCTATCCCCGGCAGGACTTTTACAGCCATTACCTGTCCCCTACCAAGTATGGGACAACATTACCATGGACTTCATAGAAGGACTACCACCCTCCAAAGGCAAAACCACTATTTTTGTGGTAGTAGACCGTCTCACTAAATCAGCTCATTTCCTCACCCTGCCTCACCCCTATACGGCGAAGATAGTAGCTGAAAGGTTTGTAGAAGGCATTGTGAAGCTGCATGGTATGCCCAAGACGATAGTTAGTGACAGAGACCCTATCTTCATCAGCCACTTGTGGAGGGAGTTCTTTAAGATGTCTGGTACCAAATTGCAGATGAGCTCCGCTTATCACCCCCAGACTGATGGACAGTCAAAAGTGGTCAACCGTTGTCTAGAGCAGTATCTTCGTTGCTTTATTTTTCAGCAACCTCGGAAGTGGAGCTCCTTCCTGCCATGGGCCAAATTTTGGTATAACACCACCTACCTATCATTCCTCTATCGGAATGACCCCCTTTCAAGCACTATATGGAAGACCTCCACCTCGTATTCCAAATTACCAAGGTGGAACATCCCTAGTAGAAGAAGTAGATCAAGCCATGCTCTCTCGCGATGCCATTTTGCAGCAACTCAAAGTAAACTTACATGCGGCCATTAACCGCATGACCCAAAGGGCTAACGCTAAAAGAAGAAATGTCAAGTTCCAAGTGGGCGATATGGTCTTTCTCAAGCTCCACCCATACCGACAACAGACAGTTCATAGGCGGGCCTATCACAAACTGGCCAGTCGCTATTATGGGCCATACCTAGTAGAGGAACGAATAGGCAAGGTAGCCTATAAACTGCAACTTCCCGAGGGCTCGCGCATCCATCCAGTTTTCCATGTCTCCCTACTCAAAAAACAAGTGGGCGACACCACTGCCACTAACACCGACTTACCACCCATAAACGAGGAGGGAGAACTCATCACCGAACTAGCAGCCATTCTGGATAACCGTTGGGTGAAGAAAGGATCCACTTTCGTGGAGGAAAGTCTCGTCCAATGGAAGAACCTTCCTAGCGAAGATGCCACTTGGGAGAATTCCCAAGAGTTGTGCAAGAAGTATCTCAATTTGGACCTTGAGGACAAGGTCCATCTTCAGGATGGGGGCAATGATGGGCCGAGAAGATCGAACAGGGTACCCACGCATAACCCAAGGTACGTGAACTGATAATGCGCATGCATGGCCCATGCAAAGCCAGCCCATCATGCATGGCCCATGCAACGGCCCAGTAGAGCAGTACCCAGTAAAGGATTTGATCAAGCCACAAGAATCAGTCAAGCAGTTAGTTGTTGATTGTTAGCTAGTCTTAAGCATGTTGTTAGCTGGTCTTAAGCAAGATTGAGTCAAATAAGTTATTTGTTATTTCTGTTAAGTTGTTAGCATGAGAAGGCATAGGGATAAGCCATATAGTTAGAAGGCTAATCCCTTACTTTAAGGCTATTTCAGTGGTAGGAAGTTAAGAAGTTTATGTATTTAAACACCACCCCACCACATGGATGGGGCATTTGAAAGTTAATAAACCTCTTGTGGCCTATTCTCGCCCTAAGCAGAATACTCTATCTCTCTCTAACTTTGACTGGGACCTATCAAAAGAGCATATTTAACATGAAGTACAATTTTACCATAGCAATCAAGAATTGCTTATGCATTTTAATCTGTAGATCTAATATTTCCCTAGCTTGTACATATAAAAGAAGATTTACATTAAGAAGCTTGAAGACTTTCTGACCCAGACAAAAATTCGATCCAAATACTTGTCGAAATGCAACATAGAATCCAAATAAACGAAAATAACAATAACAATTGGAGAGAACATGGATCTCTAGACTTCAGCATACACTTCTTACTACTCATCAAAAGCCATAAACTGAGGCACATAACGGACTTGATCGCAAGCACCTTTTGTTTGCCCTTTCCCCCTCTTTTTCCTTTTCAGCTGGAGCATCCTTTGCTAGGAAAAGCCTGGAGTAGTATCATCAGTTGGACGGCCCGAATCATCTTGAACACAAGGGAAGAAAATAGATTCGGCTACCAAGAAGCGGCTCAGGTGCTTATCTTCCAAATGTTGCTGCCAAATGCAATTTGAGTCATGAAAAAAGGGATCATTTTTAGCAATTTCTTGAAACAAAAAACGACCTAAACATTCAAATATTGAGTTTTAGATGGAAAAGAGAAAAGAACGAAAGAAACATACAGAGAGGCAAGCTCTGTATTTCTGCCACTCAGAGACGCATTCCTCTTTGTCCCACTGACCCTTCAAGAATTTCTCCGAGTACCACCTACTTATCATCATTATTACGACTGACCGACCATAAACAGATCAGAGAGAGGAAGAGAAAAAGAAAAAGAGGGCAACCTACCTGTTGAAGCAATCGTGGTATGCAGCTCTGAGTTTAGCACAGGGCGATGTTGAGGAAGAACTTCTCTTCTCTTTCTTAATCCCCATACATTACATCATTTTTTTCAGGTCAACAGTGACCTGAATTCAATGACGAGAAGAAATGCCAAACCCTCTTCTCTTATCTCTCGCTTATTTGCTCTTGCTTCCGGTGATTTTTTTGGTTTCTCCACGCTCAAAATCAACTACTCCATTTGGAGTAGCGCTGGGAAAAAACCGTGAATCATGGCCGTTGATAAATTGATGTGGCACCACCTTGAATCGGATGAAGTGATGTAAAATGGGACCACAGTAATCGGATGAAAAGTGGCTCCACCTTGAATCGTAGTGGCTCCAACGCCACTCCAAATTGAGCAGCTGATTTCTACTAACAACTCTTCCCCCTGACAGACTTCCTTGCTAGTCCTGTCGTAGATGATAGGGCTACCACCTGGACCAGGCGGCTCCGAGTACCACCTACTCGTCTACACCGTTGACCAGTATCTCTGCACTGGTCGTGCTATCCTCCGAGACAACTCGGAGTAATATTGAGGGGGTGTTTGGTTGGATAAGCTTTTGTTTTGGCCATAATCTTATCCTGTGTCCTGTTTTGTTAAAAGCTGTTCTTTCTGCTTTGGAAGGTGTTAACTTAAGAATACAGATTTTAAGATCTTATTTTAAAGTCCAATGGGTTGAAAATTCGTTAACCACAATCAACTATGAGAAACGCATTGCTTCTCCTTACAATGGTATCAGATAGAAACATAGGAGAGAGTGACCACCACGTATGGACATGAGAGATGAAGCAAAAGCATAAATTGCTATCTTGTGGGCAACAGTGTTACAAATAGTACAAAAGTGATGACTATATGAGTGAATTCTGAGGAGTGAGGAGTCTTCTGCATGTGGCAAAAGGATGAAGGATTAGCTACGGAGGCTGAGGATTTTCCTCCAACAAAAAAATGATCATTTGTTGAGAATCACTCTCGGCATAGATGTAATCCAATTCAAGATCCAAAGCATGAATAATCCTTTCTTTGAAAACAGCTGCTTCAGATTGCAGAGCAGAGGTGCACAGCAATCTTTTTAGCTCTCAATTCGCAATCCTCAAACTATGGACTAGAGAAACATAAACCAGCCTTGACTCGAGGAATTACAAAAGATAAAGAACCCTGAGTTTATTGCTGTTCGCCAACCTTTCCGTACATTAGTAAGTGGTATAGAATTATAGATCCATTTGAAAACTGTGTTTTTTTTTTTTTGTTTTCCTTTTTTACCTCTATTTTTATTATTTGAAATTCAAATAGCTTAGGCTTTAGCTTCTGCCCTACAAAGTACAAACCCAGCTAATAATCTTGTTTTTTCGTTCAACAAACATAGTACCACAAAATAGTGGATGTTTCAACTTTCAAGTTTCAACTAATAACAAAGACGGTCACAACTCACAAGAAGCTAAGGTAACATGCCTAGGATAACCTGCTATCCGCACTGTGCGGATGATTTACAAAATACCTGAAACCTGACCGTCTAAAATGAATAAATATGAATATTACAAAAAGCTTTCACATGTAACAGAAATTCGCCTGGAAATGTGGTTACTATAACATTTGAAATGCACTGAACAGAACCCAACAAGCAACAATCTGATTCATCTGAACAAGCCCAATCTGGTTTGACAACTTGCTAAACCCTGGCGTATGTTTTCTGTAGTTGACTGTATCAGGCTTGGAGCATTATGGGCTCTAAATGAATGCCTCATTTCTCGATAGGACGTGAAGGACGGCCCCCGGGAATGAACAAAATATATAAATACATGATATGTGGGAGAATTAAGATTATATGCACAGGTTGTAGTAACTCGCTCATGGAAGTGCAAAATGCACGGGGAGCTGGGATTGGACAACATGATCACCATCACTCTGAACGCTGTAACAGGAACACGAAACCCGAGTTTTCACGCATCAGAGGTGGAGGGTCAATATCAGTTATGTCTATTTGTTGCATTGACTTGGATATGTCATCCACGGAGAATGGTATGCTGCATTGTTTGAGAAAGATAAAAAAAAATAAAAAAAAAGAGCAAATGAGTTGTGATTGGTCTATTGAAGACTGGAGAATAATAGAGATCAAAAACTGCTGTAGCATGTTTTGGAAAACTTACCTTGAATCATCATCCAATAAGAAAGAACTACTGATAGCATTGTTTGAATCCTCAGTCATCAGGACTCTAATGCTTGAAATAACCT
This sequence comes from Nelumbo nucifera, assembly GCF_055504915.1. Classification (NCBI taxonomy): domain Eukaryota; kingdom Viridiplantae; phylum Streptophyta; class Magnoliopsida; order Proteales; family Nelumbonaceae; genus Nelumbo; species Nelumbo nucifera. Next base: position 3,379,346 of record NC_142654.1, read on the forward strand.
ATGATGAGAGAAGATATTCAATTGATTTACCCATCATGGAAGCCACACACACACACAAGATTTACCCATCAAAGCAGCAACTGAAAGTGTCATCAATAGTGTCTCAAATTTCAGTAAAATTCAAAACCAATTGGGAAAAAAAAAACTCACATCTGAAGATACACTGTGTGTACCATATTTATCATCCCAGTACATTGTACTAATCCTGTATAATTGTTGTATGCTGAGCACCTGAAAAGAAGCAACAATAAAAATAAAAAGCATGTTCAATCTGGAAAATTTGAAATATGACAGAAATCTAGTAAAAGTTGGAAAGTTCTGGAGAAAGGAATCACCCACCGGGCAAAGGTCCTTTGTTATTTCATTCAAGGTCTTTTTGGGCTTTTGGTGTATGACCTGGGTTTCAAAAAATGTAAAAAGAGCGTTTAGCAACGTATACAAGAGCATCAAGAAAAAGAATATGAAATAAGAAATGAAGTCACACCAGGAAGCCAACTGCCTGTCTGATATGCTTCAGTTCTTCCCAAGCTGAGCCTGCATACTGAGTGTAACCCAAATGTCATAAACATTCATTAAAAGGATTGCGGGAGAAAAAAAATACAAAAATCATAGGGGCTTCATTGATACTCACTTCTTCAGAAGCTTCATTACACCATTGTTCCAACTCAGCCAATCCTGCTTTCACATACTCCCCATTGCTAAATGAGCAACATTCACGACGCAAAAGAAGGCTGCAGATATGAATGTAATTAAGACAACAATACTGAACAATAATAATGAAAACTCTGATGGAAATGTCATCCACCCAAATGATTTAGGAACCCATGACAAGATCTGAACACATATACCTGTTGAATAGTTGAACATTTATGAAAGAAAATATCTGAGTGAACACTTTTCGAGCTAAGAATGGGGGAACCTGCAAGGCCAGAAGGTGCATGAGAGTGACAAAGTTGTTCCAAGGTAAAGTTAATTGCATAGCCATATCCTGAACTCTCAGAACTCACATAGTTGGCTCTCAGAGTCTTCAAGTAATTGTTTAGGCTTTTCACAATGCATTGCCAATGAGCAATTAAAGCTTGTTGAGCAATAGCATTTGCCTGTGACCGTCCTTTCACTAAACTTGCCCTTGAAGTCCTAGGTGCCTGTATCATTTCAAAGAAATAAATTTCAACGAGTTAACCCAGGAAGGTACAGCAGCACAACCAAAAGGATGCAAGACAATCATAAATAACATCAGCAAGAAAAATAAGAACCATATTAGGAAAAACATGTGTTAAAGCCCATTTGTCTGTACATGGAATCTAAGCATCAACTTCATGTCATACACAGTTACACACAATGCTTATCAGTTTACCTTTTTGCCTTTCTAGTTATTCTTATTATTAGATAGTTCTGGTTCTTGTGCAAAGTGCAAAAAAAACAAAAAAAAAAGAGTTCACATTGAACGGTTCAAGCTCCATCCAATGCATGTTAAAGCTGATTATCTGAAGATACATCATACAATCAGTTATTGTCACAAGCCCCTAGTGATACTCCATTGTTTCCAGAAAATATAGCAAGCGACAAGCCCATAAGATATAGACTCTATGCCCATCATTGAGTTATTTTGAAGCCAGTATTTATAATTAACTCAATACTAATTCCAGGAAACAAATTCACTTACATAAAAGGATCATACTTCTTGAAAAAGAAAAAAACATGTGCCCGTGTGACAAGTTTACAGCAATACCTGAATACATAATCCAAGCAAGGGAGAGATCTCTTTCTTCAGATTATCTCTTATCATCCCGTATAGCTTCTCAAGGAAGGCTGTGAGTTGTTGCTTAAACAACAATGCTGGATATTTGGCTTCTACTTGACATAAGTCCTCCAGTCCAAGCATTCGACCATTAAGAAATGAGAATCCACTTTGTGGAGATCCTCGAAGGCCCTAGAACAGCAAGGTGTAAGAATTCAAAGACAAATATACATATACAAAAATGAAACAAATGATTAGTTCTTACTTGAGACATCCTCCCAAATAAAGTTGATGTTGACCTCCGCCTTTGTGGGGTCCAGCTAGCTGCACCACTTGCTTTAAGTGTGCGTTGGAGAAGCAACAACAATGTCGATGAATTGGATAACCAATAGGATAAAAGATCATTGTTATCCTGAGCCTTCAGTGACAATGAAAACCCAGTATCAACAGAAATGGCGTAAGAACATTGGAATACTACTATTCATCAAAAAACATTGGAATACTAGAAAATCAGTAACCTAATTACTTGTGGTGTGGTATAATAGGATTACTGTGATGTGCTTGACCAAAATTTCCTCCAACCCCAAATCAGAGTCTGGGGTATAGAGGGTTAAATGATGATAATGCTCAGGCTATGTTTGGTTAAAATATTGCTCCAAAGAATCACTATTTGAAGAATGAGTTCTGGGGCAACAATTATTCTTTTTTTAAGCTAATTTTTTAACTTCAAAGAAACAATTCTTAGAATTAGTTCCAACATTTTTCATAAAATCAAACTTAAAGTGATTCTTAGAAACATAAAATTCATCAAATTTAATTCTCTGAAAGCATGCAAAATGCAGCCTAATTTACCCACCAAACTACAGATTCTGAAACACTTTCACGCTGAGAATTTGAGGTACTACCTCTATAGCTGAACCTATTGTCTGAATAATACGGTCAAAAACACTTGTTCTTTCAACTTCAAATGATCTCCAATGAAGAAGGCATCTGTATATAATACAAGCAGCAACAGGTCTTCCCCCAGAGAACCCCAGGTCTTGTGAAATACAGTTTATCAGTAGGTCTTGGTTCTCCTGTGCCAGGAAATCAAATGAGAAGAGAAAATTTTTACAAGGAAAATGAGACCTTAAAAAGAATGTGAAATGTCTATGCAGCGTGAATTTAATAGTTCGGCATTTTCTTTCTTTTTCATTTTTTGGAGGTGGGGTAAATTTCAAAATCTCTTACTTGCTGCTTCTCATTAAGTGACTTTTGTGGTTTTTCCTCAGTTTCAGGCTCCCGTGGATTTGATACAGCAAGACTCAAGTCCTGGGACAATTAACAGAAGGGAAAGAAAATATATTGGTTATATTTCCACTCGTAAGTATGCCAAGAATGAAATTGTTTTTCAACTTACCGATGCCACCCTTGTTTCTCCATTTGGAACATTTCCATTCTCTGGGGTCCTCTGTCAATTAACAATAGAAATCTCAATATACAGTTCAATGACCACATAATTGTGGCTCTAGAAAATGTATAACTTGTTATACCATAAATACCTGAATGATGGTCATCTTTTGACGTGCAGCAGATAATGCTTTTCCAGTTGGTGAAATAGCCAGTGCTTGTTGACGAAGTACTTGATTCTCTGACTCTATATTTGAAAGTTTCTCTTCAAGCCTGAATAAGGGAAGAAGTAAACCAGGAAAAAAAATTCAATTTCTCAAGCAGAGAGAGAAAGAGAATGAGAATGAGAGAGAGCGCTCCAAACTCATCCATCATCCCAAGTATTGGTTAATCTTTTGTTCTGAACAGATTTTCTTGTGTGCCCACACACATGTGCGCTTATGCACATGGGGTAGGAGGTGTCAATTTCTACCATATAATGAAGCTTGCCAATAGTTCAGAAAAACTAGAGGAGTTGAAACAAACATATAATAACATGAAGATGACACAGAAATTTGATCACATCTCCACTCTTGGTGCAAGATGGAAAATGACAAATCTAGCAAAATTAAGAAAACTATCAACACAAAGTTTCTAAAATATGACATGGTAGCATGGTTAGGACCTGTGCATACAAGTAGGATACAGATAAGGTTGGGGGGGGGGGGGTTCCAGGGAAAGGTAACCAATTTATGTGAGCTTCAAGGAACTGAAGCACTACTTCAGATGTTAACATAACAAACGGAAATAAGTATAAAATTTCTTGATGGTTCCATTTCTCATATTATGCTACACACCTATGAACAGAATCCTGAAGTTGATCGACTTTTCGCTCAGCATCTTCAAGCTTCTTTATCAGCTCCTCATTTTTAGCCTGAGCATCGGCATAAGATTGCTTGGCCTCATGTGTTGTTTGCCTTTCTGATAGCAGTAAAGCCTTAAGGAATAACAAAAAAATAGTAAGTCCAAGCCACATGATTTCATTCTGCAATTCTATCATGCTTCTACAGATTCAGATTTTTTTTCTATATGCCTATTTAATAGCAAATCCAGTCCTTTTTCTCAAGAATTTGCAACTTGCAAGAACCATTGAGATTGATTACATGCATTAACTGGAATGGACTTTTGTATTTACTATTAGATTAAAAGCAAATAATATATCTCCACTGATCCCCATATCCACAACCTATGTATATAGCACTCAGCAAATTGTATGGAGGGTACAATCATTCCTGCAGCCTTAGTTAATAACAATTCTTTGTAGCAAAACTCATAGGAAACGATGCAACAATAAGATATATAGAGTATAACTGATTCAAACTCAGTGGGTCTACCTTTAGCTTTTCAACTTCAGCAGTTAATACATCAACTTTTTCTGTATCTTGAATTATAACTGAGGTCTCCTTAATGACTGGTGGTGCTTCTTCAATAGCTTTTCTGGCTGCCTCTCGTTCTTTAATAACCTTGGCATTTGCTACTTCTACTTGTATTTGCATAGCATTCAAAGAATCTTGTAACTTGGAAATTTCTAGGGCCTTGGCCTCCTCCAAATCAGTCTGTTTCAAATTGAACAAAGCAAAGCTATGTTTTAAGACATACTGTAAGAGAACTTTCTAGTTCCAAAACCAGAATAACCTGAACTTCAGCACATAAAGTAAAGCATCTCTACCCTTAATCGCTTCTCAAACTGCAAACGCCATGTAAGTTCCTCTACATGTTTTTCTAGTTTGTCTTTTGCTTCTTTGAGTGCCCCTGTTTCTCTAGCAGCCTGAGCATATTTCCACGAATTCTTACCAGTTATTATTATATTTATGACCAAATGATACATTACAAATATGGAGCTATGGACCATGTGAAAAAGCACAAGGGATTTAGATCAAACCATTCTGAGTTTTCTGAGCTCTCTCCTAGCAACTCTTCGTCTCCAACCACACTGAGAAATGAGGGCAGCCTTCTGAAGACTCTTATAGTATGAATAATCCCTGTGGCAACGCCACCGAGCCTGGAAGTCATGAAGAACTGTGATCAACAACTCAGTTTTCAAAATTCTAAAACCAACTTTCAAAACGTTTGGAATGTAAAGTTTTTAATTTTAAAAATACCATATGATGTTTGTAAAACTATTTCAAGAAATTAAGAAAAATGCTACCTGGATAATGATTGTGGCCTTGGTTTGCTTCCGGAATCTGAATTCATCCCTTGAAGTCATTGCCCTTAGGCCAGTCTGCAATGTAATTGCTGATAACCGTAGTCTTATGTAGGATTTCCTGGCAGTATATCGACGGAAGTTCTTCTGTATCTTCACAGCACCTGCTTCACGTCTTAACTGCTCATACAGTTTGCAAGCCATTTTCCCTACAAAAAAAGAGCATACTAATTAACAATTGATCTAAACCAACTGAAGTACTTTATAAAGCTATAGTAACGTAGGACAGCAAACCACGTAGCAAAAACATTCAATTCTCCAGGAAAAAAATTGCCTCCTCAGTCCTCAGAGATTTGCCATAAAAAAAATAAATAAATAAATAAAAAACTCTCAAATGCTTAATCTTGTGTGCTAGTAGATAATTTAGCTGTCACATTTAATGTATTTTATATGTTTTACATCTTATTTTATAAATGAACTGAAATAATATTTAATAATGTGGAGGTGTGGGACAAGGCACCAGGGCCTTTAGATGCATGGGGCATAAGCATCGATGTGCTTTATACTTTCAGGTGTAAACATCAAGACACTTTTCTCAAACCTTGCCCTTATCCATGCAGATATTGTAATCTGAAGGTTGATCAGGTCACTGTTTTAAGAATGAAGCTTACAATATCTGAACAGAATAACCTTTGGAATTACAATACCTGCATGGATGTAACAAGGAGTCCTTTCGGATGACTCTAGCCAACCAAATAACAATATCTGCATGGGTATAACAACTGGATTCTTTTGTGACTTAGCCAACCCAATATAGTTGGGAGACAGCTTAGTTTAGTTGAGTTGAGCCTTCGTGGGCAATTGTCACACTTCATACTAATATCTAAGACCAATATGTCAGTTTAATCATATCAAATGCAAGTTTCAAGCTCCATGCATTATCCAGATGGTACCAATAGTGAAATGTTCAATGAGATATGCAAAAGCAACTATTACTGAGACCATATGTGCTATGACAAACTAAAAGAATATACCTCGCCACCGAGATTGCAAATGAATAGCTGACTTCCGTAAGGAGATAAACTCTTTACGAGCAATATATGTACGGATTTGTCTTTGAATGATTCTAGCTGCATTGCCAAGCACCTCTGCTCTTCGAGCATCCAACTCAGCCATCTGACCAGCTCTGAGGAAGACTTTTGTCTTGCCTAACTGTCTTAGAAAGAAAATACCCATTAACTTGATACATCATGTACAGGATCTGTCATTTGAGAAAGCGTTCATTTAACTAATAGAAAAGGAATATTTGGGATAATATAAAAGCCATTACTTGGTGCAATGGTAGAGTCACGAGCTGACAAGCATGAGAACATGGACTTGAGTCTGAGAGCAGCCAATTTGTGTAAAAAATGCCAAAGGTTAGGTCTGTATCCAGTCCACCCTTCCCAAGACCCTAGAAAGCTAGGATCAACATAGGATGATGGATCTTTTCTATAAAGGCCATTATCCAATTTGGTCCGAGCTATCTGGGGTTTTGGGAGGGATAAACATGGTATGGTCCCAAGTCCTAGTCTTTGGATTTAGCACAAAGTGGTTTCCCTCGACCTCAAACTCATTTTCTCACGCTTGTCTGCCCGAGATTTTACATATCAGTCAATACATATTGTATCAGTGTGTTATGACCTTAAATGTTAAAATGCTTGGCTTGATGCATCCATCAGTCTTAAAGGCTTTGGCATATTGGTCAAGCACGAAACATTTGGTAATAGAGCCTACCACCACGTCTCAAGTTTGAATAACAGAGAGGGCTACTTGGGAGAAGGATTACCTAGAGCAGAGTGAAAGCTACCACAGAAAGGGCTACCTAGAGCAAAGTGAAAGTCGCCAAAGAAAAAGGGCTACCTGCCACCAAAGTGTGAGCCGTCATAGAGAAGGCTACTTGTCACTTGAATGAGAGCTGCCCAGAGTAAAGCCGCCAAGACATTGGCTACAGAAGCGTGGTGGCATGTTACGATCCTAAATGTTAAATGCTTGGCTTGATTTGTTCCATCAGTCTTAAGGCTTTTGGCATATTGGTCAAAAACGCAACATGGTGGGTCACCGATATGTTTATTTTAAGGGATATGTGTAAAACATTGGTTTTATATGTTAAATACCCTTATTTGGGATGGACCCTGAAAGTTTGAAACAAATATATATATATATATATATATATGTTGAAAATCCTGATACATTGCTTCTGTCATATTGGGGTGTATCCAAATTTTGAACCTTAATTACACTAAGCAATGGCCCCTAATTTATAGAATAATATCAATAAAAAATTTTATTAAACATGCGATATAAACTAAGAAAAAAAAAATATCTTCCCAGCAATCACTCAGAGATCCAGGGTAACACTTTGAGTCATGAACAAGATTATAAGTTTAGAAGGTACGTTGGGATCACCTGGTAACCTTCCAATCCCTTTTTGTCTAGAATCATTTGACATGCAACCTTGTCATCAGAACTGTGAAGGGAAGAACCAACATTTAATATATATAGATCAACACAAGAAAAAGGCTTCCAGAAGCATTTCTATCTACCATATTGAATAGATAAAGTGAAGAAAGAACAGTAAAACTTACTTTCCTTCCAAAAATTCTGGAGCAAGAACACCAAAACGATGAAGAAATTCATAAAATGTTCTTCTGGTAGGATATCCAGCACAGCTTATCCTAATTGCCTCAAGAACACCCTACAAGTATAATAGTAATGACAAAAAAAAAAAAAAAAAAAACTCAAACAATTTAATGTTTCATGTTACATAGCAGATGATTTAGAAGCAAATAAAGAAAATTTTCTTTCAAGGTGAACTTACACCACATCGTAATTGGTGGATGACGTTGAAGTTCTCAAAAATAGCAGGTTTGAGAACATTGTTAGGCTTTACACATCTGATGTAGTGAGGTTCCGTTGAACTCAAGGTGTCCATCAAGGATTGAAGTTGCAACTGAAATTTCAAATTGCCGTTTTTGTCAATATTTTCTTGAAAGAAATTTCACAGATACAATTTAATGTACATTAACACTTGAAGCTCAATTCACTGAGAAAACATGAAATCATGTATATACAACATGAAGTTAGTATGGACTACTGGAATATGAAGAGCACAAGGCACAAAAAAACTTTATGCCTACAACTGTTTTTTGTTTGTGGCTGTGCTCATCACATGTCAATGAAGCTCAAGAAACCTAATAGCTTTTTATTCAGTTCAGTAAAAAAGTTATGATAGTTAACTGTACATGGCAATAGTGCCATGAAAATGCAGAGATGCGAGGCTGAGAAAGGCATTTTGGTTCTGGCATGTCTTTTCAATGGGTATAGGCGGTGTTGAGGTTTTTTTTTGGTGTGTGAAGGAAAAAAAATGGGGTGGAACTATGAGATTGTAATTAGTGTTATCAGAGTGTTGACTAGTAAACAACTAGACAATTGAGATTCATACCAATCATAACATAGACTAGTTGGTTGATAGCCATGATATAGTCTCATGAGACAATTAAACATTGACTAGGTCAACCACCAACTAACCTGCCTAGTTGAGCACAATAGAACTTTGTGTTTATCTCTAACATTCGAAATGTAATCTGAAGAGCTATACTCGAAGTAGCAAGGAAGAAAAGAGAATGACAGAAAAGAAGAGAATGTCGAACTGTACTAGCCAGTCGACCAGTTCTTTATTTATAGATGAATATAGTACAAGGTACAAGAAATTACTGGGATGCCCCTGATTAGTGATGGGACACCCAGATGACTTAAATCATTAAACAGGATTAGGCCCATTAACACAAGCCCAGCCCAGTTACAAGATAAGTTAAACATAAGAATGGGCTAATAAGAACTCTTATCAGCCGAACATCACTCTAACATTCTAACACTCCCCCTCAAGCTAAGCATAGATATCAATCATGTTTAGCTTGCCAAGTATGTCCCTGAACTTCGTTGATGCCAGCCCTTTAGTTAATACATCTGCAATCTGCATCTCTGATGGAGTATAAGGCACACAGAGTTCTCCTGAAATGATTCTCTCTCTGACAAAGTGTCGATCAATTTCAATATGTTTTGTCCTGTCATGCTGCACAGGATTGTTGGCAATGTTGATAGCAGCTTTATTATCACAATACAGCTTGAGAGGACCCTCTGTCTTGATACCAAGCTCATTAAGGAGAGTCCTGAGCCATAAGAGTTCAGCAACCCCGTGTGCCATAGCTCGGTATTCTGCTTCTGCACTTGATCTAGCCACAACATTCTGCTTCTTACTACGCCATGTGACTAGGTTTCCTCCCAAGAATGTACAGTAACCTGAGGTTGATTTTCTGTCTCCAACAGACCCAGCCCAATCAGCATCAGTGTATGCTTCAATTTCAAGTCTGCTGTTTTTTCTGAATAAAATTCCTTTCCCTGGGCAAGTCTTCAAGTATCTGAGGATTCTTTCCACTGCTCTCATATGAGGGGTCTTTGGTGAGTGCATGAATTGACTGACAACATGCACTGCATAGGCAATGTCTGGCCGAGTAAGGGATAAGTATATCAGTTTTCCTACCAACTTTTGGTACCTTTCCTTATCACAGTATTCCTCACCCATTGATTCTTGTAATCCATGGCTTGGTTCTATTGGAGTGTCTACTGGCCTGCACCCCATCATGCCTGTTTCCTCTAGGAGATCTAGCACATACTTTCTTTGACATATGTAGATTCCTTCTCTTGATCTAGCAACTTCAATTCCAAGAAAGTATCTCAGATTTCCCAGGTCTTTGATCTCAAATTCTGAAGCTAAGAACTCCTTCAGCCTCTTCATCTCTCTCACATCATTTCCAGTAATCACCATATCATCCACATACACAATGAGTGCTGTAAGTTTTTCATCCTGTCTCCTTGTAAACAATGTATGATATGCACTGCTCTGAGTGTACCCTACTTTCTTCATGGCCAAACAAAGTCTCTCAAACCATGCCCGGGGAGATTGCTTCAAACCATATAATGCTTTCCTTAGTTTACATACCTTCTTTCCAACATCATATCCAGGTGGGGGTTCCATGAATACCTCTTCATGAAGATCACCATTTAGGAAGGCATTCTTCACATCCAGCTGATGAAGTTCCCAAGAGAATTTTGCTGCTAGTGACAGTAGAACCCTGATTGTGTTGAGCTTTGCTACTGGGGCAAAGGTTTCCTTGTAGTCAATTCCTTCCTTTTGTGTAAACCCCTTTGCCACGAGTCTGGCCTTGTACCTCTCAACTGACCCATCTTCCCTATGCTTTACTGTGAATACCCACTTGCACCCAACAGTGCCTTTCCCTTCTGGCAGGTCCACCAATTCCCATGTCCTTGCTTTCATTAGGGCTTTCATCTCCTCATTCATGGCTTCTTTCCACCTTGGATCAGATGCCACCTCTGAATACCTGGAAGGGACACATACAGAGGAAAGAGCAGACACAAAGGAATGATAGGCAGGGGATAAGTGTGAGTAAAAAACATAATCGGCTATGGGATGCCGAGTGGTACAAGAACGAACAGGCTTACGGAGAGCAATAGGAAGATCCAAATCTGAATTGAGTGAATCAGAATTACCTTGGATTGCAGAGACAGATTGATCTGAGTTCAACTGGTTGCAATCATGAGGTTGAGGGGCCTTCTTCCTTCTACTGTATGTAAGTATCTCTTTCTCTTGTTTACTGGAACCTTCAGAAGTATCAGCCGAATCTGGAGAAGCAACTGGCACAGTGGAAGTCTCACTAGGTTGACCCGGAATGTTATAGCTAGTAGTAGTGGAAGGGCTGAAATGGGAACAAAAAAGAAGGGAGAATGAGAATCCTCTTCCAACCCACTACTCTCCCCCTGAAGAGGATTCTGAGAAGACTCGAAATAGGGTTGAAACTCAAAAAAGACTACATCCCTGGTGACATATTTTTTCTTGGAGACAGGATCATAACACTTATACCCCTTCTGCGTAGGAGAGTACCCCAAAAATATTCCCTTTGTAGCCTTAGGATCCAGCTTGGTCTTCTTTGGATCTTTCACATGTATGAAGCATGTACAACCAAAAACCCGCGGGGGAAGAGGGAATTCTGGAAGAGTGGGACACAAAACAGAGAAAGGGGTCTTCATACCCAGTACCTTAGATGGCATCCGATTTATCAGGTATGATGCAGTGAGAACAGCTTGAGACCAATATTGCTTGGGCACATTGTGCTGGAAAAGAAGGGCTCGAGCTGTCTCCAATAGATGTCTGTTTTTGCGCTCAGCGACCCCATTTTGCTGAGGGGTGTAAGCACACGATGATTGATGTAACATGCCTGCATCTTCCATGAATGAGTTCAGGGATCTTTCAAAGTATTCAGCTGCATTGTCTGAACGGAATTGCTTGATCTTTTTATCAAACTGTGTTTCAACCATCTTGCAAAACATCATAGTTATCCGGGGAACTTCTTCACGTCCTTTCAACAGATAAATCCAAGTGCACCGAGAATAATGGTCAATAAAACTGATGAAGTAACGGAAGCCATCAATGGAAACAATGGGTGAAGGACCCCAAACATCAGAATGAACCAAGTCAAAAGGGGCTTGAATTTCATTACTAGAAATTGGATACATTGACCTACATTGTTTTGACATTTGACACACATCACAAATTAAACTCCGACTCGAAATGCCCTTACATAATTCGGGAAACAACATTGCTAAGGAAGAAAAGGACAAATGACCTAGCCTAGCATGCCACAAGTGCAGCCTAGCTATTGACTCCACACTCTCCGGACTAGTAGTAGAAGCTTGCATGGCTGAGCTAACATTTTCATCAAAGTAGTAGAGGCCCCCATACTCATGACCACTCCCAATCGTTCTCCTCGTCAATCTGTCCTGGAAGACACAATTGAGAAGGAAAGAAAGTTATACTGCAGTTCAAGTTTTTTGTAAGCTTTGAAACAGACAACAGATTTGAGGTAAGACTAGGAACATGTAGGACTGATTTAAGAGAGAGATCCTTGCTTAGGTCAACCACCCCCTTTCCAGAGATGGTGGAGAGGGACCCATCAGCTACTCTCATCTTATCCTGGCCAGACAACAAATGATATGTGGAGAATAAGGAGGACATATGTGTCATATGGTCAGTGGCTCCGGAATCAATCACCCAAGAGGTAGAATTAATGGAACTAGATGCACTAAATGCAGAGGCTGTACCTGATTTGGCAAGAGAGGTGGAAGCTAAAGAATTGTTCTTCAGACGGGCTAATGCCCGACTGAGAACCTCTACCTCACTAGCTCTGAAGCCCAAAGTACTTGGTCCAGAGGAGTCGGCAGCCTGCCTTGCGGTGGAAGATGACACTGTCTGAATACTCTGTGAGTTGTCACTACTGTTGTTGGTGGCAAGATTCCCACTTGCTGTGTGGCCCTTCTGTTGCCTTTTGTCCTTTCTCAGAGCAGCTGGCTTCAGATGAGGGTACAGGACCCAACATTTCTCCTTTGTGTGTTTCTCACCACCACAATGTGAAAACTTGAGGGACTTCTTGTCTGAAAATCTATTCCCCTTAGTGCAGACTAAGGCTGAATGTTCTCCAGGTTGTTCTGTTGACTGTGTCTGGGAGTCAACTTGCATCTCCTTTCTCCTTACTTCTTCATTCCTCACCAGGTAGTAGACATGGTGAAGCTCAGGTAATTCATCCCTCCCTAGAATCTGTGACCTTATACCTTCATATATAGGGTCAAGACCCGCCAGAAATTTGAAGGCTCTGCCCTCCTCAATCTGTTTATCATGCCTCTCCTTATCATTAGCATTTTCCCAATCCAAAATCAAATGGTGGTCAAGCTCTTCCCAGAGGCCTTCCAGTGTTGCAAAGTAGGTTGCCACGGACATATCTCCTTGCCTTAGGGCTGCAATGTCTTGGTTCAGCCTGTAAATTCTAGCATTGTTCTTTTTATGGCCATATGTCTTAGATACTTTCTCCCAAATTTTAGCAGCTGTGGGGAAGTGATGAACAGTTCTGGCCACCCTAGGAGTCATAGAGGCCAGCAACCAAGACATGACTGTGGCATTTTCCTTACGCCACACGGTGTATTCAGGACTGCCAATTTCTGGTTGTTTCTTGTCTCCATCCAAATAGCCTGTGAGGTCACGAGAGGTAATGAACAGCATTGCTGAGACAGACCATTCTCTGAAGTTATACTCATCTAGCAGCACACTTGTAATCTGCAAGCTGTGCAGATTAGGGTTTTCCAGGTTTGAGGACCTTGTAACAGGTCTGTTATCTCTAGAGGAAACTTCACCGGATAGTGAGGACATCTTGACTTCAGTCCAAGAGTTGTTCACAGTGCTGTAGGTGATTCTGTTTAGGACTGGCCGAAGTGGTCACAGTGTTCACCGTGCTGGTAGAAGTGTTCACAGTTCGGGTACTGTGCAGTGCTGTTTAGGACTGGCCGAAGTAGCAAGTACAGGGCTGTAACTGAACCAGTTCACAGTGCTAGTAACTGAAGTTACTTCAGTTAGGGCTTGTTGAGCAACCTGAAGCAACTGTGCAGTCCAGTAACTGAAGTTCACAAAGTAGGACTGATAACCGACCTGAAGAGAATCTGTAACTGAAGTTACCACAGTTCTGCCCAAGTCTTGCTGGGGCACGAAGCTGCAACTGTAGAGTAGGCTAAGTCTTTACCACTTGTTCTGCGCAAGTCTTGCTGGAGCACGAAGCTGCAACTGTAGAGGAAGCTCTCCCTCTTTCGGCTAGTGCTAGGACTGCTGAAATCAGTCCTCAACTAGGTCTGTCCTATACAGACCTCTCTTAGTAGCCCAATAGCTACTATTTGCTGGAGATAATCTAGTAGGACATCTACTTCTGGGTCTTACTTCCCTTGAGTCCTACAACCAAGAGAAACCCTAGGTTCGAACTTGCTTTACTCTCTTACACTCCTAGGTCTTCACTGCAGCAACCCAGAAAAGGAAGAGAGAAGATGAAAAGACAGCAAGAGAAGAAAGTGCGCCTGCTGAAACCAGGAAGGAGCTAATGCTCTGATACCATGTAATCTGAAGAGCTATACTCGAAGTAGCAAGGAAGAAAAGAGAATGACAGAAAAGAAGAGAATGTCGAACTGTACTAGCCAGTCGACCAGTTCTTTATTTATAGATGAATATAGTACAAGGTACAAGAAATTACTGGGATGCCCCTGATTAGTGATGGGACACCCAGATGACTTAAATCATTAAACAGGATTAGGCCCATTAACACAAGCCCAGCCCAGTTACAAGATAAGTTAAATATAAGAATGGGCTAATAAGAACTCTTATCAGCCGAACATCACTCTAACATTCTAACACGAAATAATATTATATATGCATTTACATTGTTATAATTATATGTACCTAAATACCTGATTGCTTTAAGCAAGTTTGATTGCACATGATTGGGTGAGGGTATATGAAATAGAAAGAAAGCCTACAACAAAAGAGAAATAGTAGAGGAGTTATTTTAGATCTTCTTTCAATTAGTGTTATTGCGGATATGGAGTTGCCATAAACAAGGGAACCACATTACTAGTCAAGGTTAAATACTCTCCAAAAGACACACACCAAAACCACCAAAAAAAAAAGAAAAACCCTGCAGCTACCCAACTTAGTCTAATGCAGACTTCCCCTTTTTGTTTGGAAAACAAATACTGTATACAAAATGTTCTATATCATATCTTTTATTGCATATGCAGTCTTTATTAACTTAAGTATCAGATTACATCATTATCTTGAACTTAGAGCGTATCTTTTTTGTGGTTAACAGGTCAAAATAGAACTGACTATCAATAACTAAACTTCACATCAGCCAGTTGGAAAGAGGTGGCTGAATCTGCACCTGTAAAACCACCTACTACAGCTTGTTGGACCCCTCTGGAGAGAGGTTTCATCAAATTAAACTTTGATGGGACTTGTCTGGGTAATCCAGGTGTTTCTGGAATAGGAGTTTTAAGAGATGAGGGTGGTAGAGTTGTGGCTCTATATTTGGGGCCAGCTGGGAATGGAGATTCTCTTTGGGTTGAGGTATTGGCCGCAGTGGAAAGAATCCAAAAAGCAGCTTCTCTAAATATTAAGAAGTTGATAATTGAAGGGGATTCAAAGGTTGTGGTTAAATGGACGATGTGAAACTTAATTTTTTTTATCAATAATTGGAACTTTCGTTGAAATTAAAAGGATTACATCAAATGAAATAGGGAAAGATAACCTCTCTTATCTCTCCCCAGAAACAGAAAAGTACAAGAAATCAATTACAGTTGTGCCCAAAAATGATGAGTTCTTCGAAAATAAGAAAAATCAATGAGGAACTGGACTCAAAAGTACCTTGAATCGTGATCCAATGGAAGAAAATTTAGATGACTTTGATGACTCTGCTGGAAGTGGAGGAAATAGAGCTGCTACAAATGGGCACTTTGAAGCAGTCAATAAATCTTGATGCTCTGCTACCACATAATCTTTGTTCTTGTCCAGAAACAGATCAGCTTGATATGTTACCTGTAAAATTTTAAAATGTTTCAGGAAAATAGTTATTCCATAATCAGAAAAGGAACATAAACAAAGAAGCAATTACATGTTTACCTCCCCTGCATAGTGAGATATGGTGAAACTGGTGCGAGAGAGCTTTGGTTTAATAAAGCGCTTATTGTTTTTAAATGTCTGGTACAGCTTTTGGGCAAATGTTTCATGCGTAGACTTAGGAAACATGCTGCACAAAGCAATCAAACAGACATCAAGGTGGAGTGTAAAAAGGAACCCTCCTATCCATGAAAAGATGCAGATTATCATATATGGAATGATAGAAAGTGTATAAACCACTACCATACTGCAAAATAATTGTATGTTTTCTCAAACTATCAATAAAATCTATATCAGTTACTGATCAAAAAAAGATCATATATGGAAAGATAGAATGTCAACAAATCCTTCTACATGTTATTAAGATAGATTTACTGACAAAGTAAGCAAAACGGATTAGTGGAACATCAACTGCATACCAGGCTTCATCTAGAAGTGCTATAATTCCTCCAGGTTTCTGTACAAAGATTAAGCTCCTCAGTTGTCATTCTTTGAATGCATCAACATAAATCTCAAAATGTGAATAACTTTAAATAATCTCATGTGGAGAATATCAATCCATGTCTCACATGTGTGTGCTTCTGCATTTTAATATATAAAAGACAGATATCATTTGCTACAATTAACAACATTGCATTAGATAACAGTTAATACTTTCTCAATAAGATCCAAGACATCTTGATTGTCAACAAACTCTATGTAGCTCCAATTAATTTCCTCCTTGGTGTACTCTTCTTGTTCCATTTTGAAGACATGCTGCAAACAGACAATCCCAGTCATTAAATTTAAGAAAAATGCAAGAAGCAATTTCCAAGAAAGTGAATTGACTGAGCAAACTAACCTGGTTGAAATGTTGTTGCAGCTTCTCATTTGTAAAGTTGATACAGAACTGCTCAAAACTGTTTTACATGAAATTACAAGAAAATCAACAATTGTATCAGGTTTTCTTATTCGAATTATTGTTTTGTATCATGACAATTACCACTGTTTTCTATCTTTTTTTTTTTTTTTTTTGGATTGATAACAGAAAGATTTCATTCAAGAGACATTTACAACTAGGGGTGTTCATTATACGGTTCAAACCGCAAAACCGAACCGAACCAAACCAAACCAAAGTTGTGGTTTGGTTCACTTTATACCTATAAACTGTTTGGTTCGGTTTGAGAATTTTCTAAATTGTGGTTTGTGGTTTCGGTTTGGTTTATTGAATTTTGTAAGCCAAACCAAACCGTAAGCCGAAATTTTATATACATATATATATAATATGAATATATGATATATAAATATTATATATAATATATCTAGATGGAATGCGTAAAATCATAAATATATAATGAACTCTTTATTTTATAATAAAATAATAAATAAAAGTTTTAAGTTTTAATTTTTAGGGGAGCTATTTGGGCTTTCTAATTGGGTTAAGCCCAAAGGAATCATAGAATGGTCCAATTAGAAACCGCACCAAACTGTAATAAAACGGTTTGGTTTGATTTTGTTTCCATACCAAAACGGTTTGGTTCAGTTTAGAAATTTCTCAAACTGTAAATTACCGATTTGGTCTGAGATCTTCTCCAAACCAGACTGTGAATACCCCTATTTACAACTGTTTTGTTTTAAAGATATTTTGAAGTGTGATTTTGCAACTAATATCTTACCTATTACACTTAAAACTTTCAAATCCATAAATATCAAGAACTCCAATTAATGACTTTGAGTTTGGATCCTGTCCAATTGAAATGTTAATTTTATCCACAATCCTGCAGAAAATATAGAAAAACTTGTTATAACCTAAAACATGCAATAAGAAACCGCATTGCAACACTAAATACACCTATATGGGGGAAGGGAGGGGGTTATCACATGAGCTCTTACCAATCAAATAGGCGGGAGTATATTGTTTTGGCTAAAGCATCTCTGCTACCCACTGCAGAAACAGGATCAAGAGTTCTTGTGATAACTTCTTCAGGTGTCACCATGACACGCTTTATCAGTGCATCCTCCAAACTCTGGGCATCACACCTATCAAACAACATGGATTAGTAGAGAATGATTGAACAATCAAAGAAACAAAACAGAAAAATATTCCAGAGACATATAAGAAATGAATTCAACATACTTGAGAAGTTCAGATGTCATTTTAAGATGGAATCTAGACTTTTCATCCTTTATGACAGAAGAATCTACCTCCTCTCCCTTTGCAAAATTAATATTACCAAGGTGAAGAATTGCAGCTACAACCCTGAAAATTGCCTCCTGCAGGAAATATTTAGGATTGGGAATCTGATTGGGCCATCAAAAGAAGTGCAAACTATAATGCTTTGAAAATTGGAAGCACAAGGAAGGCAGACCTGTTCTTGTTCACTGATTCCAACAATGTCCATGGCCCTCCTGGTTGCTAAATATTCATGGGCATCATTTACTCCATCCAGCACATAGCAATTGGATTGATTCAGGTAATGGAATGATTTAGGATTTCCCAACTTATATTTCTCAATATCCTGCACATTGAATTAAAACCTTCAGCTTTTTGACAAATAACCATTGCAACTACATAAGCAGTAACCGAAGAAAAATGGACCATAGTATGAACTCTAAAAGAAGTATGTACCTCAGATGGTGCTGCACATAGCATGTAAAAGCAATGGTAATTTCTCTCAGGATCTGATATTTGGCAAACACGAGACCTTTCAAGTAGGTAGGTTCTAATAGCTGCCCCAGATATTCTCCCATTCTTGTCAAATTGGATCTCAACAAATTTACCAAAACGACTTTATACCATGAATACAAAGAGGCAGAGTGATAAGTCCTTGAACAAGATAAAGTTCAAAAACAAGAAACTAAAATTGAAAAAATAAATGCCTGCAAAATAACATATCAATAACATATAAACTAGTCTCAGCAGGAATACAACAAGAATTCTTATAGTAATGCAATTTTGAAGTTTGAATATAATTATAAAGTCACTCTAAGGCTTACCAAAGTTACAAGCTTGAGGACCTGTGGCTACATATTGGAGATCAGCCTGAAGGTTCCCAACTTGCAACACCTTTACTCCAATCCAGTCTTACCTAAGTGATTAAGTCATTACTAGGCCTAGGGCAGGACTTCTCACTTTACATTTGGGTTTTCTGTTTTTCCCCTTCTTTTCTTCCCTTTACCCATTTTTTCCTTTTATAGGTAAATATGATGCAGAAAACCTGAGAGGCAATTTTAGGTTTCTGTAATTTTCCTCCAAGAGCAAGATAAATGAAATGTTTGCAAGAAAGAAGAAAATTAAACCCTTCTTTGAGTAAACTAAACGGCACTTCATTTCCCTGCAGCTAGATAGCCTTGTTAATTGCAAAGTAACAAAGAAAAACTCCAACCTCCCTTTTGGGTGGCATACAAGGGAGAAATAATGGAGGAGCTTGCGAGACAAAGAACTTGGAAAGGTCATTGGCATTCAAGTTCATGAGAGAGAGACAGAGAGATACATACAATCCCTATAAATACTTCAAACCACTCAAGCAAACATGCATGCATGTAAACACACACATAGAAGCAATGCCTGCAATAAACCTTGAAGTGATTTGTAGACTTGCATTTTAAGATTACATTTGTAAGTTTGGGATTTCAAGGCATTTTCCAATTGGATAGTCAAAAGGTAGCATGACTACCATTACCAAACTTCAGCAGCAGAAGCTGAAATTAATTCCTTGCCCCCCCCCCCCCGCCCGACATGCTTGTGACTGGCAGTTTCAAGGGGAATGGATCAGAGATTCAGAGTCATGAGCTACCACGTCCCAGGCAATTAGCAGTAAAAAATTTATTGAAGTTACTAAAGTCGCTGACAGTTTAGATTTGAGAAAGGTAGTTGCCCATAAAGTGAAGATTAGTAAGAGTTAAGCCTTTCATTGAGAATTCTTAGGTTCAAGGATGGTCTACCTGTCTTGCTTTGTGGTTCCTTTTTTGTTTAAGGCAGTTTTTTGTTTTAATGTGGGAGTTGTTGCTGAGTTTTTCTGCTGTTCTGATTGGGGTTCTGAGCTTTGGGAAGTAGCACAGTTTGTCTATGTTCCCCCTACTCTTTGCAGCTTTATATCTACCTCTCTAGTTAATGAAAATGGTTTACTTATCAAAAAAAAAAAAGGAAGAAGCTAGGGTGAGAAAATTCATTTAGCTCATTACTTTTCAAGACTATAGGAGCACAATTGCCTTAAGAGGAATCTGGAAAAGATGAGAACTTATGCATCTCTGGGTGAGAGTGGTAGGAACCGCCTACCAGGGTAGCCTATTCGAGGGAGACTCACCCCCTGAGAACAGAGAAGATAGAGGAAGAAGAAAGGTTTCTATTCATGTCTTTATTACAAAATCGGGAGCCTTTTAGACTGGCTCAGGTGGCTCATCATGAGAATCAGATATTCCCATGTGCAGATGTAACTAACTCTGGGATCGGATCTGCTGCCATGGCTGCTGGTCCACTCTATCTTCTAACAAACCACTGTGCTATGGGTGGCTTCACACCTGGATTGTCGTGGGCTCTTGGGCCTGGGCCTGGGTAGGCTGAAGTGGTCGCAACAGAGAGTGCTGAGACTGGGGTGGTGGTGAATCATACTTGAGGATGAGGATGGAATAAGTGATCTTGCTCTAGCATATATAGCTCTAGTACTAAGTACTGATGAAGAATCAATGGAGGATCCCTTGGTTCGAAATCAAGGGGTAGGAGCAAAGAAAGATGTCATTAGGTAATACATCTGTGAACAGAATGGAAGCTATAATGCCGGTTTATTTGTGAACTTGTGATTGTTCTGTGAGGGATTTCTTTAAGGTGATTGGGAAGTGCATGCAAAATAATTACAATTTTTATTTGTTGTTCCTTTGCTATTTGTCTTGTTGATTGGTATTGATCATGTGGTGGTTAGAGCTGTCATGATCTGCCTTCCTCTGCTGTGGTGCTTGTACCTCTTGGATGGAGTTGGATATGCATAATTGAAGTAATGGGGACTGTTGATATTATTAGGCAATTGAATGAACTTTCTAGATTTGTGTTTCTTGGACCATGTTTTTTTCCTTTTGTTATTGGTTATCCTAACATGGGGTAGTTTAGATGGTGGAGATGGGCAATATTGGTTCCTTTTTTACACTGGTTCAGTGGTTCTTTCCTTCTGTACATCTTATCATTTATGTAACTTGTACAAAGTTGTCAATAAAAAACAAGAGTGCATAATTCTTACTAGGTCATGCTCTACAGGGAAAAAATGTCACCTTGAGTTGTTATTTCGAACAGTTTTAGCATTGCCAAATGCTTCCAAAACTGGATTTGACTGGAACTCATCAACAACAAAAAACAGTTGGTCATCAGTATGAAACTGTTAAAATTCTCAGAGAAAGGTCAGAAAGATAAATGAACTAAGAGAAGAAGATTCACAATTACAAAGGTATAAGACAAACAAGATAACTTCATCTTACTTCAAGAACTTGTTGTTCAACAGTTCTCCCTTCTGTTCCAGATCGCCCACCCAAATATGCAAGATATCGCATGAGCATCTTTGTGGTCTCAGTTTTACCAGCACCACTTTCTCCACTAACCAAAATAGAGTTGCTCTTCCCTTCGTTGATCATTTCCCTATATTCTTACAGCAAAGCACATATCAATACAAGTACCAACAAAAAGATTGTGACATTTGTAAGGACTAAGAATCACCTGTATGCAACATCTGCAACAGCAAAAACATGGGGGCTTAGCTCTCCAAATGTTGCTCCTTTATATTGTTCCATCATATGAGTATCATATAAATGAGGTAATCTTTGAAATGGATTTATTGCAATCAAGATATTGCCAGTGTATGTCTGTAAGGTCAAAGGAAAATTTTAGCATCATAAACTATCTACAACTCTACAACTTGCTCATTTTTTTTTCTTTCATACATTCTAGTATGCCAAGCATAAAATAAACAACTAGAGGAAGGAGTTACATAGATTTCATTAAGTTCATATCTGGTAGCCAAATTCTGCAGAACACCAGGTTCATGCAAATATGAGAGCTTTGTCATATCATCAACCCCTCCAGGTGGAGCTTCAGTATCCTTTGGAAATACTTTTGATATATTGGAGACAACCTGTACAAATGCAGCCAGTTTATCAGGCACACTGGACTATATTTAAATAATAATAATAATAATAATACATTTAAATAATAATGATAAGAATAAGAAGAACAATAATAGCAACAACAACAATACATTTAAAAGGCAAAATACCCATCAAATGATCAGATGGAAATGGAAGCAAATGTGGACATGGAAAAGTAATTAATCTTATAATACAGAGAACATTAGAGACAATAGCATTAAGGTAAACCTGGATTCTGCTAAAAAAGTAACTATACATGACCTAGAGATTTTTTTTTTCTTTAAAAAATGTATTGATAACCATCACAAGGGATGCTGCATCTGCGGCATAATTTTATGTTCAGAGTCAAAGAGCATGCTCAAAGCTAGCAAATTGATACTGACATGGCTACGTTTTTCTCCCATCAAAATGCATGTACAATTCTTTATAGAAGGAAGAAGACATAGAGGATAAATAAATAGGAGCAGAAACTCAACAAGCTAGTGGTTGGTCTCTTGGTGGGTTTTCCATTATATGGCATATGTAATAAATTATATCATGTAATATGACTGAGAGATTACATCTCCTTGAGGCAACTGGTTTGTATCCAAAATATATAACTTTTTAAGAATTATAAAAGAACACTCAAAAAACATGAGAGGAAATGATGCCAAAAACCTTTTTCCCATTTGTTGTGTTAATATGAATCTCATGACCATTGATTCGTGTAACTTCCCCATCAATCCAAGCCAGTAAAGGATCCTCGACCCATACATGGGAACCAACAACAATGTTAACTGGTTCCACCTGCACAAGCAACTATGAATCAGAAAGCATGGAAATCAAATCATTAGCATTCGAAAAATTCAATAAACAATTACAGGAGTTCTTCAATGATTGCATAAACAAAAGACAATTTGGGAAACAGATGAGAGATGCATGCATTATAAAAATATTTTGGCAGAAACGAGTGATATCATTCCATACTATATGCAGATAAGTCTTGAAGAAAGGAACAAACCATCAAATTCCTACAACATGGTTGATGGCAATGTTGCATGGACATGGACATGGGAGTCGGAATCCGACATATGTCCAAGAGTCTGACTCGGCAAGATGAGAAAACATGGACTCACGGTCTTCATATTTTCTTCACACTAATACTATATACCTGTGGAACCTAAAAAAAATTGCATACATGCAAAATATGTTGTCTTTGTTATTAACTTATGATATGAAAAATGGCATTCATCTTGTGCATTAGCTGTTCATTTATGTCTACTAAGCTGGGAGACAGAAAGGAAACATCACACAGTAATGTCCTCAAGTATCCATGGAGTATTGGACTCAGACATTTGTCCAACACAGACACATGACACATCATCCATTTAGGAACACTGTCGGTGGACATGTTAGCCCCTCTAGCAGGAATTCTTCTCAAGCTTTTTTACTAATCTCCATCCTCATGTTTCTCATTATTTATGGTAAAACTTGCTTTGTTAGATGGATGCAATCTAGGCAATCCAGAACCATCAGGCATAGGAGGGGTTTTACTTTTTAGAGATGGATCTGGGGCTATTATAGCCATCTTCGCAGGACCAATTGCAAAAGCTTCTAATTACACAAATCTGGTGATCAAAGGAAATTCTAAGACTAGTGGGTTGGCTAAATAGCCATTCCAATGAACGATGGCAGTATACATGGATCATGAGGGAATTAAGAAGCTTAGCAAGGGGATTGATCATAAGCTTGTTTTAAATCATCATATCTAAAAGATGGTAGTGTTCTAAATCTATCTCCCCCACAACTATCATCACACTCTTGGATAAATTTATTTTCAGACCTGCTAACAGCTCAGAGCACTTTTCAAATGCAAGACCTGACACATTTCCGATGTATCATCAGCATGCTATAAAGTTGCAATGATTGGTCCTTGCCAACCTTAAATCCTTCCATTAATCCCAATTCAACACTTCCACCACCAAAACAAATAGCATGGGAGATAAAGGGTCCCCCTACCTTGAAGCCCTAGAAGCTTGAAAAAATTCTATGGATACTCCATTAATTTAAATTGAAAAAGACACTGAAGAGACACAAGCATTCAATTTCTCCATTTCTCCCCAAAACCCATCCTCACCAGTACCACTTCCAAAAATCCCCATTCCACATGGTCATAGGCCTTCTCCAATGTTAACTTTACAAACCACCCCCGCATTCAATCATAATCAGGAAACCGTCCAAAATTTGTTTGCATTCCACAAATGCCATTTGTGTTTGACCTACAAACACTTTTGTTAGTGCCGAGTATGTAGGGGTATTTCTGTCTTTGTGCTTATGTTTAGGTGCTGATGTGTAAGTTTATGTTAGATCTTATGTCCCTAACTTAAGTAGGGGCACATGTGACTTTTCCACAATATTTTAGTAATATAAAACAAATCTGGCCGAATGGGAGGGTTGACTTTTCTCTCATTCGAACCAGACCTTTTTCCTCCTTGTCTTCTCTTCTACTCTTCTCCTTTCTCTCCTCTCTTTTCCTTAACTGTTATCAGTCTAACAGGCAGGCCGAACTCTAATATGGTATCAGAGCTAAACTAAGCAAATCGGATCTGCCCAGAATTCTGTTCTCTGCACACCCAGTCTAGGGTTTTCTCTTGTTTCTTCGCCATCAGTTGGAGATAAGGGAAAGGGCTGAAAAGGAGTGATCGCCCTCTTCCCTTGGAGGTTTCTATGCCTCCAATTGTGGTATTTGTGGTCGGTTGCTGCAGTTTCTAAGAATCCCTCCCCTAATCGATGAAGAGAAGAGGGCTGATTCGTGTGGTGCAGTGGGTGCCTTGTGTGGTCTGATTTTCAGGTGATCAGGTAAGAGGTTCTATGCATTTTCTTGGTGTGAATTAAATGATAAGTCTGTTTCAGACGGTATGATGGGATTTCAGATTGTAGTGTGCTAGGGTTTGTGCAGTTTTCGGTGTGATTCGAAGGGGAAGTGTTCCTCAAACAGTGTGATGAAGTTTCAGGTAGTCGTGAAGTAGGGTTTGTGGTGTAAAGAGTGCAGTTTACAGCAATAGCAAGTGTTGAAATCAGTGTGTAGTGTGGTCTAGTGTGCCGAATTCAGCAATACCAGAATTCAGCAATGGGAGACAACAGTGATAGCAAGACTAGTGTGATGGTTCCTACTGACTACATGAATGTTTAAATGACCTCCATTAAGCTGAACGGAGAAAATTATGTACCTTGGGCTAAATCTGTAGAAGTCTTTTTTAAGGCAAAGAAGAAGGTGAAACACATAAGGGACGAAAAACCCTCCACCAATTCTCATGAGTATGATTGATTGGGAGCAAGTAGATGCACAGATTATCACATGGTTATGGAATAGTATGGAACCCAAGATTAGTGTAAATTTCATGTTTCTTGATACTGCCAAAGAAGTGTGGGACCATGCTAAGAAGTTGTAATCGGGCCAAGACAATACAACCAGAGTATACCAGTTGTATCAAGAATACTTTAATCTACAACAGGGTAATCAGAGTCTTGAGGAGTACTATGCTAGTATGAGAAACATTCGTAATGAATTGAATGTTTATCACCCCCTCACTTCTGATGTCAAAATTCAGCAACAACAAAGGGAACAACTTGATGTGACTCGATTTTTGGTGGGGCTGAAATCTGAGTATGAAATGGTGCGGGCTCAGATACTAGGAGGGTTAGCTCTCCCTTCCATAGAAGAGGTGTTTGCTCGACTTAGGAGGACTTCCATTGGATCTACCAAGAACCCTAATGTTTCCAATAGATCAGCCTTTGCAGTATCCAGAGGCCGTGGTGTTAGAGGTGGAGCTCGGGGAGCTCAGTCTGGCCATAGTGGCGGCAGTGGACCGGCAAATTGCCGGAGTGGTGGTAGTGGACCTACATATAACCGTGGCGGTGGTCGTACTAGAGATCGAGATTCAAGGGGAGCCCGTGGCAGAGGACATAGTTTGGGTCCGAGGAGGTGTACACACTGTGGTATGGATGGACATACCATTAATTATTGCTATGACTTGCATGGTCCACCCTCAACTTGGGCCAATCATGCCGTGACTAGTGACAGTAGCTTCAGACAGGAGAGTCATTCAGCTGATCAGATACCTTCTACATCCACAGATGTTACTAGGAAGGAGATGATGATTATTCCCCGTGTTGAGTATGAGAGGTTTGTTCAGGCCACATCTCAGCAAAACACAGCCACTCTCGCACACTCAGGTATGGCTTGTCTGGCATCCACACCCAATCCCTGGATTATTGATTCTGGAGCCTCCGATCACATGACTGAAACTCCAAGTGTGTTTTCTTCCCTCTCTCATTGCCCAACATCACAATCTGTTACCCTTGCTAATGGTTCCACAATCTTCCATTTGTGGTGTTGGTAATGTTAACATGGACCCTGTATCCTTATCCTCAGTTTTGTATGTCCCTAAATTTCCTTTTAATCTTATGTCAGTTAGTAAGTTGGCCAAATCTCTTAATTGCTCCATTACCTTTTACCCCTCTTCGTGTGTTTTTCAGGATCTCAAGACGGGGATGAAGATTGGTAGAGGGCATGAAGCTGGTGGATTGTATTATCTTGATGGTGGTGGAAGTACGTCAACATCTCCCCAATCGTCTCTTTCTCCTCTCCAGTGGCACTATCAATTTGGTCATCCTTCACTGAAAGTTTTGAAGTCTTTGGTTCCTTCATTGAGTCATCTGTTTGTTTTGGATTGTGAGTCGTGTCAGTTGGGGAAACATCATCGTGTTCCCTTTAGTCCTAGAGTTGATAGCTGTATGTCGAGTCCTTTTTCTTTGGTTCATTCAAATGTTTGGGGTCCTTATAAAGTAATTTCATACAATAGATATAAATATTTTGTCATTTTTATTGATGATTATTCAAGGATGATGTGGCTCTATTTAATGAAAGAAATGAGTGAATTGTTTACCATTTTCCAAAAATTTTATGCTGAGATTCACAACCAATTTGGTGTTCACATTAAAATTTTTCGTTCCGATAATGGCCGTGAATATTTCTCTTCTTCATTTCAAGAATACCTAGACCAACATGGCATTATCCATCAGGCTTCATGTACCTACACCCCACAACAAAACGGGGTGGTTGAGAGAAAGAATCATCATCTTTTGGAAAAAACTCAATCCCTCATGCATCACATGAATGTTCCCAAATCTTTTTGGAGTGATGCAATGCTTACTTCTTGCTTCTTGATTAACCAGATGCCCACGTCTATCCTTGATGGTCATTCTCCATTCACCACATTGTCTTTGTTTCCTCTTTCTCCTCGAGTTTTTGGGTGTATTTGCTTCGTTCATAATCTAGGGCTAGGAAAAAGACAAGTTAGATGCACGATCTATTAAGTGCATCTTCCTTGGCTATTCCCGAACTCAGAAAGGGTATAAGTGTAATCATCCTAGCTCTCGACGTTCCATTGTTTGTGTTGATGTTATATTCTTTGAGTCTACTCCATTTTTTTGGGGTCCGGTGATGTTTCTTCCTCTTCATCACCTCCTCCCCTTCCTCTTCCAGTTGTGGATTTTATTCCTCTTGTTCCAACTGTGACCAAGTCCTTGCCTCCAATGCCACCACCTGTTGAACGCACACCTTACCATCAAGAATGCCTTCTTGCATGGTGGTATGCTCGATGAGGTCTATATGGAGCAACCACCGGGGTTTGTTGCTCAGGGGGAGGATGGTAAGGTGTGCCGACTACTAAAGGCCATTTATGGGCTTAAACAGTCTCCTCGAGCATGGTTTGGCAGATTTAGTGAGGTGGTAAAGAAATTTGGTATGAAACAGTGCCAAGTTGACCATTTAGTCTTTAGTCATGACTCTCAAGCAGGGAAGATCCTATTGATGGTGTATGTAGATGATATTGTCATTACCGGAAATGATAAAATGGGCATTGACAAGTTGAAGACTTTTCTGCAAGAACATTTTCAGACAAAGGACCTTGGTAAATTGAAGTATTTCTTGGGGATAGAAGTAGCAAGGTCTAAGCATGGTATTAACTTGTGTCAGAGGAAATTTGTTCTTCATTTGCTTGAAGAAACAGGTTTGTTAGGTGCTAAACCAGCTGAAACACCCATGAAAACAAACACAAAGCTGAGCAGTGATATGGGTGAAGTGTTTGAAGACCCTGGTAGATACCGGCGGCTAGTAGGTAAACTGAACTACCTAACCATCACTCGGCTAGACATTTCATTTGCAGTTAGTGTGGTAAGTCAGTTCATACAGAAACCTCTGATTCCACATTGGTATGCGGTTCTAAGGATTGTGAGGTATTTAAAGGGGGCTCCTGGTCGTGGTTTGATATACAAAAGTGGTGGAAAACTTGAAATAGAAGGATATACTGATGCTGATTGGGCAAGTTTTGCATCTGATAGGAGATCTACCACAAGCTATTGCACTTTTCTTGGGAGTAATCTGGTGACATGGAAAAGCAAGAAGCAAACAGTTGTGGCAAGAAGCAGTGCAGAGGCAGAATATAGAGCTATGACACATACTACTTGTGAATTAGTGTGGCTAAGGAACCTTCTACAGGAGATGGGATACACTGTTGATACTCCGATGAAGCTCTACTGTGACAATCAGGCTGCAGTTCATATTTCCCCTAATCCGGTGTTTCATGAGAGAACCAAGCACATAGAGGTTGACTGTCACTTTGTTGGAGAGAAGGTGTTGAGTGGAGTGATAGACACTGCATATGTCAACACAGGGAACCAGTGGACAGATTTGTTTACTAAAGGATTGAGTTAGGGTAGAGTGGACTACATATGTAATAAGCTGGGATTATATGATATATACTCTCCAGCTTGAGGGGGAGTGTTAGTGTCGAGTATGTAGGGGTATTTCTGTTTTGTGCTTATGTTTAGGTGTTGATGTGTAAGTTTATGTTAGATCTATGTCCCTAACTTAAGTAG
Source organism: Nelumbo nucifera (assembly GCF_055504915.1). Taxonomy (NCBI): domain Eukaryota; kingdom Viridiplantae; phylum Streptophyta; class Magnoliopsida; order Proteales; family Nelumbonaceae; genus Nelumbo; species Nelumbo nucifera. Next base: position 3,408,293 of record NC_142654.1, read on the forward strand.
GGGCACATGTGACTTTTCCACAATATTTTAGTAATATAAAACAAATCTGGCCAAATGGGAGGGTTGACTTTTCTCTCATTCGAACCAGACCTTTTTCCTCCTTGTCTTCTCTTCTACTCTTCTCCTTTCTCTCTTTCTCTCTCTCTTCTCTCTTTTCCTTAACTGTTATCAGTCTAACAGGCAGGTCAAACTCTAATAACTTTGAGCACCATTCTTAGCCTTAAAGACAACACCTTAGTTATTATTTTGCAAGGACTAGAGACCAAACGGATTGGTCTAAAATCTTCCACACTACAAGCCCCTTCCCATCTTGGGAATAAGAGTAATGGAAGTAGCATTTGCACTTTTTTCAATCATTTTGACTACATTCAGCTCCCTAAACATCCCCAATACATCATCCTTAAAAATAAAGTAACATGATTTGAGTAATGCTAAATTAAATCCATTCAGACATGCACTTTATCTCCACTCATAGACTTAACCACCTCCCACACCTTTTCCTCAAAATCTCTTTCCAACCACCTCTTCATTGAATCGTCGATCCTATAAAGTTCCATCTCCCCTAGGAAGCAAATTCTCCTTTGTGCTGCTTTAAACAACTTCTTGCAAAAACCGCAAACCTCCTCCTCAATCTCCTTTTGATCATCCACCACTCTATCTCCCACCTCCAATCTAGAAATACAATCTCTACTTCTTGCCCTAGTAGTAGTATGAAAAAAAGATGTGCTCTTATCCCCTGCTTTTAACCAAAGAGTTCTTGATTTTTGTCTCCATGACACCTATCCACAATGAACTATCCTTGCTAAGTTTGTTCTAAGATCTTCTCTTTCCCTTCTTGCCTCCTAAGATAAATTATTCTCCTCTTCCAACCTATCCAACTTCGCCTTCTTCTCCAACAATTTCTTCTTTAAATGTCTTATATCCCCAAAAATTGTTTTGTTCCATACCTTGAAGTCATCTCTTAACAGTTGTAATTTTTCATCAACCTAAACCCTGCTCTTCCCTGAATTTGATAACTCTTCCATTTGCTTTCAACAACCTGTAGAAAATCTGGATAGCCTAACCATATATTTTCAAATTTGAAAGGTTTAGGGTCCTTAGCAATGAAAAAGTTTGTCAAAAATTGTGGAAGCTAGAGCTTCTTGTATCATATCCAGACACAATTCCACCCACTCCCCGTTGAACAATAATATGTCTAGTCTTCCGAGAATTGGGGAGTCTTGACCATTTGACCATGTGAATTTTGAACCCATAAGACTAGGGTCCAATAAATCATTTATTCTTATAAAATTCCCAAAAACTCCTCATTGCACCTGACATCCTTCTGTCCCCAACCCCATTCTTTTAACTTAACCTTCTAGTAAATTGAAGTCTCCCCCCAATAGCCATGGACTCACCCCAACTTCATGACATCCCTCCAAGACTCCAACTCAACCTACAATTTCTCCCTACTTTCATTTTCATTTGCACCATATACATTTGATAGCACCAACCTCTTCTTGGAAGTAATAAACCCCATAATCATTGATTGTGACAACTTCCCCTTAAAAATCCAAATCTAAAAAAAAAAAACTCTAGAATCCTGAATGATTAGCAAGCCACTTTCCAACCCTAGCATTCCACAAATACCATATTTCTCCCCCACCTCCGGTGCCCCAATATAGCTCCACAACTACCCTCCTACCTCCGTTATATCCTTCTCCACCTTTGTTGCAACTACAATATCTTCTAGAACCTTCTCTTCTTGACTCCCCAACTCCACTATCTCTACTGAAGATGTTTCCTTTGTCTAATGTGACTTGCTTGAGCATAAACGAGACAACAGCCTCCAACTAACCAAGGTCTCCATCACCTCCTCATTCTAGGGCTAGACCACTTGATTCGCAGCTTGAATATTTTTCCTCACCACCTTCTCTCCTTCAATGTTTGCACCCTTTGTGCCACCACCATTGCCATCATTCCCCTTCTTCTCATTTGCTTCAACCCTATCTCTGTAAATGTATTTGGTAACAAACCATATGAAGCCTTTGTCCCTATGAGACCTTTCAATTGATTTAAAAGAGTAGGAATCTGCAAAATAAAATATATATATATATATATATGATAGAAAGTAGTTTCTTGAAGAGAGAAGGAAGAGAGAAGGATAAGAAGAGAAGAAGAGAAGAAGAGAAGAAGAGAAGTTGAAAAGAAAAGAGAGCAATAATCCGGTCACCCCCTTCACTTATTATTTATACTAAAATAATAGAACAGTACAAAGACAACTATGCCCTTATAGGGCGGCAAAACATAAAACAGCATATATAACACTCAAAAAAGATAAGAAAATTTGGACTCACATAACTACCGTGGTCCCCACCTCCTATCTAACAACTAACATAAAGCATCTACTCAGAAAAACATCATAAAACTGATTAATCTTCAACACTCCCCCTCAAGTTGGAAGTAAATGTCACACATTCCCAACTTGCGTGGATCAAGTTCAAGCTTGTTCCTTGCCACCCTTTAGTGAGAACATCAGCCAGTTGCAACTCTGAAGAGACATAAGGCAAACAAACTTCTCTAGTTACCCTTTCTCTTATAAAGTGTCTATCAACTTCAATGTGTTTTGTCCTATCATGCTGAATTGGATTGTGGGCAATATTGATTGCAGCCTGATTGTCACAGTATAACATCATAGGTTCCTCTACTTTCACCCCAATCTCACTCAAAAGAGATCTAACCCAAAGAAGTTTTGAGACACCATGAGCCATGGATCTATACTCAGCCTCTACACTTGACCTTGCCACAACCGCTTGCTTCTTACTCTTCCAGGAGAAAAAGTTTCCACCTACAAAAGTACACACTCCTGATGTAGACCTCCTGCCATCTAAGCATCCTGCCCAGTCTGCATCTGTATAGGATTCTAGCTTCAGATTCTCATGATTTGAGAAAAGAATGCCTCTACCAGAGTGCTTTTTCAAATATGCAAGTATTCTCTCAATAGTTTCCCAGTGTTGAACCCGAGGTGCATGCATGTACTGACTCACAACACTGACAACATAAGAAATATTTGGTCGTGTCATACACAAGTACAGCAGTCGGCCCACCATTCTTTGATATCTCCCCACATCCTTTACCAATTCACCATCCACACCATTAATTCTGTGATTTGGATCAATCGGAGTGTCTGTTGGTTTGGTCCCCAGCTTCCCAATCTCTCACAGTAGGTCAAGTACATACTTTCTCTGTGAAATGAACATCCCATGCTTAGATCTTGCAACTTCAATCCCTAAGAAGTATTTGAGCTCACCAAGATCTTTGATCTCAAATTCTTGCTGCAATGATTTTTTGAGATCATCAATCTCCTCCAGATCATTTCCTGTCACCAATATCATCCACATACACAATCAGAATTGACACCAAAGCATCTCTCCTCTTCACAAAGAGGGTGTGATCAGACTGTGTCTGTGTGTATCCAAAACGGATGAGTGCCCCTCTGAACCTGTCAAACCAAGCCCTACGTGACTGTTTCAGTCCATACAGAGATTTTCTGAGTCTACACACCTTTCCTTTACCAACATTTTCATAAAAGCCTATAGGAATGTCTATATATACCTCCTCCTGTAAGTCACCATTGAAGAAAGCATTTTTGACATCAAGCTGGAACAAGGGTCATGAATAAGTGGCTGTTAGAGATAAAAGGATACGAACTGAACTCATCTTAGCTACTGGTGCAAAGGTTTCTAGATAATCAACACCATAGGTCTAAGTATACCCTTTTACTACCAACCTTGCCTTGTACCTCTTTATCTTGCCATAAGCCTTATACTTCACTGTGAATACCCATCAACATCTGACTATCTCCTTGTCTGGGGGGAGATCAACTATTTCCCAAGTTTGGTTTTTTACCAAAGCATCCATCTCATCTTGCATGATTGTTTTCCACTCAGGTTTGGAGAGAGCCTCAATAACATTCCTGGGTATAGACACAGAATCCAGGGAAGAAGAAAAGCACGATAGGAGGGTGACAAGGCACTGTAGGAAAGATGGTGTGAAGTACAGTGGGTTGTACACTTTCTCTTCCCCTTACGAAGTGCAATGGGAAGATCAAGGTCAGTGGGATCAGCTACAACAATGGTGTTAGGGACAAAAACATTATCATCAGAAAACATAACAGGCTCAGGCTCAAGAGGAATACCTGGAACTGTATCTACTGAATCTGGAGTTTCAAAAGGACTGACAGAGAGTGGTGTGGGTTGAGGATGTGTGGAGTCAACCATCATCTGTCAGCGCTGATATTACTGTGAGGCTGCTCGTAGTGGCTCAGGTAATGAAACTGGATGTGCAGGTGTTGGTTGAACTGATGGTGCAGGTGGTGGCTGAACTGATGAAGGCACCACAGAAACAGGAAGATGAACAGATTGTGAGTTCTTCTCCCCAAACTCTCCCCCTGAGGAGAACCACTCGAGAAGAATGTGGATTCAAAAAAGGTAACATCCATAGTGACAAATCTGCTCCTCGACACTAGGTCATAACAACAATACCCCTTTTGGTTCTGAGCATACCCAAAAAAAACACATTTCTTGGCCTTATGATCCAATTTATTGCGATGAGGGCCAAGAATGTGAACAAAAGAAACACAACCAAAAACCCTCAGAGGTATATGAAATATCTCTCCATCTGGAAAAAGAAGGCTAAATGGCACCTTAAACCCCAAAGTCCGTGAAGGAAAACGATTAATCACATGTACAGCTATAAGAACTGCATAGGAACTGAAGCACACACCATAAGACTCCTTGCCACCTCCACAATGTGTCTTTTTTCCTCTCAGCAACTCCATTCTGTTGCGGTGTATATGCACAACTGCTCTGATGAACTATACCATGTTCTAAGAGATACGTGGTTAGGTCCTTCTCAAAGTACTCTCTGGCATTATCTAATCTAAAAGTCTTAGTTCTCACTCCAAATTGTGTGAGAACCATCTGGTGGAATTGTTGTACTAAGTTAGGAACCTCATCACGTGATCCCATCAAATATATCCAAGAATATCGTGTATAATCATCCATAAACAAGAGAAAGTAACGGAATCCTCCCATGGAAGGGATTTGATATGGCCCCCATACATCAGTGTGAACAATATTAAAAGCAGTACTTCTTTTATTACTTGGTTTAAAAGACTGTCTACAATGCTTTCCTAACTGACAACTCTCACACTCCAAAGTAGATAATTGAACAGACTCAAACAACTTTGGGAAAAGACATTTCAAAGAACTAAAAGAAAGATTTCCCAAGCGATTGTGTCAAAGCATAATTTGGTTCACTGACTCTGACCCACTACTACTGCTGTTGCTAACATGATAGCCCTGATGTCTCGGAATCTCATTTAGAAGGTAGATTCCATTCACCTTACGACCACTCCCAATCATCTTCTTTGACTCCAGATCCTAGAAAGCACAATTACCAAGAAGAAAGGTCATAGAACAATTTAAATTTTTTGTCAAAGAACTAATAGACAATAGGTTGGTATGAAGTCTAGGGACATGTAAAACAGAAAACAGAGTTATATCATTGGTCACTCCAACTGTCCCCTTCCCAGCAATGGGCATATGTGAACCATCTGCTGTAAAGACTCTATCTCTACCAGAGCACAACTAATAGGAACTGAAAATGGTAAGGGCATTAGTCGTATGCTCAGATGCTCCTGAGTCTATAATCCAGGGAGGTCCCTCCTTACCTAAAGTGGATGCAAGATTTGTAGTTGCATATGAACTACCTGTATGTGCAAAGGAAGTGGTGTAGTTGGCTCTTGCATTCTGCTGTCCATCTAGAAGGCTAAAGCTGGGTGAATCTTTCTTACTCACAAGTTGTCCAAACCTCTCCAATTTTGTTCTCACTGCTACTACTGCAATGGATTCCCAATCAGTTTGGGAGAGAGGGGCTGAAGAGTCTCCTGTAGTGGCTACATTTGCATTTCCCTTCTTGTTTCTTATCTGAGCAGGCATAAGATTTGGATGAAGCTTCCAACAAGTGTCCCTGGTATGCTTAGGCTTCTTGCAATAATCACACACCAAGTCCTTCTTATCTTCCCTTCTAGTCTTACTACTCCCCCTATCACCATTCGGCTTAGGTTTTGTTGTACCAACCATAGCCAATTGGTCAATCCTAGGCTGTCTCAGCATTACATTCCTCCTACTCTCCTCTCCAGAGACAAAAGCATAGGCCTGAGAGAGTATCACACCCTCCCTAGAAACAATATGCTGCCTAGCAATGTCAAATTCAGGGTTCAGCCCTGCCAAGAACTCAAAAACCCTATTCCTCTCTACCAGTCTGTGATAAGTTGTTGCATCATTTACACTTTCCCATACCACAGTTTCTAAGTTATCTATTTCCTGCCATAGGGTTTTCAGCATGGAGAAATACACAGCAAGAGGTTTTTCTCCCTGTTTCATACTTATCACCTGATTTCTTAACTGATAGGCTTTGGCTTCATTTTGCTTCTGAGAGTAGGTTTCAGTCACTCCATCCCAAATCTCCTTAGCAGTATTAGCCTATAGGAAATTTTTTGCAATATGAAACATAAAATTACACAACCAGGACATTACCATGTAATTCTCTTGCACCCATCGGGAAGAGTCTATATCAGGTTTCTTTTCCTCCCCAGTGAGATACCCTAATTTTCTACGGGCACCAATAGCCATCTTAGCTAATTATGCCCACTCCAAATAATTTGTACCATCAAGTTTTACTGTAGTAATGATCCCAAACCCAAAAATATCACTACTACCTCCAACAACCAGTCCCACAATACCGGTAGATTTCGTCTCGGTATTCCAACTCTCCATTTTACTTCAAACAGTTCAACAGTAAGAAAAAATAGATTGGAGACCTTCAAAAAATAATTTAATATCACACAGATAGAAACCAACCCTTCCGGAAGAAGAAAACCCTAGCTGGAGGGAAATCTCTCTCCTCCCCACGCCTTCCAACAAAGAGAAAAGTGAATCGATCACTCCGGGAGGCCTAGAAAATTTCAGAAACCAAACCGCTCTCTTCAGAAAATCAAAAGAAAACTAACAATACCTGAGCGCCCAAGATCAAATCAAAAACAAAGAGTCCAATTTTTCTGGGACTCTTCCCCGTACTCCAGTTCTTCCTGATTTTGATGCCGAACAGTAGATCACCTTCCTGATGTCTAGATCCCACCAAAAACTCCAAGAACTGAGCAATCTATAGCTGATCGATCAGCCCTTTACTACTTCATGCAGTCGGTTGATCTAGGGCTGCATGAGAATGCTTCAAGAAACCCTAGCCGATGCTTTGATACCAAATAGGAATCTGCTGAATTAAAAAAATATGAAAGAAAGTAGTTTCTTGAAGAGAGAAGGAAGAGAGAAGGAGAAAAAGAGAAGAGAAGTTGAAAAGAAAAGTGGCCGCCCCCTTCACTTATTATTTATACTAAAATAATAGAACAGTACAAAGACAACTATGCCCTTATAGGGCAGCAAAACATAAAACAGCATATATAACACTCAAAACACATAATAAAATTTGGACTCACATAACTACTGTGGTCCCCACCTCCAATCTAACAACTAACATAAAACATCTACTCAAAAAAACATCATAAAACTAATTAATCTTCAACAAAAAGGTTTTGCCTCGATTCCTTCCTCTCAAAGCCTCTTTTGGGTTGAACCTACATGTGGATTTCATTTGGTAGGTGTTTGGCATCGATGTCGTTACATAGGTTGTTTTCTGGGGAAACAGCACTGGTTTTGTTTGGTATCAGTGTTGTATAACCGTTTTCAACATTGGTCTACATTATCCAGCGCCCAAGATGATGCCACGTCATTGCACCGCTAGCAGCAACAAGGTGTTTTCTGAGAAAACATTGAATTTGGCGTTTCTTCAGACCACACTTTCCCAATTTCCAAGGCATGGTCTAGAGCAACGTTTTTTCTGGAAAAACAATGCCAAATAAGAGACCGTTTTCTGAAGCATCACTTTTTTTGATGTGGCACCGATGTGGTGCCATTTTCCCATTTTCAGTGCCAAACACCACCTTGGTCGGCTCAAATAGGTTTTCCAAACCACCCTACCCAACTAAAACCTGCCCCACCTTGATTCATAGCCCTCAAACTTAGAGGCCCATTTTCACTTAATTTTCTTTTACTCCCCCTATCTTCCCTAGCCCCCACCCATCTGTTCATCTTCCTACCCTCTCCCCTCAGTCACATGATCCATTAGCTAACCTCATCATCTAACAACATCAATTGGACATTGACAATTATTACATGTAGTCACATTCAAGGCATAAAAGAACTAAAATTTTCTATAATAATATTTTTCAAACTAAAGGAATAAGGACCTCGGCAAGTATATGTAAATCATCTTTCCTATAAGGTAGCATTCAAGAATGTGTCAAGTTCATTGATTTCCAAATTCAAGATACAACGCACTTGTTAGAATGCTCGAGTCAGGGGTATTTTGGTCATTCTGGATTATCTGCTTGAGAGTGAAAGGTCTATTGTCTCTGAGTTTAAGTTATGTGTCCCATCTTCTATGAGGGACAAAATGGTCTTTCCTATAACTCTATGTTTTTGAATAAATACAAGTGGGTCAGCTAGGGGAGAGTGATTTTGACTCTCTTCTAGTCTGGCCGAATCTTTCTTTCTTCTTCTTCTTCTTCTTCTTCTTTCTCTTTTCTTTCTTCTTCTCTACTTCAACCTAGAATTTGCTAGGGTTTACTAACATGGTATCAGAGCTGTAAGGTCGTATCCTCATTTCTTTCTTGCTGCTGTTCTCTTTCTGGGTTCGCCGCCAACTTTCACAGTCATCTTCTTTCTTTTCGACTGACCTGAGTGGAGGTTCGATAAGGTGCTGAAAAGGAGCTGTCGTTTTGTGGGCCTGGAGGTGAGGATGCCTCTGGTCGTAACTATGGTGGTCGTTGGAGTGGTATACTAAACCCTCTATTCAATATCGAAGAGGGCTGAATGTGGACAGGTATGAACACTACTGTTGTTTGTCCAAATAAGGGACTGTGAATGTTTCTTTTTGTTTCAAAAGTTGGTTGTGGTGGTGCTCAATGTGACTGATATGCATCTCAGTCGTGTTCCTCTACATTCTCTTCGTATGTATGTTGAAAGAAGAGTTGTCGACTGCTGAAGTTCACAACAGCAGTAGATTGGTGGTGGTTGTGTCGCGGTGATTGGTGTATCTATGTTTCAAAATATTTAAAATTGATCTCCTATACCTTGTGTGTAATCAGTCTGCAGTGTGCAGCCCAAGTGTTTGATGTGAGGACTGAGTGATTTCAGTCTTAGTGTGTTGATGGTGAATGGTTCTGCAGTGTGCAGCCCAGGTGTTTGATGTGAAGACTGAGTGATTTCAGCCTTAGTGTGTGGTGTGTAATGTGTATTTAAAGAAGCTGGAATTGGTGGTGTTATAAGTGAGATATGTCTTGTGAAAGAGTGTGAGGTTGTGTTGTATATTTGAAGGTGAAATAATTAAGATGGCTTCATTTGAAAATGGGAATGATAACAAAACAAGTGTCATGCTTTCTCCAGACTATCTAAGTGTTCAAATTACTTCCATCAAGTTGAATGGTGAGAATTATATACCATGGGCAAAATCTATGGAGGTGTTCTTGAAGGCCAAGAGGAAGGTAAAACATGTAAGAGAGGAGAAACCTCCCTCTGATTCCCCTGGGTTCAGTGACTGGGAACAAGTAGATGCACAGATAATAACATGGCTCTGGAACAACATGGAACCAAAGATTAGTGTGAACTTCACGAGTATGAAGACTGGGAGCAAGAGGATGCTCAGATCATCACATGGTTGTGGAACAGTATGGAACCCAGGATTAGTGTGAACTTCATGTTCCTTGATACTGCCAAAGATGTGTGGGACCATGCGAAGAAATTGTATTCGGGGCAGGTCAATACAACCAGAGTTTATCAGCTTTATCAAGAGTACTTTAATCTGCAACAGGGCAATCAGAGTCTTGTGGAGTACTATGCCAACATGAGGAACATACGTAATGAGTTGAATGTCTATCATCCTCTCACTTCTGATGTCAAGATTCAGCAACAACAGAGAGAGCAGCTTGATGTGACTAGATTTTTGGTGGGACTAAAGTCTGAATATGAACCAGTACGGGCTCAAATATTAGGGGGATTAGCTCTTCCATCCCTAGAAGAGGTATTTGCTCGACTTCGGAGGATTTCTATCGGATCTACTGAGAACTCTAATATCTCAGATAGATCTGCCTTTGCTGCATCAAGAGGCCGTGGTGGTAGAGGTGGAGCTCGGGGAGCTCAGTCTGGCCGTGGTGTTGGTAGTGGTTCTGCATATGGCCGAAGTGGCAATGGTGGGTCTACTTATAATCGTGGTGGTGGTCGTACTGGGAGCAGAGATTCAGGGGGAGCCCGTGGTAGAGGACGTAGCTCAGGCCCGAGGAAGTGCACTCATTGTGGTATGGATGGACATACCATCAACTATTGTTATGATTTACATGGTCCTCCCTCAACCTGGGCCAATCATGCCACGACCCGGGTGGCGCCGTGCCATGGAAGAAGAACTCTCAGCCCTTCATCATAATCATACTTGGGACCTCACTGCTCTTCCTCCTGGGAAGCAAGCTGTTGGTTGTAAGTGGGTTTATACGATTAAGTATCTGCCTGATGGTAGTGTTGAACGTCTGAAAGCACGATTAGTTGCAAAAGGGTACTCCCAAACCTATGGCATTGACTACACAGAGACCTTCTCATCGGTTGCTAAGATAGGGTCAGTTCGTGTTGTGATCTCTCTTGCAGCCATGTATGAGTGGCCACTATATCAGCTTGATATCAAGAATGCCTTTTTGCATGGTGACTTACTCGATGAGGTCTACATGGAGCAACCTCCAGGGTTTGTTGCTCAGGGGGAGGATGGTAAGGTGTGCAAACTAAGGAAGGCTATATATGGGCTTAAACAGTCTCCTCGAGCATGGTTTGGTAGGTTCAGTGAGGTGGTAAAGAAGTTTGGCATGAAACAGTGCAAAGTTGACCATTCTGTATTTAGTCATGACTCTCCGGGAGGAAAAATACTGTTGGTGGTGTATGTAGATGATATTGTTATTACTGGGAATGATAACATTGGTATTGACAGGCTGAAGACTTATCTACAGGATCACTTTCAGACAAAGGATCTGGGTAAACTGAAATACTTCTTGGGGATAGAGGTAGCGAGATCCAAGTATGGATTAACCTGTACCAGAGGAAGTATGTGCTTGATTTGCTGGAAGAAACAGGCTTGTTGGGTGCCAAACCAGCTGAAACACCCATAGACACAAATACCAAGCTAAGCAGTGATATGGGTGAAATGTTTGAAGACCCTGGCAGATACCGACGACTTGTGGGCAAACTGAACTACCTAACCATTACCAGACCAGACATCTCATTTGCAGTTAGTGTGGTAAGCCAGTTCATGTAAAAACCTCTGATCCCTCATTGGAATGCGGTTCTGAGAATTGTGAAGTATCTAAAAGGGGCCCCGGGTCGCGGTTTGATATACAAGAGTGGGGGAAAACCTGAAATAGAAGGGTATTCTGATGCTGATTGGGCCGGTTCTATGTCTGATAGGCGGTCTACTACAGGCTATTGCACGTTTCTGGGAGGTAACCTGGTGACATGGAAAAGTAAGAAACAAACGGTTGTGGCAAGAAGCAGTGCAGAAGCAGAATATAGGGCTATGGCGCATACCGCTTGTGAATTAGTGTGGCTAAGGAACCTTCTACAGGAAGTAGGGTACAACATTAACACTCCAATGAAGCTCTATTGTGATAATCAGGCTGCAGTTCATATCTCCTCTAATCCAGTGTTTCATGAAAGAACCAAGCACATTGAGGTTGACTGTCACTTTGTGAGGGAGAAGGTGCTGAATGGAGAACTAGACACTACACATGTTAATACAGGAAATCAGTGGGCTGACTTATTTACAAAAGGCTTGAGTCGGGGAAGAGTGGACTACATATGTAACAAGCTGGGAGTATATGATATATACTCACCAGCTTGAGGAGGAGTGTTAGCGTAGGGGTATTTCTGTCTTTATACCTTGATTGATGTTGTTGATCTGTAATGTTGTGTTGAAACATGTGCTCTTAACTTAAGTAAGGGCACATAGGTCTTTTTAGTTATGTTTTAATAATAATATAAATACTTACTGGCCGACTGGGAGAAGTCAAGTTGACTCTTTCAGTTCGAACCAGAATTCTCTCTTTCTTTATCACTTTTTCTTCTTCTACATAACGAACTCAGTCAGGCCGAACTCTAAGGCAAACCTGAATTATAACAGAAGTCAATCCCCTTTCTCCGTGTTGTTTCCCACTTTATCTCCATTTCCTCTTACCCCAAGAATCTTTGGATGTGTTTGTTTTGTTCAACACTTGGGGCCTGGGTTAGACAAGCTAGATGCTCGAGCTACTAAGTGTATCTTTCTTGGCTACTCAAGGACTCAGAAAGGGTATAAGTGTTATAACCCAAAATCCCATAAATCATTTGTGTGCTCTGATGTCACCTTCTTTGAGTCAGTTCCGTTCTTCTCAGATGCTGGGGTCTCTTTCTCTCCCTCTGTGGTTCCCCTTCCTGTACCTGTTGTGGACATCCCTCCAGTAGCTCCTGTTTCTACTGCAGATGCACATCCTATGCCTGTTACTACTGAGAAGCCGCCAATCACTCAAGTGTATACCCGCAGAAGTGCATCGGGCCCTCTTCCACTTCAGCCCCTGTCGACAGATCCTGCTACTGCTCCTTCTCCTTCAGATCCTGATCTTCCTATTGCTCTGCGAAAAGGTAAACGTACTTGTACTTCTCACGCCATTTCACACTATGTTTCTACTGCTCACCTTTCTGCTTCTCATTGCAAATTTATATCATTACTCTCATCTGTTCCCATTCCCAAGACTGTCCAAGAAGCTCTTGCCTCCCCAGGGTGGCGGCAAGCCATAGAAGAAGAACTCTCTGCTCTACAACATAATCACACATGGGAACTCACCGCTCTTCCTTCCGGTAAGCACACAGTTGGGTGTAAATGGGTCTACACAGTGAAGTATCTTCCTGATGGTAGTGTGGAGCGATTGAAAGCGAGATTGGTGGCCAAGGGTTATTCTCAGATGTATGGTGTAGACTATATGGAGACATTTTCTCCTGTGGCTAAGATTGGTTCAGTTCGGGTGTTGATTTCATTAGCTGCTATGTATGATTGGCCTCTTGTACAACTTGACATCAAAAATGCCTTCCTGCATGGTGATCTAGTTGAGGAGGTGTATATGGAGCAACCACCAGGGTTTGTTGCTCAGGGGGAGTCTGGCAAAGTGTGTAGGCTCAAAAAGGCAATTTATGGACTGAAACAATCTCCACGTGCTTGATTTGGCAGGTTCAGTGAAGTGATGAAATCCTTTGGGATGAAACAATGTCAGGTTGATCATTATGTGTTCAGTTATAACTCAAAGGATGGGAAAATCTTGCTAGTCGTGTACGTCGATGATATTGTCATAACTGGGAGTGATAGCAATGGAATCAACAGGTTGAAGAAATTCTTACAGGATCACTTCAATACGAAAGATCTGGGGAAGCTGAAATATTTCCTGGGATTAGAGGTTGCGAGGTCAAAACATGGGATCAACCTATGTCAGAGAAAATATGTTCTTGATCTACTTGAAGAAGCAGGGTTGTTAGGTGCTAAACCAGCAGAGACTCCTATGGAACTCAATGCCAAGCTGAGTGTTGATGCGGGTGAAGAGTTTGATGATCCTAGAAGATACAGAAGGTTGGTGGGCAAATTGAACTACCTGACCATTACCCGACCAGATATATCATTTGCTGTGAGTGTGGTGAGCCAGTTTATGCAACATCCTCGGGTTCCTCACTGGGAAGCTGTTCTGAGAATTGTTAGGTACCTAAAAGGTGCTCCAGGTCGTGGTTTGTTATACCAAAGTGGAGGAACTCTTGAGATAGTAGGGTACACAGATGCTGACTTGGCTGGTTCTATATCAGACAGGAGATCAACTACAGGGTATTGTACCTTCCTCGGTGGCAATCTTGTAACTTGGAAGAGCAAGAAACAAACAGTGGTGGCAAGAAGTAGTGTAGAAGCAGAGTACAAGGCTATGGCCCATACCACATGTGAGCTAGTATGGCTGAAGAACTTGCTTCAAGAGATGGAATTCTCAATTGACAAACCCATGAAACTATACTGTGATAACCAAGCTGCTGTTCACATCTCTTCCAATCCCGTCTTTCATGAGAGAACTAAGCATATTGAGGTTGATTGTCACTTTGTAAGAGAGAAAGTGATAAGTGGGGTGATAACCACATCTCATGTGAGCTTAGGAAATCAGTGGGCAAATCTCCTCACAAAGGGATTGTCTCGGGGAAGAATAGATTACATTTGTAACAAGCTGGGACTATATGATATATACTCTCCAGCTTGAGGGGGAGTGTTAGAATGCTCGAGTCAGGGGTATTTTGGTCATTCTGGATTATCTGCTTGAGAGTGAAAGGGTCTATTGTATCTGAGTTTAAGTTATGTGTCCCATCTTCTATGAGGGGCAAAATGGTCTTTCCTGTAACTCTATGTTTTTGAATAAATACAAGTGGGTCAGCTAGGGGAGAGTGATTTTGACTCTCTTCTAGTCTGGCCGAATCTTTCTTTCTTCTTCTTCTTCTTCTTTCTCTTTTCTTTCTTCTTCTCTACTTCAACCTAGAATCTGCTAGGGTTTACTAACAGCACTAAACAACTATTTCCTCTCCATATCCTATTTCAAAAATTTTGAACAAAGATTTTACTACCAAGAAACTTAACAAGAAAATCTAATAAGAATCCATAAACATATACATGACAAGCATGCTTATATACATAGGAAAGTCTATGTACTTTGTCTTTTTCTTCTATAGTTCATACCAGCTAGACTTTGCCCCAAATACCAGCAAGACTACTTAGAACAAGCCAATGACCTCTAAATCTTCACTTTATGACCCAATGTTGTAAAAGGCATACCTTGTAAAAGGCATACCTCACCTGGCTTATTGCTATTAGGGGTCTAAGTTGGATTGACCGATTTGAAGAATTTCAACCATGCCAAGCTCAAGTTTGATCTTGGGCCCATCAAAATTTGACAATGTCCAACCTAACCCAATCCAAGTTGCTATTTTTGATGAATTAACCTGAATTTGAAGTTTGAATGAGTACTTTACCCATATTGTAGGTTATGGCTATGATTTTTAGAGTTTAAACAGCTTAACCTATGTGGCATCTCACATCATCCAAGCATGCACCCCACCTTGTACCTTGCACCCAATGTTCTAGGAACATTTGACACTTTAGTTGTGCTTTTCACTTGTAAAACACCATGTTCATGTATTATCCACTAGTGATAAAAAAGCTGCAACTAGAAAAACCATGTTTGTGGTGAACTATAGGTTGCTCTGAAAACCAGCAGCATATTAGAACCGTGAAACTTGATACTAATATAGTATCCATGACTGTTATCCCATCATGTTTATACCCATCAACCTAGCTTTTAATTTCCTGCATAAAGTGTCTAATAAAGCACTTGTGAAGTTTCACTTTCACATCAATCATTCTTATCACAACTATGGAACTCAAACATGGTAAGAACATTGACTTGCAAAGCAAAACACAACTTCGACCTTCATAACATTCCATTTTCCTTCTCATATACGAACTACCATTGAAAACAAAAGGAGTTAATCTATGACGCCAAAGAGGTATGACATTGGAAGAGCTTTGACCAACTAAAATACCCCCATAAATTTTGATGAAAACCAACTGATTGGTTACCACTTTTATGATATGGGTTGATTGGTTATAAGTTTTTTAGATATCATGCCTTTCTGGTATCATAATCAGACCCCAAAAGAAACAACATTTCTATATTTCCTGCCAAGGACAAGCTCCATATTACTTGTAGTTCTTCCAGTTAAAACTTGCAGTCTCCGCTTAAATTAGCCAAGGGCTACAAATAAGTACAACAGAAACCTGGATACAATCATAAAATCAACATAAAAACATTAAAAAAATCTTTAATATACCACATAAACTACCATGGCTACACTTCCACATTCTTCTTATTCTTCTTTTTTTCCCTATCAATTTGGCCCAGCTCTAAACCTTAAAGCATTTGTCAATCCAAAACCATAACTCAACAATGCTGGGGAAGAAGCATCTAGGCCTTCCCAGTCTCGCACCATGGTTCAAGCAAAAACAACAGTTGACCAGTACTTCATACAATAAACTGTACATTTTTTGTTATATTGGAATAAAGCGCCATAACAGAGAAGGGAGCTCCAGTTCCATAACAGAATTCAAATTACAAGAAGCACTTCAAAACAACTAGTTGCCTTTCTTCAACCAATAATTCATAGACCATCCAATAAGAGAAACAAAAAAAAAAAAAAAAAAAAAAAAAAAATTAAAGCATATCTCTCAGAAAGCAAATCAATGAATACTTAAACATCCAAAAAAATAACTGAAAACAAACAAATTAAGTATGATATCTCTTTTGCTAAACTACCATTGACGATTTTGTAGACTGGATCTCCTCTAACTCATCCAAAAGGAAAACTGAGGAACAGACGACGTAGACTCAAATTCAGTGACTCGGATCCGCAAGAAGAGAAAGAGAGCTTCGGAATCTCTGCGGCTATTTCGAGAAGATCGGAGGTAATTTATGAAAAAACGAAGCAGGTATTTCCCCTTTCTTCAGAGCCGTCTGTCTGTCTCTCTCTCTCTCCCCGCAGAATGAGTATTGGAGTTTATATACGAAATCAAATATAGCCTTCAAAATTTCCCTCTCTAAGCGTCTGTAACTTTCTCTCTCTATATTATAAACTCCTCTGGTCAGGTCAGCTGGTTCGGCTGGTGGGAGTGGGACATGCGTGGTACCCACACCACCTTCGAAGCGCCTCTCCTCTATGCTCTAAACGACAGTATGAACGAGCCAGCGACGGAACGAGTTAATTAATTAATTAATAATTATTGACTAATTAAGCAAATTTACTTTCCGTTTGAATTCTGGGCATTCATTTCTCATTAATTACGAAATCACCACCCCTATTCTCAGTAATTTTAACGGTTTACTTTTTCAACCAATAAATCAGAGTAATGCTATTAAACAACGAGCTCACACAAGCTTTTGGACTTTCTCCGCCCTACATACATCATGGAAGGCTGCATGTAGGGCGAAGTTCCAAGAGTTGCAAAATTCACCTTCAATTTTTGTTGAAAAGAAAAAATTGTTATGCATAAATTATTTGATTAAATTGATTAGGGGTAGAATAGTAACTGCATTTTAGTTTTTTTTAAATGGATATTACTATTAATTCGCACGACAAGACAACCGGATATAATCCTCCGCCCCCTTTGCTACCGGAGAAATACTTTAAATTGGACAAGACTACGGCGTATGAGACCCTCCGCACATGCGGGCAGGCTGTCTAAACTAGGAAAACAATCTGACTTCGGACATGGATATAGACTAAAATCGCCTCTGGGGTTCCAAACAGAAACTCCCAAGCGGAGTGCGTTTTCGTCAGTTCAAATTCTAAATGTGTGTTAAGGAACAGGCGAGTATCGTGACCATTAATTGACAGGCGATGAACATCTATGGGCAGACTGTCATTGACACAAGTTACACGTGTTCCCACCAAATTATCTCCTTCTTGCCAGCCAGAAATGTTCCGGTACTAGATAATGTGATCAGACCAACAAAACCCATATCATCTTACATCACATATCTAGAATATTTTATGGGACCCAGCTGTCTTGACCGTTAGGGACCCATTTAGGAATTATACAATGTTGCGGATACATATGTAGTTAGTACATATTATATGTATTAACCATTAATATGTTATTTTATTTTTAATTAAATTATTAATTAGTAATATTAAAAGTATACAATTAATCTAAAATCATATTGGATCTATCAGAATGCAGAAGTTCCATAAGTCCAAGAGTCCAATACATAAATCAAGGCTTCAAAAAAATGCATCCTAAATCAAATTATTAATTAATGATTTATAAAAACATAAGATCATAATTTAATATATATATATATATATATATATATATATATATATATATATAATTCATGAGAATGTTATAAGAAGCATAGTTCTGAGATGCATATCACACACAATCCATAAATTTTAATTAATAAAATAAGTATTTTATTTTATTTTTATTTTTATAAATTACCAAAAAAATATAAAAGATGTTTTTACATAAATTGTGGATGGATCCATAGATCTATATTGTAATTCGTTACTATTATCAAAGCCATTTAAAACATATAAAACTATTTTGATTATAATTTGTGAACTTCCTCATTTTGAGAAGACCCGTATATGGGAAAAAACATCATAAATATAACAAGAAATCAACATAACCATGCATTTCACAAACCCAAATATGAATGTTTGATATTATATCCAGAATTTTGGCTGAAATGAGTGAATGAAACCCAAAAAATTTGGTCAAAGTAAACAGAGATAAACTTGTTCATATTTCATTTTCAGCTACAATATCTGAAACCAAAATTTAAAACCATGTTTTAATTGGTGGCATTTTAATCTACCAGGAGTGCAAATTGGGTAGCCGATTTTAAAACTTTGGCCCAGGTTTTTGGGTTGGGTTCATTCAAATTTTGACAAAATTCCAACCCCAATTACACCCCTGTACTCTGTAGCATTTGAATGAAAATTCTATTTAGGCTCAGTTTATAAGGAGTACAACATATTTGTATAGGATAAAATACATAATCATCACAGTCAAAAGGTCTTCATGATTTGTTATGTTATATGTGTGTAATCATTGTAATATAACAAATTAGCAATCTTCAATGACAACACATGTGTTGAGCTTTTGCTGATTCATGATGTTGATCATTTATTTGATCCAGCTTCCCATGGATTTTGAATTGGAGCTGCTTTCTATCTTCATTGAAAAGTATATCAATTCTTCTCTTAGTTGGCACGGGATCACATCAATGTATACTCCATCACTTGGATATAATTTGGTACTTTTTATATTTGGTAAAGATATTAGGTTGGATATGTGGAAGAAAGGAACTTCAATTGACTGATAAAAGAACTTTGAAAATGCATCTCAATCAACCAGAAAAGTTATGTTGTCTTATGGTTTAGACTTTTGAGTCACTATCAAATATTACTCAATTATTTCTCAGTGTGAGATATTGACCACTGAGCCATAATAAAATGTGAGAGAAAAGGATAGCATGCGATACTATTAGGCTGGTAATGTTTGAGTGCAAATATCATTTGTATTAGTGTAAATGCATGATAGTGTAAATGGGTTGAGTATAAATTCTGGTTTACTTTTTGTTTTAATCTTGACTTTGTCTTATTTATTTGTGATAAGTAAAATAGGAAGTGGTGTGATCCCCACTTTTTTTTCCCTGAAAGAGAATGCAGGCAAAATGAAATTATTTTTTGAGAGTAAGATAGGAAGTAAACATGGCATGCTCCCTATTTTATATAACAGAGAGTTAAGATAGAAGGAAGGTGGTGCAAATTTTATACCAGTTTATGTGATGTAATTTGCATTATCAATGAATGCAAGTTTTGCATCAAAAATGCAAATCATGGCGATAAATAAACAAACGCAAAATCCAATTAGGTCCAAAATTTATATCCAGATCGATTTTCCACCGCAAACATTAGGAATTTTCCCTCAACTTTATATTTCTCTCTTATTTTCTACGAAACTAAACATAGCCTTAGGCTGTCTTTGGTTTGAAAGAAAAGATAGAGAAGGGAAGGGAAAAGTAGTTGTATAGGTTTCCCTATCTTTTGTTTCAAACCGAACACAGCCTTTGTGAATTAACTGTAGTAGAGAAATCCCCATACTATTTATCCTGTAAAAACGATTCTATTGGAGATGTTAAAATCAGTAAATGGTTCTAAACAGTAATGCAACTAAAGACAACGGTCCTTAGGCTCTGTTTGGAAGGAATACAAATACAAATATGTATTCCGTTCTACATATTTGTATTTGTACTCCTTCCAAACTGATCTTTAGGCTATGTTTGGTTGCAATGCAAATAAATTTGCGCTGATGCAAAAGCATGACAGTGTAATTTCTGACATCTTTTTGTTTCAAATTTTAGCTTACTTTGTATGATTGCAGTACAAATGAAGTAAATTAAAACATGAAGTAGAATAAAGTAAAATCCAAAACAAAATTAAACAAGAATTTGCATTTTTTACATTTGCACTCCCGTGAATTTGTGCTAGTGCAAATAAATTTGCAGTGCAACCAAACACAGCCTTAATTGCTATAAGTGAGAAGGTGGAAAATAATAGCTGGTCCATAAAAGGTTAGTGGGAAGAGCTCGGGTTCAATCAGTGCAACGCTAGTTCGAACAGCCTTTACAGCCTTGCATTAGGAATATCTCCGTACATATATATGTGATTTATTTCATGTGGAGATATTCCCAATGCAAGGTTGCAAGAGGTTGTTCGAATGGTATGAGCACGGGCTTGCACTAACTGAAGCCGAACTCTAGTGGGAACCATATCAAGGCCATGGGATCCCTTGCAAGGAAAAACTCTGCACACATTCTAAAAGCAGAGGTGTCTGGCCACACATTAAGAAAATATCCCAATATTTAATATACATATACAATGTATGGGAGATGTTCACAATGTGATGGTAGATGTTATTTGCACAAAGTTTTTTATTTCAAGATATCTGAGCTCATATTCTAAAAGTAAGGGCATCTAGCTGCACATTAAGAATATCTCCCAATGATATTCCCATTGTACAGTTGGATGCTACTTGCAAAGATTTTGCTTTCAAGAGATCGAGGCTCATATTAGTGCACTCTATATAATATGGCTGGATTAGTTGCACTTGACAGATGCATTAATAGCCATGTTAGGGATTGTTTAATTAATAATAATGCCCCATGTCAGCGATAATGCGATTAGGAATGGCAATTTTCCCCATTTCCCCCGTGGTGATGGGGTTGGGGAAATTTTCATCCCCGTTAGCGGGGATGGGGAGTAGGGGTGTTCACGGGTCGGGCTGGGTCGATTTATTGGGGTTTTCCCAACCAACCCGACCTAGTCGGGTTACTTGAGGTGGAAACCAAAACCGACCCACTGATAGGCGAAACCGACCTAGTCAGTTTGAGTCAGGTTGGGTTGGTTTGGGTCGGTTTCGGTTTCGGTTTTGCTCCTATACAAAAGGGCACCTAATTGAATTCTAATTGTAATTGCCTAATGGGTTGCCTATTTGGTGTAAAAGATTATAGAAAGTTAGAAACTATGATAAATTGCTTATTCTAATTGCAATTGCCTAATGGGCCTTCTAGTTATAGTTAAGTAGGAAACTACTCAAACTACGAACTACCGAACTAGTAGAAGACTAATCCTGTTCAGGTCGAGTTGGTTTCGGTTTTCACACAAGAAAACCGACCCGAACCGAAACCGACCCGATATACCGGTTTATATATTTGCCCAACCCGAAACCGACTGGTACTGATGAAAACCCGGCCGACTCGGGTTGGGTCGGTCCGGGTTGGTCGGTTTGGTCGGGTTGGGCATTCTTATGAACAGCCCTAACAGGGAGAGCACTCCCCGCCCCGCGGGGACCCTGATCCCCGCTCCCGTGGGATCCCCACTAATATATATGTATGCATACGTTATATATGTACACATGCATCTATATATTAATATTTTAAAAATATGGTTTAATATGTTTGAAACTTTTTTAATAAATTGTAAAATAAAAAACAAAACAAAATGATTAACATTATAAAAAATTACAGGGAATGGGAATCCCCATGGGGACGAGGATGGGGATAACCTTGTCCCCGTTAGCAGGGACGGGGATGGGGAGAGGCTCCCTGTCCTTGCCCCACCCCGTTGCCATTCCTAACTATGATGTGAGAGATTGGAGTGGAGTGGATGTGGGGCATATATACTTGATGTCTAATGTGAGGCGTTATTATTGGTTAAACAACCCTTAATACAACAATTAAGTTTAGCTAAGTCAGGCTCAAATTTAATAAACACATCCCGTAAAATATTTAGACCCCATTTGGTTCATTGGAATAAGGGTCTATAATTGAATATTCCGATTCCAACTACTTGGTTGAGTGGAATCAGAATCTCATTCTCATTCTTGCTGGAATGGCATTCCCCCATTTGAGGGAATGGCCAATCCTTGCCTCTCCCTTGGGACTGAAACCCCATTACTAGTGATTCCAAATTTCATTATCATTCCTGTTTGAACCTAACAGGCTATGGAAATAGACCACTTAGGTTTCGATTCCGATTCCAATTTCAATTCCAATTCCAATTCCAATTCTGGCTACCAACCAAACAGACCCTCAAAAAATGTAGAGATAAACCACATAAGGTTAAACCTTAAAAACTTCCATAATCATGCAAGAAAGGTAGCAGGAATCAAATCTTATTATTATATTCAATTTGAAAAAGGAACATGAACCTCAAATTATAAAACCAAGGATTAAAGTATTAGCATCGAGTATTGTATCTTAAATACAGATATGTATACATTTCAGAAATGCATGGATACAGATGAAGAAAATGGAAACACTTAGATACGCTGGGGAAACACATATGAATTCCGTAAATATATTAATAACACTAAATTTAAAATCAAATAGTTACAAATAATATATAAACTAGTGGGGACCCGTGAGATGCACGTGATTTATTAAGCGAAAAGCTAAATAATATAAATGATAATTTACTAAAATACCCCTTATAGTTTCATGGATTTACTAAAATTTCCCTTATAGTTAAAATTTTACTAAATCACCACTTATAGTTTGCAATGGATTTAATCAATCTTCCATTAGATGACAGTGGAAAATAACAGTGTTGACCCTAATGTTCATTTAAATAAATTTAATCAAAAGAAAATAAAAATAAAAATACCAATTTTGCCCTTTATAAGACATAGGTAACCACTCTATTGGCTATATTTGGTTAATTTTGTTTTATATACAAAAAAAGTGTTAAGGGTGTTTTTTGAATAAAAAATCATGGGCCTAATGGCAAAACACACACTCCTTAGTGAAATGTTGATTAAGTAAATAAGTTGTAAAATATATGAGATGTTTTAATCAAATGAAAACTATAAGGTAGCTTAAGTAAATATGTAAAAGTATAAGACGTGTTCTAGTAAATGACCCTAATAGAATCACATGAGAGTACACAATTGTTTATATTTTCAACTTAAAAAATAATAATAATTATTCATATTTTATATACTACTTTTAATAAATTTTTATAATACAAAAATAAAAATAATTAATTTAGTTAGTTTTATTCATCAAACTAATGAAATCGACCAACCCAATCGACCCGACCCGAGTTGGTTGGTTTTCTAGTATTTTAGGTCGGCTTTGGTTAAAAAATTTCTTAATTCGACCAAGTTGGATCAATTTCACTTTGGAAATTTATAAACCAACCAAAATCGAATGACCTAACCATGGATATATATTAATATTTTATATTTTAATTATAAAATTTAATATGAAAAAGTGGGAAATTTCTCATATTTTATAGTCTAAAATGTTTTATATCATAAATCTAATTTTTAAATTTATTTTAATAATTGCACTATAATTTTTAAAATTAAATTAAAATTTTAAGTTTAAATCTTTTGAACTGACTGACCAAACAAAAAAATCGACCCAAACCGATACAACTTGAGTGGGTCGGTTTTCACAAAAGGTTAATTGGTTTCAGTTGACCAACTCCCCAATCTAACCAGGTCACTTTGGTTGGCCAAATAGCCTACGACCAAACCGAACCAACTCATGAACACTCATAATTTCAGCTAAATTAATAGGCTCATCTTTGAATAGTTTAATCTCCAATAATTATTAAAAATGTATAGCAAAAATACACAATTATGGAAAATATATTGATAATAAAAAATACAACAAATACTAAAAATATATTAACTTAGTCAATAAATAGTATAATCTCAAATAATAGTTTAATCTCTAATAAATATTAATCAATAAAGTTATAACAAAAATATAATAAGTACAATAAATTAAATTTAAAAATTTCATTAATAGTAGTTTAATCTCTAATAATTATAGAAAGTCTTCTATTAAATAACGAAACAAAATAAATTTATACATAATCATTGAAAATAAGTTTATAACAAAAACAATAAATAATTACTGAAATATAATAAATATTGATTTTAGTATATATAATTATATAATAAATACAGATTAAGAGTTTGAAATCATTATTAATATATATTAATTTTTTAAAAGTTATTTTCTCGAATTATTACTTGATATAAGTAAAATTAGTTATTTATAATATCATGTTAAAATATTAAATTATTATTAATTTCAATATTATGTTATAATTATTTTTATAGTTTTCAAATTTTTTTTAAGTTTACTACATAATTTTTTTATTTTAACTACTTAAAATCTAGTTATGTTAAATATTATGTTATTCAAAATACCCAATTATTTAAATACTTAATCAATATGTAAAATATTTAAATTTTAAAATATAGTTATTTATGGAATTTAATTATACATAAAATCATAATTTATACTATTATTACATAATTTAATTATTAATTTTGTAATATATTAAATTATTATTAATTTCAATATTGTGTTATAATTATTTTTCTGCATTAAATAACTTTTTTAAATTTATTACATAATTTCGTTATTTTAACTATTTAAAAACCAGTTCTGATAAATATCTAGTTATTTAAATATTTATATAATCTATAAAATATTCAAAATTTTTTGTTATTTGAATTTTATTTATTTAATGCTATTACATATTATAAAATGTTTGAAAAACATTTAAATCGATGATCCGGAAAAACATAATTTAAATTGTTAGTACATAATTTTGTGATATATTTTGTAAAAATATAAAATTAGTTATTAGATAATTTATTTATATTAACTATTTAAAATATAGTTATGATAAATATTTAGTTATTTAAATATTTAAATAATCTATAAAATATTTAAATTTTTGTTGTTATTTGAATTTTATTTATTTAAAGCTATTACATATTATTAAATATTTGAAAAGCATTTAAACTGATAATCTGGAAAAAAACATAATTTAAATTGTTATTACATAATTTTCTGATATATTTTGTAAAAATATAAAATTATTTTTTTTTGTTTTTAATAAATATTTTACAGTTACTATATAATTTTGTTATAATATTTAAATAATTCTTAAATTTTTTAATCCAAACTTTCTTTAGATAGATATAGATAAAAAGTAGGGGAGAGGATAAATAGGAATTAGAGATAATTTAGGAGATAAAGTATCTAATAAATTAGAGATAATTGTGGAGATAAATAGGAATTAGAGATAATTTAGAAGATAAATAGGAATTAGAGATAATTCTGGAGAAAGTGGGGGAAGTTGTTTAGGATAAATATTAGGATAAGAGATTATTTAGATTATTGGAAAAGTGCATGTCATTGGATGTTTCAAAAATTAAATGGAATAAAAAAACAAAAAATTCAAAAAAATGAGAAAATTTCTTGACCACTTTGTTTTAATGTATACTAGCGGGGACCCGTGCAATGCACGTGGTTTGTTAAAGAAAGATAAACAATAAAACACATAAGAGTATACAAATGTTTTATATTTGTAACTTTTTTAAAAATGATTAATTATTTATATTTTATAATACTTTTAATAACTTTTTACAATACAAAAATAACAATAATCTATTTCACTTAAGCTTATTCATCGAACTGATGAAACCAACCAACCCGACCAAATCGACCCGAATTGCTTAGTTTCTAATATTTCCGGTTGAAATTGGGATTAGTTTCATTGTCGCCATTTGTAAATTGACCAAAATTGAATGACCCAATCATAGATATATATTAATATTTTTATATTTTAAATATAATTTTTTAATACAGGAAAGTGGGGAAATTCCCATATTTCTTAGTCTCAAATATTTTATATTATAAATTTAATTTTTAATAATATTAATGTAATTTTTAAAATTTAAAATTAAGTTTTCAAAATAATATTTTAAACCAATTGAACAAACGAAAATCAACCCAAACCAATACAACCCGATTTAGTTGGTTTTCACTAATGATTAGTAGATTTAGGGTAACCAACTGCCTAACCTGACCATGTCAATTTGGTTGGCCAAATAGCTTACAACCAAACTAAATCAGGTTGTGATCAACACTACTAATTTCATCTAAATTAATATTTTAATATCTAATAAATAAAAGTAGTTTAATATCCAATAATTATTAAAAATTTATAGCGAAAATGCACAATAATTGAAAATATATTGATAATAAAAATAAAATAATTACAATAATCACAAAAATACTAAAAAAATATATTCAATCAGTTAATAAATATTGTAATCTCAAATGATAGTTTAATCTCTAATAAATATCAATGAATAAAGTACAACAAAAATACAGTAAATACAATAAGTATAATAAATTCAATTTAAAATGTTAAATAACAGTAGTTTAATATCCAATAATTATTAAAAAAATTTCTTTTTAAATATATAATAAATATAGATTAGGATTTTAAAATCCTTATTAATGAATATTATTTTTTTAAAATTTATTTTTCTAGAATTATTAGTTGATATAAGTGAAATTGGTTATTAAAATATTATTTAGTTATTTAAATTTTATAATTTTAATTATTAATTGAATTTAATAATCTATAAAATTATAATTTAATCCATTATTACATAATTTCATTATTAAATTTGTAAAATTTTAAATTATTATTAATTTTAATATTATGTTATGATTTATTTATTTTTAAAGTTTTAATTTATTGCATAATTTCGTCACTCTAACTATTTAAAATATAGTTATGTTAAATATTTAGTTATTAATACTTAAGTGATATATAAAATAAATAAAAATCCTCATTATTTGAGTTTAAGATATTAAGTTATTGAAATATTTAAATAATATTTTAATTTTTAATGTTAAATTTCTGTTATTTTAATAATATTTAATTTGAATAATATGAAAAATCATAATTTATATAGTTAGTACATAATCTCATGACGAATTATGTATAAATATAAAACCATTAATAATATCAATATTATTAAATCTGATGAAGGAAGATTTGGCCCGACCTCGTAATCACTCAACACGTGGCAAAGGCAAACAACTCGGCACAATAGCGCGCCCAGGGCGCGAGCACCAAAGGGAGGAAAACTAGTAGTCCGAACTCCCCACCAGCAATCCTTACGAGGAGCCCGATCTCCCTACTAAAGAGCCCGAACTCTCCCTTAGGCCCCGAGCCACACAAGACAATGACCCAAACTGGCCTACCTCATGGCACTTCGGGACACTCCTCTATCCGAACTCAAGACTTCACCTCGCTTGCCACTCCAGCACTTCGCCTCCGGGACGCCAAATTGAACAAACGTACCATACCTGACACCGAGGAGGTCCGTATCCAAACGCGGCGCACCTGACTGACTTGGGATCTGACGCTTGACAGCCACACTTCAACGGTCACCTACCACCGCCACTTGCCACCGTCATCGCCAGTCGCAGAGACGGCTCCGACAAAAGGGAACAGTGGCGGTTCTGTCCAGCAGAGGGGATGACACCCGAACTGGCAGGATCCCAAAGGTAATCATACCCGACCTGACAGAAGCTTAGGAGTGAGTGCACGAGGTGGTTATAAAAGGCCCCCTACCCCCCAAGAACAAGGTATGTGAACTTTGCGCCATCTGGTTTTATCTTGCCTAAGAAAGAATTCTAACTTGAGCTTCGGAGCATTCATACCGGGTTCCCCCCGGAGCTTCCTCATCTTCTCTGTTTCAGGCACCCTGTAGCTCCGTTCAGAGGCAAGGTCGTTGACAACTAGGACCAGCCAGATTGCACACCATCAATTGGCGTCGTCTGTGGGAACTCGCTTCTAAAAGCCTCCCTCTAAACTCTCATAACCTATTTTCTCCAAAAACCCCAACACTCATGGCTTCTTCAGCAACGCCGGACGTGGCACGGAGACAAACACCACCAGGGAACAACTTCAAGTCCCCGTGGTGTGCGTCGGACAATTCACCATCCCCCTTTCGGTGGGTGGGATCCCCAGCTTGAATGCGCCACAAGCAGTGGCGCCCATAAACCTTCCTGCCATGAGCATCCCCTTTCCTCTCCCTATCGAGACAACCTTTACTGAACCAACTGCCGTCACCCTGGCAACCAGCCAGAACCAGTTTGACGACCTAATGCAATGCAAGCCCAGCAGCACCAAGTACTGCACAACATCTCCCAGTATCACTATCAGCAGCAGTTCCCCCAACTGCCTCTGAACCAACCACTACTTCCACCTCGGCACCCTGCTCCGAAGCCGGTTAAGGCCTCCCCACAGGATGGACGCCCCCACCAGGGTAAAGCCTCATGGCCCCAGAACACCCCAAACAGCCAGGCCTCGTCCCCAGGCCGAAGAGAGAGAAAAATCACCCCCGCCTCGCAGCTTGCAGGCGGGTCAGGAACCTCACCCGCAAGGTCAGCACCTCGGCGCTCCAGGCCTGAGTTCCCGCTCACGGAGAACCGATTCAGCGCCCTGGCAGCAGACTACCAGCATTCTGAGCCCATCGAGCTTGGCAACACGGAGGCCAGCAACGCCAGTACCAGGCCCACTCAACAACGAAGGCGCCGGCGAAGTCGCCGAACTGCCACCTGTGTCCTGCCCGAGCTCAGAGGAAAGGAAGAGACGAGCTCGGACGAGGTAAAAGCTGCCCCGATTCTCTCAGTTCCTTCCCCCCTCGCATCAGAACTCCTGCCGGTCCCCATGCCCAGAGATTTCAAGCTCCCACCTTTGGACAAATATGATGGGTCATTCGACCCCAACGACCACGTTGATGCTTTCCAGTACCAAATGCACCTCGCCAGGGCCAGTGAATCGTGCAAGTGCATGGCCTTCACCACCACCTTTAGGGGGTAGCCCGCACTTGGTACAGGAACCTGGCCCCCGGGTCGATAAGATGCTGGGCCTAGTTCGTGCAGGTCTTCACCGCACACTTTGTCACCAGCAAGCGGTGCCCCAGAACAGAGGAAAACATCTTCGGAGTAGTCCAGAGAGAAGGAGAATCAATCCAGGGCTACATCAAGCGGTTCAATGAAGCGTGCTTGCAGATACCGCGGTTAGACCCCGCGGTGCAGCTCGTGGCGGCCAAGAGAGGAGTAACGCACAAAGAGTTCAAATGGCACATGGTAGCTAACCAGCCCGCAACCGTGGCCGAATTCCTCAAGCTCGCGGATAACTTCATGAGAACAGGGGAAGAAATCAACCAACGGACCGAAAGCAGGAATGAGAAAAGAAAGAGGGAAGGCGAGCCCTCCAACTCAGTCGATAGAAAAAACCCGGCCCGGGAGCTGAAGCCGAACCAGTCGTTCCGAGCTCCCTTAGCAGTTCGGACGGATTACACGCCGTTAAACACGAGGCAGACCGAGATCTTAATGACAATCAAGGATGCCCCATACGTAAAGTGGCCACCTCACCTAAAGGGAAATCCGAACGAGAGAAATAAAAATTTGTACTGTAGTTTCCATAGAGACCACGGTCATAGTACCGAACAGTGTAATAATCTCCGGGACGAGATAGAGGGACTCATCCATCGCGGATACTTAAGGAATTTTGTACAACATGATAATAATAATAATAATAATAAGGCAGGTCGGCAAGGGGAGCACGGAAAGGATGCCCCCGAATCTAGCAGCAGACCAGCCGAACCGTTGCAGCGACAGCCTCCGGAAGAGAGGCCAGTTCGGGGAACCATCCATGTAATAGTGAGAGGTTCGGTGGTAGCAGGGTGTACTTCGGCAGCGGCCTGGACGTCAGTTCGCGAAGCAGCCCAAGTGGAACAAAACCCCCCAAAGAGACCAAATACTGAAGAGCCGATCTTCTTCACGGAAGACGATGCACCACTACCCCCACGATGACGCGCTTGTCATAAAACTAAGGATCTACGACTTCGAGGTCAGGCGCGTACTCGTGGATTCGGGCAGCTCGGCGAACATCCTCTTCAAGTCAGCATTTGACCAGCTACAGTTACAGAAGAGCGAGCTGAAGCCCGCGAACACTCCCCTGGTGGGTTTCAGCGGAGAGGAAGTCAGGCCCCTCGGAAAAATAACAGTACCTGTGGAAGTCGGCACATGGCCTTGTGCGGTCAGACTCAACCATGATTTCCTAGTGGTCGCGACCCCTTCCCCATACAATAACATAATAGGGCGGCCAATTACGCATATCCTGTGGGCAGTGGTCTTCACATACTATTTGGCAATGAAGTTCCCTACAAACTTCGGTGTGGAGGTAGCGCGGGGCGACCAGCTCGAGTCCCGCAAGTGTTATGTTGCCGCCCTGAAGGGAAAAACCAAGGTGGCCGACGACCTTGAACTAGAGCGGCCTATGGAGCAAGGCGAGGAATGAGCTTCGCCCACAGAGGAAACGGTCGCAGTCCCGACTTCGGCTACAGACCCAGCTCGCACACTACAGATCGGTGCTTCCGTCAATGAACCACTACGAACCAAACTGGTGAGTTTCTTCACAATTTAGATATTTTTGCCTGGTCCACGACCGACATGCCCGGTATTAACCCCAGCCTAATAACTCACAAACTTAATACTGACCATGTAGTCTGACCCGTTAGACAGAAGAAACGCAACTTTGCCTAGAGCGCTGGAGGGCGGTCAACGAGGAGGTCAAAAAGCTCCTCACAACAGATTTCATAAGGGAAGTTCATTACCCGAGCTGGGTAGCCAACACAGTGCTGGTGAAAAAAGCAAATGGCAAGTGGCGCATGTGCGTCGACTACACCGACTTGAACCGAGCAAGCCAAAAGATTGTTTCCCCCTCCCTAGAATTGACTCCCAAGTGGACGCGACCTCAGGACATGAGTTGCTAAGCTTCCTGGACGCCTACTCGGGCTACAACCAAATCAGGATGGACCAGTCCGATGAGGAAAAAACCAGCTTCATAACCGAGTTCGGCCTGTACAGATACAAGGTCATGCCCTTCGGATTAAAAAATGCCGGGGCAACCTTCCAAAGACTTGTAAATAGGCTGTTTCGGCCCTTGATTGGCACGAAAATAGAATGTTATGTAGACGACATGGTTGTCAAGATGCAGTTTTCACAGGAATTAATACAAGACTTAGATTCAGTCTTCCAAATCCTGCGTCAATTTAGCATGAAACTGAACCCTAACAAATGTGTCTTCGGTGTCACCTCGGGCAAATTCCTAGGATACATTGTCAACTGGCGCGGCATTGAGGCCAACCCGGACAAGATAAATTCCATCCTAGATATGAGACCTCCCCGGAAAGTAAAAGAAGTTCAGAGGCTAAACGGCCGCAAAGCCGCTCTGAGCCGCTTCATGTCCAAATCAGCAGACCGCTGCCTGCCCCTCTTCAAAGCAATCAAAGGCAAAGGGTTCGAGTGGACCCAAGACTGCCAGCTCGCGTTCAACGAGCTAAAAAGCTACCTCGCTAGTGTGCCAACCTTAGCCCGGCCCGAGGAGGGCGAGGTCTTACAATTGTACCTCTCGGCAAGCGACAAGGTGGTCAGTTTGGTACTAATAAAAGAAGTAGATCAGGTCCAATGACCCATCTATTATGTTAGTAAAATTTTGCAGGGAGTAGAGACAAGGTACCTGTAGATAGAAAAGCTAGCATACGCACTGGTGATAGTAGCTCGGAAATTCCGCCCATACTTCCAAGCTCACACCGTCATCGTCCTGACTGACAAACCTCTGAGGCAAGTTTTACTCAAGCTTGAGGTTTCCGGTCGACTGACGAAATGGGCCATCGAACTCTGCGAGTACAACCTCCAATACAAGCCAAGAACTGCTATTAAGGCCTAAGACTTGGCAGATTTTATCGCTGAGTGCACGTTTAGCCTCGAAGCCCCTGAGCCGTTCGAGCCCGAGATCCCCACTTCGGGCGAGCCTGAAGCTCCCAAGCCAATAGAGTCTGAACCCCGTGAAGTAGCAGCCAGTGTAGCATCTCTCCTGGTTAGGCCAAATGTGAACTGGGATGAGGAGCCCTGGATCCTTCACGTAGATGACTCCTCGAACCAGCAGGGCAGCGGGGCTGGAATAGTGTTGCGCGGCCCGAGTGGAACAAAATTGGAATATGCATTACGCTTCGCATTCGCGGCATCCAACAACGAGGCGGAGTACGAGGCACTGATAGCCGTGCTGAACCTAGCGCGCAAGGTAGGAGCAAAGCACATAGTTATCTGTAGTGATTCCCAGCTCGTGGTCAACTAGGTTACGGGCGAATACGAAGCACGTGAGCTCACTATGATCGCATACTTAGCAAAAGTAAAGGAGGCTCTGCTCAACTTCCAGTCACATTTCATCAGGCAAATCCCGAGGTTAGAGAACACTGAGGCCGACGCCCTGTCCCGGTTAGCCAGCACGAGTCACAACACCATGAGAACCGTGTACATGGAGGACTTACCTCGGCCCAACATTCTCGATGGGGCAGAAGAGGTCGCTCCCGTCCTTGAAGCAGAGCCGAGCTGGATCGACCCACTTGCGAGCTTCTTGCTAGATGGAACCGTCCCTATGGACCGCAATGCAGCCAAGAGGGTGCAGCGCCAGGCAGCCAAATACGTCATAATAGACGAACAGTTGTACCGACGATCCTACACACTTCCCTACCTGTGTTGCTTGCGACCTGCCGAAGCCAAGCTCGTACTCCGCGACACTCATGAAGGTCTGTGCAGCGAACACCAGGGGGGCAGAGCCCTCACCCAAAAGGCACTTAGACAAGGATACTACTGGCCAACGATGAAGGCAGAAGCCGTCAAGCTCGTCAGAAAATGCGACAAGTGTCAAAAGCATGCCAATATCCACCATCAGCCTGCTGCCGACCTCAAGTACCTCACCAGTCCATGGCCCTTTGCACAATGGGGCATCGACCTCCTGGGGCCATTCCCGCTAGCAACAGGTGGGAGAAAGTTCCTAGTGGTGGCAGTAGATTATTTCACAAAGTGGATAGAAGCTGAACCTCTGGCAACAGTCACAGCCCGAAACATACAGAACTTCTTTTGGAAGAACATAATATGTCGCTTCGGGCTACCTCGGGTACTGATCTCCGATAATGGCAAACAGTTTGAGGAAATCAAGTTCCAAGAATGGTGCCAAGATATGGGAATTCGTCAGAACTTCACATCGGTCGCACACCCGTAGACAAACGGTCAGACAGAAGTAATGAACAGAGCCATCCTCCACGGACTGAAAGCACGACTAGACCGAGCTAAAGGGTTGTGGTCGGACGAGCTACCAAGTGTTCTGTGGGCTCACTGAACTACGGAAAAAACCGCCACGGGAGAGACCCCCTTTAATCTCACCTACGGCACCGAAGCGGTAATCCCGGCGGAAATTGAAATACCTACACTGTGACTAGAAGCATATGATGATCAGGCAAACGAAGACGAGTTACGTACCAACCTCGACCTACTGGATGAGGTAAGAGACCTCGCGCACAACCGAACAATGGCCTACCCGCAAAAAGTAGCTCGGTACTACAACGCCAGAGTAAAGAAGAGGAGCTTTTGCGTCGATGACCTGGTTCTTCGTAAGATCATGGTACCCGAACCCGGCGTGGGCAAACTCGAACCAATTTGGGAAGGACCCTATAGAGTAAAGAAAGCACTCGGGGGGGGGGGGCATACGAGCTCGAAACCTTAGAGGGTAAGCAAGTTCCCCGAGCATGGAACATCGTCAACTTAAGACGATACTACCTATAGACCACCAAGCGAAGTGGAACCTCGACACAGGCAAGCAAAGAAAAGTCAGTCAAAGGTAAAACGGAGACAACGAACTAATAGGGACATCGGCATCTCAGAGACCACCAAAACAAGCCACATGAGTGCGGTAACCCGAGCAAGAAACAGACTGGACGTATGGTTAGTTCGGCAAATACGTTCAGTTCGGGAGAAAGAACAACCAACACTTAACCAAAAGAAAAGTCATTCCATTTCAAAGTAAGGGAGTACATTTCGAAAAAAAAAAATTACAGGCCTGGAGCTACTTCTTCATTATTAGAAGGCAATTCAACAATACTCGAAGGCCTTGCCTCGCCCTCGGTGTTTAGCTCACCATCATCAGCATTGGCCATCTCCTGAGTTATGCGCGAAGTGGATATGGCACTAATATCGAACTCGGGGTACGTATTCCGGATCATCCACCGGCTTAGCTTGAAACCCTTTCGGTATGAATCCACCATTAGGTCGTCAAAGCTCGGCGAGGCGATGTACTCATTGACAGCCTTTTTCTTGGCATCTCTGCGTCCTCACCCTAATGTCCTCCTGAAGGTATTCGACCTGATGCTGCAAATCCAGCCTCAGGTCCACCATGTGCTTCACTACGACTCCCATGGCCTTGGCATCTCTCTAAGACCTCGCCTGCCTGGCCTCTGCAGCACAAGCAACCGCCTCAGCAGCTCGGGAAGCCGCCTCAGTAGCTCGGGAAGTCGTCTCGGCAGCACGAAGAGCCTCTTCAGTAGCTTACGCCTACCTCGAGCTCCTTTCCACCTGGGCCGCCAAGGTGTGGATAGAAGAGTTCACCTACCAAAAAGAAAGAACCGAGTGATCAAAAGAACGACAGCAAGAAGGATAAAAGCAAAAGAGCTCGACAAAAAGTCTGACTTACCACCATGGCATGAGTAACAGCACGGCAGGCCACCTGGTGCAGAGGAAGATCAGTCCACGCCGCGACCTCCTCGGGGAAAATGGCCTCCTTACTCTTCTGAAGAGCGTAGGTCGGCGACAACACACTCCTGAATTCCCCTAGGGCCCCCGAACCCGAGGGCCTAGCTTGCGTGTATGAGCAGATCCAGAGTAAGCAGAAGCACCAGAGTAGGTGGGAGCCCCCGTGTAAGTAGTCTCAGTATACGGGCCCCCTGCCGCTTCTTGCATTGGAGGAGCCATCTCGAGCTCCTTGGGCGGATCCCCTGATGGGTAGTCCGGTACCTCGGGCTCCGCATCCCGGGGCAGCTCGACGCGAGTTCGCTTGGCGACTCGCTTTCTCCTCTTCATGCCTTGAAACAAGTGCCCACCACGAGTCTTTCCTGAGTCCATCACACCTGCAAAAAAGAGTTTGGCATCAGAAAAAAGCCAGACAGAGCAAAATAGAACCTCCAAGTAAGGAACCTACCCGAACTCAGGCCGGCCGCAATGAGATTGGCCTCCATTAGATACTGTTGGCACTTTAGCCCAAGCCGCGCCCATTGCCAGAGGTCCTTCACCGTCTCTTTGTCAAGCGTAACACCGGAGTCAGGGGCGGCCACCCCCACCCGGTCTGAAATAGCCACCCCAGCACACTTCGCACCCCGAAATAGTCCCGCTTCCACGCGGGGACCTTGTTAGGAAGATCATGTAAAAGCTTAAAACCCGAGCGAGGAGACAGGTAATACGCCCGCCTACGCCCAGGGAGGAGACTTGATTGCTTCTTAAGCATTAAGATGGAAGAGAAGATCTTCAAGTCTAAAGGAAAGCCCTGTTCGCTAAATAGGGAGATTGTCCCCACCAAATTACGAATGGAGTTCGGGTGAAGCTGGCGGACCGTAACGCCGAAGTGATTCAAGACCTCGACAAGGAGGGGATGGAAAGGCAATCGCAGCCCCGCAGCAAGCTGCTCCCGGAATATCATGATCTCATCAGGACCGTGTTCCCAAGGAAAGCTACCCAAAGGTATGAAATAAGCATACTCCCCAAGCAAATTGTAATAGGTAATAAGGGATTGGAGCCCCTCAGGCGTCATGGTCGAGGGGCCAAACTTGTCTAACGTCCGACCTCGACGAGAGGTGGACGCCAAGCTACCCGAGGCGACTCGACCTACAGGTTCGAATTCTTCCTCGAGCTCTACCTCCGGCTTGCTAGGACTATCAGGGGATGTGACTCGGTTCGTAGAACCCGCATCTGACCCACTTGAAGAATCGTCTGAGCTATCCGAGCTAGACATCGAGGAGAGAAGGTGGATTCCAGGAAGGTACTCACCCAGAAAAAAGCTTGAACAAGACTACGGGAACTTGAACGAGCAAAAACCTTGAACGCGAACTGAAAGCCTGGACGCGAGCTGAAACTTGGACGCGAGCTCAAGAGGCAAAGCACGGAAGTGACAAAGCGACTGGGGTCCCCCACTATTTATACCCACAGTGACCGAGAAGCAACAGCACAGATCAAAACCAATCCGATGGCCCATAGTCGTGCCGACCGCACGTCCTCTGAGACCGAGACGTGATTGGCGCACGTCTTTTTGAAACTGACAGAGCGCCGGCGCACGTCTTTTTGAAACTGACAGAACGCCAGCACACGTCTCCTCACATTAAAGGCGGCAGCGGCACGTTTTCAAAATTTGAAAGGACGCCTGCTGTCACGTCTCCCAACGGCGTGCTTTTTTGATTTTGAAATAAAGCGCGCGCTGTCACGTCTGGCTGCATTTGTAGGCAGGTCGGCGCGTTTTCCGTCTTTTGGGCGCTCAAAGAAACTAACCCTGACAACACACCTCGCGCTATCAGTCAACCGATATTCGAAGTACGGGACAAATCCACCTGCCACCTTGCGAACTCACCACGCCAAGGCAAGACCCTTAGCACGAGGAGTGGGGGGCAATTGATGAAGGAAGATTTGGCCCGACCTCGTAATCACTCAACACGTGGCAAAGGCAAACAACTCAGCACAACAGCGCGCCCATGGCGTGAGCACCAAAGGGAGGAAAACCAGCAGTCCGAAACTCCCTACAAGGAGCCCGAACTCCCTACTAGGAGCCTGGACTCCCTACGAGGAGCCCGATCTCCCTACTAAAGAGCCCGAACTCTCCCTTAGGCCCCGAGCCACACAAGACAATGACCCAAACTGGCCTGCCTCATGGCAGTTCGGGACACTCCTTTATCCGAACTCAAGACTTCACCTCGCTCGGCACTCCAGCACTTCGCCTCCAGGATGCCGAATTGAACAAATGTACCATACTTGACACCGAGGAGGTCCGTATCCAAGGGCGGCACACCTGACTGACTTGGGATCTGACGCTTGACAGCCACGCTTCAACAGTCACCTGCCACCGCCACCTGCCACCGTCATCGCCAGTCGCAGAGACGGCTCCGACAAAAGGGAACAGTGGCGGTTCTGTCCAACAGAGGGGATGACACCCGAACTGGCAGGAGCCCAGAGGTAATCATACCCGACCTGACAGAAGCTTAGGAGTGAGTGCACGAGGTGGTTATAAAAGGCCCGCTAGCCCCCAAGAACAAGGTATGTGAACTTTGCGCCATCTGGTTTATCTTGCCTAAGAAAGAATTCTAACTTGAGCTTCGGAGCATTCATACCGGGTTCCCCCCGGAGATTCCTCATCTTCTTTGTTTCAGGCTCCCTGTAGCTCCGTTCAGAGGCAAGGTCGTTGACAGCTAGGACCAGCCGGATTGCGCACCATCAAAATCTATTTTAATTATTTTTTGTGTTTTTAATAAATATTTTAAAGTTTATACTATTATTACATAATTTCATTATTAATTTTGTAAAAATATTAAATTATTATTAATTTGAATATTATGTTGTGATTAATTTTATTTTATTGCATAATTTGTTATTTTAAATATTTGTTATTTAAAATACTTAGTTATTTAAATATTTAAAAATATTCATTATTTGAATTTAAGATATTTAGTTATTAAAATATTTAAATAATTAAACATTTTTCTATGTAATTATTTAGCTACTTTTATTATTTTATTATTTGAGATATTTAGTTATTGAAATGTTGAAATAATAATTTATTTTTTCAATGTTTAATTTCTATTATTTTAATAACATTTTATTTGAATAATCTAGAAAATCATAACTTATATTGTTAGTACATAATTTCGTGATAAATTTTGTAAAAATATAAAACTATTAATAATATGAATATTATTAAATCTATTATAATTATTTTTTGTATTTTTAATAATTATTCTAAAGTCTATACTACTATTACATAATTTCATTATTAATTTTGTAAAAATATTAAATCATTATTAATTTGAATGTTATGTTATAATTTTTTATTTTATTGCATAATTTCGTTCTTTTAACTATTTAAAATATAGTTATTTTAAATATTCCTTTATTTAAAATACTTAGTTATTTAAATATTTAAATAATATATAATATATTTAGAAATACTCATTATTTGAATTTAAGATATTTAGTTATTGATATTTTGTTTATTTTAACAAAAAATCCAACTAAATATTAAATTCTCAAATGTAAACTAAAATATCAATTAATAATTTATAAAAAATATATTTTCAATTTAACATATATCAAATTTGTTAAATTTTCTAAGATACATACATACATACATACATGCATACATACATACATATATGCAAATTTTTAATTACTAATATAATTATTACATTATTGATAGTTTTGTTTCTAAAACTAAAAATCATTTTTGGTATAAATGTTGATTAGTAGATATTATACTCTTAAATATTTTTCTGAACGTTTTTTAATCTTGTAAATCTTTAATATGTTGTTATTTAATGTAATGTAAATTAAAATATTAATTAATTTATAATTATATATATATGTATATTAAATTTAAGTATTAAAATAATTATTTTATTATTAATATTTTAGTTGCATGAAATGGGTTAAATTACTAAAATGTGCACCTAAATTTATTTCTTCTTTTTTCAATGGCATAGAAAAAGTTTTTTTTTTTTTTTTTAAATTCCCCATTCATTTCATTGACATGAATGTTTCTCTTCATCTTATCTTAGAATATAAAAACCACTCAATCCTTTCTCTAATAAATCAAGAAGAATAAAATGAAATCATAAATTTATATTTATCATAAAGAAATCTCATTAGAGATCAAATCCAATGGGTTTGATTGGTCAATTATATGAGAAATTGCACCTGCACACTTGTTTTAGAAAACAACTTTTCTCTTACTAAACCAGTTTGAACTTGTCCCACATTGGATATTTACAAGTTTTGTTTTGGATTTTTTAATAGAAGCTGATTTACACTCCTTAAAAATAGAAGAAGAGAGTATGGAGACTTGATACTATGCAACGCATGTGCACGCATGTATTCGGCGCAATGAGATGCTTTAGAGGCGCACTTTGCTCGCACTTATATTTAGTAGAGGTGCACTTTGATCACCTTGAACATTAGATCGAGTATGATCATCAAAAGGCATAATTCAAAGTTAATAGTCATTAACTATTAACTACCTTTTAAATAATGTTCAAGGTGCATTATCTAGACCAACACTTACCTTTTCTTCATACATCTTTAGAAGCTATTTAAGGATAAATAAGACATTTCACACACAACAATTTCAAAATTCCCTTTATCTCCTTACGCATCTTAAAGCTCCTCCTTCAAATTTCAGTGACCCTATTTTCCAACAACCTCTATCATAAGAATCACTTAAAACAACTGAGAGAATTCAATGTTGTATTTAGAAAACTAATAGAACCACAAGTCCTTCAAATAAATAGGAAAATAATAGTTTAAAGATTGAAAAAATTAAAGAGAACAAATGCAAGTATAATATAGGGGGTATTTTGTTTTTTTGCTACGTGAATGGGCTCTCATGTTGCATACTCCTTGTTTTGAACAGATCTCCATCACGTAACTGGTCAGGGAATTTAAATTCAAATAAGTTATGACAAGACACTTTGGAATTCGGATCTGCTACGAACAATATATTTTTTAATACACTGATCACTGTGCCTAGTGTGTTGTTTGTAACAAATACGACAAGAGTGGGTTAATTTCTGAAGTGGGTGTTAGGAGGATTTTGTGAGGGTGCAGCACTTGCACTGCAGCGTCGTCCAGCCTCCACTTAAAGTACCAAACGACTGTTTCGGCTTCAGTCAGGTTAAAGTCCGTTCGAAAGGGAGACCGGATCTGCTCTTCACATCTGGCGCCTGACACGCACATCCTATCCTGGTGGATGTGATTGTGAGGCGTTTAATTGTGAGGAGCAGATCCCGTTATCTCTATTTCTCACAAAGAACGCCTCACGCCGACTTTATAGGTACATCTCTTGAAAACATCATTCTTATATGTTATTATTTACGAGGAGATATTTTCAATACACAGTGGGATGTGCATATAAGACACTTCTGCTCCTCACATAAGGGCGCCTCACGTCGATTTTACAAGTACGTCTCACCGTGTATTGAGAATATCTTTGTTAGAACGGTGTGGGCACATATATGCACTGATAGAAGCCGATATCTGTACAAGTACATAAGTCGCCATGTCCATCCTCGTCCCTTCGCCAATTGCCAGTTCGCCTATTCTGAGAGAAAGTAAGGAGGAAAAAGACAGAATAGAATGGCCGTGCGTTCATTGCTTCAGGCTCCTCCATGCTCTCTCACAGTTACAGACAAACCGAAATCCATCCGTCGAAATGCTAGAGGCCACGTCCATTCCATCATAACCTGCGCGTCCTCTTCCTCTGATCACTCAAGCACCAACCATTCGTTAACATCTCCTCCATCGAAGGTCGTCGTGAAGCACCGCCGGCCCGCCCAAGAGAACATCCGCGACGAAGCTCGCCGTCACAGCTTCTCCACCCACAAACATGGCTTTTCCGCCAAATACGTTCCATTCAACGCTGATCCCACATCGACTGAATCTTACTCCCTCGACGAGATCGTCTACCGCAGCCGCTCCGGAGGCCTCCTCGACGTCCAACACGACATGGACGCTCTCAAGAAGTTCGATGGTCAATACTGGAAATCACTCTTTGACTCCCGAGTCGGCAAGACGACGTGGCCTTACGGCTCCGGCGTTTGGAGTAAGAAGGAGTGGGTCCTCCCAGAGATCGACAGTGACGATATCCTTAGCGCCTTTGGAGGCAATTCCAACCTTTTCTGGGCCGAGCGTTTCGGCAAAGAGTTTTTGGGTATGAATGATTTATGGGTGAAGCATTGTGGGATCAGTCATACGGGTAGTTTTAAAGATTTGGGGATGACTGTATTGGTGAGTCAGGTGAACCGGTTGAGAAAGATGAACCGGCCGGTAGTTGGTGTGGGGTGTGCTTCCACTGGGGGATACTTCTGCTGCCCTCTCTGCTTATTGCGCTTCGGCGGGGATTCCGTCCATCATTTTTCTCCCTGCAAATCGAATTTCGATTGCCCAGTTGGTCCAACCAATTGCAAATGGGGCTTTTGTTTTGAGTCTTGACACAGATTTTGATGGGTGCATGCAGTTGATTCGTGAGGTTACATCAGAGCTGCCAATCTATCTTGCCAACTCTTTGAACAGTCTGAGGCTTGAAGGGCAGAAGACGGCTGCCATTGAAATATTGCAG
Source organism: Nelumbo nucifera (assembly GCF_055504915.1). Taxonomy (NCBI): domain Eukaryota; kingdom Viridiplantae; phylum Streptophyta; class Magnoliopsida; order Proteales; family Nelumbonaceae; genus Nelumbo; species Nelumbo nucifera. Next base: position 3,449,701 of record NC_142654.1, read on the forward strand.
CAGTTTGATTGGGAGGTGCCAGACTGGGTTATTGTTCCCGGCAGAAACCTGGGCAATATCTATGCTTTCTATAAAGGGTTCAGCATGTGCAAAGAACTGGGGCTTGTCGATCGGATCCCACGACTTGTCTGTGCTCAGGCTGCCAATGCCAATCCGCTGTACCTTCATTACAAGTCGGGATGGACCGAATTCAAGCCGGTGAAAGCTAATACAACTTTTGCATCTGCCATACAGATTGGAGATCCAGTTTCTATAGATAGAGCTGTGTTTGCCCTCCAGAATTCGGATGGGATTGTGGAAGAAGCAACTGAAGAAGAACTGATGGATGCTATGGCCCAAGCAGATTCGACTGGCATGTTTATATGTCCTCATACCGGTGTTGGTGTTGCTTTGACAGCATTGATTAAACTTAGGAAAAGTGGGGTTATTGGCCCTACTGATCGGACTGTAGTGGTTAGCACTGCTCATGGGCTGGGCTGAAGTTCATACAGTCCAAGATTGACTACCACTCAAAGGAGATTGCAGACATGGCTTGCAGGTATGCTAACCCACCAGTGCATGTAAAAGCAGATTTTGGGTCAGTTATGGATGTTCTAAAGAAGTATTTATTGAGCAAGACTCCAAAACATTAGTCCTCTTGTGCTCATTATAAGTTTGGAATGTTTGAATGTTTGATTCTCCTCGTTTCTCTTAGTTATTGCCGTTGTAGTTTTATGCATTCTTTCTTGTTTGCCTCAATATCTGTAGCATTGGATGCCAAGTTTCCGAAGTAACAATATTATCTGAAAATTACTGATAAAGCAAGTTTGGTCGCTGATTTCTTTTTATTGGTATCCTTTATTCTTTTTGCTGCTGCCTTGGACTACTTTGCATAACTTGATGTTCAAGTTTGACTTAGATATCATAAAGGGAAAATGAGTCTCCACACCTGAATTGTAATCCTCAAATCCACACTCAATCCAAACACAGCTTTTAAATTCTGAAAGGAAAATTGAGCATTACTTATAAACATGCATTGTAATGCTTATTGTTTCTTAGGATATATCAGTGCTATGAAGTTTGCTTTTGCTTGGCCATAATGAGAAATACCAGAGATCCAGCTAGTAAAACTTAAATGATTTCCAGCAACTTGGCACATAGAAATCCTTATATAATGCCATTTCTGCATCCTAGTGCTGGAAATGTTTTGTTTGGCAATATCATCTATTACTTACTATACATTCTTCTGCAAAATGACGAGCAGTTACTATGTAACTGTGATACAAGTATTATATGGAAAGGTAGAGAAGGATTACATGGAGGAGGCTAAGATTCAAGCAGAGATTGCAATATTCCCTGTCATAGTTGTCAGGAAGGGCAACAGGGTAAAGCTGGGCGATTATGGGGCCCCTAGGTGATGAAAGAAACATTAGATTACCATTATTTATATTAAAGGTTTAATTGAAGACGAGGCAATAATCATGAATATCATTCTGACATGAATATTTGTGGGGGAGGGGGTGTTATCTTGAAATTGGATGGTAATCTGATTTGGGTTTTGAGTGGTCCCCTTGCCACATGAATATCATTATCTATACAAAATAACAACATACCATCATCATCTAAGCCTCATCCTAATTATATGGGATCGGCTACATAATCTTGCTTTGTCATTCCTTTCTGTTTAATGTCATATCCACTGTTAAATTGTTGGTGCTTAAATCATTTTTTATTACTCCTTTTAGGTCTACCCCTACCCCTTCTAGCCCCTTTCATATTTTTAATTTGTTTCCTAATATATCATTCCTTTTTTCTCCCCCACCAAATGTTAATATTACAACATATTATTATTTATTTCCTAAAACCTTACCCTTTTTCTGTTATGTTACACTTCTGGTAGAGTGGCAAATTCCCATCTGTGAGAAACTAAGGATTGCATTGCTAATGTTTCATTCCTAGTAGATTGCATGGCTTTTGTGCAAAATTTGCAGCTATTGATCAAAATTCATAGTATACTAAAAGGAAAAAAGGTGCAAAACAAGACTCAACACCCATTGACTTCTGTAAGACAGAGAAAGGCTTATTGTGGGGGTAGGATCTGTTAGACTGTTAAAAACATGTATAATGGGCTACCGGCTAGGTAACCCAATCAAGAGTGAACATGGCAGTGATCCATACAACTGGCGTGTACACTTGATTAGTTAAGGTCCCATTGTACGTGCCTTGTTTGTAGCAGATGTGAAGCCTTTATTATTGTATTCATTTTGGTACAGTTCACATTTGATAATGGTCATTTTTTATATTTGACTTCTTAAGCTTCAAGTTATTGCTTTCATAAATCTTTAGCTTTCTCCACTAGAGATGGTGTTACACATTGTCAGTAGCATCTGATCCAAGTTTAAGTAAGATGGATCAACTAATAAAGTTAACAGCAGAAACCAATTCAATTGAATGAAAGCGCTTGTTGTCATTTAAGACAGATTAAGACAATGAGAAATCATTGCTGAGGTATCATCAGAACTGAAACTATTGAAGGATATATTCATAGTTCTGCATTTATTTGTTTGTTATGCTAAAAATAATGAACAAAAATGAGTTCTAGCCTTAAACGCTAAGACCTACTCAATCTCTAAAGGATATTTTTGGAGATTAACATTGCAAGGTCCACTTGCCCACCATCTCTTAATTCTTGGTTTCTTCATTTGGTTTCAGTTCGCAGTTTTGTAGGATTCACCATATTGACAATGAACATGGAAAGCGATAGATAGATATTGTAATTTGGCATTTACATGCTTCGGAGCTGGAAGGTGGTGGCTATGGCGTGGCATTGACTATCAAAGGTTCAAAATACCGCAAGATATCCACATGTATCATACGGTACAGATCAGTTTTTGAACCCACCAATACACCAAATGACCAAGTAAAGGGCCAAATGGGAGAAAATGCAGCAAGTATTTGGTTGTCCAGATATGGGAAACCAGGATTTATTAAAATGAGAGTCACTCAGTTATTTGCCAGGTCTTATGAGTGCAATTTAGACGGGCATGGGTAATTGGGTTGAGCAACCATTGAAATTTGAAGAGCCGAGGCCTGAGGGCCCGGGGCCCAATCCTCCCCCAACAAGGCAACAATGCAACATTTCTGCATCTGCCAGAATGGTGTTTGGTAATTTTACCGAAAAAAAAAACGAATGGATTTTGGTAAAAATAATGTATGTGTCTTGTTCTGTGGGCGTTTATTAAGAGAGTGTTTATATAAACATTTATCTGAAAAACGCTGTTTTAATAAATAAAAGCGTTTCAGTTTCGGCATTTTCTCATAATCGCCCATGAAACCAAACATAACCAATGCGGATACCTTGTTGACACACACACACGCAGCCATGGCAAAAGCTATGTTAATCCTAAGAAACAAGAACAAAGTCAATCTAAAATCATTGGAACCATCACCTTAACAAATCCTATATTTCAGTATTGACTGCAACAAGTTCCAAATCAATTAAAAGAAAGCTCTAATCCCTTTTGCCACCAGTCGTGTTTTCTAATACAATACAAAGAGAGCTTCTTGACGACTGAAGGACAAAAGAGAATTTTTTGCAGTTTCAACGTCAAAGCTCTCCACGATGAATGATAATAGCAATTTAGAGCAGATGCATTTGGATTTGGGCCTAAGAGCAAATTCTCTATGTCCACCCACCGATGAGTTTCTACTTTCATGAGTAATCGTACAATGATATGCTCTTATCGTCGGACACACTCACAAGCCGACCTGCCCGGACACCAGTCCCCCCTGGCGGGCGGAATGCCACCCCCCAAACCTGGTCCGTGTGATTACTCATTGTCTGCACTGAGGCCCTCATGTTCAAATCCCAAATCCGCACAGTCCGATCACTTGAGCCTGTTGCAAGTGCCGCACCATCTGGGCTTGCATCCAAGCTCAAAACCCAGCTTGAATGACCTGACATGGCTCCAACCAGGCTCTTGCCATCTGCATCGTACATGTGCACATGAGCATCATCTGAGGCTGAAAATAGGACCCGAGTGTCAACAGGGGAGTACACAAGTGATCTCACGGGCATGGAGTGACCCTCCAGGTGATGCAGGAACTTGGCTCGTGTTACATCAAAGACGGAGATTGTGCCATCCATGGAACCACAAGCCAGTCGTCTCCCATCTGGACTCCATGCAACTGAAAGGACGAACTTGCCACTGCCACTCTTATCAGAAGGCTTAGATCCTTCTGGACGTGGAACAGACAGAGTTGCTATTAGTTGCCATGTTGCAGTGTCCCATAACTTAACTGATGCGCTGCCTCCGCCAGCAACTGCTAGAATGGTGCCCTGTAAAGAGCATAATCAATTTGTTATCTTTGTGATTAGAATAATTAAATAAATATATAATTAAAAAAAGCTTGTGTAGTTTAGTCATAAAAATAAGGACTGGGTTAAAGTTTGGTAGTTCACTGAACTTAGTTCTGTAATCCATGTAAGCAATGCAGAAAATCTCAGCAAAAATAAAAGTACAGTTGTAACTAGAAATCAAAAAGACCAGAAAAAAAAAAAAAAACAAATTATAGTGTGCATGTGGTGAGAGGCATAAACCTCTCCCCCATTCATGTAATTGCAACTTAGCTCAAAACATATTTGCGCTCATAACCCCTTGTTTTGCTAAAGTGTGGGTCATATGGTTTGCCAAATGGGGATCATTCACATAAAGGATGGCTCATACATGCATATGATATTGAATGAGAAGTCTTGGACATCGTATTGTGGATGACTTGGCTCAGTAACCTTGCCTTCAACCTTGGTTTTTTTCTCAAACAAGTAAATTCTAGCAAAGTACTATACAGGTGTAGAAAAGCCATTACCCAATGTTGGCCCCATCTGACTAGTTATTTGGGGTCTTGGGAGGGGTGGACAGGATATGGACTTAACCTTTGGCTTTTATTTTTGGTAAAGTGACCTCTCTCAAACTTGAGCCAACGTTCTCATACTTGTCAATCCAAAGATTTTACCATTACACCAAGCACTAGGCAGATGTATGGGCAAAAAACAAATACGAAGTTGTGTTAAGATAAGCTTGACGTAAGACATGACCTATGCCAAAACCTAATAATATTGGTAGGGAAAGAAAACACAGAAACAGCATAAAGTTGTTTTCTATAGTGATCCCCTTGGTCTTGACTGTCTCCAACATAAATTCTCCTAAGACTCACCAGCCCTAGCTAATGAGTGAGCCACACTATTTGCTGATCTAGGGACCCAATTGAATGACCACAACAGACTAGACCCCAAAGCTCTAGGACATCTGACCAGAAAATGCAGTGTCCGTGGTTGTTCCAGCATTCTTTAGGCCAAATGGCATGACCAATTAACAGAAGGTTCCCCACTCCGTAACGATGAAAGTCTGATTTTGGTCTTTGTCAGCTGTCTTCAGTTGTATCCTGAGAAAGCATCCATAAGTGCAAAGACAGCAAAGAATTTCCAGAATTTCCAATGAAGCTATGGCGCTAGAACTTCCAACCAGCTGCTGCCAACTTCAGCCCCTGTAGAATTGCTAAAATTTCTGCTCTTGAAGAATTTCCAACCCCAGCTGGTCATGAAAAACTTGGCACTGTGTGTCCCCTGTCACCTCTAATTTTTACCCTAATACACAACATCCCCAGATTGCCAACATGGCAGCCATCAAAGTTCAATTTCCACCTGCCATGGTGTAAACGGGACGGAACAAAGGTTGGTTCTTATCTCATTTAGGAAATGCATCAACCTCCATGGACCCACCTTGGCTCTCCTTGCGCACTTGATGGCATTTACCAAGTCTCTAAGAAGGACTAAAAATAACCTTGGTCTGCTGATCAAAAAATCTTTGGTCTCATTTTCTTGACAATCGTGGAACCTGTAAGGAGGGCAATCACTTTGGTTTTAGCAGCAACCATGTCACCAATCAACAAAGTATTGCCAAAAATTAGAGTGTGGGTAACCAGGAGACAATCTTCTACACATGAACATGTAAGATTAGCTTTCATGTGTATTTTGGAGGCTGATGAATTTAACTACCCAAAACAATACTACTGCTATTACCATGATGTATCAGAAGAGTTTTCAAGTGAAAAGTGGAATGGCTATAAACATTTGTTAAATCTGCAGTGTGACCCTTTTAGCATGTAAGTGCGTTGATGATCAATATTTATGAATAAAGAGTTCATACCCAATGGCAAAGAACAAAAATCCTGCCAATACCTTCAAATTGTGTATATATTTGTGTTTGCATATGACTGTGATTTCTAATTTCGGTTGTCTACAGACAGCTAATGAGCAGTCTGATTCTGGCAATCAATTATGAAATAAAGGTTTTTCTGTATTCCTTGAACATAGAATCGTCATTGCACAGCCCTCAGCTAGAGAAAGTATAAAATGGTAATATTTGTGCAATAGGGATTGTTTCTCCAAGGTACTCTTTTTTAATGGTTAAGAAAATTAAAGTGTCAAAGTAGGGAAGTCCCATAAATGAGTTAAGAAAAACCATAGGTCAGTTCTCAAAATAGACGCTCCAAGACTACCCCACAGTTACTGTTCCCATAAAATCCTTCCAGATTCGCTCTTGAGGCAAAAATCCCTCTCCTCCCTCTTTCATCCATTTAATCATGACTTTGGAATTATCCTCCAAGGCCCCAACCACAATGATGAACAATCTAGTTTGGGCTAACGACTTAATCAATGCAGATAAGTGGAAACCAGAATTGCAGTACCTGTAGAACATCCATCAGAATTTAGCTCTGTGGTACCTAGAGGAGGTAGGTGTTTCCACGTAAAACTTAGAAGCCTAATCTCAAATTGAGCACTCCGAACTAGGTTGGAGCTCAGAAGTTAATTGGGTTTTGAATATTTTAACCCACTGGAGTTGTCATGCACCAATACAAACACCATTTGGCGTTGACATTAAGAAAAACAGAGTCAGGCAAGCAAATAATTGGTCAACCCTTCTATCGACTATGCATCAAAGAACAGGGAAAAATGATAAAAAAAAAAAACAATGTCTAAATACTAATTTTTCACGTAACACTATCAGAAACCCGTGAGAAGCTGGGATTACGAAGTAAGCATAGGAAAGGTGAAGGTTATTAACCTTAGGATCAAACTTCATTTGCCAGACTTCTGATGGTGGAGCTTCGAGAGTGGCAATTGTGGCGTTCGTATCGACATCGAAAACCCGAACAAAGCTATCGAGAGAAGCAGAAGCTGCGATAACACCGGAAGGATGGGCAGCAACCGAGACCACGCCGAGGCAGTGCCCTGTATTAGTACCCTCCAGGACGAGCTCGTCTGGTCGCCATAACTTCACAGTCTCGTCGAGGGAGCCAGTGAGCAGAAGAGCAGGCCGGGCATCAGTTGCAGGAACCCAGGTGACAGCCCATACTGATTCTTCATGAGCATTTTCGATCGATTTCAACCCTGCAAGCTTCATTGATAAATCATAAAACCCTAGAAGCAGAAACCCTAAAAACAAAGGCGAGGAGCAAGAAAGCTCTCTCTGGCGCGTTTCGTTTCTGTCTGACTTCTTTTTGATTCGTAACCTCTGGCTTCGGTTGAGTTCGAATTCTTTGCTTGGTGGCCGGCCCGTTTACTGTTTTTCAGTTACTGCTTTTCTTGTGTGCAGCCTGGCACCTGCTCAACGATTTTGGTTCAATACTTGACGTATGGAGTACCCTATGATTTATCAAATGGGCAAAAACTAACATATTCTTTGAAAAATTATTTAAGGTATTCTTATGGTTTTTATAATAAAAAATTCATTTTTATTCAAAATTAATGTCAAACAAATCTTAAAAACCCAATCGAAATTCAGCCTAAAAATTATTTAAGGAATTCACCAGGGAGGGGTCCCTTATTTCGCAGAAATGAAATTGCAACATTGCTATTTACTATATTAAAAAAATACAATAGTTTCTTAATAATAAATTTGCAATTATAAGTAATCAAGTCTTGAAACTCATATAAAGACTTAAAAGAGATCATCATGTGCTCGTTTTTTAAATATTGCTTCAGCAAAGCATTTAATATAAAAGAATTCGATCATACAGTGATAGTTCTGAGTTTTACTTCATAGTTGTCTTTTGTTTCACATCGAGAACTCCTAGTTGACTTGGACAGTAGGACCGTTCGGCTTGAGAACCGTCCAGGCAACCGGTTCCATTTTACTCCAAACCCAGTCCCTGGCCAAAAATTGTTGAATCAGTCAATGACCCATTGACCCGAGTGTTCGAACAATCGACCCGTTGACCCGTTCAATGGTTTTTGTCCATTTTTTAAAATTATTTTTTAATTTTCATTGTCATAATAGGCCATTCGTTTGAATTGGACGGTCGAACCATCAACCTAGAAACCGGTGGCCAAAACGGTTTCGTTTCCAGGTCATTTTTTTCTAGATGTCAATAATTAGACAAAATAACTTTGTAGTCATAGTCATGGGAAGGGTGGACATTGCAAGGGATTCCAGAACCTTGAAAGATAAATTCAAAGTGACCTTAAACACAGAAAAAAATTGGCGGTGAATCCACCAAATAGGGTTGTTCATAAGAAGACCCAACCCGACCAAACTTACCAACCCGAGTCAGCCAAGTTTTCTTTAGCGTCGGTCGGTTTCGGGTTACTAAAAAGCATAAACCCGGTTCAGTTTCGGTTTTCACACATGAAAACCAAAACCGAACCGACTTAGTTCCTAGTTAGTACTTAGTAGTTAGTACCTAACTTAGTTTCTACTTTATAATTACTTATAGTTACTTATAGTTTCTATTTTCTAGTATTCTCTTTAGGAATGCCATTAATGGCAAGCATTGCAAGACAAGAAATGCCATTAATCCTATTAATAGCTTCTTGCATTCTTTTGGAAGATTTAAAGAAAGTACCCTATCCTCTAAGGTCCTTTACACCAAATAGGTAATTACAATTAGGTGTCTTTTTTACTTAGATTAGAAGCCTTCTTAAAAATTCCAAATTCCAGTATTCTTTATCTAACACAATTTGACTTTTTCTTTTCTTGGTAACTTCTAACTTGGTCCGCCCTTACTCCCTTAGCCCCTCAACTCAAGCACTCAAACCGACTAGGTCGGTTTTGCCTAACACAGGGTCGGTTTCGGTTTCATTTTCAAGCAACCCGACCAGGTCGGGTCAGTTGGAAAAACAACAGTAAACCAACCCAACCCGACCCGTGAATAGCCCTAACACTAAACTGAAAAAGCCAAGGAAAAAAATCAGAAAATTGAGTCCAAAGTTTTGCTTTGAGACGGAGCTAAACATACATGCAATCAAAGAAAGAGACAAAAGCAGATTGTCTTGTAAGAAAGTTAAAAAAAAAAAATTGCACATGAAAACACAAAGAAAAAACAAAAGGTCAGAAATAAAATGGTGGTAAACCCTAGACCGTACACGCTCAAATAAAGCCAACAGTAGAAGAAACCTTTGAATAGTAAAAATCCAAAATCATAAAAAACCATAGTTTTTGAACTGCCATTGATCCGGATGGACAGACATTTCGGCCCAAGAACCCTCTAGGCAACTGGTTCCGTTTTATCCAATCCCGGTCCTTGGCTAAAAGCCACTAAATCGATCAATGACCCATTGATCCAGACGGTCAAACTGTCAACCCGTTGACTCGTTCAATGGTTTTTTATCAAATTTTTTTATTTTTTTTAATTGTGAACCGTCTAGGCAACCGATTCCATTTTATCCCAATCCCTGTCCCTGGCAAAAAACCATTGAATCGGTCAATGACCCATTGACCCAGGCGGTAGAGTCGTCGACTTGTTGACCTGTTCAATTGTTATTGGCCGTTCTTTTTTTTTTTTTTTAATTTTTGTTGTTAGAATGGGTCGTCCATTCAAACCGGACAGTCGAACCATCAACCCGAAAATCAGTGGCCAAAACGATTCTATTTTTGAGTCGTACAAGTCACACACTTGAATGACATAACACATATGATACTGCTTAATGGACCACACACACTCAAATTTTTGCGTGTAATTTTTGTTGAAGAAGAAGACCAAACACACACACACAAAAAAAAAAAGCAGAAAATGAAAAATAGGAACATATCGCACATGCTCGAATAAAGCCAATAGTAGAAGAAACATTTGAATAGTGAAAATCCAAAAGCATAAAAAAACCATGGTTTTCGAACTGTTGTTGACCCGGACAGATGGGCATTTTGGCCTAGGAATCGTCTAGGCTACCGGTTCTATTTTACCCTAATCCCGGTCCCTAGCTAAAAACTATTGAATCAACCAACGACCCATTGACCCGGGTGGTTGAACTATTGACCCATTGACCCGTTCAATAGTTTTGACCATTTTTTTTAATTGGGAACCGTCCATGCAACCGGTTTTGTTTTATCCCAATCCCGGTCCTTGACAAAAATCGTTGAATCGGTTAATGACCCATTGACCCAAGTGGTCAAACCGTTGACCTAATGGTTTTTGGTCATTTTTTTAATATTTTTGTTGTCAGAACGGGTTGTTTGTTCGAATCAGACGGTTGAACCATCAACCCAAAAACCGGTGGCTAGAACGGTTCCATTTTCGAGCCATATGAGTCATACGCTTGAATGATATAACACATACGATACTGCTTAATGGACCTCACACACTCAATTTTTTGCCTATAATTTTTGTTGTCAGAATGGGTCGTCCATTCGAACCAGACGGTTGAATCGCCGTTTTTTTTTTTAATTGCGAACCATCTAGGCAACTGGTTCCATTTTACCCCAATCTTGGTCCCTGGCCAAAAACCATTGAATCGGTCAATGACCCATTGAGCGTAGTGGTCGAATCATCGACCCATTGACCCATTCAATGGTTTTTGGCCATTTTTTTATTTTTTTTTTAAATTTTGTTGTTAGAACGGGCCGTCCATATGAGTCATGTACTTGAATGATATATCATGTATGATACTGCTTAATGGACTTCACACACTCAATTTTTTTCCTATAATTTTTGTTGTCAGAACGGGCTGTCCGTTCTAACTAGATAGTTGAACCATCGACCCAAAAATCGGTGGCCATAATGATTCCATAATTTTTTGCTTGTATTTTTTGTTGTCAGAATGGGTCATTCGTTCGAATTGGATGGTCGAACCATCAACCTAAAACCGATAGCATATATATAATATATATTAAATTCTTCATTTAGAATTTTCAATGAAGAATATATATATAAAAGATTCTTTTATCCAAAATTAATGCCAAACAGATCTTAGAATCCCAATCCAAGTTCAGCCTAATACTTTATAGGGATAAGTTAACTGCACTCCACCCCAGAACTCTGAATTTAATTGCAAACCTACAACAATTCAAAATTATAAACACCTCCACACACCCATACCCGCCTAGCCTGGCACTACCCCAATTGTACAATAAAACTAAGATTTCTGAGGTAGATTGAACAGTAAAAACCCCTACTTTATATTTATAGATCTAGATTTTCTTCAAGAGAAATCCTACTCCAATAGTACTAAATTGAACAATAAAAGCTTTTTGTCATACTAATGGGTTTGTTATTACTAATAAATTGAATAAATAAAAATACCCTTGCATCTGAGACATGGGAATCACATTGAAATCAAAGTCTTGTATTTTTTTTGGTATTTAACCCAACACATTAACAAAGGCAGGTGGAAATAGTGGGACTCGAATCACAGCATATCCGCTGGGACTATCATTCTAAGCCACCACTCAGTTGGTTAAGTCTTGTAGTTTGATTTTGAAAATAAAGTCTGTCCTAGATGTTGGCCAAACTGATGTAGGTAGGGTGTCAATGGGGTTTGGGGTGGACTCGGTCCTTATCAAACTCAATTTAAACGGATTGAACGGACCAATAAAACATACTGAAATGGACCAATTCTGATTTAATTGTCTTATTGGATTGTATTGAATCTGGTGCATTTGCAATGGATTTATATTGAACCGGATCAAATTGAACCAATATCCAGTTCATTAACATAAGAGTACATAATTTAGAGTTGGACCCAATCTAAATTAAAACCAATTTAAACAGTTTGGGCAATCTGAACATTGAATTGGACCAGTCTATAATGATCCAAAGTATTCATCGGATCTGATTGGACCTGGTCCATCTGTAATGGATTCATACTAGATCAGATTGGATTGGACAAATATCCAGTTCATTGACAGCTCTACTAATGCATTAATCCTGTCTTTTAAGGCTCTGCTTTGGAAATTGATCTTAGTATTAGATACCCAACTTCACTTTGTGGAGGAAGAATATAAGAGATTAGCATTGCATACATTAGATCTGATAGTAAATATAATGATTCATTTTATTTGAGAGACAGAGAGATCTTTTCATTCATAGATGCATGAAAGGTGTAGAACCGGATGCCAGATTTGAATTTCCCCTTGTACAAGAAACAACAAAACAATGTGTGTCTAGGAGCCTTGTTCCACTAAGTTGTTGTCATGCCCTACGGCCCCTTTCAAGTACTAGCAATGATGCTTACTGATGGAGAATCTCAAGCTTTTAAGTGGATAGAATGTCGAACCTAGTAAAGGGGATATGTACGCTACCTTATTCTCCAATTAACTTTGATGACCTAACGAGAAGACTGATTGGCTAGGTGAAATGCTGAAGATCGTATTATTCAAGCTCAAATACTTGGACCGGAGGTCGAACCTGCCTCGTGCATACCCCCCAAGAAAAACAAAATGTTGTGGGACCAAATAACTATTGGGTGAAAGATGACTTCGTATGGTTGTTTTTGATCGACATAAGATAAGAGAGAAATAAAGAGTTAAGGGAAACCCACTATGATGGTGTTTGTCTCCTTTACCGTTTGAAATGGAGAGTTTGTATGGTGAAATGATACCAGTTGGTTTATATAGGCATTTTTTTAATAGAGTTTGAAATGATATTTGGGTTCTGTTCTTTTCGGTAAGTTATTTATCTGGGTAAGATTTTTTTAATAAACACTTATCTAGGTAAGTGCATTTATTCATATTTTTTTATTTTTCATGTAAATAAGCTAATGCTCATTTTAACCATAAAATTCCATTATTAAAAAGGGCATTTTTGTCGCATTCAAGTGTTGACAACTTTCCTCTGAGGTGAGAAAGTTATTTATCCACCTAGGAGATGGGTATCACTTACCCAAGTAACCAGGAAAATAACTGTCCCCACATAAATCTGAAAAAAGAACATAGGATTCTTGGTTTATGGGAACCAAAATCCCATTGACCAACTTTCCCCCCTCTCAAAATCCAATAAAAAGAACACCACCTTGGTGGTGACCTACGAGATGTGCTCGCCGACAAATTCGGCATGCATACCCCAACACTCCCAGGTTTCTCTGAAGTTGGCCCATGTATCGAATGTTCCGAAGGATGGTTAACGTGCATAGCGGTTATCTCCGATGATTTCGAACTGGTAAGGCACGACCTCCCGGAAATCTCGGATGCGGTGCGTGAAGCCTATACCAAACAATGCCTATATAAAGGCACCAACCACAATGACACAAGGTACGCGTGATTATTTACTCACTAGCATTCAAGCATTCGAGTATTCAGCTCACATCCATAGTATAGAACTGACTTAAGCATTGAAGTGACCTCGCTGGGTTAGCCACCCTAGGTTCTCTGATCTATTATTTTGCAACTTGGTCCAGCTCGCCGTGCAACTAGAGTTTGGATCATCTTCCAGTTAGGAGTATCTAGATCACACTCCATCAATTGGCGCCGTCTGTGGGAAACGCTACAAGAAGCTAAGTTCTCACCTTCTAAAAAGCTAAGTCCTCATCTTCCAGAAAGCTAAGATCTCACCTTTTAAAAATTTAAGTTTTCGCTCTCTAATTTTCATTTTTTATGAACTAAAAACCATTTTTGACCAACACCAACATCTAGAATGAATATCAATTATTGGGGGGCAAGAACATCTGTGATGAACCTTGAGAACTCCCTTGTGACAATCAGACAAATTCAGGCCAAACCCAACATTCCCAGTGCCCCAGATAAATATACTGCTACCGCATGTGAACGCCCCTCTCCCCGTGGTAGAGCTATCAGCAGTTCCTGCCGGGATTGAAGCGTGAAAATTCTATGAGATGAAGCATGAATTTCTAGATCTGAGCATGGGAGAAGCCCGATGTAAATAGCAACAAAATGACCTCAACTCATCCTCAATAGCAATCAGCCAAGATGAGGCCTCATCAGCCCCGTTTTGCGAGGTCTCCTTTACAAGTCAAGCTCTTTGTGGCTCCCGTAGGAGCCGACGACCAACGAACTGCATGGATGCCCTTGTAGGTCGAGCCTTCCAAAGCTCCTGTGCGAGCTGGCGACCTAAAGTCAGTAGTGTTGCCCCCGTAGGTCGAGCTCCCAGTGGCTTCTTGTAGGAGTAGATGACCGACGTCACTATGAGGCTAATGCAGTGCAGCCGTGGCCCTGAATTGTCGACCCATGCCGACAACTTTATGTATCAACAACCCTCACAAGGGGGGGGGGGGGGGGGGCAGAACATGTACATTGTGGTCTCGCAAGCACTCACCCAGGAAGTTACTACAGAATGACCACCTGCTTAGGCGGAGAAGTCAGGCCGCACGTCGGCTAAATAATATTATGGGGAGTGGACTATGAGTCGCTCCCAGAGCCCAAGGGTCACGACATCGAACAAATAGTGACCTCGGCGCTAAACATGAATAAAACCTAGTCGCCTCTTCGACATGGGCAACATAAGACCCAGTTGCCTCTTCAGAACGGGCGGAATAAAAAAACTGTTTGCGTTCAGCCCCATCGGTGTGCAGACAGGTCCGGTACATACCGTTCCGCCTCAGCCTCATCGGTGTGCAGAAGAAGAAAGAGAAAAAGAAAGACAGAAAAAAGAAGCGAAGGAAGGAAGACTAATTTAGTACAAGAAAGAGAAACAAAGGAAAGACTAGACCATGATAGATGCAAACTTGGCTGATCTCTTCACAATAGACCTCCACCTCGGTTTCAAGCTCTGCATCGAATTCGCTAGCTACTCTTTCGAAAATCGGCTTGAGGGACACTGTGTCGAAGTCTACCTAGGTGGAGCAACCTGATAAAGCAGTCACACAGAACCCCTTCTTGATGACGGCATGATGAGTTTTGCTCTTGAGGTACTTAGTCGGATTGCAGAACCCCTTGATGGTCGCATCCCTAATAAGGTAGATGTCCTCGAGGTACCTGTTCCACCTCTCCTCGAGCGGATGAATTTGCTCTTGTACCTCGATAATCAAGACTGCGAGGTCCTGCGTAAGTCTGCAAACACTTGGACTCTTCCGACATGAGGAGCAAATTGGATTGACGCCAACGACTATGAGCTCATCAAACAGTCATTCCGGTCCAAAGGAACAATCTACTCCCTTCGCCGAGTTGCCCTTAGCTCGGGAGTGGGGGGAAATTGATGAGGGCGGATTTGGCCCTCCAATAACCTCATGACACATGGCATCCCGAAACAGTTAAATGACACCCAGATGCCACCTAAGTGATGATTTGGAGTCGCAGATCGTAGTTCGTCTTCGCCCCAACCTGGCAACCTGCCTTTATCGCTGACCTGGCGACCTCGACCACAACTTAGGTTGGTTTGCAGCACCTCGTCTAGGGACGATCTGTAGCACCTCATCACCGGCTGAAGTGACCTTGACGCGAGGCGCGACCTCTCTTGAGGGCTTGCCGACCTAACTGAGGACAAGGCGGTGACCTGCGAGATGTGCTCACCGACAAATTCGGCATGCATACACCGACACTCCCAGGCTTCCCTGAAGTTGGCCCGCGTACCGAATGTTCCGGAGGATGGTCAACGTGCATAGCGGTTACCTCCGAGGATTTTGGACCAGTAAGGCACGACCTCCCGGAAATCTCGGATGCGGTGCGCAAAGCCTACACCGAACAATGACTATATAAAGGCACCAACTGCAATGACACAGGGTACGCGTGATTATTTACTCACTAGCATTCAAGCATTCAAGTATTCAGCTCGCATTCACAATATAGAATTGACTTAAGCATCGGGGCGACCTCGCCGGGTTAGCCACCCTAAGTTCTCTGATTTATTATTTTGCAGCATGGTCCAGCTCGCCGTGCAACTGAAGTTCGAATCATCTTCCAGCTAGGAGTATCTTGATCGCGCTCCATCAACCATGATCAAAGAAAACGATGGAGCTATTATAAAAAAAAAAGAGGGAACTGATTAGTTCTTCTAAAAGTGTTGACTTCATTCCTTGATTTAGTGTAGATTTATCTGGGGTTAGAAGAGAGAACCGAATGGGTAGATTTTTCTGGGGTTATAAGAGGGAACTGGATGGGTAGATTTATTTGTGTATATGTTTTTAATTTTTGTCACACCTAGAATCTGAGTATCTAACTAAGATTGCAGTTCTCTCTCATTAGTTCTCTATGCAGGCCCAATAGGGTGAGAAGACTCCCTTACAGCTGAAATTTCTGTTATTCTGGTATAAAGCTAGCTAAACATCCTAATTTAAGGCAACTGGAGGTCGAAGGTGACTCTATGTTGGTGACTCTAAAGCTAGCTAAACATCTAACTAAGATTTATCTACAATGACCGGTTCATTGGGTGCTAGTGGTTGTATCTCTTAAAAATGCCATTTTTTCTGAATTAATAAAATTCCTTTAAAAAAAGGATCCACTCCGGGGCTGTGGAGTAATTTTGGGTTAAAAAAAAGGGAAGAAAGACTCTTTAAACTATTGTGACACTTTAAGATCACAATCCCATTCCTAAGAAATTAGCACATCAGAATGCAACTATTAGAAAACTCAAATTGACAACAAAAAAGAAAAAAAAATCAGATCACCGAAAATTAAAAAAAAAAGCCCTTGGTGCTGGACATATAGAGAAACTTATGGTTTTTTTCCTTGCTTCCATGTCTGCATTAGTTTATTTTTTTGTACTTTAGAGAGAACATAGTTTGAACTTTCATGGGGATGGATCCTTGAATTGAATGGTGTTTTTCATGATTTTTATTTAATATCTGATCTTGAATTCCCGCCAAGTAGTAATCACTTACTGGTGCAAGTGAGTGAATGTAAAAATAATTATTGATCGGGAAGTGTATTAAATATTCACCATAAACAATAAATTGATCTGAAAGTTCATTTACTTGATTAAGTATCCATCACTAATCCATATATGAATTGAGGCAGAGGTTCTCATCACAATACTGATTTAAAGATCAATACCAAGTTTTCATGCGAGTTGATTCTTTTAACTCTATAGGGATTTTAATCACTAATTGTGGTTTTATTTTATAATAACAACTTTAATATAGTTTTGAAGGATATCCAAGCATGTAGTTTTCTTTATTGGATTGTTAACAAGATCTAAACAAAACATTAAGAAAACAGTTAGAGTAGAAAAGTGCAAGGAACTAGCTTGAAGTCCACTAGCACAACACAGCTTGCCATGAGCCCCCAAACAACAAATTGGAAACTGAGCCTTGTCACATCCAATGGCCTAATCCATAGCCCCCGCCCCCAAGCCCAATCTACATCTCATAACACTTTAAGCTAAGGGTCCATTTGGTTCAGACGGGAATCAGAATTATAATTGGAATAAGCTGGAATGAGATCTCATTCCCAAGGGAGGGGGAGTGAATGGCCATTTCCTCAAATGGGGGAATGCCACTCCACCAGGAATGGGAATGTGATTCCGATTCTACCCAAACAGTTGGAATCGGAATGGGCTATTTCAATTCAGATTTGAGACCCCTATTCCCACAAGACAGGCCCTAGGAACAATTAGCCTCCCAAAGCCTAAAGCACATTGGTTTTTTTCTTTATTTCCTTGAGCTTTTAGTAATTGATTATATTATGATTTTCATATGCACTCTTATATAAAATCTCCTATGCATAAGCATTACTTTGGAAGGTTCTAGCATCTCGCCTTACTCCCCTGCCTTTTAAAACATTGCATAAGCATTACTTTTTTTTTTTTTTTTTTTTGAGAAGCATTACTGATATTGCATCATACAAATCTCTCTCTAAAACTAGACAAAATAACATTTGAATCAGACTTCACACAAATCCCTGACAATTAAAATACTCTAAATTATAAACATATTTGATGAAATAATTCTGCAGCCACAGAACCGCATTTCATTAGACAGGAAAAAAGTTTTATATAAAAATCACTTAAACATTTTTCTAAATCACTTCTCCTATTTTCTACCACATGGAGGAATTGATAACAACTTTCATTCAAAAGAAAAGGGAATGAACGATATGAGAAGATGCTATAATGTAGGGGCACCTAAGCTGAAAATAGGGTGATGTAATAAATATATGTGATGCAATTGCTTGGGCTGAGAAAAGGGAAACAACAATCATGTTTTTCTCTAGGCCTGCATAGAACTTATATATGTCTATGCAGGGTGATGTAGTAAACATATGTGATGCAATGGATATTTATATTGTCTGATTACCATTCTATGTTATTAGTGTGATGATGCTATTAATATATACTTGTCAGGTCTGATCTGGAAGCTGTTTTAATTGCAACCTTTGATGCTATTTTTCCTTGAAAGAATGCTGAAACTGGATTGAGTTCACAACAGTACATCATCCGTGTATTTCTTAATGCTACAAAATTTTCCTTCAGCAGTACCACCATTCCGGCTAACCTCTGCAAGAGAGAGTCCACAATGCCAAGATTATGTAATTCCTATCATCCAGATTATCATTCAGATGTTTTGAAGTTGGATGATGGAGAAACAACACTTAGGCTTTGACATCTTTGAAATTTGCAAGTTTAATGGCATCTAATTCCGCTTTTGAATTTTTTGATTGTTTTAGTTTAAGAGGAGGAACTAGCCTAATTATAAAATTAATTGAAGCATGGATTTTTCATAGATTTGATGCCTCAAAACTTAGACCCTTGGTTAGTATCTCTTGGCCTTTAAATTTAGTTTATTTGTATCAAATGTGTGGCGAGCTTGATATGCAAAGAAATCATAATTACTGTGGTATTTGGCAATATGCAAAGAAAAGACCCAACATCTTAGATATGCTTTTGCATCTTACTATGGTGGAGAGCACAAAACTAAATAGATCAAAATGATTTAAGTGGGGAGTCCAGACAAAATATAAATGTTTGAATGAGTCTAAATTTTGTTTACCAATAAAATTACAAAACTCTAATACCAACGCTTCAGTGTTCACTCTTATGCCATTAAGCTATCATTCCAATACTTGCAAAATCTTTTGGCACACATATAACACAAGCCTTAAGCTTTACTGATTAATGAACATCTATCATTTGGAATCCAACTTAGCTCTATTGTCCAAGGGCAGTAACACAATTATAGTTACAGGTCAGTTGGTTGCAAAATAGGACTACTAGCTGTTGTTGCATGGGGCCATAACTTGTCATATGAAATTCAAATGACGTGGGCCCATCATTGGTCTGTATCAAATGTGATGGTTACAGTCAACATCATTAAAATATGATTCTAAAAATATATATAAGTTGGATTACATCAACTAGTTTGGCTGTTTGGCCCTTAATTCACTTCATTAATTCATAATATGAGAGGGAAAGAAACATGGGAAAATGAATTTTCTCATTAAACAAACATATGAAAATGATTTTTTTCACTATTTCCCCTTGTACAACCAAACAGTGGAAAGTAAAATTTTCACACTTTCTCATCCCATCCCATCCCATCCCACCATTTTCCATCCCACCCAAACTTTCCCTCAAACGAAATGGAGCCTAAGTTATTTATTTGAGTAAATGCATTTATCCAGGTAAGTGTTTTTTAGGAAAGACTTACCCATGTTCTTTTATTTTCCTTGTATATAAGGCAATGACCATTTTAGTTATAAAAATCCATTATTACAAGGGGCATTTTTGTCCCATTTAAGTGTTGGCAACTTTCCTCTAAGGTGAAAAAGTTATTTATCCACTTAAGAGATGAGTATCACTTACCCAAGAAAATAAACTTTTCCTGATCCCCACATAAATCTGATTCCCCCCTCTCAAAATCTAGAAAAAGAACGCCCCCAGAAAGTAAAATAAGTCCTTATGAGTGTTTTTTGCTCTTTGAGCCACTAGATGTGCTAGGATATTATACTTTCTAATTCCTATTTACACAATAAAAAGAAATGGATCTAAATTGCAAGAGTTGTTGTTTGGTATTAAACAAAAGCCAAAGGCAAGACCAAAGTAGAGAAGATTTTGATTAAAACACTTGAATCATTCAGGCTCTGTTCGTTTTTTGGTAAGTAATTTATCTGGGTAAATACAATTATCTGTGTAAGTTTTTCTTGGGAAACACTTACCCAGATAAGTGCATTTATCCATGTTCTTTTATTTCTCAGGTAAATAAGATAATGACCATTTTAATAATAAAAATCCATTATTAAAAGGGCATTTTTGGTCAATGGAAACTTTCCCTGGTCCCCACATTAATCTGAAAAACGAGTATGATATTCCTGGTCAATGGGAACCAAAATCCCATTGACCAACTTTTCCCCTCTCAAAATCTAAAAAAGAACGCCCCCTCAATGAATTGAGTATATCAAAATCTTGTTTTTAAAAGTTAAACAGTATGCTATATTCTTTGCAAAATAACGAACAATTCAGCTTCCTCAACAGATTCCAAATTCACAGCTTTACCCCAACAATACCTAATAAGCAAAAGAATTGTTTGGTAAGGCGATAGGACCAACAGAAAATAAATTTGGGGATAGGCTGAGAGTGAAAACGATTAAGTCTGTTTGGGTATTCAGTCTTAAATTAAACTTCTTAGATAACAGAAGATATAGACATATTAGAAGTGGGCTGCATTACCATATTGAAAAATATTATTGACTCTCATCAATATCCATTGCGGTGAAACTTGTCTTTAAAACATTTTGCATTTTTTTGCAAATTAGGTACAATAGAGAGTAATCTCATACATATATGATGAGATATGTATTATTTATTAATACATATATGATGTGGTAAATTAGTAAAACATATTTCATCAACACAACGCCAATATACCAAACACGCCCTTAATATTTTATCAAAGATTATGTCCGGGTTAGTGAATATAAAGTCGGGTCACATTCTGATTTAGCTTAACCCGTACTTAACCCCAATACGCTGACATACTTGTCGAAGGCCAGAAGAGCTCTTGCGTGAAGGAACAGTTGATCCGTCACTCCGCATGTCACCCACGTGTGAGAAGGATAAGTCATAAGTTTTCCGTAGCTAAAGGTCTTTCCTTCCTGAGTTCAGATGGGCTCCCTACTCAGAGCGCCCCACAACACATCGCCCCCGTGCATTGGGAACATCTCCTGTAAATGCACGGGGCGCGCTCGGTCTTGGTGGGGAGCCCATCTAAATTCTCCTTCCGCGGGTAGTAGGCTCTTGAGTCTTGAGTTCTAAGACTTCTTTAATTTTTTCTGTTGATATTTAAATGCGATTGAGGGCACGCAGGCTAATTGCAATTTGGCACTCCACAGGTCACCTTCCTCCGAGTCCCTGAAACAGAGAAGTGAGATGGAGACGAAACAGAAACGTGAGCAGTTCAAAGGCCAGCCGAGACTACCGAAATTTGCAGTCCCGAAACGTTACGATCTGAAGCTCAAACCGGACCTTGTCGCCTGTAAATTCACTGGAATCGTGGAGATCGACGTCAACATAGTTGAGGACACTAAATTTATCGTTCTCAATGCAGCTGATCTCATCGTTGATAATGGCTCTGTGTGGTTCAGGAATCGGAGCTCGTCCAAGGTATAAATTCTATTCACAATCTTTCGTCCTTTTTTTCCTGAACCGGCGTGGGAATTACTTATCGGATGAATAGAACTCAGAGATGATAGGACTTTTTCTGATGTTTCTGTCAGGAATTTCGACCTTTGGAGGTTGAAATGGTGGAGCAGGACGAGGTCATGGTGTTGGAGTTCGAAGACATTCTTCCCGTCGGAGAGGGGATTTTGGCTATCGGATTTGAAGGAACCCTAAATGACAAGATGAAAGGATTCTACAGAAGGTAATTTAATGTGCTACTCTCTCACATACGTAATTTATTTTGTTTACTTGCTTATGAAGTTCTATCGGGGATTAATAATTGTTTTTATCTAGTACTTATGAGATTAATGGGGAGAAGAAGAACATGGCGGTCACACAGTTCGAACCCGCAGATGCGAGGCGCTGTTTTCCATGCTGGGACGAACCTGCCGTTAAGGTGTTTGAGTGTTTCACATTATTTTTCTTTTTCATTGCTAATGAATATTCGGCAATATGATGTTCTCCTGTTTCAAATCCTTATCTGATTAGTTTGATGAAACTCTGTTACCACTTTGATTGATTTGTTCGTCGTTAGGAAACCATGTGGATGCAATTATTTCATTCAAGTTTTATCCTTAAAATTTGAAAACAAAAATACCTTCATAGTCTAAAATTGATGTACGAGGGGAATGTTAATGGAGATGGAAATGAAATAATTTTATAAGTTAGCTCATTTATAATTCTTGTCTCTTTTTCGATTATCAATCTGTCTTAGGTAATGCGTTTATGCTTTCAAAATTCAAATGCTGTGGGAAACTACTATTAATATGATTTCATCCTGTGTTTCTTCCAAATGTCCACTCAAAGTTGGTGATTTACCAGTGCTTGTGACCATCGAAATATAATATTCTGATTGTACATATAAATAAGAAGTTATTTTCTCCCGCTTTACATGCTATTATGCTTATCATTGTTCTCCGTTTGTGCTACTTCCAGGTTTATTTCAATTCTATTTTGTTCCCTCCCCTATAAGAGTGGTGTTAGGATCATATCTGCGGGATTGCTGTTTAAATGTGCCTCAGATAAAACTAGCCAAGTTTATAATGATTGATAAATATTCCTAAAATCTTCGGCTAACACCCTGTGTTCCAGGCAACGTTCAAAATAACATTGGACGTGCCATCTGATCTGATGGCTTTGTCCAATATGCCAGTTGTTGAAGAAAAGCTTGATGGACATTACAAAACAGTTTTCTTTCAGGAGTCACCAATTATGTCAACTTATTTGGTGGCTATTGTTGTTGGCCTGTTTGATTATGTAGAAGATGCGACACCTGATGGTATAGAACTATGCAAGTGCTATCCTCCATTTCTTGTATAAGGGTTGCTTGCATTTCTGATCGCCTTGATCTTTGCATCAATTTTTAGGGGTTAAGGTTGGGGTGTACTGCCAAGTTGGTAAGGGAAATCAAGGAAAATTTGCTCTAGATGTTGCTGTCAGGACACTCGATCTATATAAAATGTATGTTTTCTTAACAACTTTTACTTATTATTGATTTCTTTTTGAGAGATCAGGTGTTTGCATGGTGCTTTTGGATATTCAGTGTCTAACATGCTTTTTTCAAGTTATACAGGTACTTTGATGTACCATATCCACTTCCCAAATTGGATATGGTTGCCATTCCTGATTTTGCTGCTGGGGCCATGGAGAACTATGGTTTGGTTACATATCGTGAAACAGCTTTACTCTATGATGACCAGCATTCAGCAGCTGCTAACAAGCAAAGGGTATGTAAAATAGTTTGAGATTTGATATGGATGTCAAAATTCACCATGTCATTCTATTTTAGAGTCATCTGGTCTATGTTAAGAAATGTCTCTTTGAATGTCTCATAACGACAATTTGCTTCGTTTCAGGTTGCTATTGTAGTGGCCCATGAGCTGGCACACCAGTGGTTTGGAAATCTTGTAACAATGGAATGGTGGACTCATTTGTGGCTTAATGAGGGATTTGCCACATGGGTATACTGATGAAATCCTTTACCTCTATTATATACTGGCAGGATTGAAGATAATGTAGTAAATGCCCAATTGCCCATTAAACAACTGTGTTTTCAGGTGAGTTATTTAGCAGCTGACAAGTTGTTTCCCGAATGGAAAATTTGGACCCAATTTCTTGACCAAACTACTGAGGGTCTTAGGTTGGATGGGCTTGCAGAGTCACACCCTATTGAGGTAATTAACTATGATTAATCTTTCATCCAAGTGGTATGTTCCGGAAGTTGGATTACTTCTTGTTAGTATTTGCATTTTTATTTAATTCAGTATATGCTATTTTCTTAATATTTCCTACAATGCCCATGTTTCAGGTGGAGATTGGCCATGCTGGTGAGATTGATGAAATTTTTGATGCAATAAGTTATAGAAAAGGTGCCTCTGTTATCCGTATGCTGCAAAGTTATCTTGGTCCTGAGTGTTTTCAGGTTAGGCCATTTGGTTTCTTCTTTCCATGTTTCCCCTTACATGGTTCCCATAGTCTCTGTATATATATTATTTGATAATTCCATAGTCTCTGTATATCTTGGTCATGCTGTGGATGTTTTGTAACTATTAGACTAGGAGCTATTCATAACATTCCTTGGATGTAAAGTATTTGTAGACAATTTGACAGAATATGCAGTTAGAATCAAACGACAAATTATGGAGTTTGACTATGATACTGGAAAGGCATGATACCCAAAAAATTCGCAACCAATCAGCTGGTATCATAAAAGGGGTAACCATTCAGTTAGTTTTTCATCAAAATTTGCGCCCGGGGGGGGCATTGGTCAAAGTTCTTTTATCATTCCTTTCTAGCATCATAGATATTTCTCTAATTATGAGAAGAAATAAGAAATGTACAGCATATGAAACATTGAACTGCTCTTTCTTTTTGGATTATTTAACAACAGACATGGCACTGAATAGATAGGAATGGTGGAAGTTTGGAACATGATTTATATATCTGACATATGGTTTGGAGGCTTTGTTGAGTTGAATATGGTGTTCTAATGTTTTAGGAGCTATCTTTCTCTTGCAATGAACATGATTTTTTTTTTCATGCAATTAGAGATCGTTGGCTTCATACATAAAAAGGCATGCTTACTCAAATGCAAAGACAGAAGATTTATGGGCTGCTCTTGAGGAGGGATCTGGTCAGCCAGTTAACATGCTAATGAACTCATGGACAAAGCAAAAGGGATATCCGGTTGTCTCTGTGAAGGTCAATGATAACAAGTTGGAGTTTGAGCAGGTTTGCTTATTACCCACTTCAAAGTGCTGTTTTCAGCCATCCAATTAGAAGCAACACTTATTAGCTAGTAGACAGCATGGTTTCTAGACATGCTCTTTTGGGTATATATTTCTTTTGAATTCACTTTCCGGATGACGTTTCTAGCATTGAAATCATGTTTACTTGTTTAGGTTGAAAATAGTTGGTTTCCATGCACAATTTAATTGTTCCAAGAATACAAATGCTTAATTGAAGAGAACAAGAATTATTGTCTTATATGCATGAGTAGGTAATTAGTTACATGCCAATTGAACACAAAGTCCTTCCTACAAAACCCTTGAAATCTGTAAGGCTGGAGCCTAGTCCATAAGAAAACTACCATGATCACTGCACAATCAAAGAGAAGTGCCATCCTTCCCTTCAAAGACCCTATTATTTGTTTCTTTCTAGATAGTCCAACAAATAGTAAAAGGTATTATGGCCCATGAGGCCACAACTAACATGTGCCCATCATCTCTTTTCTCTATTTACTTGATCCTCTAATTCTTAGTACTTGTTTTTACTAGTATAATGACTTCAAAGGCATTGCTTATGTTTCTTCAACATTTTTTTGTACTTCTATGAAGGTTAATTATCAAAACAAAGTTTCCTACTTTGGTATATAGCTTCAAAGAACCCTCTTGTGGTAGGATGCAGCTTGGGTTGGGTTGGGTTAGGTTAAGCATTTATCAAATTTTGAATGGGTCCAAAAGCTAATCCTAGCCTTATGTTGTTTTTTCCTAATAGGTAGCTCAATGCAATTGAAGTTACTCAATTCAAGGAACCCAACTTGCACCCCTGTCTCTTGGTTGGGGGGGGGGGTTAACTTCTTGACCCTTTAGAAGATTTCCCATCATTCATCCCTAAGTTCACCTCTTCTGCTCTCAAAGTCTGAGTTTCTCTTGTATTAGTCAATATATGTTTCTTTAAGGAGACTCTGACTGACCTAGACAATCTAATTAAGATTTGCTTCTTTAAATTTTTGCTCTATTATCATTTCCTTTTTGATCAGCAACCACAAAAAAATAAAGATTTTAATTAATGATTAAAGGAAATAGATACAACAAGAAGTTGTGAGCAATTAGCATGCCAGATACAAGAAACTGTGAGAAATTTGCTCTATTATTATTTCAGCAGCCAACCCCATATAGTTGGGAGCTTAGATGATGCCTAGCTTATAAAAAAAGGGGCTTAGGTGATGATATAAGGTATCAATGAGTCCTAGTGAAGATAGATTCATCAAAAAAAAAAAAAAATTATGATACCTTTCTGACCTCCTATTCTATGAGCTCCACATGACATTCCAAACCACAATTCCTCTATCCTTCTTGCTAGGCCCGCAGGTCAGGTTGCCTGATTTGAAGAACTTCAAATACATTGGGCTCAGGTTAGGGTTCAAGCTCATTGAAAATTTAACAAATTCCCACCCCAACCTGACTCAATTGCACCTTTGTGCTGTGATTTCAAAAGACAATACCTTGTTTTGCAGGCAGTGCTAGGTAATAATTGCTGCCTAGGTGGTTTAAGATTACATGGCACTCAAGTCTAGCTGCTTTTCATTTTTCTCGTTATTAGGATTATATGAAAATGGTCTGCGGCGTCTACTGAAGCACTTGAGAAAATCCAATTTTACTTTGCTCTTTCTACTTGCTTCTGTTTCATACCTTCCTCTTCTTTCTCTACCATGTTTCGTTGCGTTGGAACTTTCCTCCTCATTTCTGCTTTGTTCATCTTCAAAGTGTCCAGGCATGTCTTTTCCAGTATTTCCTGATATTGCCCAAGCATTTTTGGCAAATTGTACCTTAGGCTCAGTTTGGAAGAAGTACAAATACAAATATGTACAATACATATACATATCAAATAATACAAAATACAAGGTTTTGCACTCTACGTATTTGTATTTGTACTCCTTTACTTTCTTCTTGTGGTCTGTCACAGTCATTGTTTTCTTTTGGATTTTGGATCTTGTTCAGAACATTTCTATATGTTTGTAAGAAAAGCTTACCAAGTTTTAAGTTAATGCCTAAGACGATGAATCTTATCCCTTTCATTTGGTTACTTTTGCTTTATGTTGGGGATCTGAAAGGAATGTAACTTCTCAATTGATGTAGATAAGCTTACCTTTTCTTTACTTGATTCAATGCTCAACTCTAAAGGAATATAAAGACATTAGATTGCATATTTTTTAACCAGATGGATGCATTAGTGAAGCCAAGGTGCATAGACAACACGTATGCATCTTGGCCTAGTGAGGTGTCGACATCATCTTTGTAAGAGAGCCAGAAGATGTTTGAAATTTCTGACAACTAAAGATGTTGAAAAACTAAAGTACTACATATATAAATAACAAAAGATGAATTGAAGTTTTTTATTTTTAGAAAAGTAAAGATATTTTTAGTTCTCATGTTTCTGCTTTCCTGTTGGTCCACCCCAACTGTGCCTCCAAACAAAAGGTATGGGACCATTGTCTAAGAAAATAATCATTTAATCATATTAAGTATGCTAAATAACATGCAAAAATAATTAAATTATATACCAAATGTATGGGAATATTGTCTAGTTCTTATTTCTTTCCTTTTTACACTTGATATGAAATAATATCTATTAACTTCTATGCTTAAATAGATATCCCATGGTTATTTTTCAGTAGAAAGTCCATGGTACGAAATACAATTTTGTTATGATATTTTTTTTATGTAATTTATTATTTGGATGTTTTTATCTCACATGGTCTTAGCTATCCTTTTGATTATGCATTTGATTGTTAAATTTTATTTTTTCCCCATTGTCCTTGCTTCTGTGGAAACCTGATGTTTATTCATCATTTTCCCCCATATCTAAGCTAGTAGAGATCTGAGAGGTTTTATGCAAATTTGCAGGCACAATTCTTGTCAAGTGGAGCCCCTGGGGATGGGCAATGGATTGTTCCTATAACACTATGTTGTGGTTCATATGATACCCAAAGGAATTTCCTTCTACAAACAAAATCGGAAACACTAGATATAAAGGAATTTCTTGGTTGCTCATTTTCTAAAAACATATGTGTGGAGAAAGAAAATCAAGAGAAATGCAGCAAAAGCAATGCAGAATGCACTTGGATTAAGCTCAATGTTGATCAGACTGGTTTCTACAGGGTGAAGTATGACGATGAGCTTGCCACCAGGCTTAGATATGCAATAGAGGCTCACCATCTATCTGAGACAGACAGATTTGGTAATATGGTGTTTTTGAACTCACTTTCTGATCTTTTATTCCTTGTTTTTGTAGTTATAGATAATGTTAACTCCAAGTTTATACTTTTATAGGTATTTTGGAAGATTCATATGCCCTTTGTGTGGCTTGCAAGCAATCATTATCCTCTTTGTTTTCACTGATGAGTGCTTACAGGGAGGAACTTGATTATACTGTGCTGTCATGCTTGATAAGTGTAATATGCTTATCTTTATTTTGATTAGTTTCCTTAAGTTAACTCATTTGTGCCTAATTCTGGCCATATCTGATTCCACAGATAAGTTATAAAGTTTCAACAATTGCAGCTGATGCCACTCCTGAATTGCTAGATGTCATTAAACAATTTTTCGTTAATCTTTTCCAGTATCCTGCAGAGTAAGTTCTTAGCACTATTTTGTAGTAAAAGCCAAATGGTCTATTTCAGAAGCCCATACATATTTCCATTTAAGAGGTATTAGATAGCGAAATGTGGAGTACAAAATGGGTGAGAGGGACCCACTATCAACCTTTTTAAAATTTTTTTTTCTTCTCACTCCTTTCTAACCAAAGAACCTTTTGTTCTTTTGTTATCTTTGGTTTTCATTTTAACTTTCTTTGACTTTATTTTTTTAATTTTCTTGAAAAAAGTTAGGTATAACTTGTAGTGCCATAAGATTTTTTTAATAAAATCCAAGGACAAAGGTAGCCCTCTATACACTTCATTTTGTTTTATTAGCAATCAAACAGAGCCTACATGTTTGAAGTCTGGTTTTCATTCTAGTGGATAATCTAGGAGCCTACTGGGGTTTGATATTAAACTGAAATGTTTGATGGTATGTTTTATTTGTTTATTTATTTTATTTTAACTTGTTTCACTGTTTATGGCTGTGAAATTTGTACATTTTTATCTGACAAGTCATTTGTTTACGTTCCATAATATTTTATTGTCTTTCCAATTTTCATCCATCAGACGGTAACTTGTACAGGAAATTAGGTTGGGAGCCTAGGAAAGGTGAGAGTCACTTGGATGCCATGTTGAGAGGGGAGCTTTTAACTGCACTTGCTCTATTTGGACATGCTGCTACACAAAAGGAAGCAATTAGACGTTTTGAAGCATTCTTAGAAGATAGAAATACACATCTTCTCCCTCCTGACTTAAGAAAGGTTGATAAATTCAAAGTGCTTTGGTTTTCTGTTTTATGCTGGTTTAATAATTGATTAAAAACCCAATGTTGTGTTGATGTACCTTTACTGGATGATTTTGTAGACAGCATATGTTGCTGTGATGCAGAATGTCAGCACATCAAACAGGGGCGGTTATGAATCTCTTCTTAGAGTTTATAGAGAGACTGATCTAAGCCAGGAGAAAGGGCGCATTTTAAGTAACGTATCAGTGCATATTGAGTTGTAACACAAATAACTTATGCCTATTGATTTTGTGATGAAATTTCTTTTTCATGTATTGTAGGTTCTCTTGCTTCTTGTCGAGATCCTGGTGTCATTCTTGAAGTTCTCAATTTTTTGTTGTCTTCTGAGGTACTGTGGCTTTGTTTTCTTATTATATTTCCTTGTATGTAGTTTAAGTTTTCTCATATACCCGTGCTATGGTTTTCCTTCTTGACAGTACTGAATTTATTTCTAAATCTTTTATCTAGGTAAGAAGCCAAGATGCTATTTTTGGACTTGCAGTAAGCAGGGAGGGACGTGAAACTGCCTGGGGATGGCTTAAGGTATTCCTTTATCTAGTTACCCCCCCGACGCCCAACCTTTCTTCAGCTAGAACATACACTACGATATTCAACTCAGACCAAGCCAATAATTAAACACCATCATCTGAAAAAGAAACAAGGACATCTAAACCACCTACCCCTCCAAATAAATAAAATAGTACATGCATGGTAATCTTCAGCTGACAATTTGCAACAACTGGAATGCAGGATAACTGGGAGTTCATCTCAAAGACATGGGGTTCTGGGTTTCTTATTACCCGCTTCATCAGTGCCATTGTGTCACCGGTCTGTCTCAGATTCCATATTTACTCTATTTTCTTCATAATCCTTGATTGCTTAAGTTTACATTACATTTACATCATTTCATCTCAGACTTGTCAAAGGATTTAAGCATTTGTAATTGCTTGTTTTCTTTCTTCCAGTTTTCTTCTCTCGAGAAGGCAAATGAAGTAGAGGAATTCTTCGCGAGCCGTATCAAGCCTTCAATTGCTAGGACTTTGAAGCAAAGCATTGAGCGGGTTCACATCAACGCGAAGTGGGTTGATAATATTAGGAATGAGAAGTCCCTTACGGAAATAGTCAATAAGCTTGTACCAAGGAAGTAGAATGGTGGTTTGCCAATTGCATCCGACTGGCGCTGGTTTTGGGTGGCTTACCGCTAGCTTTTTGCATCTACACAATTAATTCTGTATGGCAATAAGTGCTATTTTATAGTTTTAGACTTTTAGAAGTACTAGCATGTGAGAAAATTTTCTTTATATTAATTACTTGAATTTTAGATATACGATAGTTAAGATAGAAATTGAAAATTAACAAAAGTAATAATATGATTAAAAATAAATTTGTATCAAATAACAATTATTATTATTATTATTAAATTTTGTATTGTATTTTTTATTATAAATAAAAATAACTTTTATTTTAAAAATTATTTTTATTTCATATTGATGTATAACATAAAAAATGTTTTCAAATGTTTTTGACAAAATTTTGTACATTTTCATTTTTGGTGTTCTATCTTTTCTTAAATATTTATTATTCAATTATGATATCATGAATTAGACACAACAAAAAACTTATACTAAAATTGTCCCTTAATGTTGGGTGATTTGGAAAAAAAGAAAGAGTTTTTAGTTTTTCACTCTCATTCACTCGCTCTCACTCTCTCTCTCAATCTCCTTCACACTTTCACTTATACAGTCATCTTTATTTATTCAACGACTATGTGATTTGAAAATAAATAAAAATGGCATTTGGTTTTTATATTTACGTTCTCTACAATAATTATTATTATTATTAAATTTTGTATTGTATTTTTTATTATAAAATAAAATCATATGATGAATATATAACATCAAAAATGTTTTCAAATGTTTTCGACAAAATTTTGTACATTTTTATTTTTGGTGTTCTATCTTTTCTTAAATATTTATTATTCAATTATGATATCATGAGTTTTTTTGAAAAGTTAAATGATTAATTTTAAATTTGAGAAATTATAGTTAGAGATGACTATACATTTAAATTTAAGCTACAAGTTGGCCCATAAACCATCAAAACTCTGACAATCGACTCTACATTTCATATTATAAAAACCCTCGCTATGTCATCAGAGGTTTATGTGGTTGTTGCCAACATGAGATTCTTATTTCATATTGGACACAACAAAAAACTTATACCAAAATTGTCCTTTAATGTTGGGTGATTGGAAAATAAAGAAAAAAGAGTTTTTAGTTTCTCGCTCTCATTCACTCACTCTCACTCTCTCTCTCAATCTCTCTCACACTCACTCACACAGTCATCTTTATTTGTTCAACGACTATGTGATTTGAAAATAAATAAAAATGGCATTTGGTTTTTATATTTATGTTCTCTATATCAATTTCTCTTTTTCTCTCTACCTATTGTTCTCCCTCAATCTCTTTCATCCTCTTTCTCAGTCAATCTCTCATTCTCTTTTAATTTTTATCGTTCTCATTTAATTTCTCTCCCATTCCCTCTCATTTTGTTTTTTAATTTTCTTACACACTTATGTGATATTAATTAGATTGTATAAAAGAACATGAGACCAACTTGGTATGGTTCAAAAATCATTACACCTATTTGATAAAAATTCACAAGAAACTCTTGGTTATATAATTTACACAAATTGGAGAATGATAGAGATTGAGGGAGAGAGAATGAGATATTGACTGAGAGGGAGAATGAGGAAGAAGAATGAGAGAAAAAGAGAGATAAGTTTTGATTTGGCTATAGACCGAAGTTGGAAGAGTGGGAGAGACAAAGGGAGCGAGAGATCAAGAGATGACTGTGAGAGAGAGAGAGAGAACGGAGGGAGATTAAGAGATAGAGGGAGTGGGGGAGAAATTGAAAACCTATTTTCGTTATTGGCTTTTTGTTGTGTCCAACATGGACCAAGAGTTTCATGTTGGTAACAACCACATAAGCCTCCGATGACATGGCGAGGGTTTTTATAATTTGAAATGTAGAGCTGGTTGTTAGAGTTTTGTTGGTTTTTAGACCAACCTGCAACCTAATTTTAAATGTACAATTGACTTTGACTATAATTTTTCCTTTAAATTATACAATTCATTTATTTCATATAATATTTTTTACTTATCACACTTAATTTTTGTTTATCTTTGATATCATTTGACTCAATACACTAACTCACCATCTAAAAAGAAAAATATTTTGATTTCTAAGGTGACATTAAATTTCTGTATTACATTTATATCATTGATAAAATTATTTATTATGTATAAAACTTATTTTTGTTTAATATAATGAATGCATGATATTAGAGATGTATCCAATATTTTATTTTTTATAAATATATAACATTAGATATGTACCCAATTTTTTTTATCTTTTTTTAATACTTTTGTGATTCTTTGTATTTTCTATTATTAAAAATTTTATTAATTGATTATGGCATCATTTCATTTATAGGTGGATTTTAAATTTGGCATTCCATTTTCACCATTAATAAAAACACTTATTACATTTCCTAGTTATTTATTTTAAATTTTTATTATTTAATTACGACATTATTTATCAATCCATTTGATCCCAAATGGTCAAATTGCTTGCCCACCACCGGGAGGGAAGAAAATGGTTTTGTTTTCAAATTACTTTTTAAAATATTCATTTTTATACTATTAAAATTAATATTATGGATTGAATTACAAGAATTTAATGATGAAAAAAATATATCTTAAATATAGGATTTAATGAGAGAGAATAAGAAAATATTTTTATTTGCAATTGGTTTTAAATTTTACATTCCATTTCCATCATTAGTAAAAATATTTCTTATTTATCATAACTATTATTGTTTAATATGTATGTTAAAAAATGTTTTCAATTTTTTTAATTTTATTATTTAATCGTGGCAACATGGATTAACCCATTTGACCCAAAATGATTTAATTTTTTACCACCACCTAGATGAAAACACTATTTTTGCTAGGTAGATTTTAAAATTATAAGCTTTTCTATTATTGGCATTATTAATTTATTAAGTATGGATTCAATTAATAGAACTTAATGATTAAAAAAAAAACAAAACTAACTTAAATATATGATTCAATGAGCATTGAATGCATTGAATATCTTTAAATTACCTCTCTTCAACTCATTTAATATTAAGAACTGATTACCCTATTTGCTCTCATTCCTTTATTAATAAATTTAAATATAGAGGGATAAAATTTGTCCTTAAAAGAAATCCAGAAATATTTTTGAGGCCATTCGTACTTTTTAAAGTAGTATAGATAATGAGTATTGGATTTGGACTGTTAATTTCAATGGAAGTGAAGGGTTATTGTATTCAATGGATTATGTATGGGAAATTTCTCTTTAATCGTCGTGTCTGTAAAATTTTACCTTCAAGGGCAATCCCAAGATTTTGCTTTTAAGGGGTTTTAAAGAAAAAGTTAGGCAGATAAGGGCTGTTTCAGTTTTCTCTAAATGGATCAAATTAGGTGGATTTGTCTGTTTGAATAATAAAATAATATAAAAATGATTAAGACAGGAGCTGTTTTGAACTTATAATAGGATTAGTTCTTCAGAGAAAAAATATTAAAAGGGCTTCCAAATTTTATGACGATAAGATGGAGGAAAACACTTTTTAAAATAAAAGGAAATAAGATGAGGAAATATTTAAAAAGTTTAGCATTTAAAAGAAAACTACTTTAGTATCCTGAACCTGAATTTTGGGGTAGTGTTTAGTACTTGAACTTTTAAATGTCATTGTGGTATTCAAACTTTCAAAAAGTGTTAATTTGGTCTCTGCTGTTAATTGATCGTCAGTTATTTGTTGAAAATGTCAAAACCATCCTTTAAAAGAAGACAATGTTCATTGTTTTTTACCTTGAGACTGAACCGATTATCTTCAAAGAAAAAGAGAAAAAATATGAAATATGATAAATGGAAACAATAATTGAAAATAAAGAAATAATTAGACAAGAATATGTTTCAGATCTAAAGGTAGAAGATAATGACTTCATTAGTTTAGAATCTCAAGCACCTGAACCGGTTCAGTCTCAAGGTAAAAAAGATAATAGACAGTGTCTTCTTTTGAAGGGTATTTAACATTTTCAACAAATAACTGATGATCGATTAACGATAAGGGCTAACTTGACATTTTTTTTAATGTTTAGGTACTGTGATCATACTAACTTGACACTACCCTCAAAGTTCAGGGTAGTAAAGTGGATTTAGCCCTTGAAAGCAAAATATTAAAAGGGTTGCCAAAGGTAAAATCTTATGGGCTCGGATGATTAAGGCTAAAATTGAATATTCGGAGCTTGATTTA
The DNA here is from genome assembly GCF_055504915.1 of Nelumbo nucifera. NCBI lineage: Eukaryota > Viridiplantae > Streptophyta > Magnoliopsida > Proteales > Nelumbonaceae > Nelumbo > Nelumbo nucifera. Next base: position 3,484,504 of record NC_142654.1, read on the forward strand.
CATAAGATTTAGCCATGACAGAAGATGTCAAATGTTGTGATCGATCCGGAAGGGGAGGGAAAGATTCATTCCCCCACTCTATTACTGTTCCAATTATAATAAAGTTTACGGGTGGATTGAACAATTATAATAAAGTTTATGGGTGGATCCACAAAATTGTATCATTTCTTCGGACCAATTTACTTCACAGAGGGGTGTAAATGTGTAAATGAGAACGGGATTCAAGGAGAGAAATGGTGGTGGGCCTTGATATTTCTTTTCCAAGCTTTGCCAGCCCATCATTAACAAAATAAACCTTTTTCAAAATGGGCAGCACTAAACTGCTAATTTGTAGAAAAATAACATTCCTTCTATCTTTATAACGCGGATACTTAGCCTTGGCTTCACAGCCGGACCACCATGGAAAAAATCTAATCCATTTATTCCCTTCTCTCTCTGCACGTGCCATTTAACTAGTTTTCTATAAATTATTTTAGTGGGTTACCTAACATGGTTGGTTGCTACATTGGCAAAATTTATTTTTCAGAAACAAAACCAACCATGCCGCAAAACATAATATAATTTTTATTATCTTCCATATAAATTATTTATTTCCCTTCTTTTCGTGTGGTTAACCACCCCACTTTTAGAATCATGTATAATGTACGACACAAAAGCTTAAACACAATATGGAAAGCCAATATTACGTACAGAATCTCTTTTATATTGGAACACCATCCAATCACATTGCATAGTTCACCCAATAAAGCAAAAAAGGAAAGAAAAAATGAGAAAAACTCAACATCTCAAACCCTCCAGCTCACAATTTATTATAAATAAAAGAATCAATAAATTAAAAAAATAGGAAAAATATGTATCTTTATCTTCTTTTATCCATATACTATTACTGTAAAAAAATTTTGTATTTTGTTAAGATCAAACCATATCAATAAAACCTGAAAAAAAAAAAAAAGAAAAGAAAGGGAGACGCCAAAGAAAGTAAAAGTAAAGAATCCTCAAATCTAGCTGGGCCCTGGGTCTTGTGCGGGGGCTGAGGTACCCATCTCAGTTTTCTCTCTGATCGAATTCATCTTTTCCAGCATCAATCCAGCCCGGAATCTGGCAATGAAGCTAGCGGCCTTTGTGTTAACATCTGGGCTCGGACAAAACGGTGATCCACCCACATCTGGGCTCGGACAGAATGGTGATCCACTTACATCTGGGCTCGGACAGAATGGTGAGAATGGTGATCCACAGGTATCTTCCCCGTCCATCGTAGTAGGTTGCGTTATCGTCGGCTCCTTGCTTGATGGGATATCGACGAAATCCGAGTCCCGCGAGCTACCATGAGAATGAGAGCTTGGATTATTTCGTTTTCTGACGTAATCACCGCGAACAACAAATTTCAGGTCTGGCATTCGAAACGGAGGTGGCGGAGGAGGTGGCATTGGAATCAGCGGAGACTGCCCGCCACTGTTCAAGTTCTCATCCTCATCGTACAAGTTGTTCGTCTTTGCCTGCAATGGAGGTTGGTTGGTTGCGGTTGACGATTTTCTTAGTCGAGAAGAATCCGATGGCAGTTCTGGTGCCGCTGGCGCTGTTCGAGATGCAGTCGTGCGTCTTGATGAACGTGATGATGAGGCAGGTGGCGGAGGCGGAGGTGGTGGGGGTGGGGGCGCGGGTGGTGCCTGCCTAAGATATGAGACCGACTGGATTACTTTACTCTTGCTGCCCTTTTTGTTAGAGAATAAATTGTGAAAGACAGAAGCTGGAGGTGGTGGTGGTGGCGGTGGCGGTGGCGGCGGTGGTGGAGGTGAGGGGGGCATTACTGGGTGCAAAGAAGTAGGTGAAGAATGACGGTCGCCATCGGAACTGTCCTTGTTCTTCTGCTTTATCTTCTTCTTCCGATGATGATACAGTGAAGCCAACGTGCTTGCTAAGTCTTTCGCTCCACTTCTCTTCTTATCGCTTCTACCACTCTTCTTCTCCGATTGATGTGATGCTGGTCTTGGTGGTGGTGGAGGTGGGGGTGGCGGCGGCGCGGGTTGTGATGGTGGTGGCTGCACGCGAACTTTCGTGAATTCCAGCACGCTATCATCGGGTTCTTGTGGTTTTTCTTTTCGTTCCACAGTTGGAAAGGTTCGCTTCCTTTTCTGCTTAACTGCCGGTGGTGGATGCGGAGGAGGAGGAGGAGGCGGCGGCGGCGGCGGCGGCGGCGCAGGTGCAGGTGCCGTTGGAAGAGGAGAAGGAGATGGAAGTGGCGACGATAATGACGATTTAATGGATGTAGGACGCTCCACAGAAGTATCCACTGGAATGGTCTTAAACTTAGAATCTTCGCTCTTGGTTGGTCTGTGTCGTCGTCGAACATGATCCGAACGCGCCCTGTATGGATTCACATCGGTGTCGTCATAGAAACGCCACCTGTTGTCACCGGAAACCCACGAAGATTCTTGCTTGAGATCCGGGTAGGAGCTGCTGTTCCTCCTCAAGAAACCAACGTTGGTGGAAGTGGAATTGGGGGAGGAGGATCCAATGGGATTGTAAATGCTTCGATCTGGATAATCAAACCAGTGACGTGGGGTTGATGGACGCGGTTTGTCGGCGACTTGAGAGATGCTGGCAACGTTGTTATGGTCGTCAGTGCCGGAGCCCTCATAGTTTCTCCGGCTGAGGATCCCACAGATAATAGCAACGAGGACGAGAAAGAAATTAAGCGAATCCCAGCTCTTCCTGACGAAACTGGGCCGAACAACGTGAGAAGCGAAGGAAAGAAACGAAGGAATAACAAAGAATAAGAGGAGGAGAACGGCGATGGGCAACACAACGAACAACACGGCGGGGGGATTGGAGAAGGGAGAGGAAGTACGGCGGTGGCTACGGCTGTGGGTGGTGCTGCTGCTCTGCACCCAAAAGGGTGTCATGTCTGCATCTCCTTCCATAATTTCAGTTTGCTTTGGCTTCTGGAGAGAGAGAGAGAAGAAAAGAAAGTGTGAGCTTTTTTCTCTCAGGCAAATATTTGCTTTATTGTATCGTGTGGTACAATTAAATATCATGATATAGAGTTGGCAAGAAAAGTTGGGATGAGCTACTAACAAAAGGCGTGTGTACAATGAGCTACGGAATCAATGTGGTGTGGGAAATAGAGATCGATAGAAGATAAAAATACTAGAAAAGTAGAAATACCACTAAAAAAATCCAGAGGCCAGAGGGGAGAGGGCTAGCTCTACTTTGGAGGTAGAGCGTAGACACGCAAAACACGGCTTTGAATGTTACATTTACAAACAAAGCCAACTCACTTCTAGATGACAGAGTTCAAACAATCCACCAACTGTTTGAAGAAAGAACAAAATAGAAGATCAGCCGCTTACAACTGTTGAACAGGTTGCACCAGTAGTTAAATTAAACCCACTTTACTGGACCACTGGAAAATGGAATCAAAACTCAAATGAACGGGGCAATGGGGGCATGGACTACTCTCTCTCTCTCTCTCTTCTGTTACAAAGTACATGCACGAAAATGTAGATTGAGGATAATTCGGTAGTTAGACTTTATTGTTAGCAGTACTCTGCTACTACTAGTAGTAGAGGAGAATAAATTTGTATTAATTTGATAGATTAGATTAGAGTTGTTTGAATATAATTGATCAATTGTGCCCTCTTAATAGAGAAATGATGAGATAAGATGATCCATCGTCTATATAGAAGTACCTTACAGCCCACTGCAGAATTTTAAATTCCATTATAGACATATAATAATTCAAAATGTTAAATACCCCCATTTTATACATCAATATCTGCCCATAAATTGACATCAATTCCGAATTGACATCTACCTCAACTGTACAGTGAAATTAAGAATTCTAACACTGGGCTGAACAGTCATTCTCCTTAAGATCTATCTACAGTCAACACCTCCTGTTATGATTGGAATCGATTGCTTGAGAGCTAGCATTTTAAAGATATCTCCAGCTGGCTAGCTGGAATTTTGGATTGAATTAGGTTGGGGTTGGGTTAGAAGAAATGTCCAGGTCCAGCATTACTCAACATCAATCAGGTATTCACACACCTTAAATTGGGGAAAGAACAACAGGGTTAATTGAATCCTTGTTCTTAAAATTAAAAGAGAAACACCCACCAAATTGAGATCAAATTCAGGTTGCTAATGGGATATTTTATCCAAATAGAACACAGAAAAACAAAACAAGGTTGGATTGGATTTGTTGGTCAGGTCAAATTCAGATTAAGCAAGGCGGCCAAGATAATTAACATAATGAATATTCAGATTATTAACATTAAAATATATTGTCTGGGACCCAATCATAATGGATTATCATCATATCTGATTATTTTTTTTTTCAGTAAAAGAGACGACCAAAATAGCTGGGATATTTGGGTTTGAAAAAATATAAATCGGCTATCTTGTAAAGAGGAAGAAAGCATAAAAAATTAACAAGAAATTGTATAAAATGGTGGTGAGGTTACTTGTTGTCGCAAGCATTACATTAACAAGTTTAGGAAATTTGAAGATTAGGAGAAGAAAGTGGTCTGTTGGTCCTGAAACAATCACGCAGGAAACTTCCTCTTTATTAAGTTACGTAACAGGGTTACTCCAAAGAAGATGGGCCATGGACAATTCTGCAGACAGCTTGGAAAACGACAACCAGACAGAGAGATAGAGAGAGGACTCATTTTCTTTTCTTTTTTCCATAGTTTTATTTACTATTGCTTCTATAAAATAATGGTCCATTCCCTTGATCCCTTACACTCTAAAAAAAGCAGAAGATTCGCAGAAAGTTTCCTTTTAAGTTTTAACAGCCTTTGGTTCCACTGAAATCAGTATGGATGATTAACTAGTGAGTTTGCTTTTATAATATTACCATTACTTACGCCATGTAAGGACACACAATAATAGTTCTCTGAAGATATTTAATTGTTTCTAAATTTGCTTTCATTAATTAATCAGAATTCAGCAAGTACTTCTAGTGGGTCATTTCTTCAAAGTCTTTTTCTCTGAATTTTAAAATGGGGTATTTTGAATTTTTGTATTTAGGGTTGGTTGAAGATGATTGACAAGAGAGAGAGAGATTCAAATATTTGTGAACCAAGCCCAACGCAAGTACAATAGAGATTAGTGAGGAGGCCCATAACATTTCCAAGTGATCTTGACTTCTCCGAGTGAAACCCCATAATAGACGGGGCTCATCATGGTCCCGGGGATGGGCTAATGGGCTATGCAGGAGTCTTATGAAGTGGTCCATCTGCCCAGTGTTTCCTTAATTATTACGGAATACAGACCCCAGATAGCAGACTCACATCTTCATTCTTCAATCAATCTATCTAAAAGAGTAGAAATGGTTATTGAAACGAATACATTCTTTTTATTTTGGGGCCACTTCTCTTTTTCGTTTTTTATTTAAACTAAACCACGCTTAGACTTTATAGCTTTACTGGATGTGGCCCAAAAGAGGCCCACTCGCCACTCTCTTTTACGTGGCAATATAAAACCCACAAACAATTTTTTTAGAAGGCCCCTTAGGGCTAATCCGTTCAACTATTCTCGATCATCATTTCTTGTACAATGATAGATGACAGAAACTCAGAGAAAGTCTACCAGGCTTGCACTCTGGAACAAGTAAGAGAAAATTTAGCCACTCAATGAGTAGCTGCATTTGCAGTTCTACATACCGAGAATTCAGAAAATTGATGTCAAAATGGATGTTTGCATTCAACAACCAAATTAAATTGTTTATTCTTTTCACTTAAAATAATAACCATCGTCACATTTTTTATGGATTCAGGTTGGGCGTTGCTGTTTCTACTTGATACGTTTGGGTTCATCGGTACAAGTTGATATATAATTCTTATTTGAGGTTGTTTATAATCAGAAAAAACAAAAACAGGCAGGCTGGAAAAAATGTCAAATTAACTTTTCAGATAGGAGAAAATCTAAGATGCCGGAAAAGGCATGATACAAGAAAGGCTTTGACCAATTAAAACCCCTATGAATTGGTGGGAATTTTTTTTTTTTTTTTGTGTGGGGGAGTGGGGAGAAAATCCGATAGAAGAAAATCTGATTTCCATTGCAGAGCTATAAACATTCAAAATGTCAATAATTCACATTTTATGCACCAACACCCACTCATGAATTAGCATCAATTCTGAGCTAGCACCTACCCAACAGTACTTTGGATCTACAAATTCTGACCCTGGACTGCACGGTCATTCTCCCAAACAACAATGGCAGTAATCATTATAACTGAAGTGATTCATATATCATATGCGTGATGTGACAATATTGTATTATATAAAGTAGAAACAGCAATGATATCAAATACAATCTCAATTAGGCAATCTTAGACCGCACTTGGCATTCCTTGTATTAAGAACTTATCTCTTTTTTGTAATTAAAAACTTTGTTTATAGAGACATTTTAACTGCAAAAAGGAGATAAATCCTTACAATAAGAAATGCCAAATGCAGCCTTAATTGGGTAGATTTATGGCAAGTTATTCATCAAAATGTCGAAACTGTTGCATCCCTAGCAGTCTTTTTCACCATTGGAAAAGTTTTAGGTGGAATGACTTATTAAAGCTTGTGCTGTGTTACCCTGATTGAGAGGAGAAATGAGCTACTCCCTTTGGATTAGAATTGGGCTAAAATGGTAAATCACGGCTTTCAATGCATTTTTGTGAGACACCTAATATCACTTCATGTCTTCATCCAATTTAAGGTGGCTACTCCAACGGGAGTAGTTGATTTTTGAGCCCAGATTGTCATGCTGATGAATGAATGTGTATCTGATTTTGTCATACAAGAAGAAGAATTAGGGAAAAGTACGGAAACACACGATGCAGAATTCTGAATTCCAGCACCCCCCCTTACAAGTAGCCCTGTCCCCCCCTATAGACCACATCCTGCCCATGAATTTGGCATCAATTCACGGTCAGGATGCATTTCCCCTATACTTTGGGCCTAGTAAAATCTGAGCTGGGCTGGTTTGTACGTCTCCCTATATTAATATCTGACCCCTTTGTATATCATCATTATCATTCGAACCTTATCCCAATGATATGGGGTTAGCTACATTCGATACTATTTTGCCATTCAGTTTTGTTTAATGTTATATCCATTGTTAGATTAGTGAACACTTATTAAAATAATTTCTAATTATTTCCACTTGTGTCATTATTTTTATCTACCTCTAACCCTTCTAACCCCTTCAACTTGCAACATATCACTCCTTAGGGTGACCTGTTCTTTGTTGATTATGATTATATGGTCAAGCAATATTGAATTTGTAAGTTTGGCTTCAGCAAGATATTTGGATCTCGATATCAATATCTTATCTGGTCAAGCAATATTGAATTAGGTGTTAATGCTGAGGCAAACAAAAGGTGAATTGGAACACCTATGGCATGTCTCTTGAGGTGGGAGTGAACTGGCTTATTCCCTTTATTTATTCATAATTAGGATCCATTTGGGACAGTTGCATTTGCATTAACTGAGTACCCATGTTCCAAACAAGCTACTCGGAGTAATTTATTGTTATAGACTTACAGTCTTCTGGCATTTGGAACGTCCATACTGGCTTTCTGTATTTTCACCAAACCAATGCGAGGCCCAATATGGAACGCCAGAAGCTGCATTCTAAAAGCCGTCTTCTCAAACGGGTACTTAGTAGTTCCCAACATCCCGGTCCTTGAGAATGTAAGAAATGATGTTTCAAATTTCTCAGCATTTTTGTTTCATCTGTTTTCTCTTTAGCCAGAAATGAATTTGTTTAGAATTTAGATTAATACTTGGGAGTGCTAGTGGAGGTTAATATACACATAATTGACTATAATTATGCCATTGTCCTTGATTTTCTCCTGCATTTATCAATATGAAGAATCTGATCGGCTGAAACCCAGCAGCGACAACTGATTTATGCATATTCTCTTCATCATCTGATTATCCATGCTACTTACAACATTGTGGGCAGAATCTGGCCTTTTTAGTCATATAGTTCGCATTTTACAAAATATATTGGAAAATGCAGTTTTTCCTGTTGCTACTTGCTGCAACCTTTTTTGTACAATATGTACCTGGGCTTCTCATTCTGGGATAATACAAAGGTGAGAAGCATTGGCGAAACTGAAGCACCATCATTTAAAAAATAAGTAAAGCCACAACGATCAACAGCACAACCGAGCAGATCAATGCCTGGAACCATGTCAGAATTAGATTAAAAGCCAAGGTGATTAAAAGACAGCCCCAATGTCAATATTACTTTGGGAAATTGGCTGAAATTTCAAAAAACAAAACGAAAGGTGTGTGCGCGCACGAGAGAGAGAGAGAGATTACCGCAATTGCAGAAGCAGCAAGGCCCGCTCGCTCTCTTGGATCCTTGCGATAGTAATTTCCAAAGTAGAGAATTGTGGCATAGTACCACATACATGGAAACACAAAACCTAGTAATAGACTGCAAGAAACGGTGTAACCATGAGAGAGAGAGAGAGAGTGAGAGAGAGAGAGAGAGAGAGAGATTTACTTACGAGAACCACCCTATACCACAACCAAAGCAAGGGAGAGGTTTGTCATACATCCCCAACTGACAGCTTTCTGTATCCCTCATAAGGGTATAGTTCCCTTTCGCATGGTCTGAAATATCTGGTGATTGCCCTGTAAACAGGGTATTTTGAGTTGGCTTCATCAATAAAACATGAGAGGGGCTACATGCTTGTGGAATCAATCACAAGGTAGCCATTTCCATCACAAACTATTAATAAATCCAACAGAAATCAGGAGGCAAGGGATTAAGTTCCATACCATGAAAGAAACAAATGTACTTGAAGAATCACAATTCTAACAACTAAAATCTAGTTCCTTTTTATTATTATCATTTTTTGGGGGGGAGGGGGAATCCAAGGAATACTAACTTAAACAACTGAATAATATTGAGCTGATGGCCTCAAAAGATCAAGTTGCTTATAGGAAATTGGTCTATCTTGCCAACCTGAGGCCATTTTGTCAAACCTTCCACCTCCTCAACATCTGAAACACCAAGGCCCCATTTATGATCATTAAGGAAGCAAATGTCTATCCTTTTCCCATCAATCTGTGTATATCTTGCATGCTACATAATCTGTTGTAATGGTGTATGTACATCTTGTACACATTTGACTTTTGTTAAAAAAACTTCATTGTTGCCTATCAAAAAGAAAAAGAAAACCGAGGAAGGTATAATCTGGCTGTTTAATATCTGGGAGAGTGAAAAATAATTTCTTCATATATCAGTTCTTTGATGTATCCCAACTTAACATTCCTCAAAGTACCTGACAAGGCAGTTGATTATTATTGTTGTCATTGTACTGGAACAAAATATACACAGCACATGAACGAATGCATTGAACAGTTGACATGTCGGGGCACACGTATACAAACCAACCAGTAGCAAATAGTATTTCAGGGCTAAGTGTCTTTCTATCAAAATTATACTTGGAAACATTGGCAAGAAAACAACAGTGGACACCAGTAGTGAGAACGCAGACTAACTTGATGTTCAAATTAAAGACACCAACAGAAAGGGTAATGTTATTATTATTTTTATCAGCAACAGAAAGGGTATTATTATTATTATTATTTTATCAGCAACAGAAAGGGTAATATTAACTCCTGACACTTAACTTGCTAAAGAAGATGGACAGATTTGAAGAGAATAATAGATACTTGGTAACAGAAGAACAACTTCAGTTTTGTTTGCAGGAGATTCAACCAAGGCCAGGGCTATGTGAAGGAGGATGCAATCTAAGACAAGGTTAAATAGTGAAACCACTCCCACCAAACCAAATCTAGAGATTACTCAGCATCAGACTTCAAATTATCATTGGAAGAAAGGCCAGCACAAACCCCCAAAACAATATTTACCACCATTATAATCTATGGGAGAAACCTAGTTCTTTTTTAGAATCAATAAATTGGAGAATCTGGAATCTTGGCCATTTTGCAACTACAGGATCATCAGCTGGTCCATGTTGGATACCAAATGCAATTCTTATGTTTAAGAAGAAATAAAAACGACTGCATTCTCAAGATTAAAAGACAGTTTTAGCATTCCATTCATAATTTTATGCATGATAGAAATCCTATACCTAACAATTTCCTAATAAACAGCAACACAGCAAACATCTACAATCAAGAACCAAAACAAGATAAGCTCCTTCTCTTAGCCTAACTCTATAGACTATATCTATCATGCCTTCAACCCACAACATTGGGCACACTTCAATGGATGTCCAAGAACAAGATTATTATGTTACTAAAATTTACTTGATTATTTTTCCATGAAATTTTCATATACTTTCCCTATTCTGAGGATAACACTAATTTATAGAAAACCTAAAAACATTTCAAACATCGTTGTGTAGATTACAGGTTTATGCTTCTCATATATTCTATCCCTAAATCCTTTTATCGCTTTTTGTTTAAATATTAATATTTGGCCGAAAACCGAATCCTAACAACTAAAGAATCTTGACAAACAAATAAAATTCCAATACATTATTTCCACCAAGATATGTTATCTTTGCCACATCATTTTTTTTTTTTTGAGAACTGTAAGGTAAATTATTTCATTAATAACAAAAGGGCAGAATACAAAAGGCCCCTGTACAATAAGAGACTGTACGGCAGAAATAGACAGAAGAACTCAGAAAAGCCAGCCTCTTAAAAACATCCCAACAAAAAAAAAAAAAAAAAACTATGGTCTTCTTACAAAAAGGAAATCAAGCTCAAAAAAGAACAAGTTTGCCTGTTTATAAAGAGTGGATGGTTTGTCATCCACGAAAACACCATCCCCATAATCCTGTTGAACACCTCTTCTTTTGTTTTCTGTCTTCCTTCGAAAATTCTCAAATTTCTTTCACCCCATACTGCCCAGAAAATAGTTTCCAGCCTTGCTGAGGCCTCCTAGGAACCAAGCCTCTAGGAAGCCCTTCACATCCTGTGGGAAACAAATATTAACTCCGAAAATCTCTAGCAGTGTTGTCCAAACCCAGTAAGTGAAGTCACAATGCAGTAATAAATGGCTGGTACTTTCCACATTTCCATTACAGAGTGTGCATTCTAGATCTGTCACTTCAAAACCTCTTCTAGATAAATTCTCCTTAGTTAAAATCTTATCCAGCACTGCAGACCAAACAAAAAAAGCTAGTTTTGAAGGAATAGGCCTGATCCAGATCCTGTTGCTCGGAAAGTGAGAGGTCTCTTCCCTTGACAGGTAGTTAAAAAAGGACTTTACCGTGAAAGAGCCCGACTTCTCAATTTTTTTTTGATAGGCAATGAAAACTTTATTAAGAATTAATCAGAAAGTGTACAGACATGCATCACAAAGAGAGGTGCAAGTGACAGCCTCCAGTACAAATCAGCTTGCAATTGAGCCCAAAACATAGATTCCCTAAAAACCCCTTGCTTAGCTAAAGAGTACTAAGCCATTAGCTGACCTCCTTTGCCACTGAATTCTTACAATCATATTAGAGGTCATCATTTTGAATTTCATCACAGCTTCCCTACAGGTCCAAATAACAGAGCCTGGATCTGTTAGCCACCCAACTACCAGCTTGGGATCCCCCTCAATTATCACTCTCTCCATATTCATCTGTTTTGCAAGCTGCACCCCATGGAGGACTACTTGGAAGTTGGAACTCAGCTAAGATAGAGTCCCCTATACCAGCCAGTCCTGAAAAAATGCAATTATAATCCCACCTTCACCCTTCTTCCAGTGGAGCCCATGCTGGATTACTGTTCATGGCAGAAAAGTTGTTTCCCCATAGTTCTGAAACTGAATATAGATGTTCTGTTGGGATGGTGATTTGAACATATCTTATTAAGGGGACATACCCCTAATTATTAATAAAAAGAAGATATTTAAATAAATTACTGTTATGTTTTGACTCATCCTTACCACAGAGTTTCTTCTCATCTTTTCACTAGGGATGCTATGTGCCCAATTTATCAAAAATAGGATGTGTCCAAATCATCCCTCTTCTGTTAGGATGAACAATATTTAATAACTATATTTTATTGAGGAATAACAAACGATTATATAGTTAGTAAATTTCTTTTCTTCCCATTTTTTCCCATTGAAGAAGTGCTCTCAGACCAGAGATAAAGTCATGCCCTAAGAATGGGAAGGTATGAGGTTTCACAAGAAACTTCAATTTCTGAAAGCAAATTAGGGAGTGGAACCAATTGGAGTTTAGTATATTAGAAGAAAGAAAAAGAATATTGATGGATCAAATTGAGATTCTGGATTTGAAAGAAGAAAGGGGAGAATTTGAAGAGGGAGACAAGGAACAGAGAGGGGGTTTGAGAAGACAATTGGAGGATTGTTTGCACAAGGAGGAAATAAGTTGGAGACAGAAATCTTGATGCAAGTGGTTAAAGGAGGGAGATGGAAACACTAGATTTTATCTCCAGATTGGAAGTTGAAGGATCTATTCTGAAACAATAGGATGAGATAGCAAGGGCCTTTGTAGAACACTTTTAAGTCCATCTTTAGAAGGCCTTTAAGGGGGGGGGGGGGGAAGGATTGGAATGGCCAGAATTAGGGGTAGAAAGGCAAAGGATGGAAAGGAGTTTTGAACTAGAGGAGATTAGGGAGGCTGTGTTTTCTATGGATAGAACAAAAGCTCCAGGCCCGGTTGGTTTTGTGATGGCCTTTTACCAAGACTGTTGGGATATCTTGGAAAGAGATCTAATGCTAGTGTTTGAGGAATTTCATAGGAGAGGAGTAATTAATCCTGGATTGAAATCTACCTTCCTTGCATTGATCCCAAAGAAGAAAGATGCCTCCCAACCAGAGGACTTTAGACCAGTAAGTTTGGTAAATAGTTTGTATAAGATAATCGCAAAGGTGTTGTCGTTAAGGTTAAAGTGAGTCATGCCATCTATCATTGCACCAAATCAAGGAGCTTTTGTGAGTGGAAGACAAACTGATCACATCTTAATGGCCAATGAGAGTGTGGAGAATTTCAAAAAGGTTAGAAAGAAGGGAGTGATTTGCAAGTTGGACCTGGAAAAAGGCTTATGACTTGGTTGATTGGTCTTTCCTGAAGAAAGTTATGGTTAATTTTGGGTTTAGGGAAAGATGGTTTAAATGGTATTCATAAAAAAAAAAAAAAAAAAAAGATGGTGTAAATGGATTATGAGGTGTGTTCAGAATTGTCATTACTCTGTGTTGGTAAATGGGACAGTGGTAGATTTCTTCCTAGCCATGAGGGGAATAAGACAAGGGGATCCACTCTCTCCCTTCTTGTTTACATTGATTGTAGATGTTTTGGGGAGGATACCCCCCTTACCCACTTACAGTTTGCAGATGACACAGTTTTGTTCTGTGAAGGTGGAAATCTGAGGTGGCCCAAAAACATGAAATTGATGATACAACTCTTTGAACAAATGTCCAGCCTTAAGATGAATTTTGAGAAAAGTTGTGTAGTGGGAGTGAATATGGAGGGGGAGGTCAGGGAGTGTGCAGAGTAAATCTTAGGTGGGTTAGGGCTTGGGAATACCAGGAAAAGGAATGTGGCTCTTCTGGGGAAATGGTTATGGAAGTTCTCTTGCTAAAATAGTGGCTAGCATTCATGGGCTGGAGAACAACGGATGGGATCCTGGAATTCAGGCAAAGACTAGAAGTGCATCACCTTGGAAAGCCATCCATGACTTGTTACCAATTTTTTTTCTCCCCTCTCATCAAGTATGAGTTAAACTCAGGCAACCTTATAAAATTTTGGGAACAAACTTGGGTGGGGAATGCTCCTCTGAAGGATCAGTTTACATCCTTATATGCCCTCTCCGACTTGAAAAATGAGCCAATTTCTTCCTCCATCATCCCGTATTCTTCAAACTCTGGGTTTGGGTGGAATTTGGGTTTGAGGAGGGTTGTTAGAGATACAGACCTAAACAGCATCTTGAGTCTCCTAGGTCTTCTTGAAAATATCTTCTTGGAGCCCACAAAGGAAGACACTAGAATTTGGACCCCAACTCTCCATGGGCTCTTTCTCTTGCGCCTCTTTCTTCAAAGTCTTAACTCAGCCAACCAGCTCCCTAGGCCTTCCTTTCCCTACCAAAGAGATTTGGTGCAAACCAATTCCCCCCTAGGGTTGGTAGTTTTTTGTTGGGAACCGTTTCTAGAAAGAATCAACACTAGTGATTTGATTCAAAAGAAGGGACCCAAGACATGTTTATCCCTTCACAGGTGTGTTCTTTGTAAAGCCAATGGGGAGACTGGTTTTCACCTATTGGTGTCATGCCAGTTTGCAAAGACTATTTGGGAATGGGCTTCTTCCCTCTTTGGGTGTAGTTGGACCCCTCCATTGAACTTGCAGAGCCTTTTATCTTTTTCTTTTTTTCAGGTGGCATTTGAAAGGGGGTAGAACTATGTGGAGATGCCCAAGGGCTGTGGTTTGCTAGTCTCTATGGGAAGAAAAAAACTCCAAGATCTTCTCCGAAATAGAGAGAAGCGCTGAAAATCTGAGAGATATGATTCATATAAGGGTGGTACAGTGGCTGAAATCATTAGATCTGTTCATAGATTATAAACTGGATGATTTGTTAAGGAAATGGGGAGAGATTGTTAGATGCACCTAGGTCAAAACAGGACTGAGTTTGTCTTGGACCCCTCCCCCCTTTGGCTTTATGATTTGATGGTAGTAGTAGAGAAAACCCGGGGCATGCAGGGGTTGGGAGTGTGTTTAGGGATGGGAATGGAAATGTTTCAGCCCTGTTCTCAGGTCCAATTGGGGTGGGTAATTCTCTAAGAGCCGAGATATATGCAGTTATGGAAGGTGACCAAAGAGCAAAGGAAATGAATATAAGAAGGCTTGTAATTGAAGGGGATTCGGAGGTGGTTGTAGGGTCACTGAATAAAGACAATACTGGGTTATGGAATTACAGCAATGGAAGGAGAAAGTTTAGGTGGCTGGTTAAAGACATGGGAGTCAAGATCAGCTGGGTGAAGAGATCTGCTAACTCATTTGCTGATGGGTTAGCTAAGCAAGGGATGGCGAGGGAATCTATGTTCTGGGCTCAGTTGTAACTCTAATTCCTATTCATGGGGGCTCAAGCCTCAGTTGGGGGAGATAAGAAAGTTTATCCCTTTCTTTGTAATTATTATTTCTGATTGATTAATGAAATGCATTATTGATAAAAAAAAAGAATTGCAACTATTGACAAAAAAAAAGAATTGCAACTATTGACCCCTGACCTATTTCTCATAAGATAATAACAATACTGGACTATCAGTTAAAATCAAGCATAAAAGGTAAGGCAAAAATACAAGCCTCATACTGATGGCAGCGAATTTCTGTTTGCATACCAACATAAGCATGAAAAATAGCATGCAACTATGATAAAGGTCAAATGGATAAGGAGAAACAAGTACTTTGTTCCATTTATTCTGTAGCAAATGTACAGTATGTGATGTGTTTACTTGTCAGTTCTTGTGCCAGTCTCTGATAGACCTGCATTGAATAGCATGAACATATCATTAGCCAGGAAAGTAATAACAGAAATTCAGGCCTGAGTTACCTAAAGTTTCCTCTCCATGTTCATTTTTGTGATAGACTACTGTATTATTATTCTGATTTTATATATCTGTATCACAAAATTAATTTACAGAAATTGTGGCATGCAGAAAGAAGTTTCTGATTCAGGTTCCAAGTAAAAGAAGAAAAAAATGTTATTAACCGGAGATACAAAGTGCAGTTTGGATAGAATCAGAAATAACATCTGGCCCAACTGTTATGGTGTCTCAATAAAAAGTGGAAAATTCCTCGCATTGGAGCAAGCTTCCAATGTCATAAGTGCAGATGAAATTTCCTGCATAGAAAAGAACTGCGGAATTGCATTCAGGATGGCGCCTCTCGCTTCTCAAACTGTACCAATAGCCTAACAAGGATGAATCATAACCGCTTCACCGGTGACACCTCTTAGATGCAGTACACGGTCCAATTTTAAATCAGGAACCAACAAAAGACCACAACCTTCTTAGAGTAGAAAAAGAAAACAATGGAAATCCAGGAAAAAATGGAGAAAAAGGAAGCTAACAATAAGGCTCAATAAATAAATAAGGTTCTAGATTAATCAGTACATAGGACAATTTCGTGTATTTCTGCTTGGTAAAACCTCTCAGTAATCAGCAGGGGAAGCGGGAAAACATATATACATAAAGGCCTCCCCCGGGAATATTAAAAGAAAGAAATTCAGAAAGAAGGAAGAAGACCCTAAGAAACCTCCCCTGTATGATGTGAGATAAAAGGTTTAAAATGCACATGATGATGATAATCATCAGAAGCCATAGTATCAAAGGTTGGGGAATCCAAATCCCAAGTCTTTTCCACTTCAAGAAAAACTACTCGTTACATACACAGAATCCCACTTGAAGTTAATTCCAATCACATCTCATAAGCTGACAACTGAAATTATTCCCCAAAAAATCAATAACAACAACGACAGTGACAATAATCCAGTATTCAGAACGGTGATATGACTGCAAAAGAGTAGGAATCAATACTTGTTTTCGAGCATGATCCTCCCTCATTTTTCCCCTCTAACTCATTCCACAAAAAAATCACACCCGGAAAGCAAAAAAGGTAAAAAGAAAATAAATTCAAATTAAAACGACTTCAGTTCCATCAAAACCCATCAACCACAAACCCAAAATTTCTACAGAGAAATGAAAAAGTGGGTAGGAAACAAGGCGAATATAAAAACTTAAAAAGTAAAGAATCAGAAAAACACACACAATTACGATGTTTACAGTAATACGAAAGAAAACAAGAAAAGCCGATGAGACGACTTGCCTTTGCGAACTCAGAACCGATAGAACCGATAGACAAGGGAAAAACTTAGACCTGAAACCATGAAATTCAGCGAAGTATTGCCCACCCAAAAAATTGTCAAGAGAATTTTTAAGGGAAAAAGATTTCTTGGTGAAATATAGGCTGCTTCTTCCTTGGATGAGTCGCAACGCAACGCTCCCCACTTTCATTAAGGAATTTTACTCACTACCATGTAAACGGAAACGGACAACTTACTCCATGAGAGAGAGAGAGAGAGAGATGCGACCTCTCCCCGGAGAGTACTTGTCTGAGACTCTAAAGACACTTGAGTAGCAAGTATGTAATTTTCTCTTTGCCGTACTAGGAAGTATGACAACACACCCAAGTTTTTTTATCCCAAAATGTAAACCGTCGGATTGAATCCTTTATTACGCTGCCTGTGCCACATATCTAGAAAGTATGCGAATCCAACAGCAAATGTAATTATGATACCAATCCCTTCCGTCTCTTTTAACGGAAGGAGGAAAAGAACTGCTGTAGTCCTCAAGAGTTCCAACTTTTCTTCGACCCATCGTCCCGACTCACCGTATCTGCCGACATCGATCTTATTTTATTGAATGAAGGCAACAGGGTACGGTACCGAAGGGAAGGCAGGGAGGAGTACAAGAACAAGAGACACTCAACAGGAAATGGGCTCACCATGTCCGAAGCCTAAGCGCCAAAGAAAGTAAGCTCTTCGAGGAAAGCCAATGCTTCTGCTTATGCTTCGGGAGCTGTGCAGACAGCCAGACAACGACGGAAGGGACTCAATCTCTGGTCACTTGAACGTTAGGCAGAAGAACATTTGCCCACTTTCGAGAAGGTGCATATTAATCGATTGTTGCTGCCTGTGACTGAGAAACCCGTGATTTGGCTCTTGCTCCATCAATTGACCAGTGTCTAGTCTAGTGTGCCCAACGGCCAACGAAAAGCTCCCGGAGCCGAATGGGGTCCCAGCCGGAGACAAAGGCGCTTATCACAGAGACTGACTCTACGGAAACATGGGCTGGGCCATTAGGACTAGAGTTGACAGGCTTGAAGCCCGGGAGCCCAGGTCTCTGCGATTATGGGCATCCCGAATACCTACCTGAGTTGAGATGTCGGGCGGCTAATTCGCAAGCCCATAGGCTATAGCCATATTTGGCCCTTCACTAATATCATGACACATGGCATATGAGAACAACTAGACTACATCCTAGTATCATTTAAGTGATAACTTGCATTAGCCAAAATGGGGTCCCAACTCGCGACCTGCCTCTACCATCGAGCATCGACCTGGTGACCTACTTCTACTGCTGACTTGGCAACCTGCCTCTGTCACCGACCTAGCGACCTACATCTGTCGCCAACCTGGTGACCTACCTCTGCCGTCGACCTGGTGATCTACTTCTATCGCCTACCTGGAGACCTACCTCTGTTGCCGACCTAGAGATCTGCCTCTGTCGCCGACCTGGCGACCTACCTCTCTAGAAGCTTGCCAATTGCCTCCGAACCTTTCGGGATCATGCTGCGTAATTGTAGGCCTTATCCTCATCCCACCCGAATCGAAGGGAAACGGTAAGCCTTATTAACTGGTGCATTATCCTCCTTCCAAAGCGAAACGGACCCTACGTCACGGACCGAGGATTCTGGGAGCGTTTCGCAAGACCCACGGTAGCCCAACTATATAAGAGCATCAACCTCTAAGACCCAAGTATATGCGCAATTTTTAGTTCTCGCAATTCTCCAGCTATCTTAAAATCTTTGATTCGCTAACTTAAGCATCGGAATGCCCACCCCGGATAAAGCAACCCGGACACTAACACTGTTTCCTTACAAGTCGCATCAGAGCCACCTCTCCAACTCGTCACCATTCAGCTAGGCATCAGAGCCACCTCTCCAGCTTGTCACCATTCAGCTAGGCATTAGAGCCACCTCTCCAGCTCGTTACCATTTAGCTAGGCATCAAAGCCACCTCTCCAGCTTGTCACCACTCAGTTAGGCATCAAAAGCCACCTCTCCAGTTTGTCACCATTTAGCTAGGCATTAGAGCCACCTTTCTAGCTCGTTACACATTTAACTAGGCATTAGAGCCACCTCTTCAGCTTGTCACCACTCAGTTAGGCATCAGAGCCACCTCTCCATCTCGTCACCATTCAGCTAGGCATTAGAGCCACCTTTCCAGTTTGTCACTACTCAGTTAGGTATCAGAGCCACCTCTCCAGCTCGTCACCATTTAATTAGGCATCAGAGCCACCTCTCCAGTTCATCACCATTTAGCTAGGCATCAGAGCCACCTCTCCAGCTCGTCACCATTCAATTAGGCATCAGAGCCACCTCTCCAGCTCATCACCACTCAGTTAGGCATCAAAGCCACATTTCCAGCTCGTCACCATTCAGCTAGGCATCAGAGCCACCTCTTCAGTTTGTCACCATTTAGCTAGGCATCAGAGCCACATCTCCTGCTCGTCACCATTCAGTTAGACGTCCAAGCCATCTTCCAAGTAAGAATTATTCAGCCAGTCATCTGAGTCATTAGCTAGTCGGGAGCTGCCAAAATGCGCATCATCAATTGGCGTCGTCTGTAGGAAACACTACAAAAGGTTATGTTCTCGCTTGATTCTCTGAACCTCAAGTAATAACATCTTCAAGCAACAACAACAACGCTTGATCGAAAGAATCCCCTAAGGGGGCAGAAACAAAATGATTAGCCCAAACAAGTTCTCGCAGTTTTGCCAGGGCAGAATCTCCCTAATTGTAAGGCCACCACCATTTATCGAGCTCTACGTGCTCTTTGCGAGAGTTGGCGGCCAACAGAATGTGAGGCCACCCCACAGGTCGAGCCCTCTGTGGTTCCCGTGGGAGTTGATAGCCAACAAACTGTGAGGTCACGCCGCAGATCGAGCCCTCCATGCTTTACGTGGGAGTTGATGGCTAGCTGGTTGTGGAGTCGCCCTCATAGGTCAGTCTTGCCGAGGTGACAAGGTGTCTGTAGGCCAAGGTGTTGAGAGCAAAACTAGACTGTCAAAATTCCGATGACCTGGCAACTTGGAGACCTGCCTCTGACCTGGTGACCTACTTCCACTGACCTAGTGATCTGCCTCTGTCGTCGAGATGGCGAACTACCTCCGTTGACCTGGCGACACACATAATCAGCCCGAACGAGCCTTGCCAGCCCTGTTCGCGAGGTTGCCCCTACAGGTCGAGCCCTCCGTGGCTCCCGCAGGAGTCGGCCAATGGACTATAGTTGCCCTTGCGGGTTGAACCTTTTAAGGTTCCCATGCAAGCTGGCAACCTGCAGCTAGTAAAGTTGCCCCTGCAGGTTGATCTCCTTGTGGCTTATCGTATGAGCAGATGACCAACACCTTCAAGGACTGACACACTGCAACCGTGACACTGATCCGCTATTTAAATTCCAACATCAACGCACATATCGCAAGGGGAAGCCAAACAACTTTTAGGAAGTAGATTCATGCTTCGTCGTAGGTCCGTTGGCCTATTACCAACATATTTCAAGGTCGGCTTAGGGGTCCTTGATGCTAAAAGTTGTTTGGCTTCCCCTTGCGATATGTGCGTTGATGTTGGAATTTAAATAGCGGATCAGTGTCACGGTTGCAGTGTGTCAGTTGGACTACATCATGGCATATCAAAACAAGCTGAGATCAGCTCAGCGAAGGGAGTGGGGGGCAATTGATGAGGGTAGATTTGGCCCTCCACTGACATCATGGCATATCAAAACAGTTGGACTACATCCCAGTATCACCTAGGCAACAACTTGCCTTAGCCAAAATGGGGTCCCAGTTGGCAACCTACCTCTGCCGCCGACTTGGTGACCTAGTTCTATTGCCGACCTGGCGACCTGCCTTTGTCACTGACTTGGCAACCTACTTTTTCCATCGACCTGGTGACCTGCCTCTGGCGTCGACCTGGCGGTCTACTTTTATCGCCGACTTGGCGACCTACCTCTGCCGCCGACCTGGCAACCTACCTCTCTAGAAGCTTACCAGTTGTCTCCAAACCTTTCAGGATCACGTCGCGTAACCGTAGGCCTTATCCTCATCCCGTCCGAATCGGAGGGAAAAGGTAAGCCTTAGTACTGGCACGCTATCCTCCTTTCAAAGTGGAACGGACCCCTACATCGTGGGCCGAGGATTCCGGGAGCGTTTCGCAAGACCCACGACAACCCAACTATATAAGGGCATCAGCCCCTGAGACCCAGGTAGATGCGTAATTTTTAGTTCTCGCAGCTCTCCAGCTCTCTCACATTTAGCTATCTTAAAATCTTTGATTCACTAACTTAAGCATCAGAGTGCCCACCCCGGGTAAAGCAACTCGGGCACTCTGACACTGTTCCCTTGCAGGTCACATTAGAGCCACCTCTCCAGCTTGTCACCATTCAGCTAGGCATCAAAGCCACCACTCCAGCTCGTCACGTTTAGCTAGGCATTAGAGCCACCTCTCCAGCTCGTCACCACTCAGTTAGGCATCAGAGCCACCTCTCCAGCTCGTCACCATTCAGTTAGGCATTTGAGCCACCTCTCCAGCTTGTCACCATTCAGCTAGGCATCAGAGCCACCTCTCCAGCTCGTTATCATTCAGCTAAGCCACCTCTCCAGCTTGTCACCACTCTATTAGGCATCAGAGCCACCTCTCCAGCTCGTTATCATTCAGCTAAGCCACCTCTCCAGCTTGTCACCACTCTATTAGGCATCAGAGCCACCTCTCCAGTTCGTCACCATTTAGCTAGGCATCAAAGCCACCTCTCTAGTTTGTCACCATTCAGTTAGGCATCAGAGCCACCTCTCCAGCTCGTCACCACTCATTTAGGCATCGGAGCCACCTCTCCAGCTCGTCACCATTCAGCTAGGCATTAGAGCCACCTCTCCAGCTCGTCACCACTCAGTTAGGCATCAGATCCACCTCTCCAGCTCATCACCATTCAAGTAGGCATTTGAGCCACCTCTCTAGCTTGTCACCATTCAGCTAGGCATTAGAGCCACATCTCCAGCTCGTTACCATTCAGCTAGGCATCAGAGCCACCTCTCCAGCTTGTCACCACTCAGTTAGGCATCAAAAGCCACCTCTCCGGTTTGTCACCATTTAGCTAGGCATTAGAGCCACCTTTCTAGCTCGTCACACATTCAACTAGGCATCAGAGCCACCTCTTCAGCTCGTCACCACTCAGTTAGGCATCAGAGCCACCTCTACAACTCATCACCATTTAGCCAGGCATCAAAGACACCTCTCCAGTTCGTCACCACTCAGTTAGGCATCAAAACCACCTCTCTAGCTCGTCACCGTTCAGCTAGGCATCAGAGCCACTTCTCCAACTCGTCACCACCCAGTTAGGCATCAAAGCTACCTCTCCAGCTCGTCACCATTCAGCTAGGCATCAGAGCCACTTGTCCTGCGCGTCACCACCCAGTTAGGCATCAAAGTTACCTCTCCAGCTCGTCACCATTCAGATAGGCTAAGAGCCACCTCTCCATCTTGTCACCATTCAGCTAGGCATCAGAGCCACCTCTCTAGCTCCTCACCATTCAGGTAGGCGTCCAAGCCACCTTCCAGGTATGGATTATTCAGCCAGGCATCTGAGTCACTAGCAAGCCGGGAATTACCAAAATGTGCATCATCATTTTGCTTTATAGTTAATTGCTTTGTCTATTTGATAAGAATGGTATCATACATAAAATACTTCTATGAATCAAAATCTTTTGAGGGAAAAATCTTTGATACGCGAAAAATATGGTATGGAAAGAGTTTTGACCAATTAAAATCCACTCTCAATTTTGATAAATAGCACCTGATTTGATTGGCAAACATTTTTAAGATATTATAACTTTTCCATAGTCGAACCCGAAATGAAAATGTAGAAGAATGCTAATCCCACTATCAAAAGTATCATAGGAGATTATTACCAAAAAAAGGTATCAATGGAGATCTGCTCTCACTTGTGACATGTATGATATATCCATCTCAAGGGGGTTTTATTATAGATATTCACTCATCTGGACTAAAATCTTAATGTTGGGGTATTTTATGAAAGAAAGTTAATTATATGAAATTTGAGCATATATATATATATATATCAAATCAAATTAGATTATATTGGATCGATAGGGATGGATTCATATTCGATCCATTTATAAACATATCAAATTTGGATCACCCTTCATGGGATTGAATTCGAATTTGAAATTTAAATTTGGACAATCAAATACCATTTGAAACCCCAAAAATCTTTGCAAAATTTTTGCTTTAATGGTAAGTTGTGCCAATTAGATCCTCTTTATACTGAGTTCACATCTGTTATAACCACAACCGTAGTAATTTTTTGCAATTGCCAAAACAAAGCATGAATACACTAATTATTAACTAAGAGCATATTATTCATATTTTGAATTTAAACCAGGGAAAATTACAAAGAGCCCCTGTACTATAGGGTTAGTGACAAGTACCCCCCGTATTTTCATTTGCGACAAACACCCCTGAACTTTTACATTACAACAAAAACCCCTCCGTTAGCATTTCATCAATTAACTTCGGAAAATATTTTCATTTGACTGTTTAAAGCTTTTTAAACATTGGTTCCCATATGGTCAAAATAATTGGCATGGCATATGTATACATAGGTTCTTCTTCTCCGACAACAATGATAAAAATACCTTCTTCTTTACTGATGGCATAAAAGATATAAATGATTTTCTTTTTGGTATCGCTGCAAATTCTTCTATATCTGATGATGGCATATCAGACAGCTCCTTGCTCCTAAGATAGTGGCAACAATTTCCAATGAAGTTTTCAAGTCAAATGGTTCTTTGATGGTATGTTTGTGTAGGTTAGGGTTGAAGAGAAAATAAGAAAATGGGCAAGGAATGGATAAAAGGTGAAATGACTTTGCCCATTTCGTCATTTTGAAATTTTCATTTCACATACATTGAATTATGAAGAGAGCACTTTGATAATTTAGTGCTTTTTGTCAACTGACTTTGACTGTAAGGGATTTTTGTCACAATGTAAAAGTCATCAGGGAGTATTTATCACTAACCCCATAGTGTCGGGGGGTCTTTGTAATTTACAACAAAACAAATTGGGATTGTTTGCATGTTTTATTGGCCATTGCAAAAAATGTTATGATGGTTGTGGCAAATATCCCAATTAGCCATCATTGGTTTCATCATTCATGGTTTGTTTGCTATCATAGCAAGAGATGGACAGAATAATGGCTAGCAGCAACGATTTTCATTTCAACCATTCAGTGTCACCTCGTTGTCATTGAAGGTTGTAACAATGATTTATATGGTGTTTGGTACAAGTCATGATCTCTTGGAAGCAAAAAAGTCTTATAGAACATGAGAGTCTATTCGCACATTGGGAATATCTCCCATACATGTATCTTAAATTCATGGGTCATGGGAGATATTCCCATTGTGCAGCTAGATGCCGGTGTTTGCTTTCAGGAGACATTTGATACTCTGGTTGTTTAAATGTTTGAGTATATCTTAATGCCACAAGGGTGTCAAGTAGAAAAGTGAGGAGGAGTTGTATAGAAAAGTCAAGGGAGTTTTAAGA
Organism: Nelumbo nucifera; assembly: GCF_055504915.1. Classification (NCBI taxonomy): domain Eukaryota; kingdom Viridiplantae; phylum Streptophyta; class Magnoliopsida; order Proteales; family Nelumbonaceae; genus Nelumbo; species Nelumbo nucifera. The sequence goes on from NC_142654.1 coordinate 3,508,892, forward strand.
AACATCAAATTGATGTTTTTGCTCTAAATGAAAACACATTTTCCACTAAACAAGATTTAAGCACCAAAAGGTGGTAATTTAGTATGGGTAGTGTTTCAATCCAAAACGGTTCAAGTTGATACGCCAATTATACCAACTACAACTATAGATTAAGGATTAAAATATCGATATATCCGATAATGTATTGATATCATTGATACTTTCATATTTTTATTTTTTATTATTTTTTCCATCATATAATTATTGTCTTTGCCATAGACTCACAAGTATGCTGCTTGATCTCATTGGTAAAGAAGAAGGTGGTGATGACCATTCGCTTTAGTGCTCTTGCTCTAAAACATCACTTGAAAGAAAAACAGAAGCATGGTAAAGTGGACATCACCTTTGCCACTTGGCGCCATCAACTATATAGAAGTGTTGTTAGATTTTTTGTCCCTAAATTTTTTCATAAACCTAATGTATATTTATAGGTTTTTCAATGGTAAATGAACTCAAAAATCTACAAATCTCCTCTATCACCAATATTTAGATGCTATAAGAATTATCATCATATAAATGTTGTCTACAAGAATCCTGTTTTGCCATTCTATTATATTCATGAAAGTGAAGTGTAGCAAATAGAAAGAATCAATTCTTACAGTTAAACCAATATCTCCATTGGAATTTGACTAAATTTTTTTTTCATCCATACCTGTATGTAGATGATTCTTACGTTTTGGACTGAAGAAAAGTTTGAATTTCTCCCTTTATTGCAATGATCCAACCAACCCAAGATGTTCTTTGATAGAAATCACATTGCTTCCACAATTTGCAGCTTTTAAGCTTTTTAGTCTGGATCAGCTTGGCACCTGAAGCAAAAGCTTGATTTCCACTCTCTAAGGTTTCTTTTCTCACTCTAGTTTTTTTTTTCAGTTACTTCTCTTCTAGAGCTCTCTATATCTTATATAGAACAGCAAGTGTATTGGCACTTGGGGGGGGGGGGGGGAGATCATTTCAAGGTTTCCAAAACTTAAGAATCAAGTAAGAACAGGAGAAAGAAACTCCTCTCCACCTTGAGATAGGAATCTTTATTCATTCTCTAGTATGTGTGGTCAATATTAAAACATCTTTTTAATATTACAGTCAAATCTAACATATCTTCTGCAATTGATCTTAAGTCTTTGGAAATTATCATTTAATCCCTCTCATGTAAAGACCATTTCAGTTCTAGCCCTCCACAGAACAATGCCCTATTATGATTGGGAAACCACATTTGTATCACTATGAGATTTACCCAAGAGTTCTACTCAAATTGGGATACCTCTTGAAGAAGTCAAATATGCCTAGAAACACAAAGCAGCTAGTATATGATAATCTTGGTATGTTAAGGATTCCCTAATCAATCAGGGCATTGTGGATAAGCCTTATAATTAAACTTTCATGTATATTCCAATGCTACTAGGACACTTCCTATATTCATCATAGGGTGATCTAGGGCTAGAATGTTAGAGTCCTAGTGCAATTGGGATCCATTTCCAAGAGTCTTAGTTCAATTAGGATTCCTTACATATTCATCTCAATGTTACCTAAAGACTTATCACTAGGATGCTATTGCTAGAGCTCTAATCCGACTAGGACTCATAGTCAGAGTCTTGATGCAAACCAATTTCTTAGTTGACAGTCTCCTCTTGTCTAAGGGTGTAGATTCCTTATTAGCCAACCTCCAAAATTGCAGCATCATTTTCAATATCTCAACATATAGAATATGTTAATCGCAATCCAGTAGTGACCTCACTCATAGTATATATCAAAGTGATTGATCATGATAATGCAACCTTGAGGATCCCTCAGGTCCAAGGGCATAAAAGTCTTTAAACTTGAGCGATCCTATTCTTTGATAGTGGTTTAAAAAATCTTGTGATGGATCAAATTCAGCTAGATTAGTATCAGTGTTATATATAAGATATACACCCATATGACAGCCCAGAGTCTCACCCCAGTAATTGAGATATCACTATTAATTGTCCATGTGTCAATCATAGAGTGAATTGCCTGAGTCCACCCTTAGTTGGGATATTCCAGATTTATAAAGAACCGGGTCATTCATATCTCTCATGATGATGGGTCTCCCTCACCACTTGAATGCCTTACAATGTAACCTCTCAACTATATAATAAAGAGCACAAGCATTCAATATCAATAATGCCTCAAACAAAAGTCCTTCTTTATTAATTAAAGAAATAGTACAAAGATACAAATTGCTTTAAAGGAGCACATGGAAATTATGCTTCTAACAATTTAGTGTCACGTCCATCATTATATTATGGGAATTTAAATCATTTCTTATTATTTCAATCATGTTCCTTCTCATTCATTTTTTTGAAAGCTATGATCACTCATTGAGATGATATAAGTATAGTATATGTTTGGCATAGATGCTCAGTTGCAGCACCGTTTTTTAAATGGTGCTGCTGACATGTGGCTTGGAGCATGGTGCTTTTTTTTTTGTTTGGAATCATTACTGTTAGGTATGACGTTTTCTGTAGCAATGACAACTTTTTTCTGTTTGGTACCAATGCTCCAAGAAGAGTTTTCTGCACTTCTACCCATTATCCACTGTTACATCACTGTCCTGTTGGCAGCAACGAGCTGCAGCTCCAGAAAACGTCAAATTTGGCATTGCTCCAAGCCATGCCTTCCTGATTTCTAAGGCACGGCTTAGAATACCATTTTCTATGAAAAAACGGTTCCAAATAGAAGGTTATTTTCTAAAGCACCGTTTTTTCCTACATGATACTGATGTAACACCATTTTCTGGAGTAACAGCAACGGTTCCAAACAGGCACATAGAGTTTCAAAATATTTGGTGTTTAAGACATTAATTAGGATAAACAATTCAAGACTGACGTTGTCTGGTGGCTTGAACCATTAACCAGGAAATGGTTTGAAAATTTTAACTATGTAGCCGGCCGGTTGGGTCAATGCATGGTTTCTTGACCACGTTAGTTGGGACTTCATAGTGAACATTATGAAAAAGATGGGTTTTTTTGAAGGAGTGGTGCAAAAAATGGTGTATTATTTGCATTAGAACTCCAACTTTTGCCATTAAAATAAATGGCCAAGTTCAGGAGCATTTTAAATTATGTAGAGTGAGATAGGGAAATCCCATCTTTCTCATACTTGTTTATTCTAGGTATGCAAGTTTTATCATCATTAATTGAATAAGCAATAAATAAAAGGGGAGTTGGAAGCATTGGAAGTAGGAAAAATAAAACAAAGGTGTTGCATCTATTTTTTATTTTTTTTTTTTTTTTTGCAAATGATTGCATGCTGTTATGCAAAGCAAAGAAACATCAACTAAGGATTCTTAGGAGGGTCTTGCGTGAATTTGAGAAGCTTTCAAGTCAACAAATAAACTTCTCCAAATCAAGAATTTATTTTGATATGAATGTTCATCTTAAATTAGGAAGATTTTTATTGAAATATATGGGGATGAAACCCCTAAGCAAGAATGACAAGTATTTGGGTGCAATCCATGTATGCACACCCAAAGAATAAAGAGTAATTAATAAAGACTATGATTGAAGCCAACTTAGCTACATGGAAGGATAAACTCTTTGAGACAGGATTCCCTACAAGTGAAAACTCTGTATACACTCTGGGAATCCATAGTCATACATTGGGAATATCTCCCTATGAATTTAATATAAATGTATGAAGGATATTCTTAATGTGTGATTGGATGTTATATGAGCAGTGTTTTTGCTTGCAGGCGATCTGGACTCAAACTTGTGTCTATCTATTGTACTAGCAGCAATTCCTATACTTTAAATACAAGTGAATAAGTACCTCTCAAGTGTTATTAAGAATATAAAAAAAGGATAATCATCCAGCAAACAGGCACTTAATAATAGGGGTGTCAACGATATTCAAAAATTCGATTTTGAAATTTAGATTTGACATAATCGAATTGAATTCGGATATCCTATTTATACTCGGATTCAAATTGAGATATGACCTGATTCGATTCTATAAGTATCCAAATTTGACTGATTATTTAATTCTTATATATAATATATGAAATATTTAAATGTTATACAATTTATATATTTTATATAAATAAAATGTTTATTTTATATATTTAGTAATTACCTAAAATAATTAATTGGTCGAATTCAAATTGGAACGAATATTTGAAAATTTATTCGAATTCGAATTTGCATATTAATTTTCAATATCCATCGGATATCAATTTTTCTAATCTAATTCAAATTTGGATATTGCCTGATTAGATTTGAATTTGATCCCCTTTATACCCCTAATTAATAGCATGGAAAAGAAGGGGGGCGGCGAAGAATTAAATCTGTCTCTCCTAAGTCCTCATAAAGCAACTATATAGAAACTAATGGCTGAGCCTGATAGTTGATAGTTGGTGGACTAGCTTCATGAAATCCATCTATTTTCCACATAGCAGTTTCCGGGAAGAAGGAAAACTAAAAACATGGATCCAACTATTGCTAGAAAACTACAGCAGATTCTAATCAACTTTTCTTGGAAAATTAGCAAATGGATCTCAACTGCAAGCCCTAACAAACCCTCGGGTGCCATCATCAATAGGAGGTGGGATTCCAACCCTCAAAGAAGGAGAACCTTCTGCTAGAGATGACATGAAAATGGCAGATTTAATTTTGCCAAATGGTAGCTATAAATAGAGGTTATAATATCAACTAACAGAAGGTTTGAAGGAAGCTATAAATAAAGGTTATAAATAAGCCATACAACTTATATCGAAGCTCTCATAAAAGATGAAAAATCTTGGATGGAAGGAGATGCTTCATTCTGATGAATTACAGGAATTTTGAATATGCGAAGCTTTTATATATATATATATAGAGAGAGAGAGAGAAAGAGAGGAAGTCAAATATTATATAGATCATGACTTTGCTTAGTTCCAGTAAGAACTTGTACTCTTTTATATATTGTAGTTCTTCATTAGTTTAAGAAAAAAGTAAGTTTTTGCGGTAAATAAATGAAATCATATGAAATTTGCTACACAAAAAAGAAAAAAGAAAAAAGAAAAAAGAAAAAAGAAATTTGACTCATTGTGGCATGCCAGCACGAATAAAATTCCTAAATAACCAGGAAACTTCTCAAGCATTAATTTTTTTTTTCTTTGGTTCAAATAGAAACTTTGATCTCTCCTAATAATGACTAATTGATATTGAGAAGTGACTGGCCGGTGATAGTTACAAAAGGTTATGTGGGGGTGGGGTCCAAATTGATGGCATAAAGTCAAAAGATTCACCTTCCTCCCAATTTCTCAATGACGCTCAGAGCCTCAGACAATAATATCTTTCCTCTTTCCTGCTTGTACATTGCAAGGTCCCTAGCTATTTTCTAATGGAGCTGATGAATTTGGCCATGGCCATGGGGAATGTTAGAATTTGAGGAAGAAAAACTTGGTTGTGTGAAAGTGTTGCATAGAGACGATTACGATAGAATTAGTCTTCCATCATTATGTGGCTTGTCACATGGCCATAGGAGTAGAGCATATGGCCGCTCTACCATCAGGGAAAACTTGAAAACAATCACCAACTGCACACAAATGAGAAGAAAGATATCCCATGCAGAGGGCAACTAGGCAGCTAATTTTGAGTTCACATCTGCACCCCACAAGGGGGCGCCCCGCAATGTCCCACAGCGCATCCCCGCCGTGTATTGAGAACATCTCCTGATGATAATACCAGACCCGATGATGATGAGATGTCATCATCGAGAGATGTTCCCAATACAAGGTGGGGATGCACTGTGGGACGTTGTGGGGCGCAGATCTAAACTCGCTAATTTTGTGTTCAATGGGTGGTTATACCTGTAAAAGAGAGAGAACTAAATGCCCTTTTAGGCTCCGTTTGTTTACAGTGAAATTTCATTTGTTAAAATGCATGCGAGTACAAATCAGATTCAGAAGAGTGTAAATTCTGGGTCACTTTTGTTTTGGATTTATTTTGTTTCATCTGTACTGCAAACAAGCAAAACAAATGAAATAAGTCATCCAGCCAATATTAATTTCATTTGTATTGTGAGCTCCTTAATGGGTAATGGTTGAATATCTTATGTTGGTTTGATTTCTAGCTAGAACTCGTAAACAAATGAAACGAGTCATCCGGCCAGTTAGACAGTACAACAGTTATCAAATAGCAGCCCTTAATTGTTGTAATTATCCCTGCACTGATTGTTGATCTTGAAGTTGGTGTGTCTTCAATGTTTATATCAGCTTAATCTTTGGAAGCATCATCAATGGAGTTTTCCATTTCCTGATTTTTGTTTGATATAGAGAAAAACTCCGCGTTAGATCCCACTAACATAGTAGTGAGCTTAGAAAGAATAACCACAGAGCTAACAATCTCTGGAACAACATGAAATCCTCTTGAATCAATAAAGAGAGAATTGAGAAAATCTTAAAATGGAAAATTTTAAAACTCCCTTCAATACTAAAGTTTTGTTAAATGTTAAAAATTCTTTACAATGCTTCCATAGCACCCATTTCTAATAAATGAAATCATAATTCAAGACCCCCAAAAAAATCTAATTAAGATAAAATTTTTAAAACTCAAATATAATCTCCAAATTGACACCTTAATTGCTAGTAAAATTATCACAACTTTTTTAAATCACTTAAGATTTGCTTGCTCTAGGACTTATTGGATTAGTGATTGAAAATTCTCTTTGATGACATCATAAAGATGGAAGTTTAGTATTTTACTACTCAAACCAAAACAGAGGAGCAGTAAGGTAACCATGAAGTATGAACTGAAAATGAAAACCTGAATTTCTGTTATTGGGCATTCACTCACCTTACCATATTGATCAAGCGTCAAAAAGTGGCATGACCCCCAATCTCTATTGCAAGATACAGTCGTTGCATGATCAGAAATGGGGTTCATAAGGAAGATGTAGAGCTAAAGCAATGTAAGGCTATGACAAGTGCGGAAGCAAGAGATTTCAGAGGAAACCTCTGCGGAGTTAAAGCAAAGTCCCTAGTTTTCTACGTCTGTCGCCTGTCGACAGTTGATGTTGCGGAAGCCACAACTACATGGCAGGCTATTTACTTGGCAAGGCATGGCTTGAAATCTTCTAAATAGTTCACTGCTTACTAAGAAAAATTACTATGTCTTGGAAAACCCAGGTACCCAACTCACCATTGAAGGCATTTGGAATATAACAGAGAGAAAGCATCTCAATAAGTTCTCTGTTTTTAGTCTCCTTTTCAAAGAATCATAGAAAGGTCCAAAGTGGCCGATCGTGTAAAGTAGCCTGGGTTTGAACTGTAAACCCAGGTACCCAACTCACCATTGTTGGGGGTCTATTGGTTTGTACTAGTGGCTCACTGGCTCTGTGTGACTGTGTCTGTGGCTGAGATATGCAAGAGGCTAAACAGCTATTTTACTTGCCTCCTTTTCGAAGTTCCTTTGTGTGGATAAGGCTTATAAAGAAGGGAAAGTACTATTTACGACAAGGTAAATTCTCTCGTTTGTATTTTTCTGGTAAGCATTTCTTTCTTTATTTGTTTATGGCTCGTCATATAAGACTCCAGAGGTCACCCACTGAACTGTCTAGAGACCCTCTCTCTCTCTCTCTTCACAAACACAGCAGCTGTATCGCCTCTTGCAGCAACAGCTTTTCAAAATCTGGGACGGGAGCTCCTCTCTCGAACGCTTTACATCTCAAGACGCCGTAGGAAACTTGAGTAAAGATACGCTTTTCCTCTTGTTCTACTCCAATATATTATATAGAAATCTTCCCGGACTCCTCCATCTTTTCCCCTTTCTTGTTTATCTCTGTGGAAAGCTTTCTGGGTCTCATAAATGGAGGATCAAATGGTCTCATCTTTAGACGGTAGGAATGGTAGTATCAGTAGAAGTAACAGCCTTGTCGTGAACCTTTATCCCCTCAGTTGTTACTACTTTGGATCCAAAGAAGCTGTTACCATCAGGGATGAAACCTTGGCCGATCGTGTACAGCGCATGAGGACCAAGTAAGTTACCCTATATTAAATTATTAATCCTTCCGTCTATTTTTAGCCGAGAGAATGGTTTCAAGATTATCCAGGCTTCTGAATCAATTCTTTCCCCCCTTCATATTCAAGCTATGCTGCAAACGGGTTAAGGACTTGTGTGGAAGCAGTCATGTTGGTCAGTTCTCTGTTTCTTTTTCTTTCATTCCTTACAATTTTCCTTTTAGCTTCAAGATCGAAACTTTAAGCTGTTAGTTTATCTGATAAAATATTAAACATATGGTGTCTGCATTTTGGTGAAAGAAGCTTTACAGAATTTGGAGGCTAAGACTGATCTCCTTGCAATTTCGCATATAGTTTTGATGTCTCTTTTTTATATCAAAATGTTTGTTACCCATATCTAAGTATGTGATTTCTACTGTATTGTCTGCACATAGTTGTTGCAGAAGGAATTGGGAGTTCAATTGTGGTGTTGATCGGATGGCTTCGTATTGGCATAAGAAAAACAAATGTCTTTGGATTGAATATTAAGAGAAGTTACAGAAAGATCTAATACCTCTGAAAACAACTTACTTGATATTGTCTGGGTCCATATTTAGCAGACAAGTCACTAAGTGTCAATAATCGCATCATTTATATTACTCCTGCTATTTTTGGTAATACAATGGAAAGGAACTACACAAGTCTGGTAGCTTGTCCTAATAATCTTGAACGTTACGTTATTCTTCTCTGTGAGTGTGCAAGACTACCTAATCCTGCTTACATCAGACTCTGCACGCACAAGCTTTGGTATTTGATGAGATGGAGGTCAGAGGCTTTATATATTTAGGCTTTTGCATGTGGGTCATCTTGGATGGTGCTATTCTTGACATCTAGCTGGAAGAAGGATCAAGGGTATTGTGAATCTAAGAATCTTTATGGAGAGTTGAGAGTTCAGAAATCCAAGTTGGCGATAGCAGCCAACCATGCTTTTGGGTCTATGATTCCTATTGAGGATGTCATTGTTTTGATGATTATTTGTTGGTAAATATTACTTACCCATAAAACCGTATAAGATTGCTGAATTTCATTGGAGACTGCATTTTCTCATTGATTGGGTCCGTTAAAAAATCAGAATGGTAGATATTAATATCATACCATGTTAGTCATAAGTTGGATGCCCATATTGGTGCATTTACTTGGTGTAACAAACTAAAGTTCCGTACATGTTGCCAGGTGCATGGGTATCTGTTCCTTCCACTAGTGGTAGCAATTAAAACTTGTTTCATTCTTTACTCATGTATGTTAATTTCATCAATCAACAATATTATCGTATTTTGAACCTGGTTTGAGAGGCCCTAGTTAGCTTAAAGGTCTACATCAATGATTTTTCATTTGATAGAATCTCTTGTCTTTAATTTTTCAAGCTGCAAATTTGTATTGCTTTTCAAGAGATATGGTCATATCCTTCTTAGGTTGCTTTTGATTCCATGCAAAAGGGGTGGAAAATAAAGATTTTACAAGAGATAGTTCTGACATATATTGCTAGAGTTGCTATGCTGAAAACTTGAGAGATTAACATTTCTGTTGGTAAAGTTTTGTACCATGTGCTGTTACTTTCAAATGATCACGTAACTGTTGTTGAAACAGGTAGAGCTGTTCAAACATCCTCATTTGTTAGTACTACAAGTAAGGAATTCCTTCTATAAGCTTCCTGGTGGCCGCTTACGACCGGGTGAATCAGGTATGCTTCTCTTACATCCATCATTCTTCTTGGCAGCATAATTATCAGTAAAGTCATTCTGATTTTGGGGTGAAGAACTTCTCTTGACTTCTAGAGAACACTCTTGTAATTCAGAAGGTTTCTATTTGTTTAGAATGCACATTCTCAATAATTAGGAGCTTCAAATTTCCAATTTTTTAGATGTATATGTTTGCTTTCTATTCATGTAAATTAAAATTATTTTAAAAAATTCCTCAGCTAAAATGAACATGTTTTGTAGACACCGACGGACTGAAGCGCAAGCTTTCAAGAAAGCTCTCTGTTAATGAAGATGGCACCAGTACTGAGTGGGCGGTTAAGTGACATCTTCTGTTACATTTGTGTTGTGATGCTGCCAATAAAAAAATTGTGTTGTGATGCTTTCATCACAGAAATATGCATTGTATTTATACCAAAGTAATATAAGGTGCATTTATTCTTGACCTTCAGGTTGGAGAATGCCTTGGAATGTGGTGGAGGCCTGACTATGAAACTTTGATTTATCCATATTTGTCACCAAATGTAAAAAAGCCTAAGGTTGTTGCTTCTCACAAGCTATGAACTTGAAGATTTGGTGACATACTTTGCCTAATTGATTTCTCTATTATTATATAGGAATGTATAAAACTCTTTCTTGTAAGGTTGCCGGAGAGTAGAAAGTTCATTGTACCGAGAAACATGAAATTGCTTGCTGTTCCACTGTCTCAGATTCATGAAAACCATAAGGTATAAGAAATTACTAGAAGTTACATAGTACTTAGCAATGGTCCTATTGATTTATATGCATTATTAGGTCTTTGATGTGTTTATGCTATTGCATTTTGTAGACATATGGTCCAATAATTTCTGGAGTTCCACAGTTGCTGTCTAAATTCTCCTTCAACATCATTGAAGCCTGAGTTGTACCTTTCAATTGGGACCATCTGGTTATAGGGTTGAAGTATGGAAGAACAAATTTTGGAAAATGAGATATATCTGAAAGGGATGGGTCATATGGATGACTTTAGATACTGTGTTAACTCTGCAGAGTGGTTATGGATATCATAGCCTTGTAGAGGTAGTTGCTCTGTCATAGCTTCAACAAATTTTGAGATGTTTTTCAATACAAGTCTTCCTGTTCAGTGTGTTCACATTATTTGTGCAAATATTACTCTCACTCTGTCAATGTTTAGTCTGTTTGATTACAAAAGAATCAAGTTTTGATCAGTCAGTTGCTATACGAGGAAGCAAATTCAGAACCTAAAATTGTCATTAAGTAATGAAAAGACAAGTCCAGAACTTGAAAGTGGCCATGAATGTGTAATCCAGTATAAGGTCATATCATTTTGAACAATACATCTAAGCATAGCTGGTAGACTATGAACCAAGGAGATCAAAGAAACAACTGAAATGTTTAATAAGAAGGTATGAAGTAGGCAAAATATATTCCTGTTTTCAAGCTCTGTGATGGATGTAATACCATTAAATGGGAGGAAAATACTGTGGCTTTTAGATGAACCTTCTAAAGGTAGCTGTTAAATTATATCATATCTTCTGTCACTCAGTCTAGAAAAACTAAGATATTTGATACCAAATCAGTTTTGTGATGTAGTGCTTATTGTATGAGTTGGATATGTTTAAATAAATAAGAACAACAGCAAAAGATATTAGTAAGGTTTACGATCATGAAAACTTCTAGAGCTGCTCCTATCAACAAGGGGGAGGGAGGGAAGGAAGGGAGTAAGGCTAAAAATTCAAAGGTCTAACTGGGATGAAAAAGGAGTAGTGAACTAAAGGAGAGGCAACCCCCCCCCCCCCCCCCCCCCCCCCTCCCCCCTCCCAGGGATTGATCTGTGTATGTACTTTGACCATTGTTTTTTGGTTATTTGCAAGTATCAAATGGTTGGTAGAGTTTTCACAACTTGAAAAATGTACCCATAACTGGCTGTCTAGCAATGACTCAAGATGTTGCCTAGAGTCCATTGTCATGATTACTCATATAGAAAATATCTGCAAGTGTGCCTGTGTGGTATGCATTTATGTTAAATGTATGATTCAAAGATGTCCGGAAACCATCCGACATCTTTCCCCCACCCCCACCCCATCTTTTACAATTTATTATGCTTTCTTGGCGTGCAAGCACATGAATTTTATATTGTGCTAAAAATTCAAAGGTCTAACTGGGATGAAAAAGGAGTAGTGAACTAAAGGAGAGGCAACCCCCCCCCCTCCCCCCTCCCAGGGATTGATCTGTGTATGTACTTTGACCATTGTTTTTTGGTTATTTGCAAGTATCAAATGGTTGGTAGAGTTTTCACAACTTGAAAAATGTACCCATAACTGGCTGTCTAGCAATGACTCAAGATGTTGCCTAGAGTCCATTGTCATGATTACTCATATAGAAAATATCTGCAAGTGTGCCTGTGTGGTATGCATTTATGTTAAATGTATGATTCAAAGATGTCCGGAAACCATCCGACATCTTTCCCCCACCCCCACCCCATCTTTTACAATTTATTATGCTTTCTTGGCGTGCAAGCACATGAATTTTATATTGTGCTAAAAATTCAAAGGTCTAACTGGGATGAAAAAGGAGTAGTGAACTAAAGGAGAGGCAACCCCCCCCCCCTCCCCCCTCCCAGGGATTGATCTGTGTATGTACTTTGACCATTGTTTTTTGGTTATTTGCAAGTATCAAATGGTTGGTAGAGTTTTCACAACTTGAAAAATGTACCCATAACTGGCTGTCTAGCAATGACTCAAGATGTTGCCTAGAGTCCATTGTCATGATTACTCATATAGAAAATATCTGCAAGTGTGCCTGTGTGGTATGCATTTATGTTAAATGTATGATTCAAAGATGTCCGGAAACCATCCGACATCTTTCCCCCACCCCCACCCCATCTTTTACAATTTATTATGCTTTCTTGGCGTGCAAGCACATGAATTTTATATTGTGCTAAATTAAAAATGACAATCCTTTTTCTGAGATCTGGGCATGAAGCACCATGCCCTGTTCATGTGTTAGGCACATGCCTTGCAGCAAAAACTTACGAATCTCTGATTTTTGTTCATCACTTATATCATTCATGCAAACCAGCTTAACCTAGTGCATTGTTCTTTGCAACTTAGATGGCCTAAATTTTGCTAGGAGCCTGTGATTTGTGAAATAAGCTTATCTTGTTTCAGGTATCCAGGAGTCCGTGTCAGATGCCATCACATCTTGGTGCTCTTGTTACATATTGTTCATATCCTTTTTAGATTCTTACCCTTACATGTTTTCATACCTGATGTGCATGTGTGGTTTGTACATGTGGTATTTTGATTATCTTCTACCCCCCCCCCCCCCCCTTTTTTTTTCCTTCAGGAACTACAAACAGGGGAGTTTCTGGGGACCATGGATTATTCCCCCCGCATTCTCTTTCTAGTGGTGCATAGAAAGCAGCTAGTTGGGATAAACTTGGCATGTAAAGTTGGGACATAAGCAAGACTAGATACAATATTTGATTTAAAGTAAATTTGGTAATCATCTTTCATTCTCTAGCAGTATTTCTTGCTGCCACATGATAAACATGGTTTTTTACCCAGATGGTTTGATATGATGATCTCTTTCTAGATTGGTTTCTCTAACCTCCTCTGTACATGTTGTTTGGGTAATGTCATATGATATTGTTTAGGTAAGCTTATCTTATTAAGCGCCTTTTATCTCTGGTTTCTCAGATTCATTTGTAATGAACCACCCTTTCTTGGCCTGAGAAAAATGAAAGCATCATGCTTAGAAAATGAACTAGGACCCTGCAGTTACATATCAATAAATGCACGACTCTATAATGGATGTGCCTTACATAGAGATGAAATTGAAGTCTCTTTAAACTAGGCGTATCAAGAAGGCTCAAAGGCCAAGCTTGCCAAACATGTACTACCGCTTGCAATTGAAACCATGAAAACAGGCTCTCTTTTCTTGTTCTAGTTGTACCATAGTGAAAATAATGTTTATGATGGATTGGTGGTGGCAATGATCAAGCATATGTTTGGTTCCGTGACAGTTTCTTGAGGGGTTGTTTATCAGATAAACGTTTATCTGATAAATGCTGCTTTAAACGTTTTTTGCTTTTATTGTTTGGTTAGACATTTTATGGAGTGTTTCATAAAACACCCCATAAAAGTACTTTCCACATCAGCATTAATGAACGTTTCTTTGAACTTTGATTGTTTGGTGGGGCATTTCAAGAAGCAACCGCATGAACCATTCAGTGTGGCATATTTTCTTGATACTTGAGTGTCATTGAATCGATCTAACGGTCCAAATTACTTGAGTGTCATTGGACAGGTTCCGCTCGATCTAACGGTCCAAATTACTTGTCATTAGACAGGTTCCTCCGAGCGGAACACCTGCACGATGAGATCAACTCATAATGGACAAGTTCCTCTGAGATGGAAAACTTGTCGTGGACCAATATCGAGTCTTTACGGTTGCTTATATGGAGCAGAGCAGCGAAGCTGCTGCTCTAGTTTTGAGTCTACCCAGCAGAGCTGTTCTTCCCCAGCTTTGGAGCTGCACCTCCAGCATAGACTTGCGTTTTTCGCTCGGAATGAACCTAAAGTTTGCAGAGATTGCTGTGAGGACAACCATGGTGTTTTCTTTAATTTCCAACTGTCTAAACCTACTCGTAGCTTTTGGGTAACCGTAGATGACGAAGAAGGAAAAGCAAGAAAATACCTTTAACGGATTTGTTTCCCCTGCTTCTGATGCAGGGGTTGGGGTTGACCTTGTACCGGTGGTTGCTCCGGTTATCTGTGGGCCGCCGCCCGCAACTTGGCCGGCGTCGCTGCTATAGATTGTACCGCCTTCTACTGCCTCGACGCCACCGAAGTGTTTGAAGCACGGCAAGGAAGCAGAGGAGGCCTGGGAGAAGCTGGTGGCAGGACCAGGCACCAACCGCTTGGCATTTCTTCTACAAATCCAAAGACCATGTGAACGATGATGGTGGCAGGGCCGGGAGAAGCTGCCTGACGATGCACCGGTGAACAACGATGTTGCGACTCTGGGATAAGCTGGTGGCAGGCCTAGGAGAAGTTGCCTGACAATGTACCAGTGAACGACGATGCTGCAACAAGCCTAGGAGAAGCCGAGAAGCTGCGACTCGGTGCACGACGACGCACCGGATTAGAGTTATGGCCCGCCACATCGGCAACCACGTCATCGCCAGGGAAGCGAGAATTTGAAGCTTCTCTCAACGGCTCCGTTCACAAAAATCAGACATTTACGTTTTTCTAATTTTTTTATAAACGTATGTGGCATTCATGTGATGGCGTTTATTGAAAAAACGCCCGTAAAACCAAATATGCCCGTAAAACCAAATATGCGCCAAAGTATCCTATCGGATGGCTCAGATATAGATGCATATATGGTTTAGAAATTATCGAAACAGGATAGGAATTGCGTACAATACATTATTAACCTTAAATCTAAAGTCGAATTATCTACGAATAAGGCATAAAGACATGAGAAATGCACACCTTAATAACATTGCAATTAATGAGACTAAAACATGTATACATTATTACATCATACAATAATCATCTTTTATAAATTTTAATTTTTATTAAAATTTTGGAAAACTTTATTTATTTAGATTTTTTATATAAGTAATAGCTATTTTTTCAAATAGTAAATATGTTTTCATTTTTAAAATATGATTTATATGTAAATTAAAACATATAAATCATTTAAGGTAAATAGAATAAATTATTTTTATAACTTTTGGTTTTTATTAAATATTTGAAAAATAAATAAATTTTAATTTATTGATTTTAGGTTTTATAATTACAATTTTATTTCAATTTTTTATAATTACAAATTTAAATTTTTATTAAAATTCAAAAAACAACCCAAAAAAATATACAGTTTGTCAAATTAGGCACTGACCATACTGGTGCATATTGGACCATATTCATCTATACAACACAATACGGCCCGGTATGAAAGCCTATCATATGTGTACGCTTGACTTGTGGGATATATACCCAATAAGTCATGGCATATCCCAACATCTCGATCTGTGACTATGGATATGGATACGATAATACCCTACATCGAGAATATTGCATAAATACCTTCAACATTGTTGTACCGTAGGTACAAATGGCTGTAGGAAATTTTGGGCAAAATGACTGTAGGAAAGGGGATAATTTCCTAATTGACCGATATTTTCAAATCCTAATCTTCAGTAAACAAAGCAGAGTCTGAACGGGCTTGTTGCTAATACTTTTAGAATGTTTGAGTTTTCGATGTAAGATATCTTGAACACTATAAAATATGTCGCCATCATCATCAAGAAGAGTAACATGATTTGGGGATAATTTTAGGTTGTCACTCAGAACTTGGAAGCCAAATTAGGAGTCTAATTGTCTAAGACTCTAAAAGATTTTTCTTCAATGTACTTTTCATTTTGTCGGTTAGACTTTTGATAACCTCAAAGTGATGTTACACTTCTTAAGTGGAAGCTTATCTCCCTCCTTTATTAGAGTTCAAATCAGCCCCCAAAAGATTGTCCCAACTTTCTACAGCACATCCGTGCTGTGTATTTGGAACATCTTCTGATGATGATATCATTATTTCTCCCTCATTTATTAAAGTTCAAATTATCCCACATAAGATTGTCCCCACAACTTTTCACAGCACATTCTTTCTGTGTAGTAAAAATATCTCCCGATAATAATACCAGAAATCTTGTGGGACGTTTGGGGCGTTGGTCCATCCTCTGGTTCATAACTAGAGATGGGTGGGTCATTTTCCTCTGTGGTTGGTTTCTCTGACGGGCTGTCGCTGGGTGTAATTATAAAATCTTAGGACAAATTAGGCCTGTCAATGAGTTTGGTTCTACCTGATGGAACCGATTATATTGGTCCTATTTTTATTATCTCGATTAATAATTGTAGGGATGAGCAGGGGTCGCTTCAGTTTGTTTTTAAGGTAGAACCTGGAACTAAAACCTATTCTGTTAAGATTGGTTATGATCTTGGTGGCTTCAAGGGTGATTCTAGGGTTTATCTTTGAAACCTGTTAATAATATCATTGTATTGGATAACAATCTATAATAAGCATTCCACATTTTGAAGTAGTTATTTTCAATTCATTCTCTTCCTGATGCTAAATATTAAAGTTATTTTTAATTTATTTTATCCATGGTATATAAAATTTCAATAATTTTGAGCCATTTTTATTAAAGCTATTCATCTGATTGCAATCCAATTTCAATTTTAATTGAATGAGATTTTACCAAAAATATAGGTGAATTAAATTTGGATCAAGATATAATATATAAGGTGAATCAAATTTGAATTTACCTGTATCCGGTTCAATTCAATCTATTTGGAGTGCTCTAAAATTTGGGGGCTGACATGACAAGTGTGCATACGGGTTTGAATATGAGCAGAAAATCGAATCAAATTTGAATTTACCTATTTCTTTTTTACTTTTGTGAGGCGTTCTTCAAAATGTGTTAGCCCATACTCTCGCTAATAGGTATTGGGTTAACGATGGCATTTTGGTTTGGTTGTCCCCGCCTGATGTTATTAGTGATTTCTTTGGGCTTCGTTTGTTTGAGGTGTAAATCCAAAAATACATCGATGTAAATGAAAACCGGCGAGATGTGTAAATGCAAAAATTAAACCGGTCAATGTTAATTTTGCATTGTAATACGTTTGGAAGAAAATTGTAAATTTTTAGTGTTTATTCTACACTGTTTGGAATTAACCTGGGTGTAAAACTACACACAGAATTGAAAGGTGTCAATTTCAAACTGCTTACACCTGCTTGTTTGAAATTAATACGTTTGTGTGTGTACATAGCATGAGATTACACATGCTTACACTCAGAATTAAAAACGTGTATATGAGATCAACACCTGTGCGTGTATATAGAACCACACACATTTCGCTTAAACAAAGTCCAACTCACTTTTTTGCTTAACAAAGCATTACACCTATGCGTATACACCTGTGCGTGTACATAGCATTAAACAAAGCCCAACTTTGGTCTTACTTGCCTAGCCTACCCAACGACAACAAAGTTGGTAAAAATAGAAGTAGAAACCAAAGTGGAGTCAAATCATGACAAAATAAGAACTGTGAGAAAATATTTCAGGCATTTCAGGAAACCAAAGTGTAGAAACCAAAGAATCAAATTCAGGCCTTTCAAGTTACTTTTCTGCATACACAAAATAAGAAAAATATTAAGAATGACAAAATAAACCTAACCACTAAACCATTTGATCATCTGTTTGTGGAGTTTCAGCTGTTGGATTATTCATCTGTATTTGATCAGCTTCTATAGATTTCCTACTAGGCTTCTTTTGAATTCTACCTTTCTCTGGTTCAGCAATTATTTCTATCTCCCCTTCCACAGTTTCATTCAACTTTTCAGCAGACTTCTCTTTGTTTTCATCAAGTCCAATGACCTGGACCCCAACAACTAGAGATGATTCATTTGCTACTCCTTTTCAAACAAGTTATAGAGCGATCTGTCAAAACAGTAAGCATGAACTCAGTACCAAGTTTGTGCATGTGCCCTTTGCATGATGCGACTTTCTAACTTGCACTTAGATCACAGATTTGGGCAAGAATTTTTGGGGGTTTAAAGTCCTGTGATTTCAAAACCTTGCTCTCTAGGTTGATCTCATGTCTATCTGGTGGTTTCTCTAACTTTTTCCTGTGAATGGTGTAGCATGTGTAATTGGTGTCACAACTGCATTTTGTTTAATCCTACTTCATGTCATCTAAAGCCCAAGGCTGGTCAATGGTGATGAAGGAAGATTTGGCCCGACCTCGTAACCACTCAACACGTGGCAAAGGCAACAGTTCGGCACAACAGCTCGCCAAGGCGCGAGCTCCAAAAGGAGGAACCAGTGGTCCGAACTCCCCGCAAGGAGCCCGAACTCCCAGTAAGGAGCCCGAGCTCTCCCTTAGGCCCCGAGCCTTACAAACACAAAGGGCAACAACCCGAACTGGCCTGCCCCACGGCAGTTCGGGCCACACCACTGTCCGAACTCAAGACTTCACCTCGCACACCACTCCAGCACTTCGCCCCCAGGACACCGAACTGAACAAACCGTACCTGACACCGAAGGAGTCCGTATCCAGGGGCGGCGCACCTGACTGACTTGGGATCTGACGCTTGACAGCCGCATTCCAACGGCCACCTGCCACCGCCATCTCCAGTTACAGAGATGGCTCCGACAAGGAGCACTGGCGGTTCTGTCCCAGCATAGGTGATGACACCCGAACTGGCAGAAGCACAGAAATAATCATACCCGACCTGACCACCCAACCGGACCGAGGCCTCGGAGTGAGTGCGCGAGGTGGTTATAAAAAGGCTCTCTACCCCCTGAGGACAAGGTATGTGAACTTTGCGCCATCTCGTTTTATCTTGCCTTTGAGAGAATACTAACTTGAGCTTCGGAGTGATCTCGTCGGGTTCCTCCCCGGAGATTCCCCACTTTCTTCTCCGTTTCAGGCCCCCCTGTTGCTCCAATCAGAGGCAAGGTCGTTGACAGCTAGGATCGGCCGGATTGCACACCATCAATTGGCGTCGTCTGTGGGAAACGCTTCTAAAAGCCTCCCTCTAAAACTCTCATAACCTCTTTTCTCCAAAAACCCCAACACTCATGGCTTCTTCCAGCAATGCCAGACGTGGCATGGAGATGAACACCACCGGGGAACAACTTCAAGTCCCTGTGGTGTGCGTCGGACAGTTCACCATCCCCCTTCCGGTGGATGGGATCCCCAGCTTGAATGCGCCACAAGCAGTGGCGCCCGTAAACCTTCCTGCCATGAGCATCCCCTTTCCTCTCCCTATCGAAACAACCTTTACCGAACCAACTGTTGTCCCCCTAGCAACCAGCCAGAACTAGTTGGACGACCTGATGCAATGCATGCGGGCAATGCAAGCCCAAATGCAACAATTCCAGCAACATCAGCTCCAGCAGCACCAAGTACTACACCACATCTCCTAGTATCACTATCAGCAGCAATTCCCCCAACTGCCTCTGAACCAACCACTTCTTCCACCTCGGCACCCTGCTCCAAAGCCGGTTAAGCCCTCCCCTCAGGGTGGACGCCGTCACCGAGGAGAGGCCTCCCAACCTCAGAACCCCCAGAAGAGACAGGCCTCATCCCCGGGCCGAGGGCAAAGAAAGATCACCCCCGCCTCGCAGCTCGCTGACGGGTCGAGCACCTCGCCCGCCAAGTCAATATCCCGACACTCCAAGTCTGAGCTCCCGCCGACAGAGAATCGGTTCAGTGTCCTGGCGGCAGACTACCAACAGCCCGGGCCCATCGAGCTCGGCAACACAGAGGCCAGCAGCGCCAGCACCAGGCCCACTCAACAACGAAGGCGCCGGCGAAGTTGCCAAACTGCCACCCGTGTCCTGCCCGAGCTCAGAGGTAAAGAATAGACGAGCTCAGACGAGGTAAAAGCCGCCCCAACTCTCTCAGTTCCTTCCCCCTCGCATCAGAACTCCTGGCAGTCCCCATGCCCAGAGACTTCAAGCTCCCGCCTTTGGACAAGTATGATGGGTCCTTCGACCCCAACGACCACGTCGATGCTTTCCAATCCCAAATGCACCTCGCCAGGGCCAGTGAATCGTGCATGTGCGTGGCCTTCACCACCACCTTCAGGGGGGTAGCCCGCACTTGGTACAGGAACCTGGCCCCCGGGTCGATAAGATGCTGGGCCCAGTTCGTGCAGGTCTTCACCGCACACTTTGTCACCAGCAAGCGGTGCCCCAAAACTAAGGAAAGCATCTTTGGAGTAATCCAGAGAGAAGGAGAATCCATCCGGGGCTACATCAAGCAGTTCAATGAAGTGTGCTTGCAGATACCGCGATTAGACCCCGCGGTGCAGCTCGCGGCGGCCAAGAAAGGAGTAACGCACAAGGAGTTCAAATGGCACATGGTAGCTAACCAGCCCGCAACCGTGGCCGAATTCCTCAAGCTCGTGGATAAGTTCATGAGAACAGAGGAAGAAATCAACCAACGGACCGAAAGCGGGAACGAGAAAAGAAAGAGGGAAGGCGAGCCCTCCAACCTAGTCGACAGAAAAAACCCGGCCCAGGAGACGAAGCCAAACCAGCCGTTCCGAGCTCCCTCAGCAGTTCGGACGGATTACACACCGTTAAACACGAGGCAGACCGAGATCTTGATGACGATCAAAGACGCCCCATACGTAAAGTGGCCACCTCGCATAAAGGGGAATACAAACGAGTGAAATAAAAATTTGTACTGTAGTTTCCATAGAGACCACGGTCATAGTACCGAACAATGTAATAATCTCCGGGACGAGATAGAGGGACTCATCTGTCGCAGATACTTGAGGAATTCTGTACAGCATGATAATAATAATAACAATAAGGCAGGTCGACAAGGGGAGCACGGAAAGGATGCCCCCGAATCCAGTAGCAGGCCAGCCGAACCGTTGCAGCGACAGCCTCCGGAAGAGAGGCCAGTTCGGGGAACCATCCATGCAATAGTGGGGGGTTCGGTGGTAGCAGGGTGTACTTCGGCAGCGGCCCGGACGTCAGTTCGCGAAGCAGCCCAAGAGGAACAGAACCCTCCAAAGAGACCGAAGACTGAAGAACCGATCTTCACAGAAGACGATGCGCGAGGGGTCCACTACCCCCACGATGACGCGCTTGTCATAAAACTGAGGATCAGCGACTTCGAGGTCAGGCACGTACTCGTGGATTCGGGCAGCTCGACGGACATCCTCTTCAAGTCAGCATTTGACCAGCTACAGTTGCAGAAGAGCGAGCTGAAGCCCGCAAACACTCCTTTGCTGGGCTTCAGCGAAGAGGAAGTTAGGCCCCTCGGAAAAATAACAGTACCTGTGGAAGTCGGCACATGGCCTTGTGCGGTCAGACTCAACCACGATTTCCTGGTGGTCGCGACCCCCTCCCCATACAATGCCATAATAGGGCGGCCAATTACGCATATCCTGCGGGCAGTGGTCTCCACATACTATTTGGCAATGAAGTTCCCTACAGACTTCGGTGTGGGGGTAGCGCGGGGCGACCAGCTTGAGTCCTGCAAGTGTTATGTTGCCGCCCTGAAGGGAAAAACCAAGGCGGCCGATGACCTTGAACTGGAGCGGCCTACGGAGCAAGGCGAGGAACGAGGTTCGCCCATAGAAGAAACGGTCGCAATCCCGACTTCGGCTATAGACCCAGCTCGCACGCTGCAGATCGGTGCTTCCGTCAAGGAACCACTACGAACCGAACTGGTGAGTTTTTTACTTCAAAATTTAGATATTTTTGCCTGGTCCGCGGCCGACATGCCCGGTATTGACCCCAGCCTTATAACTCACAAACTTAATACTGACCTTGTAGTCAGACCCGTTAGACAGAAGAAACGCAACTTAGCCCCAGAGCGCTGGAGGGCGGTCGACGAGGAGGTCGAAAAGCTCCTCGCAGCAGACTTCATAAGGGAAGTTCATTACCCGAGCTGGGTAGCCAACCCAGTGCTGGTGAAAAAGGCAAACGGCAAGTGGCGCATGTGCGTCGACTACACCAACCTGAACCGAGCTTGCCCGAAAGATTGCTTCCCCCTCCCCAGAATTGACCGCCTAGTGGACACGACCTCGGGACATGAGTTGCTAAGCTTCTTGGACGCCTACTCGGGCTACAACCAAATCAGGATGGACCAGTCTGATGAGAAAAAAACCAGTTTCATAACCGAGTTTGGCCTGTACTGCTACAAGGTCATGCCCTTCGGATCAAAAAATGTCGGGGCAACCTTCCAAAGACTTGTAAATAGACTGTTTCGGCCCTTAATTGGCATGAAAATAGAATGTTATGTAGACGACATGGTTGTCAAGACGCAGTTTTCACAAAAATTAATACAAGACTTAGATTCTGTCTTCCAAATTCTGCGTCAATTTAGCATGAAATTGAACCTTAACAAGTGTGTCTTCGGTTTCACCTCGGGTAAGTTCCTAGGGTATATTGTCAACCGACGTGGTATTGAGGCCAACCCGGACAAGATAAATGCCATCCTAGATATGAGACCACCCCGAAAAGTAAAAGAGGTTCAGAGGCTAAACGGCCGCATAGCCGCTTTGAGCCACTTCATGTCCAAATCAGTAGACCGCTGCCTGCCTTTCTTCAAAGCAATCAAAGGCAAAGGGTTCGAGTGGACCCGAGACTGCCAACTCGCGTTCGACGAGCTAAAAAACTACATCGCTAGTGTGCCGACCTTAGCCCAGCCCGAGGAAGGCGAGGTCTTGGAACTGTACCTCTCGGCAAGCGACGAGGTGGTCAGTTCGGTACTAAAAAAAGAAGTAGATTGGGTCCAACGACCCATCTATTATGTTAGTAAAATTTTGCAGGGAGCAGAGACAAGGTACCCGCAGATAGAAAAGCTAGCATACGCACTGGTGGGAGAAAAGCTGGCATACGCGCTAATCGGGTCCACCATCAGCCTGCTGCCAACCTCAAGTACCTCACCAGTCCTTGGCCCTTTGCGCAATGGGGCATCGACCTCCTGGGGCCATTCCCGCCAACAACAGGTGGGAGGAAATTCCTAGTGGTGGTGGTAGATTACTTTACAAAGTGAATAGAAGCTGAACCTCTGGCAACAGTTACAGCCCGAAACATACAGAACTTCTTTTGGAAGAACATAGTATGTCGCTTCGGTCTACCTCGGGTACTGATCTCCGACAACGGCAAGCAGTTCAAGGATATCAAGTTCCAAGAATGGTGCCAAGATATGGGAATTCGTTAGAACTTCACATCGGTAGCACACCCGCAGGCAAACGGTCAGACAGAAGTAATGAACAGAGCCATCCTCCGCGGACTGAAAGCACGACTAGACCGAGCTAAAGGGTTGTGGGCGGACGAGCTACCAAGTGTTCTATGGGCTCACCGAACTACGAAAAAAACCGCCACGAGAGAGACCCCCTTTAACCTCACCTATGGCACTAAAGCGGTAATCCCGACGGAAATCGAAATACCTACACTGCAACTAGAAGCATATGACGATCATACAAACCGAGACGAGTTACGTACCAACCTCGACCTGCTGGATGAGGTAAGAGACCTCGCGCACATCCGGACCAGCAAAAAGTAGCTCGGTACTACAATGCCAGAGTAAAGAAGCGGAGCTTCCGCGTCGGCAACCTAGTTCTCCGTAAGATCATGGTACCCGAACCCGGTGTGGGCAAACTTGGACCAAATTGGGAAGGGCCATACAGAGTAAAGAGAGCGCTCGGGGGGGCATACGAGCTCGAGACCTTAGAGGGCAAACAAGTACCCCGAGCGTGGAACATCGTCAACTTAAGGCGATACTACCTATAACCACCAAGCGAAGTGGACAAAATCGCTATCAAAGCCCAAGGGCTAGGATGCCGAGCTAACGAAGTGGTGACAATGAACTAATAAGGACATCGGCATCTCAAAGACTAAGTATTAACACCAAAACAGGCCGCGCGTGTGTAGTAACCTGGGCAAGAAAAAATAAGGGAGTGTACATTTCGAACAAAAAATAAGAGTGTACAATTCGGGAGAAAAAACAACCAACACTTAACCAAAAGAGTCATTCCATTTCAAAATAAGGGAGTGTACATTTCGAACAAAAAAAAATACATATCGAGCTCACAGGCCCGAAGATGCTTATTCTTCATCAGAAGGCACTTCAACAACACCCGAAGGTCCTGCCTCGCCCTCGGAATCCGACTCACCATCAACAGCGTCGGCCATCTCCTGAGTAATGCGCGAGGTGGATATCGCACTAATATCAAACTCGGGGTATGTATTCCAGATCATCCACCGGCTTAGTTTAAAGCCCTTTCTGTACGAGTCCACCATCTAGTCATCAAAGCGCGGCGAAGGGATGTACTCATCAACAGCCTTCTTCTTGGCGTCCTCAATGCCTTGGGAAAAAATCTGCGTCCTCTCCCTGATATCCTCTTGAAGATATTCAACCTGATGCTGCAAGTCCAGCCTCAAGTCCGCCATATGCTTCACCACAACTCCCATGGCCTCAGCATCTCTCTGAGACCTCGCCTGCCTGGCCTGTGCAGCGCGAGCAGCCGCCTCAGCAGCTCGGGAAGCCGCCTCGGCAGCTCGCGCCTGCCTCGAGCTCCTTTCCACCTAGGCCGCCAACGCATGGATTAAAGAATTCACCTACCAAAAGGGGAAGAACAAAATGATCAAAGGAACGACAGAAGGATAAAAGCAAAGAGTCGGACAAGAAATCTAACTTACCACCATGGCATGAGTGGCAGCACGACAAGCTACCTGGTTCAAAGGAAGCTCGGACCATGCCGCGACCTCCTCAGGATGGATGGCCTCCCTACTCTTCTGTAGAGCGTGGTTCGGTGACACCACGCTCCTGAACTCGCATTGGGCCCCCAAGCCTGAGGGCCCAGCTCGCGTGTAAGCGGATTCAAAGTAAGCAGGAGCCTCCGTATAAGTAGCTTCAACATAAGGAGCCCCTGCCGCCTCATGGATTGGAGGGGCCATCTCGGGCTCCCTAGACGGATCCACAGATGGGTAGTCTGGTACTTCGGGCTTCGCGTCTCGGGGCACCTCGGCACGAGTTCGTTTGGCAACCTGCTTCCTCCTCTTCATGCCGTGAAACAAGTGCCCACCGCGAGTCCTCTCTAAGTCCATCACACCTGCAAAATGAGTTCGGCATCAGGAAAAAGCGAAAGAACAAAACAAAACAAAAGACAAACCTGAGTAAGGAACCTACCCGAACTCAAACCGGCCTCAATGAGCTTGGCCTCCGACAGATAAAGATGGCATTTTAGCCCAAGCCGTGCCCATTGCCGGAGGCCCTTCGCCGTCTCTTTATCAAGCGTAACACCGGAGTCAGGGGCGGCGATTCCCCACCCGGTTTGAAACGGCCACCCCAATACACTTCGCACCCCGAAGTAGTCCCGCTTCCACGTCGGGACCTTGTTGAGAAGTCCATGTAAAAGCTAAAAACCCGGGCGGGGAGACAGGTAATACGCCCGCCTACGCTCGGGAAGGGGACCCGCTTGCTTCTTAAGCATTAGGATGGAAGAGAAGATCTCAAAGTCTAAAGGAAAGCCCTGTTCGCAAAATAAGGAGATAGTCCCCACCAAGTTATGAATGGAGTTCGGGTGAAGCTGACCGACAGTAACGCCGAAGTGGTTCATGACCTCGACAAGGAGGGGATGGAAAGGCAGTCGCAGCCCCGCAGTGAGTTGCTCCCGGAATATCACAATCTCTTCAGGACCGTGTTCCCAAGGAAAGCTACCCGAAGGTATGAAGTAGGCGTACTCCCCAAGCAAGTTGTAATAGGTAATAAGGGATTGGAGCCCCTCAGGCGTCATGGTCGAGGGACCGAACTTGTCTAACGTCCGACCTCAACGAGAGGTGGACGCCAAGCTACCCGAGGCGACTCGGCCTACGGGTTCAAACTCTTCCTCAAGCTCTACCTCTGGTTCGCTAGGACCATCACGGGATGCAACTCGGTTCGTAGAACCTGCATCTGACCCCCTTGAAGAACCGTCTGAGCTATCCGAGTTAGACATCGGGGAGAGAAGATAGATTCCAGGAAAGTACTCACCCGAAAAAATGCTTGAACGGACTACGGGAACTTGAACACGAGCAAAAGACCTTGAAGGCAAACTAAAGGCTTGGACGCGAGCTCAAGAAGCAAAGCGCAGAAGTGACAAAAGCAACTGGGGTCCCCCACTATTTATACCCACAGTAACCAAGAATCAACGGCTCAGATCAAAGCAAATCCGACGGCCCGCAGTCGCGCTGACCGCACGTCTCCTAAGACCAAGACGTGAGTGGCCACACGTCTCTCAAAACTAACCGCACGTCTCCTCACATTAAAGGCGACAGCAGCACGTTTTCAAATTTGAAAAAGACGCCCGCTGTCGCATCTCCCAGCGGCGCGCTTTTTTGAATTTTAAAATAAAGCGCGCGCTGTCACATCTCCCAATAGTGCGCTTTTTGAATTTTGAAATAAGGCGCGCGCTGTCACGTCTCCCAACAATGCGCTTTTTGAATTTTGAAATAAGGCGCGTGTTGTCACGTCTGTCAGCATTTGTAGGCAGATCGACGCGTTTCCCGTCTTTTGGGTGCTCGAGAAACCCAAAAAATCCTAACGACGCACCTTGCGCTATCAGTCAACCAAGCCGAAGTACGGGACAAATCCACCAGCCACCTCGCAAACTCCCCACGCCAGGGCAAGACCCTTAGCACGAGGAGTGGGGGGCAATTGATGAAGGAAGATTTGGCCCGACCTCGTAACCACTCAACACGTGGCAAAGGCAACAGTTCGCCAAGGCGCAAGCTCCGAAACGAGGAACCAGTGGTCCGAACTCCCCGCAAGGAGCCCGAACTCCCAATAAGGAGCCCGAGCTCTCCCTTAGGCCCCGAGCCTTACGAACACAAAGGGCAACAACCCGAACTGGCCTGCCCCACGGCAGTTCGGGCCACACCACTGTCCGAACTCAAGACTTCACCTCGCACACCACTCCAGCACTTCGCCCCCAGGACACCGAACTGAACAAACCGTACCTAACACCGAAGGAGTCCGTATCCAGGGGCGACGCACCTGACTGACTTGGGATCTGACGCTTGATAGCCGCATTCCAACAGCCACCTGGCACCGCCATCTCCAGTTACAGAGACGGCTCCGACAAGGAGCAGTGGCGGTTCTGTCCCAGCAGAGGTGATGACACCCGAACTGGCAGAAGCACAGAAATAATCATACCCGACCTGACCGAGGCCTCGGAGTGAGTGTGCAAGGTGGTTATAAAAAGGCTCTCTACCCCCCGAGGACAAGGTATGTGAACTTTGCGCCATCTCGTTTTATATTGCCTTTGAGAGAATACTAACTTGAGCTTCGGAGTGATCTCACCGGGTTCCTCCTCGGAGATTCCCCACTTTCTTCTCCGTTTCAGGCCCCCCTGTTGCTCCAATCAGAAGCAAGGTCGTTGACAGCTAGGATCGGTCGGATTGTGCACCATCAAATGGAATTCCTCAAAGTCAACCAAACTGGTCCTGGTTTCGAGGTTGTTGAAGTTTTGAGGTTCGGTACCCCTCTTTTTGTCATTAGATTTGGAACCCAGGTTTATACCAGCCCTATACACTTCCCTCTTTTGGGGTTTGATTTCAAATCAGCATTGCAACACTAGGTTTCTATCAGAAGCTGATTCACTCTCATAGGGAATCAATTGAGTTTCCAGGATGGTAGAATAGCCCATGTACCTTTCCTCTCCCGAGGGCTCATGTCAATCTAAAAGTCTCCTACAAAAAACATAAGTCCAATTTCTACACTAACCGTAGGAGGACCAATCAGTTCTTATTTCAATTAGGAGAGGGTATTTTCAAATTTTTTTCTTGTTTTTAGAAGCATGATTGTTGTTCATCACCTGATTATCTCCATCAATGTTAAGAAAAAAAGTGATGATAAGTGATAAATGGACCAAACAACTCTTTTCAATCTTAAGCCTAATCAGTACAGTTTGAACTTGGTACCCCGACCCCTCTCTCTAAACAGCAAGTGTTTTGGATAGAGACCTGTCTAGGAGTGGTTATTTGGCATTAAGACCTCCTAAGGTAGCTTCCTGTTGTCTGGGTCATATCAACACACCTTGCTAACCAGAATACTCCTTTGGACTATTGCTGCTTTGCGAAGATAATCTTGTGGCTGCAGATCTTGAATGTTTAGGAAAAAGAAGCCTACTCTGAGGATAACTGTTTATAGCAGCAAAATCTCGACCTTGGGACTCAATTTATCACTAAGGCTTGCTGAAACATGACAAGCCTACTTTGAATTGGACTCAATATAGCTAGGCACTTAAGCAAGGCAACCAACCATGGCCACCTTGCCGCCTTGACAACTATTTTTCCTGGCTAAGAAAACTAGAATTCCTAGTGTTCAAAGAACTCTTATCTATGGTCCTAGAACAATGAGATTTGGGGTTCCAAATCCATAAACCCAAGTCAAATAATTCCAAATTGTGGTTTCATGTTCCAAAGCCAAACAGAAAAAGAAGCCAACCACCAACCAAATGCACCATGCGTCTTGTTAGCGGAGGGGTATTTCTGTCTTTATACCTTGATTGATGTTGCTGATCTGTAATGTTGTGTTGAAACATGTGCTCTTAACTAAGGGCACATAGGTCTTTTCAATTATGTTTTAATAATAATATAAATACTTACTGGCCGACTGGGAGAAGTCAAGTTGACTCTTTCAGTTCGAACCAGAATTCTCTCTTTCTCTCTTTCTCTCTTTCTCTCTTTCTTTATCACTTTTTCTTCTTCTACATAACTGAACTCAGTCGGGCCGAACTCTAAGGCAGACCTAAATTATAACATGGTATCAGAGCTAGGTTAAATCTGCCTAGATTTCTGCTTGCCTAGGGTTCATTCTCTGCGCACCCTATCTAGGGTTTTCTTCTTTTTTTTCTGTGTTCGATTGGAGATAAGGGAAAGTGTTGAAAAGGAGTGATCGCCCTCTTCCCTTGGGGGTCTCTATGCCTCCAGTCAGGTCGTATGTGGTCGGTTGCTGTGATTTCTGAGATCGCCCTCTCCTAGTAGAGGAAGAATAGAGGGTCGAACTGTGTGTGAAGCGGCTGTTGTGTGTGGACTGCTCTCCTGCTCGCATGGGTGTAACTTCAGCGGTAAGGTAAGGGATTTCGGTGCATGATATCTGTTATGGATTAAATAGGAGGTGTGTTTCAGACCATTTGCTAGGGTTTCGACCAGTAAGAGCTAGGGTTTATGCTGGTTTCTTTGTGCATTTTGAAGGAAGAGATATGATCATATAGTGGTGAGATTTCAGGTAGTTGTAGGAGTAGGGTTTGTGGTGTAAAGAGCACACATTCCAGCAACAATTAGTGCTGCAATCAGTGTGACAGGTGTGACCTAGTGGTGTGTAGTGTGCAAATCTCAGTGATAATAGAATTCAGCAAGTGTGCAGAATTGGTGATAACATAATGGGAGACAATAAGGATTATAAACCTAGTGTGATGGTGCCTACAGACTACCTGAATGTTCAGATGACCACCATTAAGTTAAATGGAGAGAATTATGTGCCTTGGGCTAAATCCGTTGAAGTCTTTCTGAAAGCAAAGAAGAAGGTAAAACACATCAGAGAGGAGAAACCCTCCTCTGACTCTCACGAGTATGAAGACTGGGAGCAAGAGGATGCTCAGACCATCACATGGTTGTGGAACAATATGGAACCCAGGATTAGTGTGAACTTCATGTTCCTTGATACTGCCAAAGATGTGTGGGACCATGCGAAGAAATTGTATTCGGGGCAGGACAATACAATCAAAGTTTATCAACTTTATCAAAAGTACTTTAATCTGCAACAGGGCAATCAGAGTCTTGAGGAGTACCATGCCAACATGAGGAACATACGTAATGAGTTGAATGTCTATCATCCTCTCACTTCTGATGTCAAGATTCAGCAACAACAGAGAGAACAGCTAGATGTGACTAGATTTTTGGTGGGACTAAAGTCTGAATATGAACCAGTACGGGCTCAGATATTAGAGGGATTAGCTCTTCCGTCCCTAGAAGAGGTATTTGCTCGACTTCGGAGGATTTCTATTGGATCTACTGAGAACTCTAATATCTCAGATAGATCTGCCTTTGCTGCATCGAGAGGCCGTGGTGGTAGAGGTGGAGCTCGGGGAGCTCAGTCTAGCCATGGTGTTGGTAGTGGTTCTGCATATGGCCGAAGTGGCAATGGTGGGTCTACTTATAATCGTGGTGGTGGTCGTACTGGGAGCAGAGATTCAGGGGGTGCCCGTGGTAGAGGACGTAGCTCAGGCCCGAGGAAGTGCACTCATTGTGGTATGGATGGACATACCATCAACTATTGTTATGAGTTACATGGTCCTCCCTCAACCTGGGCCAATCATGTCATGACCGGTGACTCAAGTTCCAGCTTTAGACAGGAGAATCATTCATCTGACCAATTGCCTCCTACATCCATAGATGGTCCCATGAAGGAGATGGTGAGTGTTCCCCGTGATGAATATGAGATGTTTATTCAATCACAGCAAAACACGACGACTTTTGCTCACTCAGGTATGGCTTGTTTGGCATCTACACCCAATCCCTGGATCATTGACTCTGGAGCCTCCGATCACATGACTGGAACTCCAGGTGTGTTTTCCTCCTTATCTCATTGCTCAACATCACAATCAGTTACCCTTGCTAATGGTTCCACATCCTCAATTTGTGGTGTTAGTAATATTGACCTAGATCCTGTATCCCTTTCATCAGTTCTGTATGTTCCTAAATTGCCTTTTAACCTTATGTCTGTTAGTAAGCTGACCAAATCACTTAACTGCTCCATTACCTTTTATCCTTCTATGTGTGTCTTTTAGGATCTCAATACGGGGATGAAGATTGGTGGAGGGCATGAAGCAGGTGGACTGTATTATCTTGACGGTGGTGGTGGTAGAACTTCAACAGCTCTCCAGTCATCTCTTTCTCCTCTTCAGTGGCACTGCCGATTTGGTCATCCGTCGCTCAAAGTCTTGAAGTCCTTAGTTCCGTCCTTGAGTCAGCTTTCTGTTTTGGATTGTGAGTCGTGTCAGTTTGGGAAACACCATCGTGTTCCCTTTAGTTCTAGGGTTGATAACCGTGTGTCGAGTCCTTTTTCTTTAGTTCATTCAGATGTTTGGGGTCCTTATAAAGTAATGTCATATAATGGATACAGATATTTTGTCATTTTTGTGGATGATTTTTCAAGGATGACGTGGCTCTATTTAATGAAAGAAGTGAATTGTTTACCATTTTTCAAAAATTTTATGCTGAAATTCGTAACCAATTTGGTACCCACATCAAAGTTTTTCGTTCTGATAATGGCCGCGAATATTTATCCTCATCATTTCAGGAATACCTGGACCAGCACGGCATTATACATCAGACCTCGTGTACCTACACCCCACAACAAAACGGGGTGGCTAAGAGAAAGAATCGCCATCTCCTTGAAACAGCAAGATCCCTAATGCATCACATGCATGTTCCCAAACCTTTTTGGAGTGATGCAGTGCTTACCTCTTGTTTTTTGATTAATCGGATGCCCACGTTCATCCTTGATGGTCAATCTCCGTTTCAGGTCTTGTTTCCCACTTTGTCTCCGTTTCCTCTTACGTAGAGAGTTTTTTGGTGTATCTGTTTTGTCCATAATCTGGGTCCTGGGAACGACAAGTTTGATGCCCGTTCTCTCAAGTGCATCTTCCTTGGCTATTCTCGGACCCAGAAAGGGTATAGGTGTTACCATCCTGGTTCTCGACAGTCCTTTGTGTGTGTTGATGTCAGTTTCTTTGAGTCTACTCCGTTCTTTTTGGGGTCTGGTGATGCTTCTTCCTCCTCATCACCTCCTCCTCTTCCACTTCCCGTTGTCGATCCTCCTCCCTTTGTTCCAGTCGTGACCAAATCCTTGCCTCCAGTGCCACCACCTGTTGAACGCCCACCTATTCGTCATGTGTATACACATCGCCCACGTGCACCAGCTACTACTCCTCCGGCTACATCTCCGTCGACGGATCCGACACCAGACCCCCACTTAGCATCTGAGATTGATCTACCCATTGCTTTGCGGAAAGGTAAACGTACTTGCACCCTTCATCCCATTTCTAATTATGTTTCTCTTACTCACATTTCCGCTTCCCATCGCCAGTTTGTTACCTTGGTATCATCAGTTATTGTTCCTAAAGATGTACAGGAAGCCCTTGCCTCTCCAGGGTGGTGCCATGCCATGGAAGAAGAACTCTCAGCCCTTCATCATAATCATACTTGGGACCTCACTACTCTTCCTCCTGGGAAGCAAGTTGTTAGTTGTAAGTGGGTTTATACAATTAAGTATCTGCCTGATGGTAGTGTTGAACGTCTGAAAGCACGATTAGTTGCAAAAGGGTACTCCCAAACCTATGGCATTGACTACATAGAGAACTTCTCACCGGTTGCTAAGATAGGGTCAGTTCGTGTTGTGATCTCTCTTGCAGCCATGTATGAGTGGCCTTTATATCAGGTTGATATCAAGAATGCCTTTTTGCATGGTGACTTACTCGAGGAGGTCTACATGGAGCAACCTCCAGGGTTTGTTGCTCAGGGGGAGGATGGTAAGGTGTACAGACTAAGGAAGGCTATATATGGGCTTAAACAGTCTCCTCGAGCATGGTTTGGTAGGTTCAGTGAGGTGGTAAAGAAATTTGGCATGAAACAGTGCAAAGTTGACCATTCTGTATTTAGTCATGACTCTCCGGGAGGAAAAATACTGTTGGTGGTGTATGTAGATGATATTGTTATTACTGGAAATGATAACATTGGTATTGACAGGCTGAAGACTTATCTGCAGGATCACTTTCAGACAAAGGATCTGGGTAAACTGAAATACTTCTTAGGAATAGAGGTAGCGAGATCCAAGTATGGGATTAACCTGTGCCAGAGGAAGTATGTGCTTGATTTGCTGGAAGAAACAGGCTTGTTGGGTGCCAAACCAGCTGAAACACCCATGGACACAAATACCAAGCTAAGCAGTGATATGGGTGAAGTGTTTGAAGACCCTAGCAGATGCCGACGACTTGTGGGCAAACTGAACTACCTAACCATTACCAGACCAGACATCTCATTTGCAGTTAGTGTGGTAAGCCAGTTCATGCAAAAATCTCTGATCCCTCATTGGAATGCGGTTCTGAAAATTGTGAAGTATCTAAAAGGAGTCACGGGTCGCGGTTTGATATACAAGAGTGGGGGAAAACTTGAAATAGAAGGGTATTCTGATGCTGATTGGGCCGGTTCTATGTCTGATAGGCGGTCTACTACAGGCTATTGCACGTTTCTAGGAAGTAACCTGGTGACATGGAAAAGTAAGAAGCAGACGGTTGTGGCAAGAAGCAGTGCAGAAGCAGAATATAGGGCTATGGCGCATACCGCTTGTGAATTAGTGTGGCTAAGGAACCTTCTACAGGAAGTAGGGTACAACATTAACACTCCAATGAAGCTCTATTGTGATAATCAGGCTGCAGTTCATATCTCCTCTAATCCAGTGTTTCATGAAAGAACCAAGCACATTGAGGTTGATTGTCACTTTGTGAGGGAGAAGGTGCTGAATGGAGAACTAGACACTACACATGTTAATACAGGAAATCAGTAGGCTGACTTATTTACAAAAGGCTTGAGTCGGGGAAGAGTGGACTACATATGTAACAATATACCTTGAGGGGGAGTGTTAGCGTAGGGGTATTTCTGTCTTTATACCTTGATTGATGTTGCTGATCTGTAATGTTGTGTTGAAACATGTGCTCTTAACTTAAGTAAGGGCACATAGGTCTTTTCAGTTATGTTTTAATAATAATATAAATACTTACTGGCCGACTGGGAGAAGTCAAGTTGACTCTTTCAGTTCGAACCAGAATTCTCTCTTTCTCTCTTTCTCTCTTTCTTTATCACTTTTTCATCTTCTACATAACTGAACTCAGTCAGGTCGAACTCTAAGGCAGACCTGAATTATAACACGTCTTAACCTAAATCAAAATAATAATTTTATATGAAATTTTCACCAACAACATTAGCTTTATTTGCAAACACAATCTATATATTTCAAGATTCCTACAATTACTTAATACCCCATTTCAATTCACATTTTGACCAAAAGGTGGTGAAGATTGACATTAAGTTGATGATTTAAATAGCATCTATCCAACATTCAATTAATCTAGCCAAGAGGCAAGTGAATCTTCTTCAAAAGGGAGAGTAAACAGCCTATCATTCAAACATTCAATTCAATCCATTAACATGCATTATGTAAACCTACAATGAATTAAGAAATCTATATACTTCAAAAGGTTGTAAATTAAAGGTTGACTCTGCTATTCTCTGTGTATATAATGAATCCATAGTGCTATAAATAGCTAAAGGTCCTGTAAAGAATGATACAATTGAGTAGAAAATGAAAAAAATGCAAAAGAACAAGAAACAAGAGATGTTCACATGCCACTAATTGACTTCACCAACCAAGAATCAAAAGAACTCCAACCCCTAAGCGTTTATTGCAAAAACCCCTTATCACATAGCTGGTGTGAGTAGCTTAGATTCAGGTAGAAATTGAACAATTAGGAAGTGAGTTTGGTAGGATCTAGTTGAGGGAGAAATTAGATCCGTTTTCTACTAAGTCTTGTCACTCGAGAACAACCCCATTCTCCCCAAAAGCCTTGGAATCTATAGAGTTAGTGCAGAAATCTATATATCCATACTATGCGACATCATTCAACTCCCCAACATATTAAATAGACTTCAAACCAGAACCAAGAAAACCAGTAGAGTAACGCTATATACACACAAAACAATAAAATGAATAAACAATAACAACGATAAAAAGATAATACACAACAACAATAATAACACACTACAAATCCAACAAAAACCACATGCGGATCGAGCGCCAAATCCACCCTAGGAATGATGGAACATAGAAATCAACAAGGAGGGAAAAGAAAATAAAATAATATTAATATTAATATCTTTCTGGTTCTTCCGATGAAAACAATACCTGCACTGCAAGAGCTGGGATTGATTTCCCTTGAATATAGGATGGGATCTGCAATACAGAGCAGATCAATGAGAGGGAGATCCGAGAGGGGGTGAGAGAGCGAGAGAGTGTGAGTGGGAGAACAGAGAGGGGTGAAAGAGAGATAGAGTGAGTGAGAGGGAGATCCGAGAGGGGGTGATAGAGCGAGAGAGTGTGAGAGGGAGAACTGAGAGGGGTGAAAAAGAGATAGAGTGAGTGAGAGGGAGAACTGAGAGGGGTGAAAGAGAGATAGAGTGAGTGAGTGAGATTACCAGAAGTTCGGCGAAGAAGCAGCGGCACCGGCGAGAGAGCTAACGGAGTAGACAAAGAACGGAGGAGAGAGACGCGCGAGACAGCCAAGGTAGAGTGAGAGGAGTTTACCTCAATGATAGAAACTGACAAGTTTTACATTGATAATTTCGATGTATAATTTACATCAATTATCGATGTAAAGAAAAATGGAAGTGGAGTTTTACACCGATTTTCGGTGTAAAATTACATGCTTACCAAACATGTGTAAAATCGAACCGGGGTGTAAAGTTTACTCCGTTCGATTTTCCACCCCAAATAAATGCAGCCTTGGTGAATAATTTTTTCCTTTGGAAGGAAAAAAATAAAAGGCTATAAGTTGGGCTGTAATTATTATTAGATGGAAGCAAGTTCGGGTCGACTTTTGGTTTGGTTAGTCGTTTTAAAATATTTAAACTTAAAAAATTAAATTTAAATTTAAAAATACAGTAGTATTATTAAAAAATAAATTTATGATATAAAATATTTTATACTAAGAAACATGGGAATTTTTCCACTTTCTTGTATTAAAAAACAATATTTAAAATATAAAATATTAATATATACTTATGATCAGGTCATTCGATTTTGGTCAGTTTACAAATGGCTAAATCGAAACTGATCCAACCTAGTCGAGTTGAGAAATTGTTGAACCAAAGCTAACTGAAAATACTAGAAAATCGACTAACTTGGATCAAGTTGATTAGATTGGTTGGTTTCATCAGTTTGATGAACAACCCTAGTTGAAATTAATTAAGGTTTCTATATAAAATATAAATAATTATTAATTATTTAAAAAATTAAAAATATAAAACAATTGTATATTCTTATGTGTTTCTATTATTTACCTTTCGCTTCACAAATCTCATGCATCACATGTGTTCCCACTAGTTATTAGATGGAAGCAAGTTTATAATATAAATTAATGAATCAAGCCACTTAATTCAACATTCAAAACTTATAAAAAAACGAGTCATAACCTTGTCATCTATCAATAAAAAAGTAGAAGTAAGTACTTTATGGAATGAGAATGACCGAAGGAGCTAAACTTTGTAGGCACTTGGTCCATTGTATGATATTTATTATAACTAGTAAATGAGAACGTGCATTGCACGTGGCAATTTTTTTTTCTTCATTTAAATTTTTTTATTGATGGATCAACATTCTTTATACCATTTTTGCCTACTTATTCTTGTTCATGTGGGACTGAGGGAACCCCGATTTCTTATGACATTAGCTCCAAGTATATTAGTCAAATGGGTGAAGTAGAAGAAGTGAAATTATAAGAGGACACAATGAGTTTTGGAAGAGATCTGAAGGTGAGAAGGTGAAGTGGTGAACCGAAAGGATGTTTGCACTGTACATATTTGTATTAGTTATTGGCTTAGGTTGGAAGGAGTACAAATGCAAATATGTGGAATGCAAAACCTTGTACTTTGTATGTATTTATATATATTGTACATATTTCTATTTATACCCTTTCTAAACTGAGCCTTTTTTACAAGTTTTGCAAAAAAAAATGATTTATCATCGACCATTCAAGCTTTATTAATATAGCTTGTGATTGGGATGTGGCTAGCTTCAACATTGTATTGTGTTGCTCTTAAACCTTCAACTTTCTTAGTAGAATCCATAGCTTATATCTCATCATCATGTGTGTCGTTTACTTGCCAAAAATCAAACAAAATGATCTACTTTAGGGATGGCAATTTCCCATCCCCGATGGGTACCCAACTTTTCCAACCCGATAGCAGGGTGGGAGTGGGGACATGGATTAATAGGGATCCCCGACCAAGGTCAGATTCGAGGGTGGGGAATGAGGTCCCCGCCCCACCCTGACCCTGATTATACATATATAATGATATTATTTATATTATTTATATATTAAAAATTATTTAAAATATTATTGATATTTTAATTAATTATTTATTTATTTTAAGTAATTTTATTTTTCAAAAACCCCATCCACTCATTATGAGATAAGTTTAGATGGTTTATTAGAGTCAAAACCAATCCATAACTATTCCAACATTCAATTGACCAAAAGAGAGAGAAGGGAAGTATTAGTCCATTAAACATAAGCCCACCATTGATTTTGTAACTTGTAAGGTTATATTTGTCTTTTAAAATTTTTTATTAGATATAATGCTAAAGCATTTGATAGGGAAGGTATTATTGCATTTTGAAAAGAGAATATAAGGATTAATATTTAACACAAAAATCAGGTGATGTTTAAGTCTTTTACCTTTGATTTAATTAGTGGAATTTAATGATATAAAAATACCTTAAATATAGGATTTAATGAGAGAAAGTGGGAGTTAATGTCTTAAATATGGGACTTAATTAAGGAATAGGGGTATTTTTTTCAAAAAAAAATTCAGAAGCATAGGAGCTATTCACACTTTTATAATAGTATAGAGAGGTTTAAGTCTTTTAACCTTGATTTAATTAGTGTTATTTAATGATATAAAATACCTTAAATATAGGATTTAATGAGAGAAAGTGGGAGTTAATGTCTTAAATATGGGACTTAATTAGGGAAGAGGGATATTTTAGTCAAAAAAATTCCAGAAGCCATAGGAGCTATTCACACTTTAATAGTAGTATAGATATAGATAAAAGTGGATTCATTCTTTGACCGTCAATGTTAAAGAGCAAAACTCTCTCCTTGTATAACACATTAGGGTCTCCTTCTTTAACAAGTTAGGTCACCCCGTGAATACGGATATTGTTACAACTTAACTTTCCTCTTTCAAGATTAACCATCATCTCAAGATTTATTCAAATCATACATAATTAGGGATGGCAACGGGTGGGCTTGGGGAGGGTTTTGTAAATTCTAGATTCTATCTGTCTTCTTAAACCTTTCAACTTGTACCCTCTCCGACCCTACCCTCCTCATATTCAAGGGTAGGGGTGGATAAATAAGCAATAAACCCGTGTCTAATTTCCTATTCTTTCTTGTTATATATAAGCAATAAATTAGTAAAATAATACAAACAACAAAAATTTCAATTATTTGATTATCAAAACATGTTAAAAACACAAACTATCAATTATCATTCACATACAATTCAAAATATCATTAAATTCAATACCTAGGACATAAAGTTTATATGCTTTCCAACAATAAGTGCTCATGAGTGATAAAAAATATATTTATTTCAAACAGGGGTAGTATAGGTATTTTCAAAATGACATGGCAATCCAAGATGTGCCAAAATGAAAATAGGCAATTATTGAATAAGCATTTTAAAATAAACATAAATTTTGGGCTTCTTGAATAAGTACTTATTTTCAAGAATACAAACACAATTAAATGCTTATTGGTATGGTCCTGGCCCAAAATAAGTGATTATTTGACTAAACACTTAAAAATAAGCACTCCCAATTCCCAAACATGGGCTTAATTGGTTGCTTATCGAACTAGGATATGCTATAATCAAAGGTGTGTACCTTAAGCTACATAACACTCAAGAGCGAAAATATTAGGCCGTGTTTGTTTGAGGTGTAAATGGGAACCGGGTAAAACTCCATCTTCTTAGAACTCGATGAAAACTTCTCTCTCTCTCTCTCCCTCTCTACCTCACATTCCCGCCATCTTCGTCCCCAATATCTCCTGTTTTGTTTCCACACCAAACTGGTAAAGCTCTCGGTCAGGCTTGCCCGCACCTCGGTCAGGCTTGGTCATGTAATTAGGCCCGTGGGTCTGACCTCAAGCCTAACACAATAAGCCCGATTGTGTTTCAGGCCGGGCTCGGGATTTGTCAAAAAAACCTGGCCCGACTCAGCATTATATATTTTATAAAATATATAATATGTATTTTATATATTATATAAATTATATAATATTTATTGAAATATATATTTATAATTTAATATATATATTTATATATATTCAGCCGCTTCATCAGTAGTAACAGTATGGGCTAAATTTCAGGCTCGGGCTCAGGCCCAGGCTTCGGGCTTT
This sequence comes from Nelumbo nucifera, assembly GCF_055504915.1. Lineage (NCBI taxonomy): Eukaryota > Viridiplantae > Streptophyta > Magnoliopsida > Proteales > Nelumbonaceae > Nelumbo > Nelumbo nucifera. Next base: position 3,548,444 of record NC_142654.1, read on the forward strand.
TAATTTATTATCTATCTTGTTAATTTATTTTAATTTTTCATTATTTTTCAATTTTTCTAAAAAATCGTGTATGAGAGAATCCACACCACACTATCTTTTTGTAGGTCTAAGCAAAAACTTCTCTAAAGCTTTTGAAGTTTCTACTTGCTCCATTTTTAAATGGATCTTTTAACTACAAACTCCCTCAGCTATCCATGCAATGACTTGAACACAGTACTCATGTGACAAGTTTGGCTACCAAATCCTGATTCCTTAGAGTGATAAGTGGCTGTTCACACGATAGATTGGATTTTGAAATTCGCTTTTTAGAATCTTCCAACGAATATATCCAGTCCAGCAACTATTTCCTTTCCAAAAAGGAAAATTAATTACCCAGAACCACTGAAATATTATATAAATTTATTCAGAAATTCATCGCCATTTGCAGGTCTCATAAATTGTCCTCTTCCACTGCTCGGGTTTACATGTTTCTTGCTTAAATTGGTTTGCTTTTCTAATAACTATTTTCCTTTTCAAAAAAGGAAAATTAATTACTCAGAACCACTAAAATATTACACAAATTTATTCAGAAATACATTGCCATTTGCAGGGGTCTCATAAATTGTCCTCTCCCACTGCTTGCCTGCTCGGCTTTACATGTTTCTTACTTCGATAGAGCAGATTGGTTTGTTTTTCTGATAACTGATTAGTGTAATTTCTCTGTCTTTCTCATTGAAAAAGAGGAAGAAATAGACAAACATGCTTACCGTTGGATTTTTTGCTGCTGCCGGTGAAATGGGAGGGAGTGTTCAGGTTCACGGACGACAGTGGGATGCTTAGAGGAGGAAATGGGATGCTTCGATCTATTAACTAATTTTTGTCATTTTGTGTCCGGTTCAACCGGATTCCTTCAACTAACGAGTTAACAGCAATAACGTTTGAAGGTGCTGATGTGTAGAGGTATTCATGGTATGGTTTGGTTAATCGAACTGTTGGATAATTTTTGTAAACTGAACCAACACCACCAGCTTTTTCATTCCTCCAAATCGGTACCACCGTTTAAGTGGTTCGTCGGTTTCAACTTTTGACCGATTTGATTCTTCGGTTCTTTAGTTCTTCGATTTTTTATATTTATAATATATATAATATTATATTATAAATAATAAATTATATATAATATATTATAAATATTATAAAAATATATAATATATTTATAAATAAATTATTATAAATATAATAAAGTATAGATTTATATATAATATATAAAGCATACATATAAATATATACCGGTCGATTTGATTAATCGCCCTATAGGTTAATCAAAAATCAAACCGATCCTTCAATTTTTCAAAAATACTAAATTAAAGTCGAACCAGTCGATTCGATTAACCATATTTTCCTACTCGATTTTTTCAGTTAAATTCGATTTTTCGGTTTTTGGATTTTTCATGGACACACCTAAGCGATGTGTTTGGGTTCACATGATGCGAACTCGAAAATGGCATTGGACGGATCCACATCCGGGTTCGACTTTCTATCTCCTTAATTTACTTAACACGCGGCAATGGGCCTATCCGTACTTCTCCGATTTTTCAAGCATTGACGAGGAAAATTTGACATTAGAGAGATGAGTTTCTCGATTGGTCTCTCACTGGATTGTCTCTGTGCAAGTTCAGTTTTCTCTTAAGACGAAGAAGATATCAGTGTTTACCCTTCATGTATTAAAAAAAAATCAAAAGAATTTTATTTTTTGGGTAAGACAAAGTTATAAGGCGATTTGCAACGACTCTGCAACTTCTGCGCGACAAGGAACTAGGAAGCCATGAGGAACGGGAGCTTAAACACTAAGCTCAAGCTCTCCCTACCTTCTCCAGATGAGACTTTCATCGCCCAATTCCTGTAAAAAACTTTTTCTCTTGCTCTGTGTGATTATCTTCTCTGCATTTCTATGGTTTACTACAGTTGGGTGTTCGTACCAGAACGCAAAGTGGTACCTTTAGGGACGGCGATCTGCTTGTCAACAAGGATGGAGTTCGGGTTGTCCCAAAAAACGAAGCCGGCGAGGTAAATATACACATCAATCGATTTTCAGTACGCCCTCTTTTTTATTATTTGCTTCTCATATTTCCTCGTCTCGATGCTTGGAAACTTATACTCCATAATTGGACTCCTGCATTCTTCATTAGTGTTTCAGAGGATGAACAGAAAACTACCCTTAAGCCTTATTATGTGCCCAGGAAGCCGAGGAAAGTTAGCTTCTGCTGATTAATAGTTACAGCTTTGCATGTGTTGAGATTGAGAGTGAAGAGAGTTAGGACTCTTATGCAATATCTCCCTTGTCAAACCGAGGATTTGGAATTTACCAGTTAATCTATCCTCCCCTGCCTAACTGAGACTGAAAAGTCAATAAGTTCTAACTCGATTAAAGTTCCATCCAAGTTCCTGGATGGATGAGATTGAAATTACATAGAAAAATAAAAATTTGCATTTGATCAACTCAGACATAGTGAACCACTGGCTTAAGCTTGTGAACGGTGACTGTGATCTTCATATGTTCTGTTACTCCTGGTTTATTTATTGTGATCATTCATTATCAATGTTATTCATGCCTATATTACCTACTCTAGTAAATTTGAACCTCTTTATTTTGTGCTTTCTCATGTACAGCATTCCATTATAATGCCATCGGACAACCAGTTGACCTTAGATGACATAGACACAATTAAAGTAATCGGAAAGGGTAATGGTGGGATCCTGCAATTGGTGCAACACAAATGGACTCAAAACATGTCAGGTTTAACAATATCTTGCTCTCTCTGAAGTTACCTATCTATCTAACGACAACAAAATCATGCAAGACTGACAAGTGTTGAGCCTTGAAAATAGGATGAAAGAAAAGTGCTCCCTTTGGTTTACCTATTAACTTACTCCTTAGTTTCGGGTGAGTTCTTATTTAACCCCTTCACTAAGTTGCCCTCAGTTTCTGTGACTGACTGAAAGTGTTAACATGACATTTCAAATTTTTTTAAAGGACAATTTTTATGTCTTTAAGGGACAATTTGTCATAACATCAAGGTGGAAATGAAAAGTTGAAAATAGGTTCAAGAAAAATAAAATAAGATAAATGTTTGAGATGGTAAAACTGTATTAGTGTTATAGATGAGGTCACTTTATCAATTTCAAAATATATGTTTTAAAGGAAAAACTGATATTTTATCACTAAGTGCATTTTGATAAAACACACAGTCCTTGAGAAGCTAACACACACTGTCCTTTAATTTCTACAGAACTCAGATTTGGAGATGAGTTTATGAGAGTACTTATCAGAAGAAAGATAAATGAAGTGAAAAAGAAAGTTCCTACGCTGGTGACAGGGATGTGGATATTGGATCTTAAATATCAGCAACATCTCATGGAACCAAATGCCTGGAAGTTGGAATGAGACAACTTTCCTGCGATTTCTAAGAGCTTATCTTCTTACTTATTTTGTTTTTTTTTTTTCTTACTTTAGGGTAATCCAGGGTTTTTACCAGACGAAACTGTATCATTTTGTAATTCTTGTCTGAAAAAAATAGAAGAAACTTTTGCTGCCATGTTAAACTTTAAACTCTCCACATGATTCAGTTTCTGGGTATCTGGTACTTTGTTGATCTAAGGGACAATCTAGATCTCCTGCACTTAACAATTTGTGCAAAGTTGTACACTAACCAATGGGAATTCATCAAAATTCATAGGGTGGTTTTGATTGGTCAAACTCTAAAACCTGAGCTGAGAGTGGGTAGGTATGAATCGTATGATACCAGAAGATCTCATGTTTGAGTTTGACCCATCAAAACCATCTCCTGAATTTTGATGAATTCTCATTGGTTAGTGTACAACTTAATACAAATAGTAAGATATCTAAAGTCATCTAGGGATGCCACATCATTGGCTGCACTTGGTCGAATTATCAATCAAAAACAGCCACATCACACTTGTTTATTTGTTGCTGTATAGCCTGTATTAGTCCGTCCAATACACAATGATACTCAAGAAAACAGTGGAATCGCTTTGAGATGGCAGGATCCCAGCTCTAAATCGTACTTCTTGGCCCCAAAATATAGTTAGTTTTCTATACAACTCAGTATATCAAAACCTTTACGGTGGATTCTTAATTGAAGAGAAGACAGTTCAAATGGATTAGGCAGCAATGCGGAGCTTATAGGTTGATCAAAGGGGAAAGTAATAACTAACAACACCTTAGTAGTCAAAATGAACCTGTGCCATGCCTTGATTTTGAAAATAGTGAAACACCCCTTTTGTGACTTCTGTCGGAAAGAGATGGAACCATTTTCCATGCCTTGATTTTGAAAGCCCTATACAAACCATATCTCTTGCTTCCAGGAATTTAGAACTCTAAACAAATGAGGATGATTCCATCCATGGAATTGTACAGTTTTAGAACGAATGGCCGGGTGTTACAGGACATTTCGTAATATTGCTGCTCATAAATGATCATCTGCATCAACGTAAATGATGGGATGGAACTAGGGTTGTTCCAATCCAATTTGTCCATTGACACCTGTATTCTAATCTTCTATCAACACGAACAGGATATTGGTTCAATTTAACCTCAATTCGATATAAACCCATTACGGATGGACCAGGTTCAATCCAATCTAATAAATACTTTGGACCATCAAATTTTGACTGGTCCAATTCAATAAGTCTTAGTGATCCATCCAATTTGTCCAAATTGATTTTGATTTGGATGGGATCCACCTCAACCGGTCCACTGACACTCTTTTGATGTAACCATGTTTAATTAAATTCAGTCTAAACAAATAGCACATGATCTGTGAGCACTTCCTACTTATTTTAACCTCCATATATACTTAAATTCTCCTTAAATGCCCATTAACCATTTCCCCAAAGAAACCCCATAAAACATATTGCCATGCCTGGAGCCCTGGATTACAAAGTTGTGCAAGCCTATTCAGATTTCAGTGCAAGTCCTGTAACTTAGAACCCCCCGAGTTATTTAAACAGAACTCCAAACCCCTGATCAACCGAGAGCTGACTCGGTGGTGTATTGACTGATTTGTTCCAGCTTCAACACAGAATCGAATCCCGCAACCAGCACTTTGGGGGAAAAGGGGTGAAGGGGGAAGTTGTTAATAGTGTAGGGCACCGAATACCAAAAACAAGCATCCAAACCCTGACTGCATTATCACTAAAACCTAACTTGATTCTGAACTAATCACACCAGACACCAAAGGTGGGTGGTGGGGTAGGAACAAAATGATGTTTATTTAGCATTTTGCTTTTTGCTGATAGAAATAATTTTGGTAGAGGGAAGTGAAATCAAAATGAAGTTTTACAGAGACATCAAAAACCCTTTTTTTCAATCTTGGTATTTCTTTTACAAGGCAAAAGGCAGGAAGTCGTAGAAACAATATAAGTGAAACACCTCTCATAGCCTTGAACTCGGAGGCAAAAACAAATACAATCAACCAGAGCTCCACTACAAGGGAAAGAACCCTAGCCCCTACCCTACACGGCATCTCAAATTTACATGGCCAAGACTTAGCATGATGTATGGCAAAAACTTTTATGATAGGAGTTCCAGTAGGGTGCAGATCCTATAGTACATACAGAAAGCCATTCTTGTACAGCAATTACGCCCAAGTGAAAAACAGATGGGCAAAGTTATCCATTAATGGTAATAACCATATAAACTTGGAGTATATCGTACAGTTATAGACCAGAAGACCAAATTAGCAGTGAATTTAATCACAGTCAGGCTTTGCTCTTAAATTTTCTTTGAGATTTCAAGTCAACCACGATGACAGTGATGTTGTCCTTGCTTCCCTTTTGAAGAGCAAGCTTAGAGAGGAATTCAGCAGCTGCTTGAGCAGCAGGATCTATTCCATTACCCCTTTCTGCAGGAAGGGTAACACCATTCTTTTTGTGCCAGAGAAGGATTCGCCTTCGAGCCACCTCACAAACCTCCTCATTTGTCAAAACATCCCATAAACCATCACTGGCTAGAACTAGGCATTCATCTTCTTTGGTACGAGGAACAAACATGACTTCTGGTACCGGAATGATCCATGGTTTCAAATATCTATCACCTGTATGCCATTACAGATTAACCACAATATTAAGAACGTTATAGAATCTTGTAAGATAAGCATTTACAAGGCTGACATGGCCACTACTCCGCCGCCCTCCCAACCTCCCCCCACCCCTTCCCCATTTTTTAGCAATAAATACATGGTAACAGATGATACAAAACTTATAACACTATATAATTGCGTGCAGAAACCATAATGACATTCACAAGCCTATAAAATGGATTCAATTATCTGTAAGCACCGAGTATGCCATCAGCTAAGCAGATCCATGCTTACTGGTTACTACATTGGCATGGCATCCATCTTCAATCAGAAATCTTAAAAGTATGGCACATCCACTAATTGAAACCCAAATTCACTGGGTCAATTTATTACATCAGCACAATGTCTTTACAATATTTAATTCTTTTAAAAATAAAAAGTCAGTTAACTTTCACACTTTCCAGTAATTGAACTCTATGGACAAGTACGCCACAATTATATGAAGCAAAAAGGACGGAATCCCCTCAGTGATGTGAACCACCTTCTATCAAACCAACCATAACACACTACAATTAATAATTTAGTACCATTTATGATTTAAATTGCACCCGAAGTATTCAATTCAAAACATGACTTTTTATTCTTTTTCTAGCAAACTGCTTTTTGGCCTGAATTTTGGTACTTCTACAAATAAAGCACCCTACATGCACATCAACAGAAATCTCTCCTTAGAGAAACCAGATCCATCAGTTTTTCAGTTAATCCCCAACATTACTTCCCATAAGGCCATAATCCCTCCCTCACCTATATATATATATATGGGTTGACATAATCAAATGTCCAAAATGGTTTTGTTTTGAGAATGACCCAAGGCTTTCCATAACTGTAGGTGTTGCCTACTAAAGGTCTGAATAATTCATCCATATGGTCCAGCCATTTTTCAAAACAAGGATTTAAAAACATTATTCATACAAAAAAAAAATGCTCTTTGGGGATTCTGAGCGAACAAGAAGATTGTACAAGATATGCAGTCAACTGCTTTCTTGAACAGCATTCCAGCTAGGCCTGAAATTTGATTTGTCTCATTTATGTTAAGATAAAATCAAACCCTCAATTAACCACAATTGTAGCAACTGAAAGAATGGAGAGGCAGCAAAAATATGTGATTGCTTTATGCAGAACATGACCATAATCAACTATTTGACCCTATGCAGAATTTTGCATCTTTATGCTTAAACTAACAAAAACATAAGATTTTCAACGAGTATAATTTCCATCTCAGGGCACTGGTCTAGTAAACCCACACAACTTGGATATTAAAAGCATGAAAATGCAACAAAATCATGGCAATTCCACATACCTATGGACCTTGACATTGCTAGAACACCACACACACGGTATCCATTCCATGGTATAACCTTGCCTCCTGCTGCTTCAATCCGTGCATATTCATCTTCTCTATTTGGCTGAAAAAAAAGGTAAATAAATAGGATTGGTTTTCCAAAAAGATGCAGCTACTTATAAATTCCATAAGCAAGACTACAAATGCATGCCTTACTTTATGATCAACAGACAATGGAATAGGTTCCTTGCCACGACATAGGACTGCCCTAGAATCACCACAATTTGCAACTATAATGTGTGATGAGCAAATGACAGCAACCACAGCAGTAGAACCAACAGTTTCTGGGGCAACAGGCTCAGGACTGGGTTCAAAGGCATCATCCCTACCCTCAGTAATTCCTCTGCTAGCTCTTCCTGCAACCTCAGCATCAACTTTTACAAAACAATTGGTGAATGCTTTCTCCCACAACATATGCCAATTATGTGCAATACTTCCACCACCCATGCTTTCTTTCAGAATTTCTATCTCCTCAATTAAAGCCATATGGATACGATCATGGCAGTAATTAGCAACCTGCTTGAAGAGGCACAGATCCATGAAATAAACACTACTGCATACATGCATGACACATCATACATATAAAATGAAAAGGAGTCAGAATGCCAAAGGAAACAAAAAAGTACCTGTGAGCCTCCATGGCCATCATAAACTCCAAAGAAATGAGCAGTTGAGTGAGTCAAACTTTGGTTCATACCATCTACAACATGATCACTGGTTAGCATTTTGATAGGGATATTCAGAAACCGAGGTACAGCAGCAACAGCATCTTCCATCTCTGGTCTCCTTCCACATATAGATGTGCATCCCCAAAGGGGTATACAATCCAATTCAAAAACGCTGCGAATTCCTGTTCTTCGTATTCCTTTCTCCTGAGGCAACTGAAGAACCTTATCTGATGCTTTTGGATCAAACCGTTCTCCAACCTCAACATCAAGGACTGATGGTACAGCAAGTATATCATCCATTGGCTCCTGATCAACATTTAAATCCCCCAAAGAGGCGGTTTTTGCAATAATGTGGACATTCCCAAAACTCTTCTGGATGCCAAGAGAACCTGACTCAAAAGCAGTATCTGAAGATGAGATTTCATCACCACAAAGGCTACTGGTATCACTAGCCACAGAAAGAGAACAAGGGCTATCTAATGTTTGGTCGCCACCCACAGATAGAGAATCATCTTCTTCACTATCATGCATTTTAGTATCAGTAGCAACCCAATTGCTTGCATTTTCTGGCTTTGCCATCTCTGTGGAAGCAGCAGTGCCTCCTCCCCCTACTTCTTCTTGAGGAGCTGACATGGTTACAGTAACACCTTCACTCTGCTGATCACTACAACTGCAACCTTCATCTTCACCAGAAGCAGACTCAGAAGACAGCTTGGATTCTGGATCCGACAACAAACTTGCTGTGTCCGTTATCAACTTGAGCCGTGTGATTTCCATGTGAGGTGCTACGGCAGAGTTATCACAGATTGAACTATCTAACCTAAATGGTACTGCAACTGCAGGAGACATCTCCTCCATCAACTCTCCTATCTGAGTAGTGGCAATAGTAGCAAACTTCCAACCCCTCCAAAATCACATGCCCTGTCATTTTTCAACTACTTCATCTCCTTCTCCCATATGCAACATCGGAGCTACAAGTTCCAACAGACCACCTTCCATGCCAAAGAAACTCAATATCTGGGCGGCAAATCGATTCCAATAGCCGACAGAGGAAACATAATCATCAAACGCCCACGGAGCAAATAAAAGGAACTCAACTGCGCCTAAAGAATGAGGAAAGGAGCAGTACCTTGGAAATGGCTGGTCAGATCTGGTGAGGAACAATGGATCCAGACTTCCATTTATGGAAACTTAAACAATGGAAAGATGGATTAGATCCCTCAACTAACTACACCCCCAGGAATCTTCACTAACCACTCCTATCAACTAAAGTGAAAGAGAAACAACAAGAAAAGGCCCCAAATCGCTACCAACCCATAAATCCGACCAGGAAATGGAGAGAGAGAGAGAGTACAACCAAGATTAAATTCAAAGCCTTATCTATAAGCACAAGATAGAGAACACAAAAAGGGTCATGAGAAAGAACACAGGAAAGGCGAACTCCCAAGAATCACAGGAAGACCCTAAAAAGAAGAAGCCCTTTTCACATAACACCTGGCTTCCCTGGATCTGAGGTAACCCATCTCAGCCTCTACAAAATTTTGGGTCTCCTCTCCTCTCTTTTTCACTAAAATCACTTCCAATTATTAACCAGCAAATAAAGAAAGCTTACATAAAGGAGAAAACGAAGTTACCACCAACTCTTCTGCAGTCCTTTCTAGGTTTCTCTACTCCTTCCTTCTAAAACTAATAATATTCATATCAAGTAGAAAAACTTCAAGATTCAGAAAAAGAAAACCAAAAAAGATAAGAAACAGACGTGAGTTTCTTACCGTTCAATGAGCAGCAGGGATGATCAGTAAACCTCCCTCCCTCTCCCTCTTTCTTCATTTTAATTGGACATGAAGATCAGAAGACGAGAGAATGGAGAAAGAGAGTTAATAATAATAATAATAATAATAAAGAAGTAAGCAATGAAGATGTAAATTGGAGAGAGCGAGATAGAGATGGTGATGGACAGGTATCCGATACAAGGGGCATCATATTAAAAGCATTTCCGGTCATCTCAGGTCAGAGTCCGAACCGATTATTAGTGTTGTTCAATGTGGCCAATCACGAAATGCCACGTATCCTAAGAAGATGATGGTAAAAGGAAACGGAACGAAGTTGAGACACACTCCCTTCATCCCATTCAACCGTCTTTTTCAAATCCGGTGGACAGCAAAGAATCTCTGACGTGTCCTTTTTCTGGCTTATTACCTTGAAGCGTAACCAGGTCCAGCCATCCAGCGTTGGATTACTGAGTCCCGAGTCCTGACAATGCGTTTCTTATTAGATAGGTTCGGTTTTGCAAGGGGCTGCACTCTGAACGATCGAGCCGGAGACCAGGCTCGGTTCGGCGCTGGACCCATGACACCCGTATCTACCTTCAATTTTGTGTCTCAACTCTAGACGATCGAGCAGATCTTGACGAGCCAAAAAGACTGAGAAAAAGCAGAAATTGACAGGACTCATTGACATGTGTATGCTGAAGAATGGATGATACATGGGCTCACATGTTTATGTTTCATTCAGCTAAAAGAAGGGATGATACATGTTTATATGTTTCCTTACCTTTTCCTTCCTTTTTCATACCTTTTCCTTTAAACCAAACACAATCTTAAAGCTATCAATGAGTGGAAGACCCGAGGATATGAGGATTTGACAGCACTAAGGTGATGTTTGGTATCATTTACATTTATTGATGTTGCCACATAAGCGTCATCTTAGTATTTTCTCTCTTACTCTTCTGCATACATCGAAAATGTAGAAAGTGAATTTCTGTTTATGTGCATGTCAGTCATTTGTAAAATTTATTTTTGAAGCTTCCACAAACAGCAAGGTTTTTATTCACTGTTACGCTGAAATGGTGCCTAATGGTGTCCAATTGTCATAAACGATTGCAATTGTTGCACTTCTCAATTTTACTAGTAAATAAAGTACAATCATTTATTTAATAAACATAAACGGTACCAAGCACATATTAAATATGCTCAAACAAAATAAATCTCAAACATAGAATGAAAATCCAAGCATAGATTTTGGGATTCCAGGCTTTCCAGCTTCCAAGCTTTTGCCATGATCATTCCATTTTATATAGAGACTTTCCTCCTTTCTTTCCTGGGATCAAATCCTTTGATCCTTTCCCATTGATCAAATGTTGCACATCAAAAGTTAGAAGAAGAAAGAAAGATTTGATCAAATGTTGCGCATTATACGTTAGAAGAAGAAAGAAAGAAGAGAGAACAAAGAACGTGCGGCAAATGAATAGGAATGTTTATCTAAGCAAGCTAGAGCTAATAACTGCCAAATCTACAAGCAGGCAGAGGTGACAATAAGTACCCAATTACTTGGATGTCCAATATTCCTGTCCCCATTAGTAGGTCTAGCTGTACCAACATTGGACCTACCAAATTAGGTCCATATATTTAAGACACATTATATGAACCTAGCTGATGTGCATTAAAATAAAAATAAATTCAAGTTTCCAAATATTAAAATTTATAGGAAGCAGGTATAAATCTTAGATTTTACCCCCCTTTTTAGATCTTAAAGTCCTTTTCCACTAACTAAAATGAAAAACATTCAATTGCCTTAGTACTACCATAAATATGGCAGTACCTAATTTACTTCAGACAGCTGGTTGAAGATATTTTCAAACTGAACCATGGATGTTAGAGTACTAAAGTAAGAGATTTGCTGAGACAAATTACAAATTAGATTTTTCAGTGACACTTGGCAAGTCTTTTAAACAAGATCTTCCAATGGCTTAGATGGTCAAAAGATGTATTTAACTTTTGGAGTCTTATTTTAAGGCCCCATTTGCTTTTTGATAAGTTATTTATCTACGTAAATGTAATTAATTGGTTAAGTTTTTTTTGGGAAATATTTATCCGAGTAAAACTTATTCAGGTAATTGCATTTACCCATGTTCTTTTATTTTCCAAGTAAATAAGGCAATGACCATTTTAGCCGTAAAAATCCATTATTAAAAGGGGAAGTTGGCAACTTTACCCCCAAACCATTGGATAAGTTTCCTGGTCTACTATGGTCTACTGAGTTGTTAGAGTAAAGATTTTTTAAGTGCAAAAAGATGAAAAGCTTCATTTGAAGCTTCCTAACTTTTTGGTGTTCCAACCTTCCAGGCTTCCATGAGTTTTTTTAGGATGCGGGGTCATTCTAACTTCCTTTCTTTCATTGTCAAACAAAAACAAAAACAAAGAAGTACACTGCAGCCCACGGCAGAATTCTGGAATTACAGCCCCCATAGTCTATTAATGGCCCCCTATAAATTGCATCCTGCTCATGGATTTGGCACAAATCCACGGTCAGAATTCATCCCACTTGTACAGTGAGGCTAATAATTCTGAGGTGGGCTGGGCAGTCATTCTCCCAGATGAAAAATAACTTTGGTCTTATGAGATTTGAAAAGCCCGAAAGGCCATGCAGAAGATACTTGCCAAATGGACTTTTCCCCTTTTTTTTTTACAAATCATCAAATTAATGAGGAGCTACTGAGACCTGACAAGGCCTATGATATTGTGGGTGTCGGTGAAAATGGACTAGACCTAGACCTGCAATAGTAGTTGACACCCATTGAAACGAAAGCCTTATTGGTGTTCAATATCCTTCATGTTTTTCGAACTCAATGGATGTAGAACTTTGAGTGGCTCACACCATTTCCTAATTCCTAATTGTTCTAATTAGGAATAATCTTTTAGTAATGTATTTGAATAATTAAAAGAAGTATGTGAAATGAAATAAATCTATTATTAAGGAGGTTTTCTACGACATGAAGTTTTTGTTTTCATTTATTTATTGCACCATTAGAAAAAAACAAAAAAAGAACACCATAGAATTACATTTTTGTTTTGAAAAGCAAAAAAGTTGGTTTTGTTTAACAAAACAATTAAACCGACAAAATTGTGATTTTTCAAAACTAAAACAAATTTATAGTACATATATTATATAATTTATAAAACATAATATTAAATAACCAGAAAACATGTGTTTGGGTTATGGTTGAATTGACTGCGGGCATCACGTGGCAGCCTCCGTGGCCGCCTTATCCCTTTAGCCACGTCAGCACCATGCAGGATGGATAAACACGACCAAGGAGAGTCCTGCACAGACATAGGAGACAAGTCCATTGGGGAATTGGACTTATCTCGAAGACCTTGGCAGGTAATCTCATCCCGACAACCCCGAAAATCTCATCCGAATTGGACACGAATATTTGGCTATAAATAGGTAACCTCCGCTTAGGGTAAGGGACTTTTGACTCCTCATACTGTTACATTGCCTCTTCTGCTCAAATTAGCATTATTCTCATTTGTTCGGCCTAACCACTTATCTTTCATACCACTAACTTGAGCGTCGAAGTGTCTATCTGGAAAATAATTCATCGGACCTTTGATCTTTTTCTCAATTCTAGATCTTGGTATGCAGCTTCGTCCTTCCACCTCGCCTTCACCAATTGCCAAGATTATGTAACTGTGATCTTAATTCAAGATTATGCTCTTTGAAATTGAAATTCAAGAATGGCTTTTGGTTTCAATTTTGAAAACAAAAAACACATACCACCAAGAACATGTCTTCTCTATTTTTGTTTTAAGAACCAATTTATTTACAAAGCATATGGATTTGATTTGCTTTTGAAACTAACAACAAAAATAATACATTGAAGAACACTTCGTGAGTATAAAAACATTCGAAGTTCCATTTTTCAATAATGTAAACTTGACTAGGAACCAAGTGACTTGGCAATAGACTAAAAGGAGTCAACCACTTTGACTCACTAGACTATCACTTGACCCGAAGGAGTCATTAGCAAAAGGAATCACGGCCATGTCACAATCTAAAAATAAGCTTAATTTATTCGAAGCGTATCAGGCAGTATCGATAGTTTTTATTTTTTTAGTTTTTTTTTTTCAAATTACAAAGGGGTCAGTTTAAGGTCCGTCCACCCCTGAACTGGTTAAGATCCCGAAACACTTCTTGTAGGGGTGTATTGGGAAGCTTCTGATATGATACGTATTGGCTGATACGGTCCGATATGTATTGAAATTTTGAACCTTGCCCCCAATACCACATATTAAGAGTTCGGATCTGTTTCTCATAAAATGTTCCCCATATCAAACCGTATTGGCCGATACGGTCCGATATGTATTAAAATTTTGAACCTTGCTCCCAAGACCACATATTAAGAGTTCGGATCTGCTCCTCATAAAATGCTCCCCACAACAAATTCTAAGCGCACATCGAGAATACATCATAAACTATACAAGAGCTTTAACCATAAGCAATAAGGTCATGATCCAATGCCAATGACCTTAGTAAAACCATCAATATGGCTTTACTTGGCCCTTGCATCACAAAATGCTTATCCTAAAATGCAAGGATTCGCTTAGCCCTTACATCACAAAATGCTTGTGCTAGATGCATGGGTTTCTTCCGCTGCCAAACCAAACCCTGTAAAATCATGACTCGGTCCCCTATAGTTATGAGTGAAATGAAGTTGAGACTCGGCAAGCTGTGAGTAGAGATGTGGTGGTAATTTGAACCGAGCCGACCAAGGGGACCACTGGCCTGCCCACGGCTATAATACTAAGACGGCAAAACAAGGCATCTAAATAATGTCATTAGGGGATACTAGTAGACCAATGCATGAATTGTTACTATTCTTTGGGTTAGGTTGGAAATGGGCCCCCGGCTACAGCTGGTCAAAGATGAGGATGGGCTGGGGTGGGCAATCTGGGCCTCGATAGACTTTGTTCTGCGCGTGTACGTAATTGTTTTGAAGTATGAAAATACAAGAAAAATCTATGATGTCGTAACGTTTATATACCATATGATTATGATTGTTGGCTCAACATATTGGCCGGTCTGATCTCAGGCTAAGCTAAGATATTCGAAATGGGTCATAGCCTCATAGCTGATCCCGATCCCACGTCCCACCTAAGACTTGTTTGTCAACCGTACTACACACGAAGCTTCCAGCCTATAAGTTTATTTGAAGAGATAAGTAGACTGTATTCTATCTCAAAAATTTGAAATTATATCCCTTTTTAATTTATTAATAGCCCCTTTTATAAATTGCCTGTCCATAAATTTGACTCAATGGTTAGGATTTATCTCACGTGTATAGTAAAATTAAGATTTTTAGAATGGACTGAACAGTAAAAACCTTTAGATTTTTAGAATGGTTAGGATTTATCTCACACAACGAGTCACTCACTGTCCCACACTGACATCATCATTGGGATAACCATTCGATCGGAAGATGAGTCAGGATTAACCAATTCCATTTCAGAGTAAACCCAGTTGCAAGTTGCAACGTTTACTCAAAAGCAGGTTCCACTTAAAAAAAAAAAAGAAAAGAAAGAAAAGGAAAAAAACACGTAATATAGATATATAAGAAGAAAATAGAAGGATTTTTATTATTATTTATTTATTGGTCAGAACTCATTACAGAGAACTGACAAGATGATAGGTAGAAATATAGAATGGAAGGGATGGGCTTTGATGAGGGCGGATTTGGCCCTCTAATGATATTGTGATATATTGCACCTCGGAACAACTAGGTGATACCTAGAACCACTTAGGCAATAAATTGCCTTAGCCAAGTTGATGGTATCCCACCTGGCGGTCTGGTCCAGACGCAAACTGGTGACCTGGCACAGGCGCCGACCTAGCGACCTAAGAGACGTGCTCGTCGACAAATTCGGCATGCATATCCTAACACTCCCACGATCCTTGGAAGTTGGCCCACATGCCGAATAATCCAAAGGGTGGTCAACGTGTATGGCGGTTGCCTCAGGGAATCTTGAACCATTTAGACGACTTCTTGGAAATCTCAAATGCGGTGCGTAAAGCCTACGCCAAACAATGCCTATATAAAGGCACCAACCCCAATGGCATAGAGGGGCAAGTAAGCATATTCTAGCTCTCATACTTTATGATTTTTAGCTCGCAGTCTACTATGAGAGTACTGATTTAAGCTTCAGAGTGACATTGCCGGGTTAATCACCCCGGGTCCTCTAGCATTGATTCCTTGCAGGTCTCTAAAGAGCTACAAAGCTCAATAATCAATCCAGCTCGCCACTGGTAAGCTCGGCACCTAATAGGCAGCTCGGCACCCTGGTCAGCTCGGCCTTCTGGTCAGCTCATCACCTAACCTGCCCAACTCGGCCCAGTCAGTTTGACACCTAACTTGCCCAACTCGGCTCAGTCAACTCGGCCTGGTCAACCTGGCATCCAAGTCCTCATCCAACAAAGTTCTCCACTTTAATCTCTGAGTCATCGACTACTTGAAAACAGACCAAATGACAAAATACTTAGCACAAAAAACTGATAGATCACCAAAAATTTATTCATCAGGCTTGGCGTTGTCCCGTTGAGGATAATCCAAAGGACAAAAGGCCGTAACAACCATTCAATGTGTGGAGCCAACAGGGATAATCCCAGCCATATGTTTTTTTTTTTCTTTCTATATAGTTTTTGGTCAGTGTAACGGCATGCCAATCAGAGAGAGTTAGGATCACAAGATCTGGTCAACCTTTGGCAAGGAAGAGTTAAACGGTGGGTCCCGATGACTAGGAAGACACGTACGCCGATACCTCGTGGTCGTAGATCAAGCCCATAAATTGTACAAAGAGGAGACTGTAGAGGGCCCTCTCACATCCAAAAGCCCAAAATATTGACCCAATTGATTCCACTTACTTATTAGACCCTCGAGAAAGTGATATAAAACAAGTTGAAAAGATAAGATAGATATCTGGCTGTGTGTCACGTTTTAAAGTGGGGAAAAACGTTGCAACGTATTCTAGAGCTAACTTGCCACGTGGAAAACTCCTGGAAACAGCGAGTTTATCTAATTCAATGTTTCCATCGTTTTGACTTTCCTGCATCTGACGATGTCTGTAGGCGAAGAATCAAGTTGCGTAAACTCGTTGACTATAGGCAAACCTCTTATATCAATCAAAGCCTATTATTTTCCTTCAGTGGATACGATTGAAGAAACAAAAAGAAACGGCAAAATTTTGGATTGAAAGGAGTGTTTTAGTAATACGCAAGCTGAAGGATAGGTTTTACAAAACACGTGAAACCATAAGGTGTAGTGAACTACTAAATTACTCATGATGATTCAGTTGCAGCGGAGACTTGAATCAAATCCTGTTATAAATTTCTTTTCAATTATATATCAAAAAAAAAATCTTATTACAACGGTTGGGGGTTACCATTTTTTCGATATTTAACGCAATACACTATTAACCCTCAAGGTAGGTGAAAACAAGGGGACTCAAGTCCACATATTCACATGGATTACCCAGCGAATATACCAACGGAGCCACCACTCGAGTCTATACCCCTACTGTATGATGGAGTTAAGATATATATGGACTGAATAGAAAAAACCCCTATTTTTATATTAAGGGAATTAGACAAGATAAGGCAAAGCAAAACTAAAACCAATGGAGAAGGGTAGATCCGCTGCAACAAGAAATATCACGATCCTCTCCTTTGTTAGTCAACTACTCTGCAGCAACATTTTCCTTCCCTGGAGCCGCCTATGGCATGGCACGGCCCGCATTTCCTGGCATGTCCAAATGCGGGTCGTGTCGGGCACAGTACAATCATGCGAGCCATGCCACACTGGGGGTTTATGTTCAAGGGCCGGCATGGCATGGTATGACTATACGTGTCATGCCACCCACAGCCCACATGTCGGCACAGCCCAGCACAGCAATTGGGGTTAAGGTAGGGGATCATACCGGTCCCTAACCCCTCCCAATGGCTACTTTCATCTTTTTTTGGGTTTTTTTAAGAAAAATACCCCCTCAATAGCCATATAACAACTACTTTAAGGGGCATTTGGGTAAAGTGATAAATAATTTTATAATAACCAAAATATCCTTCTTAACAACTAAGAAAGACAAGTTTTTAAGGTATTTTAAACAATTGAATTATTTTCAATTCCTATAAATAACCCTATCCTCCACACCAATTCAGTAATTCTCTTCTCAATTCTTGTACTGTCATACTCTCTCAATCTCTCATACACCCATACTGTAGGATTGACTCCTCTTCCCAAAACCAATTCCCCAATAGTAAGTTCATTAGCATGATTTGGAAAATATTTAAAATAGAGGAGGTTGAGGAGAAAAGAAAAAGAATTGTTTGGCAAAAATGTAGGATTGACTTTCCTTCAGTAACAAGGGTGGTGGTATTGGCCACTTTACCAGACATTTGCTCTTCCACGAGAAACAAGAAAAAGACATCTACTTTAAAATAAATGAATTACAAGACAAAGATGGACATGACACTACTACACCTCATGAAGCAGATAATTAAAGTCAATGAGATGAAATAATTTTTTCAATTTTATTACAATTATTTGTTAATTTTTAAACAATGTAATTTTTTATTTTCAATTTGTAATTTTTATATTTTAAATGAAATAAAATTCTTATTTTTTTTTCAATTTATTGTCATTTTTGTATTTTGGTAAGTACTTTTTTTTCATTTCTTTATTAGATTTTTTATTTTTTCCAATTTGTTTCCAAAGCAAGCAAAACCCAAAAAAAAACAATCTAGGCCCACGGGCTTGGGCCATGAGCCATACCAGGCTAACCTCCCAAATTATCCCAAGGGAGGGAGGTGACCTTTGCTGAGGTTCTTGACACTCCTCAGCTATCGCAAGACACTACCATAGGATCTTAGAGACCTTGGAGGATGTTGATAACGATGAGGGAATCTCCTTTGACAGGCATAATTTCTCCGAGCCAAATTGGGATATGCTCATCATAGAACATTTCTCACATCAACCTCACAACCACATCCCACCGTGTATTGAGAATATCTCCTATGAACAATAACAATGTAGCTGGAATATGCTGAGGTCGGTACGAGGTGCAAATCCAGACTACTCACGGTCAGGTATGAACTCTCCAATGCATCAGAATTCAAGACACATGGCATGAGCCGGGCCACCGGCTCGAACAGGGTTTTACAGCGGATCTGCTCCTCGCAAAACGCACCCCGTAGGGTAGGATGTGACTGAGGTCGGTGTGAAGCGCGCAAGGTGAGGAACAGATCCCAATTCACACTAACGGCCGTTGCTACTACCTTGGCCTAGGCTAGGCATCGGGGGTAGACAGTATAAATTAATAAAATAACACCTTTTAAAAAAATAGAAATTTAATTATATACATTAGGCCATCAGAACTCTAACTGCATGACACGTTACAGTGCTGAATGCATGGTTGTATGGAACATGTCACGCGGAGAGAGCCTGTGGACAGCAAAGGCTGTCGAACATGGAAAACCAGGTTTCGTCGCCAGTAGTCCCCCCACTTGATGGATGATGGTTAGGATTGGCCGCATACCTTCACATAGAAGAAAAATGACAAGCTGTTTGCAGAAGTTCTCTTATTAACCCGACTAGAGAACCCATGAATTTGGCTCCCTCTTCCTCGACTCTCAACCGTTAAGACTTCTGATCTTCTGATATAGCCTGTGTGAACTGTTCTATATTTCTGGCTTTTTGTTTGAAATTTGAATTATATACCAGATCCAAGTAAAATCCCAGTAATGTAAATAAATTCAAAAATATCATTACATAACGGTCACAGCAGATGTTATATCCTCAAAAACATGTCTACAAATGGAAAACAGCGATTTATGACTACATTCTGATACAGTTCCAACAGGCTTCAATCTCTTGCAGATTAAAAAAGCCAACCAGTCAGACGGCTAAAGGACGTGAAATTCAAAAATTGGGAAGCCAACAGATATGTAGTCCAATAGTACAGTAATGACTCCAAAGCATCTCAGCACCAAAAATTGCATCAATTTTAATAAAAGTCCGAATATTTAATAATAGTAAAGTGGTCACCAAAAGATTATCATGCAAAGCCAAATAACATCACATGCCAGGCTCTCACCATGAATGGTTCAGTCTGCAACTCTGCATAGCGTTTCTTATGTGGCTGCCAACCATTGACTGAAGCCAAGCACTGGGAGAGAATGTCAATGAACATATTCTGTGTCTCTGCATAACAGACCACTGGAAGCAGATGGGAAGATGACAATACATGTAGACAATAAATTATAACTAAAACTCTATTAAAAATCAAGTTGGATAAGAGATGCATATTCTCATAGTTTATAGGAAAAAATTGAAGAACTCAATTCATTTGTTACTAAGTACAGGGAAGATTTCATACTCATCAGAGAAGATCACAAAAGAAAAATAAAAACTCCTACCAACTTACCGCAAATACTGTAGTTTAAGTGGTAATGAAATGGCTGAAGTTCTTCGATCCATCAGGTTAGTGCTTTTGTTTATACTGAAGATATTACCACGGCCATTCACAACTGAGGGCAATGTATCGTCCTTGTAAAGATGCAACTATAGGACTTCATGAAAGGATACCAGCCCATTTAAAAGAAAAGAAAGAAAAGAAAAAACTACTATGTTACGTGTCCAACATTCGTCCTGCAAAAACACCTCAAGGCAATTGTTCAATAGCATAGATATGGGAATGCAACAATGGACCTTTAGGAGCATCATCTTTATTTTTTTATTTCTACTTGATTTTGTTTTGTTTTGGGTAATCATGACTGAGGCTTAACTGATTTCTGTAGAATGATTAAATTCAAATTAACAACTAACGATGACCTAAGACCTACAACCATTGGATCTCCAGTATTCAAGGAGAATAAAGAATTAAGGGTGTAAAATTAACTTTGTAGAGAAGAAAGTATGCTTATTCAGCTACATTAAATACATACCCCAAAGACAAACAAATGATCTGCCTGGCAAAATGAAAAAATAAAACGCTTCTGAACCAATTCACCATTTCGGTGAGAAGACAAGCCATGATGTTACAAAGAAAATATCTCTTTAATGTATTCAAAAACAAAAAAAACAAGAAAGAAAAAAGAGCCTAGTCACAGTGGCAACAAATAGCAAGTAACAAAACATTTCCATTAACGGTCACATTCCAGACAGACAGGACAAGGCAGAAACCAACATTGGATTTCACATGCAATAAATTATTGCATCAAATTTGATGCCCTATTTATTAAAAAAATAAAATGTATGTACAAATGGCCTTATACCCCAGTTCTGTCAAACAATAATCAGGAGATTGTGCCTATAAATGTTGACCTTAGGGTTTAGCTAGCTTGTGGATCAAGAAGAAAGATCTTTACAACTAAAATTTACCAACGTGTTACAAGAGGAGCACATCCAAAGACAATTTTTGCTCCAAAATGTACCTCCACAAATCCTCAGATCCATAACCTACTTATCCATGCAATCAGCCTTGTCTAATTCGGTTTTACTTTTATAGCTTAACTTCTATAAATGAACAAAATATACAGAGAGAGCAATCTTAAACCATCATGTTTAATTCAGAAAGGTCATCCATTGGAATTTCAAGGCCCATACAGTCATGGTCTTGCAATCCATCATCATCAATGTTTAACCATGAACTAAGATCTTGGCCTTGCCCGTCAAGATCATCTGGAACACCTAGTACATCCATTCCAGGTAGTTGCAGGCTGGATAAATCAATAGCCTCAGTGTCATTCAACATATCCAAACTCAATACATCTTTCCCATTCATATTACCATCATTAGCCACCTTACGTGACTTTGGGACCGGAGGCGGCATTGCTTTTACAGAAGCAGATAATTGGGTTGTCTTCTGCTTAGGCTTTGTTTTAGACTTCCTTTCACCCTTGACATTGCCTAAAGCTGGCCGACCAATTTTAGGAGTGCAATTTCTTGAAAGCACCTCTCTTTTATGCCCTTTTCCCTCTCGATCTCTTTCACTCCTCTTTCCTTTTGTACCACTTAAAAGAGAACCCCCAAATCCTGAAATGTTTCTCAGAGAAGTACCAATTGTCCCACCAACAACATCATCAAGCAACAACTCCTTTTTCTTCGCTCTATTTGACCAATTACCCTCCTTACCAGTAGTTGGCTCAGATAAGTGATTTACTAGATGGAAGGCATTAGAAGAATGCTTCTCAGGCATATCTATGTTCTGCCCCGACCGTGAAATCACAGGAGCAGTTTGATGTGAGTTCATGGAAGCTGCAAGAGAGACAAAATCACAATTTTATCCACTCAACCACCAAAAGAAAAAGAAGCATGATGCCAAAGACAACCAAGTAAATTGATACAACTAAACCGTAAAAAAAAAATCAATCACTTGCATCAGAAGAAGATGCAAATTATATTTATATATATACGTATGTACGTATGTATGTATGTATGTATGTATGTATGTATGTATATATATCAGTATGCAAATGCGACGTGATTTCCCCAAAGGACAATAGGGTAAGTACCTGAAACCCTAGCATCCAACGAACGGGTAGAAATGTCAGTACTAGCAGATTCCCCTTCAGTTATGGTTGTATCTAAACACTCTGATTCATTATGGCAGGAAGAAACAGAAAGAAACAAATCCCTGAATAATGGCCCATTAAAGCAGCTCTCGCCTGTATCTTCAAACTTATGACACCGTTCTAGTGTTCGTCTCACAAAAGCTAAAGTGGCACGCTTGGCCCATTTGCTGTTTGCACTCTTTCCACTAGAGATATTAGGAGCACAATATGTCTGTAAAACATACAATATATGAGATCTACCCTATGATGTAAAAATAGAAGAATCACCAAAACGGCAAATCCCAGCAGCACCTTCATGGTGTAGATTTAGGTATACAAACTAGCATATGCACTGTAGTATTTAATAATTAATAGTGATAGTAAAACGATGCCTTCAATACTAGTTTTAAAGATAGACAAATATTTACTAGAACAGACACCAATAATTTAAATTGATGGTAAGCATGCTTTGTCTAATATCTTGTAGCACAAACCATTCCGTTTGCATTAAGATGAAAATTTAGTCTTATAGGATACAAAAGTTTCGAACTGCACGGGTAAGATGGGCTCATACAAGGTGGGGAGGAGCTCTTCTCAATTTAACATAGTAAAGATAAAAAAAAGTCAGAAATTAGACAATCAACACTTACCATATAATTTTCATAAGCGATTTCAACAAGTTTGTTGACGGCATTTAATTCAATTTCCCTGCAAAACATTGCAACTTTGCATTAAAAATCATAGACAGTAAAGGGGATGACAAGAACAAGACATGGAACCATTTCTATAATAGTGAAATATTAAGAAAGGAAAATAAAGAAAAGGAAAAATCTATGCTGCTGGAAAGACATGATACTGGAAGGGCTTTGACCAATCAACCGCCCTCCCCTCCAGGTGAATTTGATAATTGATAAATAACCATCTGAATGATTACCATTTTTATGGTACCTGTTGATTGTTTACAGATTTTTCCAGTATCATGTCTTTCCGGTATCATAGTTGAACCCTAAAGAATAAGGAGCAGATTCCAGATATGAATAAAGGAGACTTGAAATAATCTCTTTTGGCCTGGATATATACATAATTGCATTTAATTGCTAACTCAAAACATGAATTACATTAAACCAAATTACAAGAAAACAGGTACTATGTATCCCCTCTAAAATCTATTACAAGACCAATCAAATGACTTCAGAGGATATTAAATTATTAACCACCAAATTGGCATTGCCATGCTTAATAATAAATTCATTACCTTTGTTGAGATTCCCTTGCCTCTGTAACAGACTTCTCCAGGTTACATAATAATCTCCTTTTCTTAAGAACCTATCAGCAAAAGACCTAACTATGAGATGGATGTAATCAAGAGTAGTGTATACTTCTATTTAAGACAAATTTCTTATTAGGTGTCATATTAAAAGAGGGCGGTCATATTTCTTGCTACTACCCTAGAATTACAAGAGCATGAACATTTATCACCTCATCCATGATTGACACAGAGGGAGGAACAAAATCAGAGATAGATAGACAAAAACTGACAAAATAGTCTATTTATATACCCACAATCCATATACACATGCATATATAGCATATGATTATATGAAGGCATAGTTTCATAACACATGCACACATAGAGCCAGGTATAACACAGAGAAATTTCAGATACTAAATCAACAGAGGAAAGCATCAAAGGAATATCATAACCGTGGTTTTTCTGACAGGACAAATTCTTTCACACTGCAACAATTTGGAACAAGAATTAAAAGAATTACCAAAAACCCATCCATTAATGCATGGGTTCCAATACAACTCATTGCAATTATGTGCCACTAACGAGCTATGGGTGTTAATTGAATTAGGTGAATGTTTGATAATTTACTGAAATAGTATCTCTAAGTGGAAAAAAATTAAAATATAAAATAGGCCATTCAGCAGTTCAGAAAGTCAAGCGTACTTAATAACTGAATGATGAAATACAGGCATTTGGATGATTATTTTATCCCTAGATATTTTTATCATATACCAATAATGCCCCTGAATTTAAGCCATTTTTGAGTTTGGAATCTTTTTGGCATTCCATTTTCAGCACCTACTTCAGCAGCTATCAAATAAACTACTTGGAGTTGGTGCACAAATCCTTTTCCACCAATATGCTCTATCAAGCATCAAGAGCCATGTTTTCTGTTAAAGTTTTTAAATCATTTTTTACCATTTCATCTTTATTTTGGTTTCCCCTGAATACTCTCCTTGTTGATGCAGTTACTCATAATCTATGAACATGAACAAACCATCTCAGTCAACCTTGTCTTGCCACTAATTGGAGCTATTCCTAAGTCCTTTCCATTGCACTCATTTCTGATTTAGTTATCAAATGGCCCCAAAGATATATGAATGAGTTGTGAAAGTCAGAGACACATTTGATCATCAGAGTAAATTCCTAATAAATGGAACTTCTAGAAACTTCTTGGTTGAATATAATCATAGTTGTCATTACTGCTCATGAACAATAAAAAAAAATTACCTGTTCTTGAAGCTTCTCCCTGAGACCGCTAATTTCTTCATTGATCTCTTCATCTTCACTCTGTTCTAAGTCAGGCTGAAAGAATAGGCATGTCTATTAGGCATCGGTAAGAAGTATAAATCCAAAGCAAAAGGTATGGCAGATTCCTTGGCAAGAAAAGAGGTGAATTGAACACAAATGTAGATTGAACAGTGCTAAGCCAATTCCACTTTGTACATAAGCATTTTTACCATAAAAATTAAAATTCTTTGTAGGTTAACAATAAGAAAAAAAGAGCATAAACATTTGAAAGTGGCACACAAGTACAAGAATATATTAAAGCATAATACCAAGATAGAAAGTGGCACATGAAACAAAACATTTGAAGTGAAGCAGCTCTAGTTAAGAGATGAATGTTGAATAACAAACATTTTGATTAGCAGGTTGTGAAGTTGAAGCTGTTGACTAACTTGTATTGTTGCTGTGAAGGGATACTTCAGTCCATTAGTTCACTTATTTTTTATACCTTTTTTATGTTGCCGTAGTTACTCATTATACCTTTCAGTTCATCATAACTCTCAGGTTAACAATAAAAAAAGAGTATAAACACAAAGTACAAGAATATATTAAAGCATAATACCAAGAAAGAAAGTGGCACATGAAACAAAACATTTGAAGTGAAGCAGCTCTAATTAAGACATGAATGTTGAAGACTACAAACATTTTGTTTAGCAGGCTGTGAAGTTGAAGCTGTTGACTAAATTGTATTGTTGCTATGAAGGGATACTTCAGTCCATTAGTTCACTTATTTTTTATACCTTTTTTATGTTTCTGTAGTTACTCGTTATACCTTTCAGTCCATTATAACTCTCTCTTCATGCTTTTACACTTGATTATTCAAGGAAAAAATACAGCAATTTTTATTGTTTTCTGGTTATTTCAAGACAAGTGAAGCAAACTATAGGGAGTACATGCACATAACCAACCTAAAACTAATCCTCTGCATGTAACATGAAAAAGTTACTACTATACAATGAAATAATACTTGGGAAAACAGCACACCAACTACTGCAAACTTTTTTTAGAATTAAACATACCAGTGCTTCTGGAAGAATTCCAATACTCTGGAGCTCTAGGAGAATTCTTTCATCGATGGACAACTGATCATATTGAGACTCAGTGCAAGCCATAGTAGCAATCACTGATTGGTCTGGATGAAATCCATTTAAGGAATACACAAAGTTCGAGTTCATCCCAGTATTTGCATCTGCCACTACACCATCATTTTCCAACTCATCATGTTCAATCTCATCAAGGACTCTCCAGGAGGATGTTGTCCTATAAGCATTTGAAGCAGTTTGTCCAACTGTCAGAAAACTCTCAAGTGTGAGGTGATTCAAACTATTGGACTTCAACCCCGAAGTTGGCAACTCAAAACCAGTTCCACATATATCAAACTTTACGTCTTCATCACATTCAGGAAAAAATTCATTATTGTCTTCCTCTGGAATTAGAGCCGCAATAAGTCTTTGGGCTAATGGCACTGTATTATGAACCCTTATTCCTGGTACCAAATGCTCGTCAAAAAATTCAGCATCCTTTCCTTTACTAGCAATCTCCAAATTTCTATTAGAATCAACCAACCCATTTCTGATGGGAACAGTACTACAATCATCTCTTCCACTAGCGCCTACCATTGGTAACAGTGAATTAGAACCAACATTTCCCTGAGAAAAAGAAGTAAACAGAACAAAATGAAAGTGGCATCACATGATAGAAATGATCCATGAAAAATGACTCTCAAACTAAGTAGTTGAAACTGTAAAAGCCTTCCCTCCTTTTGTTATGAGTTTCATTACATCCAATAACAGAAAAGAGAACATCATAACACTCACTAGTTCTTGTTCAATAAGTGGCATCTTTTTTATCTAGATCAGAAATATATTGAGAAATCATCAAGATGAGAAGAAATAGATATGCTTGTATACTAGGCACCTAATATACCTGTAGAAAATATTGGAATAAATATAATAATTAACTAAAAAGTATATGTCTATGAAGATTTGTGACACAAGTGGTCATCCAATGGCATTGCATACATAGAAGTCATAATAATATACTCGTACCTTAAGGTTAGTGGTACTGCAGCATTTAACGTCAATATTCTCCAATGGTTCATCTACAAGGCAAATCTGCAATACCAATTTCAGTACAGATGGAGAGATTAGTTGATAAAACAAATCTTTTGAATAAGAATAAATAAGTCACTTACAAAAATAAGAAAGAAAAGACAATACCTGTTGCTTTAAATAGGCTATATCTTCATCTGAAATAAAACCAAAGACTTGCTCCATTTGCATCCAAAATGAGTTGGAGCAAGCATGAGCTACAACAATAGCCACAAAAATTAGTCAACTGAAGTTAATTTTTGAGAAGCAAATGGATACCGTGCATAGTGAGAGACTGAGTTATACTGGGAGTTATAGCAGCATTTGCAGCAGCCAAGAGCTCTTTATGGCCATCACCTGGTTCTATGAAAAAACAAATGAAATAGTAAAAGTTAAACAATGAAATTAACAGATAAGCACAGTGTTTTGCAAATTTTGAATTGCATGGAGACCAAATACCAAGAATATCTGCTATTCCACTATTCATTGCATGTTTGGGACGTGTATAAGCCTTGTAATTAGACGGCTTCCTAGTTGCTGGACGACCTGCTTTACTGAGTCAAAGAATTTAATCCAGTAAGAGGTTTAACCAAGAAAATTTAAAGGGTTAACCAAGAAATAAAATGTAGATGCATTGGAGAATATAAGTTAAGATAAATTTATCACCTTTCACCCTTATCAAGACCAAGTCTTGCGCTTCTGAGCTGTTTTGCTGTAGCCACATTGTTGAGCTTATCCATAGTTGTTGGCATCCCAGACCTTGTGGAAGTGAAACCACGTCCAGACCTTCCCAATCTCCGAACACCATCTCCAAGATCTTCATCAGCAGATATCTTGTTCTTTCTTGATGAAAATACTAGACTGGCAACCCTTTGAATGCTCTGTCCAACTTTCTCATTCATATTACAAGACTTCTTGCATTTGTCTTTGGACTTAATTTCAGCAGCTCCTGACTCCTCAATTTCTGGCAATGCAACTGAAGACAAATGTTCACCTTTTAATTTAACCTGTTGATGAGCCTTACTAGACAAGCACCTTGGGACTCCAAACCCATTTTCAGTACCAGCAACATGAGATACTATATCAGAAGCCAGGTTGTCATCCTGGCTTGACATGGGATGAACAAAATTTGTTCTTCTTGCCATACGTGATATCTTTTGGGGTCTTTGCCCAGCCCACTGTGTCACAGGTGGTGATGAAGATGGTGTTGGTGGTGTATGTTTGCGACTGTTACTCCCAGCAACATCCTGGACCTTGTTCATGCATTGGGAAAGTTGATAATCATCAGAAGATCCTACCTTGTGGGCACTTGGAGATGACTTGGGTATTGTGCTTGAACTAAATCTTTGTGCCCGAGCAGATGTATTTACTTTTATGGTTGAGGTAGGACTCACTGAACAAATAGTATCTTCACGGCTGATTGGCCTGAAAATGTTTTGTATGAAGTAGAAGAATTTAAGCAGTAAATAATTGGATTGTGAAAGAATGAGAAAACAGGGGGTTTCATTAAGGAAAAAGAAACACCCAAACAGGGAACAAAGTTTCACAGAAGTAAACTGTTCTGCAATTAAATGAAAAAGAAGAGAACCTTACAGAATATGAGATCCATAGAAATAAAACCTTGCAAATGCAAGACAAAAAGGTTGGGTTGGGAGGGGAGAAACTAAGAAAAAAAAAGAAAGAATAATCCTATTACGGATATTTTACATACCTGTTAACAGCCTTAAGATTGACACGTTCCTTATCTGAACCAACTGGACGATCTCTTCTGTCATTAACAGCAGAGCCATTGTCTTGGTCAATCCTAGGGGTGGAAGAGCGCATTCCAAGGCCATTTTGTTGAGAAGACATATCAAATTTTCCAATTCCACCAGCGCTTGGTCTGTATTTAAGATACTCAAATAAATACAACATAAGAAACCCAATAACAAGGGGAGGGATCACTCTGAAGAAAAATAATTTGGATACATGGTGAAACATACAGGAAATGGGATATGTGAATCAGATAATAAAGACCTAATTATTCATACAAAGATCCATGTAGTAATAACCACAGGGAATAATATACAAGAAAGGAATAAAAACTTTTCTAGAACAAATTAAGAACTCAACAGCAAGGTTCAAAGTATCGATACAATATGCCCCATATCGGGCGTATTGTATTGTATCAGCAAGGTTCTGATACAGCTATTTAAAGGTGATTTCAGGAACCTATTTGTTTCATTAATTAAATAATATAAAAACATTTATAAAATGAAATTTTGGAAAAAAAACAAAAAAAATTAAAAAGCACATTGTATAAAGCACCGATACACCTCTGCCAATACACAATGGTGTATCTACTTTGAATCATGCTCAACAGTCATAATATATATATATATATGGTGCATGGTAAGATGCATTTTGAGGAGCCATTGCTTGGTGCAATGGTAAAATCCCAGACTGACAAGCATGAGAACATGGTTGGAGTCTGAGCAGACACTTAATGCAAAAAATACCAAAGATCTGTATCCAGCCTACCCCTCCTGACCCCAGATAGATAGCCAGGTCCATCATTGGGTAATGGTCTATTTGGATGATAGGTAAAACATAATGAGAAATAAGCTTAAGCACAAGAAAATAACAACAATAAACTGAATAGCAGAGAAAGCATCTATTAAGTGTTCCAGAGTAAGAATTTGTTTCAGACTTCCTAAAATCTTCAAAAAGCATTTTTTTAGAAAACTTAGAAGATTAGAACTTTCCATCGTAACAACTAAAACTGAAAAGGTTTTATCATCCCGACTGCTTCATATAAATATTTATACAGTTTATTTATGGTGAAATACAAAGAAACATCCCGACTGCTTCATATAAATATTTATACAGTTTATTTATGGTGAAATACAAAGAAACATTATTAAAGGAAAAAGAAACCATAGAAGCTCAGTTCCATGTTTCTAGTTGTTTATCCCAAAAAATAATGATAAAAGTGCATATATTGTCCTAAAAAATAATAGCCTCCAAGTGATTCTTTGTGGATGAAAGTTCCATTCACATTAAATAAAAATGAAGGGAATATAAAATGGTTGGTTGCTGATTAAAAAAAATGAAGGTAATATTCAACCATCAAGCAATAACCATAATAAATAGGATATGAAAAAATCATAGGTCCTGCCACATATGACCCAAAATAGGACTCATATATAACCTCAACTCAACAAGCCTCAACCCCTCTAATATGGGGTCAACTAGAACAAAATGTCCAATACAGACTAGTAGAAAGAAATGGTATTTTTTTGTGAAGGAACAGAAGTTTAGTGACCCTACAACAGGTTCAGACTTTTTATCTGAAAAACTCTTCAACTAGACCTTGACTTGAAAATTCAGATCAGTTATTCAATTATTAAATGCAAATGCACGAGTTGTGCTGTAAGAAGTTACACCTGATCAACCTTGTTCGGGCATCTGTGACATGCCTTTGCTGCATACCACATTTAGATTCCCGATCACCATCAAGAGGTCTTGTCAACATTGTGCTAGCACAAACATCTGACTTTATCCCAGACCGCTTCTTCCTCATTTTTGGCTTTTCCCAACCATCCACACCAATGGCTAAAGCCTGACCCTTTTCTTCAGATGGAACTGCACTACAATTTGCAGCTCTGAACATTTCTCTATCCCTATCCATTGCCCCAGATGGCACTCCAAGAGTATTAGCCTGTAAATCCATCTAATGGGTCAAAATCATAGTCCTAAATGAATAAATTAAAAGCATGTTAATAGTTTAGTTAAATGACAGAAAGATAGCAAAACAATTCATATTTACCAGAAACAGAGACATGAAACAAATAAAATAAGCAAATTTATAACCATGGCATAAACAAGAAATATGGGAAGGGCTCCCAGATAGAGACATAAGGAGTTGAGACTTGTAAATCAACAAGCTAAGAATATGCATGGTAATATCTGCAGTTGTATGAAATATTAAATTGAGAACAGAAGGTATCAATAATTTTCATAACATAGTTGTCAAAGTGTCACCTAGGCTAGAAATACCAGAAGACAGGCATGTTCTTGTAATGTTATTACTGTGCCAATATATTATTACTATTGGTGCTAATACGCCATATTATATATTATATGTATCACCTGTGCTTTGACTAAGGATTTTACAATTAAAACACAAATTATAATGGGTGTTAGGATGATAAAATTAAAGAAAGAATTCATCATAAAAAAAATTAAAGAAAGAAGAATAAAGAATGTTCTCCTTTTTTCTACAGTCGCTTTCTCATACATTAAATAAAAAAGGGGCTCTGCCCCTTGTTCTCATCGTGTTATAATGTTGTGTTTGTAGTATCAAAATTAATCGAATTAAAATGCTATTGTCTTTTAAAATCGATGATACGCTACATTTTAAGGAGAAAATTAATGTTTTAGACTGGGGAACTAACCTAAAATTTTGTTTTTATTCTTTGTAAAATTCTCTCACCTAGGCAAGTAGATACCTTACTTTCGCCTAGAATCACCTGGACATCTTAACGACTATAGTTCATAACATGCAGAAACATAAACACAAAGGTAACTGAAAACAGGAAGTGTGAGGAGAGGCACCAAACTTTTTTTTTATCAATAGAGAGGCACCAAACTTCTAGATTCACGAGGCATAAACTTTCAGTGTTTATTATAATAAAAGTTAAATTCTGTTATGGATGCATTCGTAGGAAGGAGATACCGCCGCCGCCGGCAGCAGCAGTGAGGAGGGCCCACGCAGCAACTTATCTTGCCACATCAGCTTATCCTGCCAGCTCTCCATTAGCTTACTTTATCCAGTTCTGTTCTTACTTATCTATTAGAGATAGGAGTTAAGTTCTGTTCTTAGGAGTCTGTTTACCTATTAGAAGTAGGAGTTTGATTTAAAGTTGGATTGTCCTAGCTTAGCCGAATGAAATAAGGAGTCACCTCTTGTAATCTCCTATTTAAGGAGCTGTGAATTGGAATAAAGGCATTCAGTTTTCCAGTTAAGAGAAGAGTGAGGAGAGTTCGGGTGGTCTCTTGGACAAATCACCCATTTGGTTGCCACAATAGGGTCTGCATGCAAGGGAAGGCGCAAGGGGAAGCAAGAGGTTCTCCCCGTGGACCGACCCGTGACGAGATCCTACGCCCGGGCCCATAACATTCTGGTATCAGAGCCTACCGTCATGGGGGATCAAAAGCCGCTGCCATCTAGGGTCCACAAACTGGAGCATAGGCTCACAGAAACCAGCATGGAGGTTTGTGAAGTCAAGGATGATGTCCGGGAGCTGCGACGCCTGCTGGAAACGTTCCTCTCCAACAAAGAAAGAAACTCCGAGGGAACCGCCACCACCAACAGTCGCCGTCCAGACTAGGCAAAGACGTCCAGCGAACAGCAGATCGCTGCCCCGACAGCCGCAGTTATTCCCAAGTATAGTCGGCTAGAATTTCCGTCTTACAACGGCACCAGAGACCCGTTAGGATGGTTGTATCGCTGCGAACAGTTCTTCCGTAATCAGCGCACTGATGACAAAAACAAGGTCAGTCTGGCCGCTTTCCACCTATCGGAAGAGGCACAACTCTGGTTCTACCGTCTGGAGCAGGAAGAACCAGGGCTCAGTTGGGGTCAATTTAAATCCTATTGCCTCCTCAAGTTTGGACCCCCATTGACAAGCAACCCACTGAGCGAGTTAATTAACCTCAAGCAAACTGGAACCGTGGCAGAATACCAACGCCAGTTCCAAACCCTTCTCACCAGAGCAACCTCGGTTCGTGCAAATCAGCAAGTCGATATGTTCACCGCGGGGCTAGCAGAACCCCTAAGGGTGGACGTGGAGATGCAACACCCTCCCAACCTGGTCACAGCGATGAACCTCGCACGCGCCTTCGAACGGAAATTGCAGCTCACCCACGGAACCTTCAGTGTAGGTCGGCCAACAACGACCTGGGCTCCTTCGAAGGTAGCAGGAGTGCCTCCTTCTTCAACCGCCAACAGGGAACCGAGGCTTCCTACCGGTAACCCTTCCAGATTGGCATCAAGTATAGGGAGTAGCAGGACAACACCCCCTATTAGACGACTATCCCGAGCCAAGATGGCAGAACGGCGCACAAGAGGGCAGTGCTTCAATTGCGATGATCTGTACTCCTCCGGGCACAGGGGCAAGAAGCTATTTTGTCTTCTGGTAGACGAACCCGAAGAGGACGAGGATGAACCTACAGCATCAGACCCCGAGATCTCCCTCCATGCAATCACGGGGATCAAAACCTCACAAACCATGCAACTAAGGGCGCTGGTAGCAGGGAAACCAGTACGTATTCTCATAGACTCCAGCAGCACCCACAACTTTGTCAGTGAACAGACTGCCCGCTAGTTAGAACTAACGATAGAAATCAGGCCACAGTTATAGGTAGCCGTGGCAAACGGGGAAAGAGTTCACAGCCCCGGAATCTGCAAGAACACCAAGATTCAGGTCGGATCAAAATCTTTCCTTGCTGATTTATTCGTACTCTCCTTGGATGAATTCGACATCGTCCTGAGAGTCAAATGGCTGATCACTCTAAGGCCAATCCTATGGGATTTCAGCGCCCTGACTATGACATTCTAGCTGGACGGAAAACCAGTTACATGGCAGGGAACTAGGATAAGATCAAAGACACAGTTGCATACACTTCAAGGTGAGAATTTGTGCACCACAGATATGGAGAGGCTTCTCACAGATTTTTCTGCAGTATTCCAAGAACCCAAGGGGCTTCCACCTTCCAGAGCCTGCGATCATCGGATCCCTCTGATAGCCGGATCGGATCCCATCATCGTCCGACCCTATCGCTATCCACACCGACAAAAGGATGAAATAGAGAGGCAGTGTGCGGATATGTTACAGCAAGGGATCATCCGTCCCAGCCGCTCCCCTTTTTCCTCTCCGGTTCTGTTGGTACCCAAGCAGGATGGGACTTGGAGATTTTGTGTGAACTACAGAGAGCTTAACAGCCGAACGGTCAAGGATAAATTTCCTATCCCCATCGTAGATGAGCTGTTGGACGAACTCCATGGCGCCCAATACTTCTCAAAATTAGACCTCCGGTCAGGTTACTTCCAGGTCCGGATGACTCCCGAAGATATAGAGAAAACGGCCTTCAGGACACATCATGGCCATTTTGAGTTCCTAGTCATGCCATTCAGCCTCAGCAACACTCCTTCCAC
This sequence comes from Nelumbo nucifera, assembly GCF_055504915.1. NCBI lineage: Eukaryota > Viridiplantae > Streptophyta > Magnoliopsida > Proteales > Nelumbonaceae > Nelumbo > Nelumbo nucifera. The sequence goes on from NC_142654.1 coordinate 3,582,839, forward strand.
GTTCCAGTCCCTGATGAACGAAGTGTTTCACTCCCACCTTCGCAGATTTGTCTTGGTATTCTTTGACGGCATCCTAGTCTATAGCAAGTCGTGGGTAGAACATGTGCAGCATCTACGGATCATTTTTGAACTCCTGCGACAGCACCAACTCTTCCTTAAGCGATCCAAATGCTCCTTTGGGGAACGATGGGTCCTTTACTTAAGACATGTGATCAGCGGGCAAGGGGTCACTGTGGATGATTCCAAGATTTAGGCGATCAAGAAATGGCCCAGACTGCAATCCGCCAAGGCTCCCCGCGGATTCCTAGGGTTGACGGGTTACTACCGCAAGTTCGTACAAAATTACGGACTTTTGGCGGCACCACTAACCAATCTACTCATGAAGAATGCTTTTCACTGGGATCATACAGCCGATGCAGCCTTTGTGAGTTTAAGAGAGGCCCTCTCCTCCACTCCGATCCTACAGCTGCCAAACTTTGAGCTCGAGTTCACAGTCGAATGCGATGCATCCGGCACCGGCATCGGTGCCATACTACAGCAGCAAGGACATCCGGTCACCTTCGTCAGCCGCAAACTGGCTGACCGCCACCTTAAATTAACCGCCTATGAACGGGAACTGATTGGGCTGGCTAAGGCAGCGCAGCACTGGAGGCCATACTTATGGGGAAGGTCTTTCGTTGTCAAGACGAACCACTACAGCCTCAAATATTTGTTGGAACAACGGCTTACCACTTCGCCGCAATAGCATTGGGTCAGCAAACTACTGGGTTTCGATTTTCGGGTGGACTACAAGGCGGGAACCTTGAACCGTGCAGCAGATGCCTTGTCTCGCCGAGCAGAAGAAGACAGTATGCTCCTCCATGCGATCCCCCAACCCCGAGCCACCCTGCTGGAAGACATTCGAAACACGCTGCCACAATCACCAGAGTGGAATGATCTTGTCCAGAAAATACAATCCAAAACGACCAACCTAAACTGGTCCATGCACGACGGGTTAGCACTCTATAAGGGACGGATATATCTTCCAGCCGAATGTCCCTTAATCCCCTCTGTCATCTCCAGCATACACAACTCCACGCATGAAGGTGTCCAGAAAACATTGCACCGCATCCACACCGATTTCCACTGGCGGGGCATGAGGGCTTCGGTGCGGGACTTCATTTAGAATTGCTCTATGTGCCAACAACAAAAGTGGGAAAACTTGCACCCAGCAGGCCTTCTCCAACCGCTTTCACTCCCAACTCAGATCTAGGCCGATATTTCCAGGGATTTCATTGAGGGCCTACCCAAGGTTGGCGGGAAATCGGTCTTATTTGTGGTGGTGGACCGTTTTTCCAAGTATGCTCATTTCCTCCCCTTATCCCACCCATATAGCGCGGTCTCAGTCGCCCACACCTTCTTCACCCATATTTTCCGACTGCATGGGCTACCCGAATCCATCGTCAGTGACAGGGACCCGATTTTTACTAGTACCTTCCGGAAGGAGCTATTTCGACTGGAGGGAACAGCCCTAGCCTTCTCCTCCGCCTACCACCATCCACAGACAAACGGCCAAACGGAGGTGGTAAACCGAACGATAGAGATGTACCTCCGCTGTTTTGTGGGAGACCAGCCACGGCGTTGGGTGGAGTACCTCCCGTGGGCCGAATACTGTTACAACACATCTTATCACTCCTCTCTTGGCATGACTCCCTTCCGAGTTATTCATGGTCGGGACCCTCCCCGTCTATTGTCTTACAAACCGGGTTCGACACGGTTGGGAAGTGTTGGACAGTTTTGTATGCCCTTAGCTTCAATCAGAATGATGTACTTTATGAGTTTATTGTAAATGAATAAAAGTGCATACTTGATTCATGTTCCCTTGGTACGTTTCTGTGTAATGCCCTTAAACTGGACACTTAATGAGACTCGTGTTAGTTTAGAATGTTCACAGCCAGTGGGTCGGTCTGGGGAGATCTATCCTGACAAGGCTGACACTGTTGTGCCACCAAGTTGGTTGGGGTGGCCTGTCTCAGCTGCCAGGGTGAGACCCTAGGCACGTACAGTGTAGGATTAATTGAATCTTTGAACTGGACCAGATTTCCAGTATTGCCCTGGACCTTGGAGATTGATGGGCAAAACTGGAAAGTTACACCCGACCCCTATACTCGATTATGATACTGCACTAGGTGTCGGATTGGGCTGTCTTTGATGTACCAGTCAATGAGATCCTTAGCGGGGTTTAAAACCTGGGTATGTTGGGACAGTCTGAGAATTCATCTGAGTGGGTGATCATAGTGACAGGATCAGCCCCTTTGTCGGACAAAGGTAATGATCGGGGATGCACTCTCACTGATGGAAACCAAGACTGCCGGCAGCCGATTTCAATCGTTGAGATTTGTTTTGCAAAGTATATTTTATATGAGATATAAAAGTATATATATTATGGTTTCTAAAATGTTTGCAAAAGATTTTAATTCCCGGGATCCATATAAGTAGAGAGTGCAACACTGTTCATTGCAGCCGAGGGAGAGGTCCTCACTTGTCGGGCAGTGTATGATCATTATGGGCTGAGAGGTTAAATGTAAGACCATTGAGGTTAATGCCTGATGGGCTAATCTTGCGTTTGCCCACAGTCCCTAGGTGTTACAAGGTGGCTTGGCCCAGGAACCACCTAGGGTAAGTGTCGGGCCCATAGAGCCCATTTGATGGGTTTCAGGGGGTGCATTGTCCATAACAGTGTATTCGGTCAAGCCTTGTAACAAAGGCTGGGCCGAACCCATGTGGCTGATGTGTAGATCAATGCTTGGGTCCCACGCCATACAAGGAAGCCCAACTGGGCAGCAGTTAGGAAGGTTAAGTGAGCACATAAGCTTAATGGGCCTAAAGCCCATTTCGAACTGGACTTATTTAATAAGTTAAATATGGGCGATTTCTGAGATGAATCAGCAGATAGGATAGGGTCTTAACCCTATCCACTCGGAGAGTCCAGATCTGAATATGATTCGAATCTAGAAACCTCCTAATGAGATTAGGAGAGGGCTGATCTAATCTACAGATAAGATAAGGGTTTATCCTTATCACCTAAAGAGAGGTCTGATCCAAATATGATTTGGATAAGCAGCTCCTAATTGGATTAGGAGCTGATCCTTTGGGTTTACAAAAGAAGGAGGGGGCGGCAACCTTTAGAATCATCAGATAATCAGATCCTCTTAAGTGTTGAAATTACAGAAGAAAGAATTAAGCAACCCTGCAAAATTCTCTCTTGCAGCCTCCTTGTTCTTGCCGCCCAGTTTGCCAGTTCGATCTCCAGTTGTGGGAGAAGTCAAGATTCGATCTTGACATCAGTTCTTTGAGAAAGAATTGATAGGAAGCTGTGCTCACGTGCCATCCTGTTATTTCTTGCGAAGAACAGAATTCTTGAAGAAGAATACTGCTGATTTTGCTCCATCCTGCACTGCGCCATCTTCAGTGGGAGCAATCTTCGGATCCTTCCTTGGGCGTGAACACCTTCGTTGGGAGATAATGTTTCTCCGTATCAGGTATAATCTTCTCCTACTCCTTTTGGTTTAGATCTAGTTCAGTTTATGGTTCAAGATTGATCCTTGAAAATATGATTTTCTAAATAGGGAATGCGATTCCCAGTTGAAGGGAGAGAAAAATTTTTGAAATTGGCCCCTTTATTCCGCAAGACTTGGGCGTCCATACGATGGATCTCTCATCCCTTCAGGAAGAAGTGGATCGACGCCTGCAAGACCGCGATGCCCTCCTCGCCGAAGTCTCCCTACGCTTACAGCAGGCTCAGGCACGCATGAAGAACGCCTACGATCAGCACCACAGAGAATTAACCTTTGAACCCGAACAATTCGTATGGCTGAAGCTCCAACCCTATCGGCAGCAATCCCTCAGACGCAGAGCTTCCCCTAAACTGGCCCCCAAATTCTACGGGCCCTTCAAGATTTTACGGCAGATCGGGAAGGTTGCATATCAACTCGAGCTACCAGACCACAGCAGACTCCATGATACCTTCCACGTGTCCTTACTCAAGCTATTTACAGGGACTCCTCCTGAGAAGATACCTCCCCTACCACCCTTAAAGGACGGCAGACCCATTCTCCAACCTCGGGCTCTTGTCCGGTCCCGCGTCAATCGAGGGACCTTAGAAGTGCTAGTAGAGTGGGACAAACTATCATCAGCTGAGGCCACCTGGATTCCCTGGTCTGATCTTCACAACGCCTATCCAGATCTCGAGCTTGAGGACAAGCTCGTTGCCCAGGAGGGGTGTGATGTTATGAATGGCATTCGTAGGAAGGACATACTGCCGCCGCCGGCAGCAGCAGTGAGGAGGGCCCACACAGCAACTTATCTTGCCACGTCAGCTTATCCTGCCAGCTCTCCATTAGCTTACTTTATCCAGTTTTGTTCTTACTTATCTATTAGAGATAGGAGTTAAGTTATGTTCTTAGTAGGAGTTTGTTTACCTATTAGAAGTAGGAGTTTGATTTAAAGTTGGATTGTCCTAGCTTAGTCAAATGAAATAAGGAGTCACCTCTTGTAATCTCCTATTTAAGAAGCTGTGAATTGGAATAAAGGCATTCAGTTTTCCAGTTAAGAGAAGAGTGAGGAGAGTTCGGGTGGTCTCTTGGACAAATCACCCATTCGGTTGCCACAATAGGGTCTGCACGCAAGGGAAGGCGCAAGGGAAAGCAAGAGGTTCTCCCCGTGGACCGACCCGTGACGAGATCCTACGCCCGGGCCCATAACAAATTCATTAAAAGAAAAAGGCAGTAGAAGAAAATGTGATAAGGAATCACCCAAGACAGAAATAACAAAGGTAGACAACCCATTCCCCTAAACACTTTCAACTCTAAGAGAAATAGACCACATATAATGTCCTCAATTCAGAAACAAAAGCCACATCCCAAACATCTAGAGCTTCTCTTTTTTCAAACCTCAAACCCACTCTTCTTCTCAAAATCTAATAATTCCCTTCAGCCCAGTACCCATAAATCACATAATTTTCTTATTCTTCATGAAAATGGCCTAAAACCCAAAAAAAAATGATTTGATTATTACTAAAGAAGTATAAAATTAGAAAAATACAAGAAAATATTTAAGTATATATTTATATAATTATATATTTAATATGGCACTAACCAGAGCGGAATGGCGAAAAAGGATTCATGTAGCCAACCCCATATAGTTGAGACAAGGCCACATGAGTCAACAATTACATAAAAGATCAAGCTAAATTTAGAAAATGGTTCAATTAAGAACTACCATTTATATTTATATAATGTTCAGTTAAAATCAGACGGTAATAGAAGTTATGGATTTAAAAGCAAATGGATGGAAAGAGATAAAAACCTTTCAATGCCACTCAGAGAAATTCCCACGTGAAAAGAACATCAAAAAGGGTCTAGAATAAGTCACCTATACTAAGTTATGTTCAAACAAGTATAGAAAATAAGAAGTTAATCTTAGAACTCCCAATTTTGTAATAACAACCCTACTTTTGATTATATGAGGCACAAATCCTTAACATAAGGCACCTAAAGGGGTCAAATATGTGCTTTACAGTTTGTCCTGTGAGCTTCCATGGTTAAACCTCAGTGTCTTCCAGCTTCCCTAGGGCTTTCTCTAAAGTGTACTCATCCTATAAACCACTTCTTCAAGTGACTGCGGCACTGGGCACACCAAAAAAAATTTACCTAAAGTAATTTTCTTGAAGGAATGCAGTTTTCTATGAGAATGTAATGGATCTTAAAAGTAGGTCCAAAGTAAAAGACAAACAAATCATATTCAAAAGCAATAAAGACAATTTGAAGGCCGCAAAAAAAATATAAAGAACAGTTTAATCCATGAGCATTTGTGACTACTAAAATAACTGGTATAAGCAAACGTTGTCCTTTTGGTTTAATGAGATTGTTGGGGATTAACAGAAATAGCAGAAAGATATAAAGACTAGGAGACAAACCCGTACATCCACCATAGATGTTCTGACACGTTTATTGGGTAGACCATTTTTAAGCTTCTCTTCCAACTTTTGTGGCTCTACATCAAAAGGTTTTGAGATCATATGACTATGAGACCCCATGTTAGCCATGCTTCCTCCAAGAACTGGTCGTTCACTTGGTATTGAGGCATTTGGCCTGTCACTTGATGAAGCATCTGCTCGTGTTCTCTTCCTTACCAGAGTGCTTTGGAAAAACTTCCCAAATTTGGATATGGCATCATTCAAGTTTCTTCCTCTATCCCTGCATAGAGAAAATTTTGTTAAACAGTCCATATGCTCCAAATTGCAGCAGAAATAAAAGTAGCAAATACCTTGCTCTCATACTGGTCTCATTTAGAATAATCTTAGCTCGTTTAAGATCCTCTATCGCAGCCACCTTGCTACTTAAAGAGATAGATGGAGAATCACTACTGGCAGTGGCAGCAACTAGAATTCTCTTTAGTTCAAATTGTCGAGGGAACCTATGGTCCACAGCCATCAGTTTTGTATCCAGATGCAAGCATTGGAAAAAATTAATTATATCAAATTGAGTGACTGATGAACCACTTCTCGACATGCTTGGAAGTGCTGGCGGGATGCGATTTTCCATGCTCTCATGGAAGTTGCCTGACTTGTCCAATGAAGAACCATAGGCTCCACGCTGTCCAGTAGGGTAAGATGGCCTATCGGGGCTACCAGAAGAGAGCCTGAATTTACTACTGGTTGCCATTGCATTAATTTCTCCAAACCTTTTGAGTTGCACGCGCAGAGAATGAAGTAATATATGAAATAAGTATAGAGCAACCACACATGAAAGCCAAGTTAAGAATCCTAATGACAGTGAGAGCACAAACAGTAAGAGGCATGCCTGCAAAGAATGATGAAGAGAAGAGATCAGAACCCATAATCAAATGCAAACTTAAAAAGCAAATCAAATTCACTGCTCAAATTCAAAAGACAACTCTTCAACATCCATCAAAGAATTAGAAATACCAAATAGAAGCAATAATTTACAAACAATAAGAAAAGCAAGCAATAATCCTAAAGCTCCAAAAGGAAAAATCTCTTAGAATGATTATAATAGTTAGTGCAAGGATCAAACAAAATGTACTTATTTGAGATAAGGCATGGGAAATTCTATTTATAATATGAGAATCATAAGCCAATTTCTAGGTTTGGCTCATAATATTAAAATAGAGTTTAAGAAAAGCCTCATTCACAACATGACTGTGGGGCATTGGATTTTAGAAGCATTTGAAAATCCAAAAAATTAGAATTAGTATGGTTGTATTGCTTCCTGCCTTCTGGATTACCTTGTTTGTTCATAAATTTTTGGGGGATAAGAACTTGAAGAAGTTAGAAGACGCTCCATATATGAGGAGACCTTGCACAAATCATCTACAATCAGAGATTTCTCGTGGATAACATCTTGATTAATTTAGGAGTACTTAATAACAAAATTATAACACCTTAACATACACTAATATACAACAGAAGATCCCATACAATATCATTAAACCCTTACTAGAAGCTCTTTCTCTCCTTGATTTCAGTCTCTTGCAATTAATCAGAATGAAGAAGCCTTTTCCATTTGATCTTTATATTCACCTACACTCGACTAAAGAAAGCACTCTTTGAAGTCTTTTTTTGCTTCTATCTGTGCTTCCCTTTTTCTTTATATGCACATAGAGGGCTTACCAAATGATCTAAAGATCAAGAGCATGGTAACCTAGGAAAAATATCTCATGGGATTTAAATTTCTTTTCGTTCCGTTTCTATGATCCTAATTCAAACATTGCCACCTTCTATTCATGGAACATAAAGTTTATTGTTATAGTATTATATAAAATTTTTTTTTACCAACATAGGATGCAGGGGCTCACCTAAATTAATAAGTGTCTATGTTGGACAAACATCAGATTCCGAGACTCCAGGAACTCTTCAGGGAAACTTCTAAGAAAGCAAAAGTGCAGATCTTTGGAATCAATCGTAGAGGCAGATATTTATCTGAGAAATGGTGTTGGAGATTTGTAATTTAATGATTCTGAACAGATTCAGTACTTTATGTGCTTCATCTAAATATATCAAAGCCAATTGAATACATTACTAAGAAAAAAAAACAATATTCATAGAACAAGACCGAGCATAGAACTGGAAAAAGGATATAGGTTCATAGGTCAGAGGTTCAACTGAGGTCAAATTGGGGATCAGACCATGATAACATATATACTGTGGGTCACATAAATAGTATATGTAATATAATCACAAATGGTACCACACTTGAATGTGGTGGATAGATGGTTACTTCCTTAATCTTTAAAGCAAATGACCAGGGTTCAAGCCTCTCAACTTGCATTGTCTTTAAAACATGTGTATTAAAACAATATACACATTAAAAGAGGCAAAGTGAGCACAAATAAAGCAATGGATTAATGGTAACATACACATAAATACAAGGTCATAGGTTCAAGTCTTGCCATTAGCATTTAGAAATTTCCATTCATTTAGTGGCCTGGGCAGTTTTATGAAACCGGGACCAGTTCACCAGTTCTTCGGTTAAACTGGACAGTCAAACCAGTTTTGGCAAGTTTGTTATGAGTTCCGATTTTTAGGGTATGACCGAACTGGCCAGGGGGCCTGGTCATAGGTCAACCGGTTCAACCAGCCAGTTCAGTCCAGTTTTCCAAACACTTGAAATTTTTAAATTCTAATATTGGAAAACACTTCAAGCAATGGTGATTGCTAGTTGTTGCAAATTTCATAAGCTATATTGAACAAATGCTGATAAGTAGTAGGTATTTATATACATTGACAATTTAAATATAAGAACACCAAAAATTCTACATAATTACAGGAATAAACAAAAATTAGGTGCTATTGTCAGATTGGTCCAGTCCCCTTAAAATTTTTTGAATGTCTTTGGACTAAAATAACACAAAGATCACAGATTGCTTTTTCTTAATGCCTCTCATTTTTTTCTCAAAAAAATCCAGCTAAATGGCTAAAATAGAAGAGTTATTTTAGTCAATGAGTACTTAAAATTTTCATAGCAAGAGTGACAACTGGCAATAGCAGCTCCCATTGTGTATGTCTTTACATATATGTATACATTCCAAAGTTCATACCAAGTCTATAGATGGCAAGTACCCATTTGATTACTCAAATAGGACCCAACTACCAATAAAAAATATTGGACCTGAAATGAGTGCATCCATTTCATTTTATTTCTGTAGTAAAGCTTCAACTTTTTGTATCTTTCTACAGTCACCAACTGTCTTATAGATACTTTGCTGATTGTACTTAGTTTTTCAGGGACCTAGCTCAGTAATAAAATCATACTTTACCTTCTTCAGAAAAACATACGGCCCTGAATTGGACCCATATTGAATTAGTCATATAGGACGAAATTATAACAATACAGTCCTGTAAGTTAGACACCTACCTAAATAGATTTAACATTTAGACAAGCCGACAGGAGGTCCTAGGCTTCCAATTCTATGACAGATTTCATATAAAGTAGTGGACATTTTAGACTATACCATAAAAGATGATTGAATCAAGCTTATTGATCTTTGGTTATCAGAGGTGAAGATTTACTTATTCTTCCTACTTGCAGTTTGCACAAGTAAAATCAAATTTCACACATATTAAATCACCATTAAAATCCATTACCAGTAAAACGATAATCCTAAATGGCTAAATCTGGACAAGCTTGGTGAGAATGAAAACTAGCAACCTTCCTCAGATGCAAAGAAAAGTATATGTCATCATTTGCTAGGAATTGTGGGAAGTAATACTTAAGATGTATCAAGAGCCTCCTATATGCCATGGTTTTTGTGGTAGCTATCTGGATGCCCCAACACCACAACTGATTGTTCCATGGCTTAGGTCTATGAAATAGGAGAATTGACCCTCAAGGGAAATGACCTGTATTTGGCAGAAGCCATGTCTTCTAAGGCTCTTTCTTAGTTTCCTCGCCTTTATCAAAAAAGGAAAATCCACACGACTAAATTAATATGATCCACCACTTATAGTTCTTCATTTGTGGATGATTTTCTATGGTTGTAGTTATTCATTGTGAGTACTCATAAAGCATTATCAGTGGTTCTAGAAGAGATAAGGGCAGACCAAAAAATGTACATGGGTTGTGATGAGAAATGACTTAAGGGACCACAATTTAACAATAGATGTAGCACTGAACAGAGAAGAATGGTGGAACAGAATTCATGTAGCCAACCCAATATAGTTGTAGCAAGGCTTAGTTGAGTTGAATTTGTACATCAGTAGGTGATGGGGAAGTTTTCAGAGTGAATACTCGCAGTGCAATGATTCACCAAATCCAAAACAACAAAAAATCACATCTAGTAAAATTTACCTTTTGGTGCAATGATTCACCAAAAAAACTAAAAGAAAAAATAGTCACATCTGGTAAAATTTACCTCCATCTTCCATCTGTTGGCATTTTGGAAAGAAAGAAACATCCCTAACTCCCAAGCAATGTTTTAAAAGTGCAAGGTGCAAAAAAAGCGCAAGGGCCAATTTGTGCCTAAGGTGCAAGGCGCAAGGCGAGACACGCGCCCTTTTAAGCAAGGCACAAAATTACGAAAAAAAAAGCTAAAAAATAACAAAAAAGTGAAAATCCAAAAAAAATTGCCAAAAATTTTTAAAAAATGCAAAAAAAATCAAAAAATATTAAGCATAATGTTAATAAAAAATATAACCTTAAATTTTAAAATAAATGTTTTAAAAAGCCTATTATCTAAAATTAAAATACATAAACATAGCATGTAAAGCATATTCAAATGAAAATTTAAAAATAAAAGCGAACATATAAAGCATTTTCAAGCATGTAAACCCACAATCTCTTTTTTTCCTTAATTGCATTGCTTCAAGTAGCTAATGTGATGTAAAACATATTGCATTTTTTATTCTATGAGTCGCCTTTGTACCACGCCCTTCGAGGCAAGCCCGAACAAGTCTATGTTAGGGTCTGATATTCTTTTTTTTTTATCAGTGAATTGTCAAATTTATTAAATCAAAGCCAAAGATAGTACAAATTAGGGAGAGGCATGAGATGCTACCTCCCCTTTAAGGAGGGGAGATGGAAGAAACCATCAACCCTTTAGCTAAATAACAAAGCAAAGGAAAAAGAAAATTACAAAGAAGCCTAATACAATGAAACCCGAGTAGCCCCTTGTTTAGCAAGATAATCAGCCAAGGCATTAGCCGATCTACCCAACCACTAAACTCTAACTGTCATGCCCCTCAATAGCCATTTTACCTTTTTTAGGATATCCTTAAAGTTCCAAGTGACAGTACATGGGTCACCCAACCATCCTACTACCACCTTGGAGTCTCCTTCAATAATTAAGTTTTGCACTCCAAGTTGATAAGCAATTTGTACCCCCTGTGGTACAACTAGGAGTTCAGCCCTCAAAGAGTCTCCTATTCCCACCAGTCCCGAAAAAAAACAATGATGTTGATGTTCTCATCTCTCAGTACACCACCAATCCCAAATGACCCTAGGTTACCCTGACTACATCTGTCAAAGTTCAGCTTAACAAAACCCTCCATCGGCGGAGTCCAAGTTACTTGAACTCTAGGCTTTCTAGAGGAAGTGAGGACAACTACATACCAATTCCTCATTAAATCCTCAAAGGAATAATCTTGAAAGAGTTTTAAGGATTTCAGCCACAAAATAGTCATTGTAATAATATAGTCTTTGACCTCAAGAATGCTTCTTTACTTCTCCTGAAAAATTCTGGAATTTCTCTCTTCCCAAATAGTCCAAAGGAGAGCTGCTCTTATACACTTCAACATGATTCTCCCTCTTCTTGTGGTCCACACAAAGGTAGAAGGGCAAAAGAGCAAATTTACCTCAATTGGCAAGTTCCACCTGCATTCAAGCAAATCAAATACCCAATTCCAAATGACTACAGCAAAAGGACAAGAAATCAATAAGTGGTAACAGTCCTCATTATGCACTTTGCACAAAATACACCAGTTAGGGGATAAACACAAGAAAGGTCTTTTCTTCTGTAGGTTATTCATCGTATTGATTTTACCAATAGTAAACTTCCCAACAAAACATGGCTATTTTTGGGAGAATAGGCCTAGACAAGACTTCCTTAACTGGGAAAGCCCCAGGAGAGGAAATGGAACAAAGAGAATTAAAGAAAGAAGCACAAGTAAACGACCCTTTCGGAATCAAAGTCCAAATCCTCCTATCAGAAATGAGTGGGTCCAAGCAAACAGAATCAAGTAGCAATAAGAGCTCAGAAACTGATAGGGATTCCTCATCCCTCAACCCTCTACGAAAGCCAAGGTCCCAATTTGTCAACAAGGGGGTATACGGGAACGAAAGAAAGGAAGACACTGGTTCTTTTTTATAAAGGGAAATAGAGAAGAGAGAAGAGAATAGATCCTTAAGGGGCAAATTTCCCACCCAAGTGTCTTCCCAGAAAAGAACCTAAGTCCCAGAGCAAGCATCATACCTTACAAAGCGTAGGAACTGTGGGAGGCTGCCATGAATTGCCTTCCAAGGTGTTGCAAGAGTTGCCCATCTGGATACCCCTACATCCCAACCATTTCCAGAACAGCCATGGATACTTGCCACCACTTCACACCATAACCTCTCCCTCTCTAAAGGCCATCTCCACAACCACTTACCTAGAAGAGCTGCATTCTTAAAAGTGATATTCCCTAATCCTAATCCTCCTTACTTTGACTAACTAACTCCCATCTAGTCAAATGATCCTTCTTCTCTTGCCCCAGCTCCCACAAGAAGTCCCTCATCATCTTCTCTATCCTCTTAGCTTCCCTAGTAGGAACCTTAAAGATAAACAGAAAGTAAACCGGTAAATTAGCAAGTGTGGATTTAATCAAAATCACTCTACCCCCCACAAAGTTATAATTCTTTTTCCAGCTTGCCAACTTCTTTCCAAACTTTTCCACAACAGGGATCCAAAACCGGCTTTCCTTTGGGTTAGCTCCTAGGGAAAGACCCAGATAAGTTAAGGGCCAGGATGAGGTGGAGCACTCTTAAGCAACATGCAATAGCCTCTATTTCTTGAGCATCCATAATGATTCCCACCACACAACTTTTTTCAAAGTTGATTTTTAGATTTGAGGCCTTTTCAAAAAAATTAATTATTTCTCACATAAAAATTAGATTTGAGGTCTGATATTCTTATTTCTCACATAAAAAATAATGGTTTTATAACTTTCATTGACTTTTAAGAAGATTTTTTATTACAATGAATGAATGAACAACATTAGCAAATAGGGGGGTTCTCAGAGCTCCGGTGAGCAAGCAAAAGCCCCCAGCCCAACCGTTAGACTCAAAAAAAAAAAGCAAAAGCGCAAATTTTTAAAAAGGACACGCCTGGGTTGAGGAGCAAGGCGCATCAGGCGCATGCCTAGGCGCATCAGGCTCACGCCTAGGCACACCAGGCGTGCGCCTTTTGAAAGGGGTGCGCCTAGGACCTGGAGGAGGCGCATACCCCAAAATGCGCCTTGCCTATGCGCCTAGGCGTGCCTTTTAAATCATTGCTCCCAAGGCAAAAGGTGTCCCAAGTTGTTGGTTATTGGTGAAGTGGAGTGCTAATTTACTTTTAGTCCTCTATCTTAGAGGGGTTTAGAGATTTAGGATAGAGTCATATTTATAATAATAATAATAATACCATTATCATTGAAGCTCAAACTGCAAAAGTTCCATATTTTGTACTTGTATAAATACATACCAACTAGTCAACTACTGTGTGTGATTTTTTCATACAAGGTTTCATAACTGTTTTACCCATATTAAATACAATACTTCTCACACATGCATATACCAACTATTGTAAGCCTTTTGCATACAGGATTTCCATATTTTGCACAATGTAGATTCATACCAACTATGAGTTTTCACATATAGGGCTTCTTTCCCCTTTTTATCTATATTCAATCAGATATTGCTCAGTTGTGTATATACATATGTATGGTGATATCCATCATTAAAAATATAAGATAGCAAAGATATCTTGGTTAATTCCCAGCTGATTTCAACATCAAAGGTGAGCCTAATCTGCTTATTTACCATGGGGGGAGGAACATCCTATATCATACAAAAACATAGTAAGTACAGCAAACATTGGGTAATCCTGTAAGTTTTGTAATTTTGTTAAAATGTATTATGCATGGAAGGTTGTGAAGCACTGCAATAAACTCCGCTGTATCAGAGGCACCTACCAAAAATTCAATACCACTCATAAGTGGAATTATATCAGTTACAAAAGGAATCATATGTCACTTAGTCAAGGAGTGGGGATAATTAATGACAGTGGGCCTCTTTGGGACATCTAATGAAATTAGAACTATATGAAGATGATTAAAATGGCCCCTGTGCCTGCACAATCCATGGTCCAAATTTTTACTGACCAAAAAAAGAACAATGACAACAAGTGGATTAGATGTTTCAGACGAGAGGAACCTCTAATATAACAATTAGACCAAGAGACTTAGAAATGATTACACTACTTAAAACTGTGCATATACATTCATAAATGTATATATACATATATTTGCAAGTTAGTTTTGGGGAATAAATGGATATAATATTTTAATTTCAATCATTTAACTTAAGGTATATCTTCTACATCATGTTTCACAAATGGGACTCACAAATTTCTTTTGCAATGGAGTTTTTTATTTACCCATCGTAACAAAACTTATTTATATACTAATGGAAATGAGATATTCTCCATTCAATAAGAATGTACTTAAATAATGACTACTTGCTTTGCTCGATCCAAAGAAATCTTTCACCATTTCCGTTTTAGATTCATATTCCAGATTTTGAGTTCTCAAGATCCATAAATACTGTCGCCAGACCATGTTAATGAATTTATGACCGAAGAATTTGCTGTGGAACTTAGAAGTATTTATACGTAACTTATGATATTAATAAATACACTACTACCACAACATCTGATACGGCTATTTTTGTAATTATTTACTCGCTCTAAACCAAAATATATTATCCTGGGGCCGATGATCTACTTATAGTTAGTTATATTTAGTACTGGGTCTATACAGGACAATGAAAACAAAACCTCAGAAAAAAATTAATACAAGTAAAAGCTACCTTTCAGGTTGCATAAAAAAAATATGTAAAAAGTACACAATTGGTTTAAATGTAAGTATACAGCGAACAAAGCTAGATAGCAGATTGAAGGTTTTCTGCTTCTTTAACGGAATATAAATTTCATTACATATCATCACAAGCTAATAGAAAATAAATAAACACGCATTCGCGATCACTAAGCGGAACAACTACGACCTATACGAACATCGAACAAACTTTTTTTTACTCCAAACAAACTAAGGTTCTAAGCATATTAGTAAAAGAGAGAAATAATAAATAATTGAAGCCTTTGCATGGAACCGATCTATATTAAATCGTGTATACAAGGGAAGATACGATAAACAAATGATGAAGAATAAGATGCATGAATTGAAATATGAATTACGAAAGCTATAGCAGTGAAATCGAGCATGCATTAAGGAAATGGATCAAGCTTACAACAAAGAAGCAGTAACCGATCGCCGACGAAGCAAGAACGAAGTTAGGGTTTTAGAAAATATAGGGTTTATAAGGAAATTAGGTCTTATAAGGAAATTTATTTTCTCCTCCACTGTGGTGCTGAATGATCGGGGAAGATAGGCAATTAGGAATGAACAGTCGTTACTCTTCTTAGTTCTTATGTTGAGAGGGAGAGATGAATAGCTGTATACAATTAATTTAATTAATTAATGCTTAGTAAGAAACTACTTTTCCCAGTGCACATGGACTATTTCTCTTGCCACGTGGATGAACAAACAGGCCAACCGACTTCCATTGTTCGTGTATGTGGGTCCCACCATGTCTTTAGAATTCCTTTGGTTTCAGGTTCCGATTTCCAAATAGGAGAGAGAGAGAGAGCGCGCACGGAACTCGCAGCCGTGCAGACTCGGGCTCTTGATTTACTATTTGAGATGCCACATGTAACATTTTAGTCACGTAGCTTTCCTACATTCACGATCCGTGTAGAGAACTGGTTATGCTTGGCGGGTGTTTGGAAAAACCGCGCCCGCCTTTTTCGAAGAGGAAGCTAATTTGTTGCAAACGTGGAACCCATGTGAGTTTGTGAGTTTGTGAGTTTGTTACTTTTTTTGTAAGGCAGTCGAATTGGAGAATTGATGATCGTAGCCTTTCGTAGGGAACTCCGATTGATTTGTTTCGCCAGAGCACGCCCCCACAACACATCTCAGTCGTGTATTGAGAATATTTTTCGTTGAGAATTCATCTGAAAAAAATAAATAAATGTATCCATTGCTACTCCCATTGGGCTATATTACCGATCACAAATGAATACACATGCATCAAGCAGCAGATCCCAAGTGGTGAGGATATCAATCACAAACTTCTATGCCAATGTTAAGCATTATGGTATATGGATGAAGTAAATTGCCATGTATATGAATAGTATAATAAATTAAATTCAATTTTATCAAAATATTATAATGTATTAATAAAATGAATTAAAAATGACTTTTATATAATATTTTGTGAACAAAATTAATTGAGCATCTATTATAAATATATACATATATATTATATATATTAAAGGAAGGTCTTCAAATTCCAGCCCCCACCATTTAGACACGTGGCATTCTCAATTTTTTTATAAATCTAAACACGTGGCATTTTTTTTAAAATTGCTATTAATGCCCACTACCAACATTTAAACAAGTGGCATTCCCAATTTCTGGAAAGCTAGACACATGGCACAAGAAACTCCTACTAAAGCCTACAACCCACTAACATGTTACAACCCTCCACCATTTAGACATGTGGCATTCTCATTTTCTGAAAAGGTAGACACATGACATTTTTTAAGAAATTGCCGCTAAAGCCAAGAGGCCACTACCACCGCGTCGCATCCTATTAATTCAATAAGTAGGATTCAAAAAGTGGGTAGTTTCACTCATAAGCATTCTCAATAGACATTTATTTATTAGATTAACACATGTTTATCCATATTTTATTAAATACAAATGGTGGGACCCATTAAAAAATTATCATAAACCCACTTTTGTTTTAAAATGTTTTTTTTTCAAAAATAAAATTATTTATTAATTACAATTTTGATTTAACTTTTAGGAAGCAACCTAATTAAACTTTTAAAATAGATTTATTGGATAAATAGTAAATACCAAATAAAGTAGGTTATTGTTTACGAATAAGGTCTCATTTAATATCTTAAATCAAATAAAATAAATTAATTAATAATGGTTTTCAAATAAAATAGGTTAGAATAGATTTTCAATAACAAATATGCAAGGCCCGTATTAGTTTTTTTTAATTTAATTTTTGATAACTAAATAATAAGCTTCAAACTAAATTATACACACATTTAGTTACCCCGTACCTAGTACAAGGGTCATTCTCTAATGTATACATACATACATACATACATACATACATACATACATACATACATACATACATACATACATACATACATACATACATACATACATACATACATACATACATACATACATACATACATACATACATACATACATACATGCATGCATGCATACATACATATCGATATATATATATATATATATATATATATATATTAAAACAAGGAAGTCTAGAAATTTTTTTCTTTTTTTGAATTTTTTATTTGTTTTATTCTGTCGTTTTTAAAATTACCACTTAGAAACTATACTTTTTCCCAAAAAAATCCTAAAACATCTCTCTCTACACGTTCCGATAACCTAAATAATCTAGTATCCTAAAATTTCTCCTATAGATTTTTTTTCCATAATTATCACTAAATTGTATTTATCTTCTCCCCCACTTTTTACCTACATCTATCTAAAGAAAGTTTGAATTACAAATTTAATAATTATTTAAATATTGTAACAAAAATTATATAATAAATTTAAAATATTTATTAAAAATACAAAAATAATTATAATCAATTTAATAATATTCATATTCTTAATAATATGAATATTTACTGAATAATTTCAAATAACAAAATACTAAAATTAATATTTTAAATCAATTAATAATATATTTCAAATATTTACTAAATAACTTTCAATTATAATAATAGATAAAGATTTTAAATATTTAGTTAAATAACTAAATATTTTAAATAATTAAATATTTAACATAACTAGATTTTAAATAGTTAAAATAACAAAATTATGTATTAATAGTAATATAATTTTATGGATTATAAAATTCAACAAGTAATTAATATTTTAAAATTTAAATAATGATAGTATTTCAATAAATAAATAATATTGCAAATAACTAATTTCATCTATACCAATTAATAATTATAGAAAATAAATTTAAAAAAATGTTTATAACAATAAATTTAAAAACTTAATCTATATTTATATATACTAAAATTAATATTTATTGTATTTCAGTAATTATTTATTATTTTTTGCGATAAATATATTTTCAATAATTATGTATAAATATATTTTTGTTTTGTTATTTAATAGAAAATTTTCAATAATTATTAAATCAATTAAAAATACGTTTTAAATAGTTACTTAATAACTTTCAATTATAATACATGGGTTATGATTTTAAACATTTAGCTAAATAACTAAATTTTTAACATAACTATATTTTAAATAGTTAAAATAACAAAATTATGTATTAATAGTACTATAATTATGGATTATTAAATTCAATAAGTAATTAATATTTTAAATTTTAAATAATGATATTATTTTAATAAATAAATAATATTGCAAATAACTATTTTCATTTATACCAATTAATAATTATAGAAAATAACTTTCAAAAAAAATTAATGTTTATTAATAATAATTTTAAAACCTATTCCATATTTATTATATATTTATATATACTAAAATTAATATTTATTATATTTTAGTAATTATTTATTGTTTTTTGTGATACATATATTTTCATTAATCATGTATAAATATATTTTTTGTTTTGTTATTTAATATTAAAGTTTTAATAGTTATTGGAATTTAAACTATTGTTACTTAGCTTTTCAAATTTAATTCATTATGTATTTTTGCTATAATTTTTTAATAATTATTGGAGATTAAACTATTGTTCACAGATTGGTTCGGTTTAGTTGTAAGTTGTTTGGCCAACCAAACCGACCTGATCAGGTTGGGGGGTTGGTCACTTAGGTTATCGGTTTGGGTCAATTTTTGGTTTGGTTGATCGGTTCAAAAGATTTAAACTTGAAAATTAAGTTTAGATTTTTTTAAAAAAATTACAATGGCATTATTAAAAATATTTTAGCATAAGAAATATTGGAATTTTCCCACTTTCCTGTATTAAAAAACATATTTAAAATATAAAATATTAATATATATTTATGATCGGGTTATTCGATTTTATTTAGTTTACAAATGGCCAAAGCAAAACTAATCCAACCCATTCGGGTTAGAAAATTGTTGAACCAAAGCCGACTGGAAATACCAGAAATTGGGTCGGTTAGTTTCATTAGTTTGATTGGGAATGGGAACGAGGCGGGGTGGGACGAGGAGCCTTTCCCCATCCCCGTCTCCACGAGGATCCTAACTCCCCGTGATTCTTTTCCACTTTCCCGTAATAAAAAAATTATATTAAAAATAATATATATATGTTGTGTCATTTGATTTTGGTCGATTTACAAATGGCCAAAGTGAAACTGATCTAATATGGTCAGGTTTGGAAATTGTTAAACCAACTCGGGTCGATTTGGTTGGTTTCATTAGTTTGATGAACAACCGTAGATGAAAATGATTATTGTTATTTTGTATTATGAAAAAATTATTAAAAGTAGTATATAAAATATAAGAGAAAATCTATAATGCAGGAAAGATACGGTATCGGAAGAGTTTTGACCAATCAAAATTCACCCTTAAATTTTCATAAATAACATCTGATTGGCTACCACGCTTTATGATACCAATTGATTGGTCAAAAAAATTTAGATATCATATCTTTCCCATATCATAGCCGAACCCAAAATATAAATAACTATTAATTATTTAAAAATATGAAAATATAAGACAATTGTATAATCTTATATGTTTCTATTGTTTAGCTTTCGCTTAACAAATCCCATACATCGCACGGGTCCCTGCAAGTTACTTGCATAAAACTTGAACCTATGAAAAATAAATTTTAAGTATCTCTAAGCATCTATCATATATACAAAGGCGGGATAGACCTTTGTTTTGGGCAACATGGCCTTTTCTTCCTACAGGAAAAGGTATCCGCATGTGAAATCATTTTTTTCCTTGCGAAAATAGCGTTCCCTATGATGAAACCGGAACCTCTATTCAAAAGGAGTCGTGGTCCATTTATCCTATTCCCCGATTACATTCAAGGTGTCTACATTCGTAGTGGTGCCAATCCCTTGTTCAAGCCCGTCGCTGGTCACTACTTCTTCGATGGTGACGGTATTGTTCATGCTATTAGCATCCACGACGGCTTGACTAGCTATGCTTGCCACTTCACTAAGACACAACATTTCATGTAGGAATGGGCACTTGGCCGCCCTGTCTTTTCAAAGGCCATTGGTGAGCTTCACGACCATTATGGAATTGCTCGGCTTCTTCTCTTCTATGACAGGGTACTTGTCATCTTCCCCGATTACATTCAAGGCAGTCGAGCTATCGTGGATGCTTATAGCGTGAACTATGCCATCACCATCGAAGAAATGGTGACCAATGACGGGCTCAGGCAGGGCATTGGCGCACGACCTCTAATGGCACGCTTAGTGGCCCCTAAAAGAAACCATTGTTGAATGGGTTGGTCACCGTCCCTGCTAGCATTGTCGCTAGGCTAATAATCATGCCGTCGACCCCGACATCATCGTTTGGAGGCACCAACGGCGGTGTCAATGGATCGTAAATCGGTTGGTGGGCATTGAGTCTCTAAGTTACCGATCCACATGTAGACGAATTTCATGCAAACAAACTTTGGACTTACTCTTCTTTGTTCCTGGAGTCCCCTAAGCAAAACTGTGGGTGCCGCAATGGCTCATATAAAACCCATCTACAACAACATCTTTGGCCGTGAAGACCACATTGATCGCATTCTTGTGGTCTCCTTTGGCAGCCAAAGCACATGTGAGAGGTCTTGAGAGGCTTCCCGAGAGAGCATTCCTCGTCCAGGATTTGCCTCCCTAAGAAGAGTTTGCTAGAACCCACTTTGTACTTGTCAGTAGATTCCCACCACGACGAGACGGAGGAAGCAACACGAAGTTAAGGGGCGTTTAGGGATTGAAGAAAGTTGACAAGTATGGAGCGCTGGACCGGGGAGAACTTGTTGTACCAGCTAATGTTAATCGTGAAATTGCCTTTCAGAATAACACCATTGTGATACTTGAGAACTAGTGGCTACTGTTGAACAAGAGCCAACATCCTCAAGATGGTGGTGGAGGGGTTTACGAAGGAGGAAAGCAGGTGAAGATTATTAACCTGGCGACGGTGTTGGCAGGGACGATGACCAACCCATTCAATAGCAGTTTCTTTCAAGGGTCACCGAGCACACCATTAGAGGCCTAATAACGTCTTTCAAAAGAATGCCATTAGCAAGCTGCCAAATTTTATCTCAATTATGATTTAATCCTAGCTCGCTTAGGCACCTAAAACCTAATCTTCAATATCGAGCTCTAGAGTAGGTAGTAGTATCATACGAGTAAATGCCAAACAAAGTAAGAGGCCCACAACTCAGGTTAGTCTAGATATTGGTCGATTGCAACCATCCAAATGTAGACTTTTGTCCCCTCATCAACGAGATTATGTGGTAAATATGTCACCACAGTTAACGTTGATTGTTGTGTTGACTCAATGCCCTGTCCAATATCACTCTCCTGTGCTCAACATGGGTTACTCCGCTAGTATATGTTTAAATCAAATTGAAATAGATAGGGGTGGATTCACATTCAATTTAATTATAAATGGAACAAAAGTGGATCACCCTTAATAGAATTGAATTCAATTTCAGACAATCAAATACTCTTTGAAGACCTAGATATTGGTCCCGTTTATATAGGGTTTGATGAGGGGTGGACCGGATAGAGACCTAGACTTTGGTTATATTTGTTTATTATTTGTTTTTTGCACAAAAATATTATTTAAAAAACAAAGAAGTATGGACAGGCCCGTTGTAGAATTATGATTTCCACTACAGATCTTCAACATTTTAAAAGGTCAATTACCCCCACCCTATGCATCAATGCCCGCTCGTGAATTGCATCAATTCCAAGTTGGCACCTACCCCAACTATATTTTGTGCCTATGAATTCTGACCCTGGGTTGAACCATCATTATCCCTTTAAAAAATGACCTGAAATTTAAGCACTTCTTTTATAGGTGATGGGTCAACAATTTATTGTTTGGGTCAACTTGAGTTATCCCATTTCATAAATATAAATATAAATAAGTTTATTGTAAACAAAAGGAGACACATATCTATTTGTTATCAAGTACGGATAATGATTAAAAATACAAAAAAAAAAATTGATTTATGACCCATGACCCACTACAGGTCAAATCTTTGAGAAAAGTACTTGCATCTCACTTCAGAATTATGAGTTACATCCTCCCATAGTCTACTAGTAGCCCCCCAGCAATTTAACTAACTAGATCGTCCATCATTGAGTAAGGCTCATCTTGGGGATAGTACAAACACAAACATATGTAGAGCAAATACAAATATATTTATATTTGCACTCCTAAATTGAGCCTAATGTTACTTAGAGGTGTAAAACGGGCCCTGTCGTGCTGGCCCGTGGGTCGTGCCGCCCTTCCTTGTGATAACTTGGGCGGTTGGTCTGGCATAGCCCATGGCTAGCCTTGCGGGCCTGTGTCGTGCCGTAGGCTAAGCTAGTTCGTGGGCCAAGCCTTGGGCCAGGCTGAGCCATGGATCGGGTCAAAGCTATTTATTTAAAAAAATTGAAAAGAGAAACTTAAAATTTTAATTTTATATGGATTTTGATGTATACAATTGCTTATATATTCAATAATTAAATAAATTAGTATAATAAAATTGAAGACAATTGTTTATTTTATCAATATATTATATACTATAATATATTATATATAAATATATAAATATATATAATATATATATGGGCCATGCCAGGCCGCGGGTGGCATGGCCCAATTTACACCTCTAATGTCACCAAGCAAAAAAAATAAAAAAGCATTCAATTCCTGACTAGTACTCAATACTTTGGCCGATGTGACAATTTGGTCCCCAAACTTTAAAATGCAACAATCCAATACCCGAACTTTCAATTTGCGACAATCTAGTATCTAGCATTAACTCACCACCAATTAGGGCCACCATGTGAGATCATGTGCAGTTTAAATAATTTCATAATGCCAAAATAGCCTTTATGATAAAATCCATACCATTTTACCATTTTCCTTTATTTTTACATGGAGGAGATTGTTAGATGTGTGAAGAAAAATCAAAAGTCCAATCATAGAAGAAATTGAGACACTCATTAACACTAGTAAACATGTACGTGCATTTGCACATGACAGTATCTCCAATACAAAACTATTCACAATTCATGGATAGTTTTTGAACAGTTATAGGTGGGCAGTTTCTTAACTGTTATAAGTGGACAGTTTTTGAATAGTTATAATTGGGCAGTTTTTTAACTGTTATAAGTAGACAGTTTTTTTAGTGAGAGTAAATGACATATATGCCCTTTTTTATGCATGTTGTATGTTGCTTATATAAGGGGTAAAAATGTATAATGAAAAGTCAAAAAAATGGAGCTATTCGCTCTTTTATTAGTAGTACATATTTTCTCTGGATCAATTCGTCACTTCTAGATTATTTTTTTTTTATGTTACATATGTCGAAACTTATCCCACTTCTGGATCAATTGGTCGCTTTTGGACTTCTTCCCTTTGTTCCCTCTAGCCCCTTTTCCGCCTTTGTCCCCAACCTCTCTGTGGTGCATCTGTCCCGCTGTCATAATTTATTATAGCGATGGATTTAGATGAAGTTTAAGGGTTAGAACCACCTTCCCCCCCCCCCCCCCCCCCCACTTTATCCCCATCTACTTTATCCAACATTTTGATTCCCCAACATTCATAGACCTCCCTTATCATGCTTTTCTTTACTGCTTAAGCGGGATTGACAGTAGTTGACATCATCAAGCATTTTCTCTCTTCATCTCCTACGAAATCCACCTCTTGAACATCACTTACTCATTATCTTGTTGGTCATGTGTAATCCACTAAAGCCATTTCTACCCAGAGGCAAACAATCTATGATAGATCAAAGTTGGTGGAAACTCCCTTGTTCCGTCGTGCAAATTCATGTTGAAATACACTCAGGTGAATTCACATATGAAAACTCATCACTCTTCTACAAATCCCCATATCACCCTCCATGAAGGCGATCTCCACTTGGCTCAGGCATTCCCACACATAAACTTAATGGAGCCAATGGTAGAGCCTGGTTGCAATCGTCGGTCATCCCATCGGTGGTAGTTTCTAATTCCCCTTTGCAACGTTCAATCCAAGGTCAACACCCAGCCCAGTTAAATCTTATAACTTTTCCCTTTGTTTAGTCTTTATTTTTCTATGATCATCTCCACAATGGATGTCCTAAAATCACTATAACTCTTCACCACTACAAAGCTCTCCTATAATTTGCCCTTGGTGGATTACGTGCAAAGACGCATATCATAATTCCTGCTCACTACTTTTCTTCATTGAGCTTCAACGGCTCTCCAGCAAGAACTCCTCTCGTTCAAGCGGTGAGACTCTGAGGAATCTGAAGAGAAGCTCTAGGAAGAGAGAACATTTCCATCTTGTCTTCTATTTTGTCGTCACAAATGCTTTTTTCTCTGACGACGGTGGGATTAAAAACACTTCCAAATTGCTTTTCACTGTTGAGTTCCGGAGGCTCTCCGGCGAGAACTCCTCTTGTTCAGTCGATGAGACTCCGATGAATCAAAAGAAAAGCTCCAAGAAGAGAAGAACACTTCTAATAGCGGCAAATGCTCTCTGTTTTGGCGATATTTTCCCAATAAAAGGGTGAAAATCTTCGTAAGATGCTCTTCAATGATGTTTTCCCCTTGATTTAAGCTTGTCCAATGACGTATTTCGATTATCAGCATTGGCAGGGAGAACTGTGCTCTTTGGAAGGTTAGAGCAATGAATAGTGGTTACTACTCACAAAGATAAGTTATTGTAGTGGATGTCCTTTTCGCCATTTTGAAAATGACTCAAACTCGATTATTGCAAATGAGACGGATATTTATGTCTTTTTACACACTAATTGATGATGAGTTAATGCCAAGTATTGGATTGTCGCAAATTGAAAGTTCGAGTACTGGATTATTGCATTTTAAAGTTTGGTGACCAAATTGCCACTCGAGCCAAAGTACAAGGTACCAGGAATTTTCCCTTTTTATAAATTAATGGTTATCTGGTGAAAATGGACTCAAAAACATTAAACATAGCCAAGTGATGATTTGAGTGGTTAAACTGATAAAATTGGCCATGGTTTGAACACGTTGACATAAAGGATGAAGTCAACATTTCTTTCTTGTAAATTAATGGTTTAGCAGGTGAAAATGAACTGAAAAAACATGGCCAAGTAATTGATTGACTTGTTCAACTGATCGATTTTGCCATGATTTGAAAACATTGACACAAACTAGTTCTTTTCAAACTCAAACCCACGTGTCAGTGTAATTTCATTTGTTTTGTCTCCATTTGGGAAGGGTATAAATACAAATATGCGATTTCATGAAAACAATAACATTTGTATTTTAAATCTTATGAAAGTGCAAATGAGATGTAGTTTAATTTAGGCTTGGCTTTATTGTAAGTTATACTTTATTTAGTTTGTTTGCAGTGCATAAGGTGAGGTATAGATTATAGACTACAGAAGAATAAAGTAAAACCATAAACAAAAATAAATAAATTTTGCAAAATTCTCATTTTAACTCACATTCTTCCATGCTAGTACAAATGAAATTCCATTACAAACAAATAATGGAACCTAAATAATATAATAATAGGGTGCAATTTGGAAGTGATTGAGATGAATGCTTATTAGGATTGGGATGAACTCAATGACAATGTAGTGAGAAAATCTTAAAATCAGATACCTTATACCTATTACACTTACCTTGACAGAGCAACGAAATATGAAAATAATGTAATTTTTTTCATAATGGATATAAGCCAAGCAATAATCTATATCATCATCATCATCATCATCATCGTCGTCGTCGTCATTAGACGTCATTGTTCTTATTATATATTGATGTCATATGTAAGTCTTATATAGTTTGTGATGTTCAGAGGCCATGGTATAAACTTGTATTCCAATTTTTAGTTGGTTGAGTGGTGCACTCATGCACATGGTCAAGGTTCAAGTGGATAAAGATAAATATATATATAAACATAACAGGGAGAGGGGAATAAATGTACTATTTTTTTCATATTAATCTCAATGTAAGCCAAGGCAAGAATCTACATTGTCATTGTTGTCATCATCAGTCATTCTTATATAATAAAATGTTATATGTGTTGACGGATGCACCCTAAATTGTTGTTTTTTTATTATGCAAACTATATACATTAATGTGTTCATGCAATTCTTAATTTTCTTTTGCAGTGGAACAAGATGAAATCCATAGGGAAAAAAACTTCTTTGACTAATAACAAGGGTTTTCATTAATATTCATAATTTCAATTTCAACCATAACATTTAGAGATCAGATTCAATACTCACAAGACCGTGTCCACTTTATTTTCATTGCCTTTTATAATCGTGCATTGGGAATATTTCCATACTTGTATGCTTTTTTTTCTTGGGAAGATATTCCCAATGCAAGGCTGCAAAGGACTGTGCCATTAAATCAAATTTCTAACATTTATATTTAACCATATTTATTTTGATATTTCTATGTATTATATATCCAAATAGACTACAATCCATTATTGATGTTTTTTATATTTTTCAATGGCCTAGCCGCCTCATGGGACTGCATAACCTAGGATACCACATCCCCATAACCCCCCAAACTCTTGTGACAATAACATTTAATCTTGAATCTCTGTTATGACCAGCAAGAGACCCCACCAACTGAGCCACCATCCGTTGAGAAATATGGAATGATTTGATTGCTTTTTTATTTGGAGGTTGTTAGTCTTGTCCTTAAAGTGTTATTTATGCTATGGTAGAGATATCTCTAATATCGCATTAATAATTGGGAAGGAAGAGAGGAAGAAAAATAATTTTGTTGGATTCCTCAAAGTACAAGAGTTCTGAAAATAAAGGTTCTTTTGGCATCATTGCAAGAGATTGTGATGGTATTCGTTGGTGCGGTGGTTACAGTTCTTTTGTGTCTACCTCATTCCCTATTGGTTGAAGTTGTCGCTCTTTTGAAAGCTATGAAATTGAATATTTGATTTAAAAAAAAAGGTATGTCAAACCTTGATGTGGATCTTGATAGTTTGCAATTGGTAAAACCTCATAACTAGGTTAGGTAGATTCTCTTATCAAGATGTACTTTTAGTTAGAGATGATATTTCAAAATCTTAGCTTGTCTTTGTTGGATCCCTCATGAATTTAATGTGGCGGCGCACAATATGGCCAAGTTCAACTTTTCTTCGACCTATTGGCTAGAACTTGATTTCTCGACTTGGTTTTCTTCAATAGTTTTGAATGGCTAAGTTTGTTTTTCAATCTATTTTTTTCACTAGTTTTATTGTTATTCGTTTAGTGTTTGTTCTATAAGCTTTTTTTTCCTTATTGTTGTCCCGTTCTTTGATGTTCTATTGCTTGGCTGTTCTTTTTTTCTAACGGTTTCGTGATGGGGCGATGGCCCTTGTTTTCCAGCCGGTTGATGCTTGATAAGATCTTATGGAAATAGTTGGGATTGAATCCATCTAACTTACACCAGGGTTTGGGAGGTTTATTGAATTGAGGATGGGCTACCCCTATTTGTATATCCCCATAGAGCAAAAAAAAAGAGGCCTTTGATGTATTGTTATAATGTTATGACCCCAGTTTGAATTAGATGAAGTAACGTCTTTATGAACAAATCAGATTTTTTGCCCATTACTCTCTACCTATCATGAATTATGGCCACACATCAACATCTTGAATTGTGAGATGTGTGACTACAATTAAGTGCAAATAGGGTGTGGGTAGAAAAAAATGAATATGAAATTTGGGTTCCTTTTAAGAAGCCACATCAATACATCTAAAGCCACCACTCTCGGTTTCAACCGTACACTATCACATTGTCTTAGAAAAAGTGAATTCATTCATATGTACTTAAAATATAAAATTGGGATTGCCCATGAGTTAGTGGAAAGTGGAAAGTACACCTATCCAACCATCCTAATCAACCCATTGATTTGCTATAAAAGCAAATAAATAAAAAAATATGTCATGATCTAAAATCATTTTATTCTTCCTTAGAAAAAGCATTTTATTTCAATATTATGGAAGCAATAGGGGGATCCATCTTTTCTCCAGTTTTCTCATTTTCTAAATGCATATTCTCTCAACCACAACAATAATCCAATATCTCTCTCTCTCTCATAGTGGGATGTACCAGTAGATTGCCAATCGTTTATTTGTTTATGTGGCAAACAAAACATACATTGCATTGTAAAATTAACTTAAAACAAGTAATTAAAATAGATAAGGATGACATTAAATATATTTAAAATATTTTCATGTATACACCTATTTGACGTATTTGGGTTTAATTGCTATTCAATACCTTGCCATCATGGGTAAATTATCATTGATGCATGTTTATAGAAATAACTACTAAATTATAATATACTGGTAGCAATTGTTATGTATTTATCTAGATGGTTGTTTTATTTATTAATGTAAGAGCACATACTATATGGGGTGCAATGTAAGTATTGGGATTATAGAGTACTAATGTTAAGGGTATGTCTTATGCAAGTGGACGAGTAAAGATGTAACTTAACATTATATTATCATATTTAATTTGAATGATTTACACCAAAACCAAGACAATTACCCACTTTACATGGTAATAGAATAATTAACATTTAACCTATATTTTATAACATTTATCATAGAAATATTGGCTTACCACATCATCATCAATCATCTAAAATTTCCCCATCTATATGAGGTTGGCCACGTGAATATTGTTTTGCTATACAAATCAAGATCCAAGGCCACACATTTTGGCAAAGGTTTTAGTACTAGTTGCAACTTGATGAAACCCTCTCGTTCCACCTTTATCCAAGTTTGCAAATGACGGTGCAATACAAGTTCACACTAGTGGAATTATTGGCCCACCACATCATTCTCTCAACTAGTCAAGGCTGAATTGGGAAAATATTGCCATTTACCAAGTTTTCATATTCTTTTTTAGATGATAGTGTGCGATTTTAAATAGAGAGACATTGAAGTGTTCATCTTGAACGACAAACTTCTTTATAAGTATTCCTTATATGATCACATTAGTAAAATGTCATCCTTGAAAAATGAATAAAAATTAAAATCATAATACAATACTCGTTGCGTGTCTATCACTGTAGTTATCAAAAAAGACACTTGCACCACTCTAGGAGTGGAGCCAGGAAATTTTTTATGACGGGGGCCAAAGCTAGGGGTGTAAACAAATTGAATTCAAATCGGATAAGGCAATATCCGATTCCGAATCCGATATCTGAATTCAATTCGATATCTAATGGATATTGAAAATTAATATTCAAATTTGAATCTGATTAAATATTCAAATATTCAAATTGATTATTTAATTGATATAAAGTATATAAATATATAAATTATTTATATAATTAATTATTATATATAAATTATATAAAATATTTGATATATTATATATAAGAATTAAATAATTGATCAAAATCGGATATTTATCGAATTGAATCAGGTCATATCCAAATTTTAATCTGATTAACTATTCGGTAATAATAGGATATACAAATGCGCCCGATTAAATATTAAAATTATCCAAATTCGACTCGATTATGTCGAATATTGAATTCGAAATCGGGTTTTCAAATACCGTTGACACCCCTAGCCAAAACCTAAAGTAGATTAGGTATGAAGGAATGAACGAATATAACTGGGTCCATAAAGGGGGCAAACCATTGGGTTGGAGAGTGGGGGGAGGAGGTAATTTACATGGAAAACTGTATTAATAGTGGGGGATTTCTGGACCATAGGGGGGTGGGGGCATGGCTCCCCTGTATCCCCTAGCTTCACTCTTGTACCACTCATTCGAGGAGCAAACATTTTTTTTCATGAAATAAGGAAATGTCAAAATTCTTGATCTTCTTTTTGGTCATATCTCATGTAAGATCAATTACGATACCAAAAAAACTTGTAACCAATCAACCTGTCACAAAAGTGGCAAACAATCACATGGTATTTATCAATATTCATGAGGAGGGAGTGATTTGTTAAAGTTCTTCAAGTATGCCTTTCTTGCTAGCATAGATTTTTCATCAATGTAATCATGTTCGACAAAGTGATTCATTGACATTATTATTGGACTATTTTGGTCATATTTGTTATGGTGGATAAAAATCAGTTAACCTGTCTTCCAAGTCCCAAGCGGCCAAGCCCATAATCCCCTAATACTGGTGACATAGCAATTTGATCCCAAGTCTCTATTACCACTAGCCACAAAACTAACCAATTGAGCCATCATTGATTGGTAACCATATTATTATGATGTTATTTTTTCTATTATATTTCTTCTATCATTTCTATTGATATAAGCTTGTATTTTGATGCTTATGCATGGCAAGTGGTATAAGAGCTTAGGGTTATACATGATAGCTCCAAGTACAAAATGTTTTTATTAAATTAAAATAGAGGAAAATATGACAGTGAAATAGGGGGATTTTGGGAGTGTACTCGGCCCCTTTTCCTTTCACTTGAAGAAGGCTGAAAGCAGTCCATGTGTATGGGCCCAAATGTTATTCCTTTCCAACTGGTTTGCATATTCTTTTTTGGACAAATTCGGCATTAGAATATTGAACTTTCAACGGCTGACATTGTTTGCGAAACTCACTACTCCGGGATGAGTCTCATCACATGGTTGATGTGGATTGGAGGATTGAACAAGTTGCCAATAGACTTCTATTAGAGATTGATCATATAATGTTTACATGTAGTAGAATTATGATAAGCCATGTAGAAACTTTTTTTTTTCCATCCATAAATGGCACATAAAATTTGGAGAAGTACAGATAGGTCCAATGCAGATTTTTGATTTCTACTGCAGAGTTATAAACATTCAAAAGGTCCAAAATTCACATTTTATGCATCCATACCCGTCCATGAATTAGTATTAATTTGACCTGGCACCTACCCCAAATGTACTTGAAACCTACAAATTCTGACTCTGGGCTGAAGTATCATTCTCCCTATAAAATTGAAGGTGCTACTAATTTTCTGATAGAATCTCTAATTGAATGCAACAAGACTTGAAATTGAATCCCACCTTAATCATGAATTTGTTTTGGAGACACATTAGACTCGGGTTAAGGTTTAAGACTTTAAGTCCATTGAAATTTTTTTTTGATAAATAAATTCATTGAGAATTTAACAAAATCTCAACCCAATCCCTCCCAATTTAGGCCACTTAGATTGTTATATTAGGCTTTCAGGGTTGGGAAACGACAACCCTTTGACACATAACCCATTTGTCTAAAGAAACATATAAAATTGATAATGCCTACAAGTAAGCCGTGCATTAGTAATTATGTTATATCTTTTAATGTCAAAAAAAAAAGAAGAGATAAATGGATTAGATGTTTTTTTACATCATGGTCAGGCATGAAACCAAATCACATGGGGAAGAATCTACCATGAACACAAGTGTGCAAACTAATAATTACCAACCATGAAACCAAATCACACCACATGTGGGTCCTATGTGTACGGGACATGGACGTGTCCACTCTTTATTGGTTACGTAGCCTTATTCACATACCGGTGTTTTGGGAGCAGATATTGAACATGCTTTATATAATAAAGTTTTCATTCTTTATTTTTAATATATAAAACCTGCTAAATGAATATATTTATAAAAAAATATATCTGAACAAATTTTTGATCAATCTAACTAGTATCATAACTATGGTAGTGGTAGACAATCAAGTATTAATCAAAACTCTTCTCCGGATACTTTATCTTTCCCGCATCATAGATTATGTGTGGCCCGTCTCGCGGCCCATCCCATCCCTACATACTTAGGCTGGATCAATCATCAGCATCAGCTCAAGATGCAGCTTTTAGCATATTCAAAGACCGGCATAGGCGATAGTATTCCTTGCAAATAAAAATTATGCACACTCTCAAAGTATATCCGCTTATTATTCAACTCTAGGGAGTGATACTTTACAGCGGTGTGATCATACTAGCATTAATGTATTGGATTTTCAGAACTTTAAAGTTAAGTATTCTTAAGCAAGAGTAATATTAGGATGGGTGATCTCCTATGAAGTTTTTGTATTACACCCCCAATTTTTTTTATAAAAAAATATAATTATATTTTACACACATTAGGTATATGAGCAGAGTTGTTGTTTGTAGGAGATCCAGCCTGCCTACCTAGACATCTAACGGACTAGCATACCCTTTTTCCATCAAATTGGGATTTGCTCCTCACAACAACCTTATAGGCACATCCCACCGTGCATTGAGAATATCTCTTGTAAATAATAACACAAAGAAAGATGTTCCCAATGCACTATAGGATGTGCATGTAAGGTCAGTGTGAGGAGAAGATCTGGTCACTTCTCCATCCTGCTGGTGAACCCTTGACCTCCAAAACCCAAGTCCATGGTATGTGCTGGCACAATATTTATCTAGATGTGTGGTTCATGATGCATTTCTACCCTGTCGAAATAAGAAACTTTCGCACTAGAAACAATACATAAGCACAATGATTTCATATTATTAGGGGTGGCAACGAGCCAAGCTCTTCACAAGCTACTCGAGCTCGGTTCGGTTTCAACCGAACTCGAATCCAATTCACAAGCTCGATTAAGAAACGAACTGAGCTCGAGCCTAATAGAACTTGGCTCACGAGCCGGTTCGAATATATATATATATATATGTATATATTAAAAAATTATAAAAAAAATATATATAATAAAAATATTATAATTCTTAATTTTTTAAATATCAAATAAAAAATATTTATATATATAATTTTTTATTTTTATAAATTATTATTTTTTTTAAATTGAACTCGAGCTCAAGATTCTGAGTCGAACCGAACTTGAACGTTATATAATAGTATCGAACCGAGATCGAGCCTTTATACTATTCGGCTCGAATCCAACCCTACCTATTATTGACAAACGACCGCAGTAAGCCCAAGTATTAACGATCGCAAAAGGGAATTTTTAATATGCGGATTGGTATATCATGTAGATTCTAATCCGACGTTAAAGAAGGTCCCCTCATGTGGGAGTGACCTCACGAAAGCATTTAACTAATAAAAAACCCTACTAACAAGAAACTTTATATGATCTCTTCCCATTTTCACTGGAAGTCTGGAGATACGTTTCTCTGCGTTTCCTTGCACGCCGGAAGCTAAAGCTTGAGCTTTGTTGTGATTTCTCTGAGTTGCGAGTGATTGTTGTTATCGTAATGGCGAGTACTGATCCGGAGCGCAGGGAGGAGGAGGAAGAAGCCGCAGAAACGGCGGCGGGCGAGGAAGAAGACACCGGAGCCCAGGTCGCCCCTATAGTCAAGCTCGAGGAGGTTGCCGTTACTAGTGGAGAGGAAGAAGAAGATGTTCTTCTCGATCTGTATCTACTTGATTACCCGCATCTTTAGTATTTCTTTCTTAGGGCTTCTTGTTCAAATTATCAACTATTTATTATTCTGCGATATTTTCTATTTTTTTTTTCTGGTGTGAACTTCTAATTTCGGCTTTGAACTGATCGGATTTTTTCTTTGATCGAGAATAGAAAATCGAAGCTGTATCGATATGACAAAGAAGGAAGCCAGTGGAAGGAGAGAGGTACTGGGACTGTGAAACTTCTCAACCACAGGGGGACCGGGAAGGTTAGATTAGTTATGCGTCAGAGCAAGACGCTTAAGATCTGCGCCAACCATTTAGGTTTGTTCATGCTCTTGTATGTTTTTAAATACTCATCTTTAATTGATCATATTAATTTTGCATCAGGGAGAGGTCTCTACTGGTTCCTAATTGTTTTTTACTGCTTGGTGTTATGCAGTCCTTCCTTCCATATCAATTCAGGAACACGCGGGGAATGATAAATCTTGCCTCTGGCATGCAAAAGATTTCTCTGAAGGGGAGGTGAAGGATGAACTCTTTTGCATTCGGTTTGCATCGATAGAGAGTGAGTATCGGAGATTGATGTCAATTATTGTCTTGCTGCTACCCGTTTTGCTCCATTTCCCTTTTTTTTCTTGACATGTTGCTATCATTATTTCTTGGTCATCTGTCGATGAAATTGTTGATGTTTTATTGGATTCTAGTTGCTTGGGCATTGATTCTTTTATGGTTATTATACATAGGCACATTTTTGTATGTATATGCCTAAGCATCAGAAACATACAATGCAGTTGCATGCCTTTTCTAATGCACAGATCAGATCATTGCAAATAAAGATTCATATAATGCATTGTCATAGTTTATCTTAGTTATCTATATGGGCCCCCACCTCAGTCAAGCATATAAATTATAAAATATAAAAAATAAAAGAAAGTATAGCTGGTAAGATTGCAATGTAAATATTACCTCTCTTTTGTAGATTTTATATCCGCTAGTTATGATAAGATGCGTCAACAAGTCTGTTTGATATCTCTACAATAATACATTTTTTTCTTTATCCATAAACAAGATACATCCTTTCATAGGAAAGTGTTACCATTTTAGGCTAATGATGCTCTATGTTCTTAGAAACAGTCAGCAGTCATCAAACTTGACACTTCTACCGTGAATTGTTGTAGCATATGCATCAGTTGTGCTTTCTTATATCCAACTGTCCAAGGAGTTGTAGAGGATACAAAGGAGTTAATGGCAAGACTTATAGTAAAAAAATGCAGGATCAGGACCCCAGCAATCTAGGGCGCCATTCCATTTTATGAAAGAAAGAAACAAAGATTTTGGTCTGTATCCAATATAACCCTCCCAGGACTGCAGATAGTCAGGACCATTATTGGGTAATGTCCCCCCTTTTGGTGAGATGTGTTTTTAGGGGCTCTTTACACCTCGCCTGACAAGACAAAATAATGACAAATTTGGAGGTATTAGACAAGGAGAGAGGACCTTTAGATGCATGGGGTACGGGTCTCATGAGTTATCTTTATAAACTATGAACAAAGAAAAATATAATTTCATGTAAAGAAGGTGTATACATGAATATGATCACATAAAAAAGAACCAGGAGAATTTTAGTAGATTTGATATCATTGTTTTCCTCCAAACCCTTTGATAACCATTAAGAAAAACTCTAAGTGCATAAACATTCTTAAAAAATTGGTTTCAAACATACTGATTAAAAGATGGCCCTAAACATGTCAGAGCCATAGATACAGGTGTGCACACAAACATGTATATATGCATACATGCATGCATGTTTTCATGTATATGTATGTTTGCTATAAACATTCATCTGTGTATTGAGAATACACTTTGTCTTTAAGTTGGTTTGGTTTTCAGTTGGTCTTTTATCTGATTCATGTGATCCAAAATTATTTTGAC
This sequence comes from Nelumbo nucifera, assembly GCF_055504915.1. NCBI lineage: Eukaryota > Viridiplantae > Streptophyta > Magnoliopsida > Proteales > Nelumbonaceae > Nelumbo > Nelumbo nucifera. The sequence continues at coordinate 3,618,620 of NC_142654.1, forward strand.
CAACTTGGGTATTTACTTCATCTTTTTTTTTTCTATTTTAATTTTTAAAGGGTATTTTCTTTCAAAATCCATACAGAAGAAGACTTCTTTGGGTTATTTAAAGACCTTTTTCAATTTGCTTTCCATTGCATGTAACTATGTATGTTGTATGTTAAGGAGCCATTATTTGCAAGTTGATCAACTTTGAAGATAAAGTTGATTGTCCTCTGGAACTTGTAACCTAAGTGATAAAACTTCATATCACTTTTATGGGGACGGATTGAAAATATGGCAAGACATTTTGCTATATTTTAGCTTTTATTATATATTTTAGCTCTTGAACTTGTAACCTAAGTGATAAAACTTCATATCACTTTTATGGGGATGGATTGAAAATATGGCAAGACATTTTGCTATATTTTTAGCTTTTACTATATATTTCTAGGTTTGATAATTTTCTAAAAAACAAGAATGATATTACGAATTTTTTAGCATTTACAATTCAGTTCCATTCAACTTTCTCTATGATTTATTATATGCTTGTGATGTTCAGAACATCATCCTATTCCGGGGGGGGGGGGGGGTTTGCACGCTTGAGTTGCAATATCCTCAAACCAATAACCTGCTCATACCATGCTGGTTTGATATATAACATCTATTAAAACAATTTTAGGGCGTGGTTATTTCATAAAGCTCGTCAGAGGTAATTGTTCAGTTAGTATGAGCTATTTCTTGTTTGGTTTAACACCAACTTCGATTCATTTAGGTTATTAAAGCAACAATGGTCAGTGCAGTTAGTGGTCACCATGAATATTCTTCAGTCCTCGCACAAAGGAAAAGATAAATTACATGAATTTTATGTGTTTAATTGTCATTATGTTTGGTTATTTCTCTACATTTTTTTCAGACTGCAAAAAATTCAAGGAAATGGTTGAAGAGGTCGCTGAATCTCAACGGAACACTGCTGGGGAAAGCCAAGAGGCCACTTCTACTGCAAATCTTCTAGAGAGGTTGAGTGTAGAGGAAAGCAAAGATGAGGAGAAAACCCAGCAAGAGGTGCCCATTTCAGCAGAGGAAGAAAGGGATGCAAAGAAGTCGGAGGAAAAAGAAGAGAAAAAAGAGGCGGAAAAACCAGATGCTGATAAATAGAGAAAAAAGCGTCTTTCTTTTCTTATGGGTGTGTTCCTATAGAGATGGTTGTTGTCAAGTGTTGCACAGAGTCATGCAAATATTATATATCGTTGAATTTTATGATATAAGGGCTCTGTGGTTGGATCTTGGATGTGTTGTCAAGGTGGTGAGATCAGACTTTAAATTAATGGGTGGTCAATGATATTTGCTCATACGGTCCATTCATTTTTTTTTTATATATTTGGTTTGCAGGTGACAAGGGTGTTTGATTTCTGGGTCTCCATTTGTAATATCAGGGTTTTGGATATTTGTTGGTTTAGCTTTGTTGAAGGGTCTTTTGGGAGCCTTTTCTTTTTTTAACGAGGTATCCTTCTTGATTGTTATTTATTTGTCATAATTATTCTGATTTATGTTCATTTTCTTCGGTTCTTCCTCATTTATTCGTGCTTGTTGTGCGTGTTTTGTGTGTGCGGCGTCATGTGGGGGTGACCGGGTGAGGGTTAAAAGGGCACTTTGTTAATAGATGACCTGGATGTTCACAAGGGGAATGTGGTAGATGAATCTAGAATGACCACTCTTGCCTTTCAGAGTGAGAGATGAAGCAAGTCAATTGAGATGAATAAAGTTTCTCTGTATTTTTGACATGGAGCGAAGTATTGGCATTGGGTGTTGCATGATTGCATCTCAGTTATGTATACGGTTTGAAAAATATTAATTTGTATATAAGAAAGGGCAAATTTTTAAACTATCCCTACTGTTTAGTTAAATGACAAAATGTACTCTTATTGTTTAATTGTCTTAAACAACTGCCATCACCATTAAATCATTATAGAATGGACGAAATGTTCCTTTTGCCCTTAAATTGTCTTCTGAATCTCCTTCAATCCTATTGCTGTTGCGGTTGTAGCATCACTGGCAATCCTCTTTGAGCTCCATGTCTCCACCGGCCGATCTATCCTAACGCAGCCTTATCTTTTTTATTTTTGCCCGCAACGGAGAGATGGAGGAAGAAAACCAGTTACTCCTCGGCGCCATGTCTCAACCTTTGTTTTTTAAAACCGTATCACTATGGTGTCATCTCCTGGAACTGGAACCCATTTGATTGTGCCATGTGGAATAGTTGCTGAAATTGATATTTATCATGTTCTGCAGTAAACCTTATCTCCTTCTCTGGCACATTTTTACATTCTTCAATTCTGCAACAAACATGAAAGTAACTGAGGAGAATTCCTTGTTTAAAGGCCATTTCCGTTGATGCCAAGCTCAATAAGACTTATTAGACATTTAGACTTTCTTCTCATTTTCTCAATGCTCCACAACTCTGAGTTCGTGGTTGACGGTTGTAATGGTCATGCTTGCCTTTGTTTGAGTTGACTCTGGTGGGTTAAATACTCCGTTGAACCCGGAGCTGCAGAAGCCTTTCCTACAAAATCAAATAATAACTCTGGCTTCTTTCATCATTTGAGTTCATGGAAGAAAAAAAACCCAGAGCTGCGGAATTGTGCCGTAATGTCAACATCATCCATAGACCCCCTCACTTTCTCTCTCTGTAAGCAGGAACAGAGACCTTCTGAGAGACAGATATGGTGCATTGAGAGAAAAAAAAACCCAGAGCTGCGGAATTGTGCCGTAATGTCAACATCATCCATAGACCTCCCTCACTTTCTCTCTCTGTAAGCAGGAACAGAGACCTTCTCAGAGAGAGAGAGAGAGACAGAGATATGGTGCATTGAGAGGAAGGGGATGGAGGTAATATTGGGTTTAAATAAACTTTAAACGTCACGTGATGTCATATGTGTATGGATTTTGACAGAATATTAATGGACACTAACGGCAGGGGTAGAGTTAGGAGTGGCAATGAGCCAAGCTTTTCACGAACTGCTCGAGCTCGGCTCGGTTCGGTTTCAACTGAGTTCGAGCTTGAGCCGAGCTCAAGCTTATGAATTTTTGACTCGAGCCAATTTCGAGCTCAAGGTTCTAACTCGAGCTCGAGCCTTGTAGAACAGTCTCGAGCCTGGTAGTATTCGGCTTGGCTCGGCTCGGATCCACCCCTAGGTAGAGCTAGTCAATTGTCATAAAAAGTAGGGGTGGTTTAAGGCAATAGTTAAATAGTAAGGGTACAATTTGTCAATTAGCTAAATAGTAGGGGTACTTTAAGAAATTTGCCCTATAAGAAATAATGAAGAAATATATTATAATTAATATTTGTTTCATATAATTTTATTTACATTAAATTCTTAAATATTTTGTAAACATTATTTTTATTTCTTTGTAAATTATAAATGTTATTTAATGTAATATAAAATATTATTTAACCATTTATAAAATATACAATCTTAATTTAAAAATATATCAAATCTATTAAGATTTTTAAGGTATATATCATATTAAAACCAAGGTTCAAAAAATCATTACGTATCGGGCCCTTCCCGATACGCCTCTACAGGGGTTGTATCGGTTCAGGGCCTGGTTTAGAGGGTAGCAGGGACTTAAATCGGCTCCTTTGAACAAAAAAAAAGAACTTAAAAAAGAAGGGTAGGTTTAAAGTATCGACATGTATCGACTGATACTTATAATTCTGGGATGGGCGTATCGGAGGTCTGACCGGTTCAGGGGTAGAGAAGACCTAAACCAGCCCCCTTGAACCGGTTGCAAAAAAAATAAAAAAAAACCATCTCCAAAGTGTGTATCAATTCGCCCGATACGCCCCTATCAGTGTATCGATAGTTTGAACCTTGCTTTGAACCTTGATTAAAACTATAAGTTTTAATTACTAAAATAATTATTATTCTTATTAGCATTTTAATTTCTATAATTTATTTAGATTAAAAATTATTTTTGATGTAAATGTGGATCTAATAGATTATTCATTTCATTAATGTTTTTAAAGTATTATTTTGAAGATTTCTTTTTAATTTTTAGTTTAGCATAATTAAAAATTATTATTTATTTGGATTGTGTGGAGACAATTAAGTAAATGTTATTTTACTTCAATTATTAGTATGTCATGGTAAGTTAGTCTAGTAGTTCAAGAGCATATTTTGAATGTGGGCAACCTGGGCTCAGTCACACTAGCTATCAACCTGGGTTCAAGAGCATATTTTGTATAGACTGGATGGAACTGTGGTAGAAGAAAAAAAGAACTATAAAATGGAGATTACCACCTTGTACTTTGGGAGTTTGGGGGTTAGTGACATTTGGATCCCCAAACTTTCAATTGTGACAAAGACCCCTAAACTTTTAGATTCCAACACTTTGCCCCTATGTTATTCCTCAAATTACCATTTTAATTTGTGGGATCATTTTGTCCTTTCTCTTACATATTTGTATAAACCCATAATTCATGTTGCTCACTCAAAGTTGGCAATAGAGAAATTCAGGGTTTCTCTTTCGTATATGTACAAGTGTACAACTATGAAGTTGGTCAAGGGTAAATATGACATTTTAAAATGCCTATTTTAATGATTGATTAATTATTTTCTATTGAATGTTCTGGTCAATATGATACTAATGAGTAATGAGAGAATTCATAAAAGGTGGCTTAAGACGCCACAATTTGAAAGTTGACATTTACAATCTTACATCTATACATCTTAAGTTCTTAATGTGTACTACTGTAATGTGGCCTAGTGGGAAGGGCCTTTACCTACATGCAAGTGGCCGATGAGCCCTTTCAGAAGTCGAGATAATTTTTATACACAACTTTAGGAGTTGAAGTTCAAATACTAGACAAATAAGCTTTAAATAGAATGTACATAGTGCGTACTGCGTAGCATATGCATCAGCTACACAAAGTAGGGAGAGAAATAAAACTTGTGTAGTGCGAACCGAGGTTCAACCATATTAGATGTACAAGATACATCTTAAGAAAGGTATCTGTTCACTTTTAACTGTCACAGCACAGAATACAAAAGGCGTTTGACATTATTTGGGACGCTATAAAAAATTTTCATCGACTATCTATCAAAGGTGAATGTGTAAAACTAACAAAAAATATATAATGAAAATAGGAAAGAAAAAAAAAAAAAAACAAAAGCGAAGAGCCAACGTTGCAGTCAATTACAATCCTGAAAACGGCTAAATATCACAAAAAAGTGAAAAGATGAACTATAGATCGTCTCGATTTTGAGAAATAACACTTTCCCACCCAAGCTCTGGCTTTTAATTAACACACAGTAAGTATCAATTATTTGTATCATTAAACACCAATCTATTGCTTCAACTTCCTAAGCTGTCAGAAAAGTTTAAAGGAAAAAACAAAATACAAACCAGAAACTGCCACAAGAGAAGGCATGTTTTTGTCTGCCAACCTGGGCAGCCAGGAGATAAATATCACATCTCGCCATTCAAATGCAAAATCATTTGTTATGTAACCACCATTACTGCTGAGACTACCATAATTACTCAACCAATCCACAGATTTTAATAAGGTTCCTTAAATACTACTGTACACTTGGATGGCAGTTCTGCAAAATGAGTGGTAGTCGGTGTGTGCGCACATTTAGGCAAAACCTGACTGAAATAAGCAGGCATCTCCACCATCCATCCATCGAGCGGGCTTCATCTGTTACAACAAAAACTTTACAAGGTAAATTCTCAGTACTGCTTTATGGTGACATGGCATCACTTGATGGAGTAAGCATCTCTTTTTCTGTTTCGTCTGATGTCAGCTTTGAAGAGTAGTCAACTACGGAATCACCTGAAAGATTTTAATATCAACTATCAAAATTTCAAATCGAGAAAAATATGATTCAAAGGAAGCATTGTTGAGCATTTATATTAAGTTAGTTCATTACTGATGCTAGAATCATTAGATCCCGGTTTTGGTGGTCTAAATCTCCTCATATCTGCAAGAGTTAAAACAAAATTATCAGAGAAGACCATACTTGAATACAAAAAATCATGAATACAATTAAACCAAGACTGTGCTATACCAATTTAGAAAACTTAAGGTTTGTTTAAATACTCAGACAAATAATGTTTCTTATCATCTGCAGAAAATTCATATGTTTCAAAAGTTTTTGTCCTACCCTATCTTTGATATTAGGTGCATATTTTGGTATACTTATTTATTTATATTGGTTAACAAGCATATGTATCTATTGGACATAGACAAGATTGTGTATCCAAACCTTCCAATTTATCTCAATGTACTTTATGTGCCTCCATGTTTAAGTCATGAAATCCATGGATAACAGAACAAGGTTCCAGACAGAAGGTCCTAAAACTTCTGTATGGCAAGTAACTGACCAAGTAATTTTTATTTATTTTTTGATCAATAACAGATTCATTAAATTCATTGAAATATCAAACTATTTACAGCAAGGAAGACAAAAACTCTTATCTTCCGGCTACAACTTAAACCCTCCAAAGAAAGAAAAAGAGAAAAAGAAACAAAAGAAACAATTAAGTTACAGCTTAGCCCAAAACATTGCTTCCCTTTCTATCCCTTGTTTAGCTAATCCATCAGCTAAAGAATTAGCTGATCTCTTAACCCAACTCATCCTGCACCAGCCACCTGAATTTCCTCTTCTCATTTCTGTAGTTCCATAAACCGTAGTTGTCTTTAATCAGCCACCCTATCACCACCTCCGAGTCCTACTTCAATTATGAGTTTCCTGACATTCATCTCCTTGGCTTTCTGAACTCCTTCCATAACTGCCAACATCTCAGCTCTAAGGGAATCCCCCACACCAATTGGGCCTGAGAATAGGGCAGAAATGACCCCGTTCTCATCCCTAAAAATACCTCCAATCCCTGATTGTCCCGGATTCCCCCTACGACTCCCATCAAAATTTAACTTTAAGAAGCCAGCAGGTGGGGGAGTCCAAGACATCCTTATTATTGGTTTGATCTAAGTGCAGTTTGCAATTTCACCCCACTTTCTCAAATCTTAACATGTCTTCCACTGTGTAGCCTGTAAATAGCTCTAGTGGTTTCAGCCACTGTACTGCCCTTATGTGGATCACAGCCTCAATTCTTCCACCCCTCTCTCATTTTCTGAGAAGATCCTAGTATTTCTTTCTTCCCATAATGTCCAGCATATTGCAGCCCTCAGACCTCTCCACATAGTCATTCCCCTTTTCATGTGCCACCTGAAAAAGGAAGGAGAAAATAGGCTCTTCAAGTCTGATGGAGGGTTCCACCTACACTCAAAGAGAGAAAAAGCCCACTCCCAAATTGACTTTGCAAATTGGCAAGACACCAGTAAGTGAAAACCAGTCTCCCCATCCGCTTTGCAAAGAACACATCAATGAGGTGACAAACAAGTATTGGGTCTCTTCTTTTGGAGCAAATCCCCAGTGTTGAATCTTTCCAAATAGGCTTCCCAACAAAAACTACCAACCCTAGGAGGAATCGGTCCACACAAACCTCACTAACCGGGAAAGGGGAGGTTGCAAGACTGGTGGACTGACAAAGGACTTTGAAGGAAGCACAAGAAAAAGAGCCCATGGGGGTAGGGGTCCAAATTCTAGAGTCCATCTTAGAAGGGTCCAAGAAAACATTATCAAGAAGTTCAAAGAGGCTCGAAATACTATCAAGGTCTGAGTCCCTCACAGCCCTCCTCAGACCTAGGTTCCACCCAAACCCCGAATTGGAAGAGGAAGGGGTGATGAAAGAAGAAACTATCTCATTTTTAAATTCAGAAAGAGCATACAAAGGAAACTGTTCCTTATGAGGAACATTCCCCACCCAAATTTGTTCCCAGAATTTTATGGAATTACCTAAATTCAAATCATACCTAACATGAGGGGAGAAGACTGGAAGCAAATCATTAATGGATTTCCAAGGTGAAGTGCTTGTGGTCCTAGCTTTGATTCCAGCATCCCATCCATTTTGCTTCAGCCCATGTATGCTTGCCACTATTCTAGCCCATAGCTTTTCCTGCTCCAGAGGGAACTTCCACAACCATTTCCCCAGAAGGGCCAAATTCCTCATCCCAATGTTCCCAAGCCCCAAACCCCCATAATTTTTACTTCTGTCACCACCTTCCAGCTAACCCTGTGGTTCCTCTTCTCCTCTCCCGGTTCCCAAAGGAAATCTCTCATCAACCTCTCCAACCTTCTACAAACCTTCCCTGGAATCTTAAACACTGAAAGAAAATAAATGGGTAAGTTTGCTAACGTGGCCTTGATCAGTGTAATCCAACCACCCAGAGAGAGAGAATTCTTTTTCCAAGAGACAAGTCTTTTTTCAAATCTTTCCACCACCGGGTTCCAAAAGCTCTCTCTCTTAGGATTATCACCTAGGGGCAACCCTAGATAGTTCAAAGGCCACCTTGATACTTCACACCCCAGTACTTCTGCACTCTCCCTTATCTCTCTCTCCTCCAGATTCACCCCCACTACACAACTCTTCCCAAAGTTCACCTTCAAATTTGACATTTGCTCAAATAGATGAATCACCAATTTCAGGTTCTTAATGAAGCTCACATTACCTCCTTCACAAAACAGGATCGTATCATCGACAAACTATAAGTGAGTAAGTGGGATGTCCTCCCTTCCAACCCTCCAACCTCTAATGAGACCCCTAGAGTCTGCCTTGTGGATTAGCTTCCCCAAAACATTAGTAACCGGTAAAAACAAAAAGGAGATAAGGGGTCTCCCTATCTTATACCCCTAATGGCTGGGAAGAAATTTACCACTGTCCCATTCACTAAGATGTAGCCTTTAGGCATCATGCTGCTAAATCACTAAGATGAATCCTTAACTTGACCTAAAATGAAGAGTATTCTAGTCTTTCTAAAGGGTACATGGATTTTAGTGAAGGTACCTTAACAATTGTCAAAAAAGGCACAAAAAGAAAGATTTTTTTAGACCTTAGTTAAGAGATTAGCTGAGTGGAAAATGAACTATATTTTGCTGGGGAGGGGGGATATCAACTCTTATCAAGTCCACCCTTGCCAACTTTCCAGTCAGTGTTTAGGATGCCCCAAGAGGTAGTGAGGAAAATTGAAAAAATCATTAGAGATTTTCTTTGGGAGTTAGGGGGAAGAAAGATCATCTGGTAAGATGGGAGAAGGTGGTGAAATTAAAGGCAAAAGGGGGTTTGGGAATGGTAATGCCAAGTTTGAATGGATTTGGAGGTTCCCCAAAGAGAATGAGAGGTTATGTCACAAAGCTGTTGCAAGTATTCATGGAATGTCAAGCAATGGATGGGATGCTGGTTGTCTTCGTAGAGCTACTCTAGCCGCTACTTGGAAGGCCATCCACGAGATTCTTCCTACTTTCCTTAATCACGCCAGGTACTCGATTTCCCTGACCCCATGGGGATTGTTTTGGCAGGGAGGGGACAAGGATTAATAGGGATCCCCAACCGGGGTTGGGGTTGGGGTCGGGGATGGGGAATTAGGTCCCCATACCGCCCCATCCCCGACTATATATATTAAAAATTATTCATATTAAATATATTAAAAATATTATTTATATTTTAAAATTTTTATTTCTTTTAAGTAAATTTATTTTCAAAAACACTATTAACTAAAAAATTTCACAAATTTGGGTCCTTGCAAGAATTTGTCCCCATCGAGGATGGAGGACAATTTTTATCCTCAACAGGAATCGGAGCCGAGGCTTTTATTCCAAAATCGAGGTCGGGGACGGGGAATATGATCCCGCCTTGTTGCCATTCCTAGGTATGACTTGGCTTCGGGTCAGAAAATTAGGTTTTGGGAGGATGTGTGGATTGGGGATATCCCTCTAGGTGAGAGCTCTCCTTCACGTTTCGCTCTTTCTAGCCTTAAGAGTAGACCTGTATCTGCTTTCTTTGGCTAGCATTCTCATCCTTCAAGGCTGAATTGGAACTTAGGCTTCAATGGGAACCTTAGAAAATCTGGAATTCCTAGAGTGTCTAAGTTGTTAGGTTTGTTGAATTCAATGGTCCTAGAGAAGGTGGTTTGAATTCTAGGGTTTGGGGCCTTAATCCTGATGGTTTGTTCTCAGGTAAGTCTTTCTTTAATTCCTTAGTGGCCACCTCTACCTCCCCTTCTCCTTTCCCAGTCAAGGAAGTTTGGAGTTTGGTGGTTTTCCATCCCCCCAAAAATTAGTGCTTTCTGTTGGGACATGTTTCATGGCTGTATTAATACCTTTGATTTGCTTCAAAGAAAAAGACCAAACTGGTGTTTGTCCCCCAGCTGGTGCTTCCTTTGTAAGTTAAATGGTGAGACCGTCTTTCATCTCTTAATCTCTTGTCCAGTTGTCCTTTTGTCAGCTTTATTTGAATTGGTTTTCTTCTCTCTTTAGTTGCAGATGATCTTCTCCTGATAGTTTGGAAGGATTGTTTAGCCCTACTATTTTTAGCTATACCAAAAGGAGGGGCAGGAATTTGGGGAGATGTACTAGAGCAGCGGTGCTTTGGACAGTTTGAGAGGAAAACAACTCAAGAATCTTTGAAGAAAAAGAAAGAAGGAAGCCTTGGTAAAAGTCATAACGCTAAGAGTGGCACATTGGGCAAAAAGTCAGAAACTTTTTTCAGACTTTGAGGTTGAGGATTTTTTCAGGGCCTGAGATGTAATTGCTGCATCATCATCCAGAAGACAAAAAACTGTTGAGTGGATACCCCGAATCTGTGGTTGGAAGTGAATTTTGATGGGAGTTGTGTGGGCAATCTGGGCCCCTCAGGCTCAAGCATGGGGGGTGGGGGTCTCATTAGGGATGAGGAAGGAAATATCACAGCCTTGTACTTGGGACCTGCTGAACAAGGTGGTGTGGTTTGACCAGAGCTACTGGCTGCAGTATATGGGGTTGAAAAGGCTAAAGATTTGGATATTGATAGACTGATCATTGAGGGTGATTCAAAAACTGTTGTGAACTAGCTGAAGAAGGGGGAGGGGGTGACATGGTATCTAAGGAATGATTTCAGGCGATTTAAATGGTTATCAAAAGACATGACAATCATAGTTAAATGGGTTAGGAGAACTGCCAACATTCTGGCAGATGGTTTAGCCAAGCAATGGGTGCAAAGAACTTGTTTGTATTGGGCTCAATTGTAATTCCTGGTTGGGTCAGCTTTTCTGAAGCTGTGTTTTTCTTTTTTCCACAACCTCTTGTTGTAGTTTTGCTTTCTATTATTAATGAAATCATTTCTGTGTTGCTGAACAAAAAAAAGACCTTTGTAGAATGGCTGTTCTGCGTTACCGTCTTTAGGTGGTGGTTAGTGTTAGAAAGGGGAGGAGGCTATTGTGTAGACTGTTTTTTTTTTTTTTCTTTCTTTCTTGTTTTTATTCTTGATTGATTCTGTTGTATTCTTTCTTTGATTCTTAATTATGTCCCTTTTGATCTGTGTGACAAATTCAAAGCTCAAAAGAAGTATAAAGACAATTAAGTCTAGCAAAGAGGGGTTCTAAATAACTGATTGTCTTCCATTAACAACTATTCTGTGTCTGATAGTGTTTCTGCTTCTCTGCTTGGGTTGTCTTGGGACTAAGGTCTGAGAAGAGGAATGGGGGACCACGAGTTTGATGAGATTTTGGCTTCTATAAACAACTAGTATGATGTTTTTTTCTTGACCTGACTAGGTATGGTTGTAGGATTTAGTCGGTTGTTCCAAGTGGAGTTTCCTCTTGTGCTTCTTTCTTCAGGACTTCATTATTGGGCTCTTATCCCTCTATAATGTATTCCTTTAAAATCAATTTAGCATTGTCCAATTCTTCCTGAAATTAGTGCCTTCTGTTGCAAAGTCATATACCTAAAGATTTTTCTTTGAAAAGAGGTAAGAGTCATATACCTAAAGATCAACACCACTGAAGCCCTCCTACTGAATATTGTATATGTCAACCAGCAGGAAAGAGAACAGTAAACTAAGAAAATAGAGAGAAGAAAGAGAGAAAGCACCAAGATTTAACATGATTTGGCTTGATAGCCTACACCCATGGGAAGAGAGGGAAAACATCCACTATGGGAATAAGAGATACAAGACTGACCTCTCTTATAGACTCACAACAAAATGTCCACACTCACTCAACCCCAATCCCACACAATCAATGGCTAAGATAAGCAAAAGATCAAATTATATCAGAATTTCACACAGGCCCCAACTTGGGTTGGGTCAGGCATGGGCTACCCAAGCCTAACCCAAGTTTAGGCCAGGCCCAGCCCGTAGCCCAAAAATTCAGGCCCAACACATGCAAAAAACTCTAGTTAGGTCGGGTTGGGTCAGGTTAGGCCCAACCAAGTTGCACCCTTATTCCAGGTCCAAAACGCTGCTAGGATTTTTCTACTTCAGAAGGACACCAACAATCTATATGTAGAGAAATCAATCTCGCAATATTTTTCTTCTGCATGCATTTTGGGAATATACCATTAGCAGTACAAGAATCTTGTACAGAGTACTAGGTGTTAGCTGGGTTGAATCCAGAGTTAGAAATACCAATCAACATATCCTCAGTGGTGACATGTGATTATGGTCAGAATATGCTAATGATATCATTTTAGTGGACTAAAGTAGGTAATGATGACGATGATGGTAGACTTCACAATATAGCATACATTTTAGCAAATAAGCATCACAAGCTGTACACATTATATGTACATTATGGGTGCAAGTCAAGCGGGTTGGACTGGGTTTATGGTCAACCCGGGCCTGGCCCTAAAATTTGGGCTTAAGGCCCGAGGCCAGACCAAGCCCAAGGTCAAGCCCGATTTTCCCAACCCGAGCCCAGCCTGCACTGTAATTTGATGAACTTGGGTTGGTCTCGGGTCCGGGATGGGCTTGGGTTGGTCAATGAACCAACTCTAAAATTATACATAAATTTATGTATATATGTATGCAACATATGTATATATATATATATATATATATGTGTGTGTGTGTGTGTGTAGTTGGGCCAGGCTCAGGTTGGGGTTGGGCTACCTATGGGCAAGGCCCAGGCCCGGCCCGAAAAAATAGGAAAGCCCGATTTCTTGGGCCCAAGGACCAAAAATCCAAGCCCAGCCAGTGTAAAATTTCGGGCTGGGCTGGTTCGGGCTCGGGTTGGGCCCGCCCAAGTTGCACCCCTAATGTACATAATTACATATATAACTTGAAGCTGGAATTAAATTTGCATACCTAGAGATTGATGTAGGCCTTTGAGAGCGTCGAAGTTCTTGTATGTATAGCCAACAAAACTCAAATCTTTAGGAGTTAATAGCATCTGTTGATAAAATTACAGAATACACATTAGACAACCTACAATAACGAAGGGAGAAGTTTGAGAATGAAAGAATGTTTGGAGCACAGGGAAATACACTTGGACATTCTCCTTTTTATCTGTACATTTTACCTCAGTAAAGTTTCTTTACTCATAAAAAGAGTAACAGTATTCCAAGAAAAATAAGATTAAAAACAAGTATAGTTCGGTGAATATATAAGAACCAAATGGCATAACTTTACACAATAATATTAATCAATTTTTTGCAAAAAAGAATGGTGACAACTCTATACGGGTTGTTATATCTGTTCTAGTTAGGCCATGTTTGGGAGTGCTTAAAAATAAGTGCTTATTTGGGCCATTAAGCACTTATTGGTATTTGGGAAATAAGTCCGAAATAAGTGCTTATTTTAAAAATAAGAGCTTATTTTTTAACCCCTAATCTCCAGCTTTTTTTTAAGTGCTTATATAATAAGCACTTGATCATTTTTTTCTTCCAAAATTATCCCTAGTTGAATTTTATAAAGGTACTTTTATGAAAGCACTTTTAAGAAAGTACTTTTATGAAAGCATTTTTACAAAAGCACTTTTACGTAAAAGTGCTTTCATAAAAGTACTTTCATAAAAAGTGTTTTTATAAAAATAATTTATTAAAAGTGCTTTCAAAGGGTATATTTTGAAAATTTGAAAGAAAATGAAGGGAAAAAGTAAAAAATGCTTATTAGAGAAAAAGACTACCCAACACCCAATATAAAATAAGTGCTTATTATGAAAATGTTGGGTGCCAAATGCAAATAAGTGCTTATTCGAATAAGCACTTGTTCTTAAGTACTTATTCAGTAAGCACTTATTTTTAACTTAAGCACTCCCAAACATGGCCTTAGAATGCACGTCATGTTCTACAACCAAAATCACCTAAATAACACTTGACAGAGAAAATCTGTCTCTAGATATAATGATATACAATGCTGTGTTTGCCATAAACTGACTCTGGTTACCTAAATCACCATTCACAATCAACAACCACCAAATTTTCTAGATTAAACATGCATAAGACATGATAAGTAGAACTTCTAGTCAAGACCACAAGAAGATTTATAATCAATAAATACATACCTAAATGAGAAAATGTACATATTTTTAGAGTAATATATACTGGAAAGGAAGCAAAGCTTTCAGGTTTTGAAGCCTGCTAACATGACACTGAAAATTCAATGGGAAAGGAGAACGGAAAATGGGCTAGCTGACCGTCAATTAAGCAAGGGGTGCATAGGGATAACCTTTTCTGGGCTAATCTGCAACTTTTTTGGTATTTTGAGGTTGCACCTCATGCCTCTATGTGGGAAGCTTATTGTATCACTTGTTTTTGATATGCTTTAACAAAACTTCTTCTTTACTTATCAAAAAAAAAAAGGTTTGAAGTCTGCTAACCCCACTATAGTGCCAAGAAAAAAACATCCCAAGGGTACAATTGAGCAAGCTATCTATGATTAATACTTTTTTTTAGTCAATTTCAATATATATGCTTGTGAATGCTCCCTTATTTGAGGATGATTACAATTTAATCCAATGGGAGTCTAGCATCCAAGTTATATGCCTATAATTTTTACTGTAGCTTTTTATAGGTAAAAAAGATTTTCATTTACATATAATGTAAGGAATTACATAAACATTGCAAAAAGAAGGATCAACTTACTATAAGTAGCATCTGAAACTAAAATATGGCATACACCAAGTACATATCAACAAACTGAGCCCCGTCTCTCCCCAAAAAAGAAAGCAAAGCATAAATAATTACTATCCCATAATCTCATCCCACAGGTTAATTGACATTAATTTGGCCCATGTCCTTGCTGTTTTAGGACCAATATCCAGTCTAAGATAAGAGATCAAATATCCTACAAATTCTTTGGAGCACTCTCAATTTATTCTTAAAAAAAAACTTCTCTTTCTCTCCTTTAATAGCCTAAAGACCACAAGAAGAGTAAAGAATTCCACCCTTTTCTTCAACCCAATTCATAGTCAATGCCAAATGATGAGCAGAAAGGGTTGACACTATTAAAATCAAGATTTAGTAAATCATGACACAAATTTTATCAACATCTATGGGCATTTTCCCTGCCAGACTTGTTAATATCATTTTTATTCTAGTATTAATTCATTCCAATCATGTCCAGAAGAATGGGTATGCATATATGTGCCATTCAAGCAAAAATGATAGCAAAATATCATTTAAGTTACATAAATATCATGATATTTTTCAGTCTGTTATGATCTGCCCAGTATACTTGCATATTAGTAATGTTCCACTAAAACACTGTTGAAACTCCTTAAGCTGATTGACAACCCTTTTTTCTTCATTTAAAGTTTAATGATTAGAATGGATAGATTCATCAGAAGGTTGATATTATAAATATCAGAAAAAATGTATGATCAAAATCAAAATGGCAGTACCCCAAATGTAGAAACATAGATAAGAAAAGAACGATCCTTTTTATACTGGTTAGTGGTTACATACCTTACGAGAGGGTCCAGAACTAGTTCTTGCCGGTGGTGGAGGATCCACCTAAAACAACATCCACATTAGCTCTCTCATTAGTAAAGAAATTTACATGGACATCACATTGAACATGAGAGAAGCATCTTATAGATCACAAAATGAAAGAGAATGAAGGAAAAGATTAGCATAATCCAAATATAGTACAAGAATAATGAAAGCATGTGGTAATGTAACTGTGTTTAAATGGAAAATTACAAAACCCAACATAAACAAGGGTAACTGAGGAATTTTGTTGCATCGTACTTCATCAAACTTCATGAAATTTTGTGTGTCAAGTTCCCCATTGATCTCTGGTTTAAATGCTGCATCCATTTCATAGAGTTTGTCCCATACGACATCTTTGAACCAAGGATGAGCCTGAAGTACACAAAATGCAATAAATAGTTAAATATATGATCCAACAAATAACCAAAAGCAATAAATAAACACAATATATTGAACACCATACTTTTATTTGGTCAGGCCCTCCTGTACCTAGCCTATGTTCAACATCACATAGTAACCTACAAATAAGATCCTTTGCCTCTGGTGACAACCTTGCCTCATCTGGAAATTTTAAGTGATTTCTCCAGTGCACAATCTGGCAATCATCAATCAACGCTATGTCAAGCAAGCATTGTTCTTCATCAACTTAAAACAAAGATAGGTTATGATAGCCTATAACCACACAATGAACAGACATACTATTAAAATTGTAACAGAAGTAGAAAATGCAATAAAAAGAGAGCATATTTGTGTACAAAATCAATAAATTTTACAATTTGGTATAATCAGAATAAACAATGTTTAATGAGTTCAATCAATTATCGAAAAGAGAGGCAAATGATTCATAATAGAGAAGGGAAAAAGATGAAAATTGGGTGGGGTGGGGGGGGGGGTGGGGGCAAATGACACAAAAGTGGGGCACAGCCAAAACAAAACCTCCAAAGATGCTCTTAATATGTGTAGCCCAATGGAAAGACAAAAAAATTGAGCCTAAAGAAACACCATAGCCTCAAAAAGACTATTCAACCAATGAAATAAATCCCAAGTTCCCAATATCAGTACCTATCAACACTGAATCACATTCTGTACTCTCACTTGGGAGAGTTAAGTTGTTACTGATAAAAAAAACAACACCGAAAACCACAAACCCAGAGACGGTGCCCACAACCAAAGCCCCAGCCTAACCCACAAGTTAGTTTTAACTGGTTCACTCTCTGTCTCCCCTCCCTCTTACTCCTTAACTTTTTTTTGGTAATCAATCCTTACCCTAACTTACTGCAATCTCCTTTTGCCTGTTCTGCCTCCATACTATTCAGTAATTCATCCTCCTAAACCACCCATCTCCTTAATATATTATTCATGCTAAACCCATTGAATTCATCCATCATTTCTAACTATTGAACTACATGAATAGATATCAACGCAGGATTTGCAGAAGCCTTTGAAAGTTACTTTAAAAATCTCTTCAGTGACCTGTGTAGGAAGAGACCAAAGCTGAATGGTCTACAGTTTGATTCACTCTCAGATCAGAAGGCCTTGGAATTAGAAAAACCCTTTTCTGAAGAGAAGGTTAAGGAGGCCATTGGCAGCTTGGAAGGGGAAAAGGCCCCCAGGCCAGATGGGTTTTCTATCCTTTTCTTTAAGAGGTTCTGGGAGCTAATTAAACCATATCTGCTGAAGATGCTAGAAGAGTTTCATGAGTCAGCTGCTCTAGAGAGAAGTCTAAATGTGACGTTCTTGTCTCTAATACCCAAGAAATCTGGAGCTAAAGAGTTGAAAGATTTCAGGCCAATAAGTTTGATTATTAGTGTGTATAAAATCTTAGCCAAAATCCTAGCAACTAGGCTAAGAGGAGTCATGGACTCTTTGATTTCTATCTACCAAGGGGCTTTTGTCTATGACAAGCAAATTCATGGCGGAATTCTTATAGCCAATGAGTTGACTCTAGGAAAAGAAGCGGAAATTCAGGACTGGTGTGCAAATTAGACTTAGAAAAAGCCTATGATCATGTAAATTGGGCTTTTTTAGACTGATGTATGTTAGAAAGAATGCATTTTGGTTCAAAATGGAGAAACTGGATAAAAGTCTGCATTTCCACTCCAAGGTTCTCAATCTTGCTAAATGGGACATCAAAAGGAAATTTCAACAGCTCAAGAGGGTTGAGACAAGGCAATCCTCTATCACCGTTGCTCTTCCTATTGGTGATGGAAGGTCTCAGCAAGATGGTGGGCAGGGCCTCAGATCTGAATCTCTTAGAGGGTTTTGAAGTAAGTCCTAACGGTACAAAAATCTCCATCCTACAATATGCAGAAGACACACTCCTTTTCTGTAGTGCTTCAGAAGACCAAATCCTTAATCTGAAGTGTTTAGTGCTTACTATTTTGGTTCAAGATAATCTCAGGACTGAAGGTGAATTTAGCAAAAAGTGAACTATTAGCGGTGGGAGAAGTGCCTAACATTCATATTTTGGCTAATCTATTGGGATGCAAAGTGGGTAAATTGGCTTCATGGAAGGCATGATTACACTCATCAAAAGTGTGCTAGCTAGTCTCCCAACTTACTTTATGAGCCTCTTTCCCATTCCTTCAGAGTTAGCGAAGGAAATGGAAAAAAAAAAAAAGATGAAAACTTTTCTTTGGAAAGGCTGGAAAGACTACCACAAGTACCATTTGGTGAGCTGGGAACATATCTGCAAGCCCCAATCATTGGGGGGGGGGGGTTGGGAATAAGAAACCTAAAGCTTTTCAACCTTTCCCTATTGGGAAGCTGGTTGTGGAGGTTCTCAACTGAACCAAACAAACTGTGGAGGAAGGTGATTGAGGAGAAATATGGCTCAAGGAACAATGGGTGGGATGCTGTTATTCCCCTCAGTACTTACAGTTGTGGGGTGTGGAAAGTAATTTGTAAAGCTTATAGGCAGTTCAGTAGGTGCACCAAATTTAAAGTGGGAAATGGAAGAAAAACCAGGTTCTGGTCAGACCAGTGGGCTGGTGACTGCACTCTAAAAGAGTTGTTCCTGGCCTTGTATAATATTGCTGTAGATAAGGAGGCTTTAGTGGCTGATTCTTTCTTGTTTCAGGAAGGCAGACTAGTTTGGGTTCCTCTCTTTAGGAGAAGTTTTAATGACTGGGAAATCCAGCAGGTGGCAGAGTTTCTTAATCTGTTACAAGACCAACAACTAAATGTCCAGATGCAAGACTCAAGAGTTTGGAAATGGTCAAAATCAGGAGAATACTCAGTCAAATCTTTCTACAATTTTGTAGTGGGGAGATCTGAAGCCCCTTTCCCTAGTCAAATGCAATTTGGGAGAGTTTGGCTTCTCTAAAAGTCAAGTTTTTTGTATGGGTGACAGTTCTGGACAAGTGTTTGTCCAAAGAAATGCTGCTGAAAAAAGGTTTCTTTTTGCCAGATTGGAGGTGCTGTTTT
The DNA here is from genome assembly GCF_055504915.1 of Nelumbo nucifera. NCBI lineage: Eukaryota > Viridiplantae > Streptophyta > Magnoliopsida > Proteales > Nelumbonaceae > Nelumbo > Nelumbo nucifera. The sequence continues at coordinate 3,637,828 of NC_142654.1, forward strand.
TGCAATGAGCAAGTAGAATCATCCGGGCACCTCTTCCTTCACTGCAAGTTTAGTTCTGCAGTTTGGTCTCACTTCTTCAAATCTCTGAATCTAAGTTGGTTTATGCCAGCCTCAGTTAGAGCTCTGTTTGAGGAATGGCATATTCAGGGAATGTCTTAAAAAGGAAAATTATGCTGGAATTCCATCCCTTTGGCAGTGCTGTGGGCTGCGTGGTCAGAAAGGAACAATAGGATTTTTGAAAAAAAAAATCTTCTACTGAAGCGAAGGTCATTAACTTGGCAATAGAGGTTTTGAAAAGTTGGATGTCTATACATACTGCTTTTAAAGATAGTATTTCTGATCATACTTTTTTGAGGATGGCCTTCTTTTGTACATCTACTCAATGTACACAGGACCTATTATTAATACAATCGTACTTTACCTTTTCTAAAAAAAAAATTCTTGCATTCTGCTCTTCCAACACCAACCATAAATGCCTTCCCACACATTTTACATGAACTTTCCCATTCTCTTTGGAGAAGGGAGAAGAGATGTGCTCCCAAAATCCAACAAAAAAAAAAAAGGATCAGGAGATTAGCAAATGATAAGCTCATATCTTCACACAGAAGTGCTCATGTGTAACAACAAAGGCATGGTAAAAGGAAAAAGTGGCTCAAAGAGCCCACCGTCCAGCCCTTCTAACCAGAATTGTCTGTCTTTAGAATTTAGATACAGGCCCTGGTAGAAATCCCTAGGTGTGTTCTTGCCATCTCAAATTCATCAACAAAAAGGGTGTGACATTGTGATAATTGGATGCTCAGAGCTCACCTTTTCCAAGAATAAAAGAGGCTCACGAGACCTTTTTTATCAATAATTAAACATTTTATTAGAGCGAACCAAAGTGTACAAATTACATACATCCATAGGAAAGATAAAAAAGCTTTTATCACCTTAATCAAACTTTATTTTACAATTGCGCCCACAAAATATGCTCCCTCCCAGCCCTTTCTTGGCTAAACCATACTGTTAGCTGTCCTTTTAACGCATTGGAATCTCACTTTCATTTCTCTAGTCAGCCATAAGAGCTTTTTTAGCTTGTTTCTATACTGCCAAAATGCTGCCTCCCCATTCTGTAGCCAATCCATCACCAACTTTCAATTTCCCTCCACAATTAGTCATTCTTTCCCTTTGGGGACCCCTTCCATAACAACCATGACCTCCACCCTTAGAGAATCACTCACTCCAATAGGTGCTGAAAATAATGCCACTATAAGGCTATAAGCCCTTTCACATCCCTAAATATGCCAGTCTTTTTTCTTTTCTTTTTTTTTTTTTTTTTGTAGAAGTTCCAGCCACCTCTCTCCACTTCCTCATGATGCACTATATTGAAATAGTTGACAAACTCTCCAAGGGCGCCCAATGGGCCACTCTAATAGTGATGGATTCTACTATTGCTTCTAGAGTTCTTTGTTTCTCTTTGAAAATTCGAGAATTTCTTTCCTCCCATACTATCCACATTATTGCAGCTTTAGTACATTTGCACATGATCCTTGCCCACTTCTTTGGCCGGCTGAAAACTAAGGGTGCAAAAAGATCTAACATGTTAGAAGGAGTCATCCACCCGCAACCAAATAGGGAAAGAAACCAATCCCAAATATAAGAAACAAAAGGACAGGAGATTAGCAAGTGATAGCATGTCCCACCATTAGCTTTGCAAAGTATACACTACAAGTAAGAAGGGCAACACTTAGGTCTCTTTTTCTGTAGTAGGTCAGAAATGTTAACCTTCCAATAGAAGACATCCCAGAAGAAAGCACCAACTCTAGGAGAAAATTAGTCTACACCAACTCTAGGAGGCACAAGAGAAGAGGCCAGAAGAGAAGGGAGTCCAAAAACTAGAGTCAGAGTTGAGAGGGATTCAGAAACACCTCATCAAGAATGTGAAGGAGACTATACACAATTGAAATTTCAGATTCCCATTAGACAAACTTAACCCCACCTATCCAGGGTCTTGAAAGGTTGGACTAGATACGGATCTAACCCTTGATGTTATCGCACAAAGTAGTTGCCATCAGACTCAAAATCGTATTCTCATGCTTGTTAGACTTGTACATGAATCTTCTTTGTCTCCGTGCCCAATTTATGTAGAATTCCTTCAGATAAAACACGGCCAGAAATTGACATATTTATTCATATGCTACAAGGACCAAGGTCCAATAAACCATTACAAGAGAAGAAAAACAAAGAGTTGGGGAAACAGTCATATGGCTACTTTCATCATGTTAAAGCAATCAACTCTCATGGCCATTTTTTTTCACTAATTGTCTGTAGACCAGTAAAGTTGCTTTGGGGTCTAAAGATTGTTGTTTCTCCACCCAAGATTCTATGATGACCTAACCATGTCTAAGATGATGATGATAGAACAACAACAATAAAAGATACCAACGTTTTCCATTAAATGACCTTACGACTAAATCTAACAATGTCTAAGATCATAACAATAAGAAAAAAGATAACTAGAGGGAAGAAAATCTAACAACACATCTGCTAATGCTCTTGCTTGTCCAAATTAAGCTGCTGAATTTGTATTGTAAATTTTCCATTACACACACAGTAGTCAAAGGAGAATCTTGCTTGCATTTTAGAAAGAAAGAGAACAATTTAGTTGGTTTAATCTATGCAAAATAAAAAAAAAAAAAACAATAGAAAAAAGAAATCCATCAGGAAGAGAATTGAGAGGTAAAAATTGGGTAGATAGTATTTTCTTGTGGAGGAAACAGAAAAAATAAACAAAACAAACAAAATTAGGATGCTAAATTTCTAGTCACCAGAAAGTATAGAATAATTAGAAAAAAAAGTCCACTTGATTTGACCAAGAATGAAGAGAGAATGATGAAGGTTCTTTTTTGGCCCTTGTTGCACTGAACTCTTCTAAAACCCGAAGAGAAACTAGGAAATCTGTTTGTTCCATTGGCTTTTCATTCTAATCTTTTTATTTGTCCCACAATTACCCAAGTGACCTTCCCATATGCTTTAAACTTTGAAAAAAACATAAAACAATCTTTTTTTTTTCGGTATCAAATCAAATAACTCAATTGTAACAGGTTTTTGAGGCTTATGCTTCTTTCTGACAAAGACTTAAGCCTCGAACCAAAGTTATGAGGTTTAAACCTTGAGGCAAAACCTGTAAGCCTTTTAAAAACATGCATAGATCTCATCTTCAAAATACAATGGTTAAATACAATATCAAAAGAATCCGCTCCATGTTTTTACCTTCCTGCAAGTGGTTATTGGGTCATCAGCATAAAATGGAGGATAACCAACAAGCATCTCATACATTATTGCACCTAGTGACCACCTGCAGTCAGTCCACTGCATAAGAGTACATAAAAATGGAAATTGCTGTAAACTTTCCCATGTTTTTCAAGAACAAGTTATTTCTACATAGATACCGCAGAAACTACATGATCAGGCAACCAAATTAAAACAAAAACAAATAATAGGTCCAGTTATTTATGCCTAAAGTACTAGCCAATTCCTTTATTTTTGGAAATTAAATACTAGCTGACTAAATTTTTAGCTTGTACAGAAGAATGATAACACAACATCCAAAGAGACTAGGGATCTGTATCCTAGTCCTTGGATAAAATTCCACCTACAGATATCTAACAAGTGATCACTGACTACTGATTTTTTGGGGCTGAAAACAAGATCAAAAAGAGGTTTATTTATTGTTTTGATCAGTAAGACATCAAATAGTGTTTTTGAATCATAAGACAGTACGCAGAAAAACAACATAGACAATGCTAAGAAATAAGCCTCAGCTGACCTTAAATTAGCCCCAGTTACTACACCTCGGAAAGCAGATAAAACTATACACAGGGTATCTTTCAATTGTAGCTTATCGATACAAATTATCCCTGTTTGTCCCATCCCCTGCAAATGCATTATACACCTTCTGAGTACTCATCTTTGGGCCCATTTAAATGAGATGCACAGAGCAGACCCCAAAATCCAAGGTTTCCTAATCTAAATATGCATTTATCAATTTCCTGCCCTTTTGGTATTTGTATTTGGCAATGGTTCTCTTCTCTTTTTGGGTGCAGATGGATCTCTCTAAAGGATGTAGTAAGTTTATTCAGTTCAGCTTTCTTCAGTTGCCTAGAAGAAGAGGGAAAATAATGTGGTGGTACACAAGGGTAGCATTTTTTTTAATTGGTTACTTTAAATTTTAGTAATTAAAATAAAGTGTAAATATATACAACTGCCATTCAGCCCAAAGCTAATAGAATTGCAAATTTGTTTTACATACACAGGAGCTTTGTGGTAAACATTACCCCAATTTATACATTCCATATCATTACTCCCAAATAGGGATGGCAATTTCCCCCGTAAAACCGGGGCCCCGCCCCACCCTGAATGGGGCGGGTTTTCCCCAACCCTAAACAAGGACGGGGCGGGGACGGGGAAAATAATTTTTCCCCGAACCGGGTATGGAGAGGGACAGGTTTTGTATATAATTCCCCGAACTCGCCCCGAACCCAAAGGTAAATTAGTAAAATATCTCTAGGTTTAATATTGATATTTAAAATATCTCTAAGTTTTCCCTAAATTTTTTAAAATCCTAGGATCCCATAATTTTATTTTTGAATTACCCCTAAAGTATTATAACTCAATTCTAAAATACCCCCAAATTCCTATATCCTATGTATAAATTGTCCATAAAATAGATAATTTTTAAGTAATTGCCTTGGAGCGGGGAAAATTCGGGGATTCCCCGTCCCCGATGGGGAATGGATGCCCCACCCCGCCACCGGGGACGGGGCGGGTACGAGGCAAGGTGTTGTGACTTCAAGGCGGGGACGGGGAGGGGGTGCCCCGCCCCGTTGCCATTCCTACTCCCAAAATAATTGATTTCTATTTATACCCTCCTTGGCGGAAAGAAATGCAATGATCTTTTAAAGGGAAAGATTCTTTAAAAAAATCATCAAAAAGTTTTGGAGGGAAAGATAGAAGTAAAGAAAACATCATAGAGAGCATTATGGTCAAAGTGATATATTGGGTTAAAACCATGAAATTGGTTGCCACTTCCTCATGGATGATATATGTAGAGGATGACACGATGTGCCTGGGATTTTGTATGTACAAAGTTTGAGACAAATGCAGTGGATTCCTCTTAGATCATAAAGCTTAACTTTGACGGGTGCTGTATTGGTAACCCAGATGCTTCAAGCATAGGGGATTTTGTTTTTTTGCTACATCAAGCGTAGGGGGATTAAGAAATGCACATGGTGTTATACTGTCATATAGTGATGTTCTCAGGTCCAGCTGGTTGCAGGAGCTCAATAAGGGCAGAAATGTTGGCAGTATTGCAAGCATTGGAGGCTAGAGAATTAAACCTAAGAGGTGTGGTGATAGAGGGAGGTTCTAAAGTGGTGGTAGAATGGCTGGCAATAGTCAAGGCTTGTGGAGATATAGTTTCATAATGAAGGAAACCAGACATTTAGCAAGGAAATAGTGTCAAACGTTTTTTGGGTAAGGAGATCAGAAAATGGTTTGGCCAATGGACTTGCCAAACAAAGGGTAAACATAAAGTAGTTATTCTGGGCTGCACTGTAATACATAATTTTTTGGGGAAGGATGGGTAGTAATCACTAGCCTATATTTGGGAGGCATGATACATTGTATATATAATGTTCTTTTGTTCAAATCACAACTTTTTACAGTTACTCATAAAAAAGTAATAGATACTGAAGATAATAATAATAACTTGAACCAACACTGGTATTTTCAATAAACGAACCAATCACACTCCATTCCATAGCCTTTCTTCAACAGTACTTCGGGAGCAATATAGTCTGGTGTGCCAACTGTTGAAAATGCCTGAAAATACAAAAGCAAAAGCCTCTTGGTATTATAAAAAGTGCATCTGAAAGCTTAATAACTCCTCTATCATCAAGTAAAAGGATGCTCAGTAACTGCTGCATAATACTGAAAATAAGTTGATAGATAGATAGATGGATATGCATGTATTATATTTATTGTACAAAGAAGCAAGGAGATATTGTCGGAGTTGAACTGGTATATTTGGAGTTGTACCATAACAAATGCTTGTTCTTTCTCAAGTCATAATGGTCCTTTGATGATATCACAATCCAGGGCAAAGAAGTAAAAATCTCCATTTGTGTTAGGAAAAAGATCAACAAACTCTTAATTAGTACGAATGATCAGGTGCATCTACTGAATCCTGATAATCAATTTGCAACTAAGAAGTCTAAGATTGATGATCAAGATATACCCCAAAACTAACCACTTTATCTTTGACCAATCATCTATGATGGGAAAGAAATAGAAGATTGCCCATAGAATTAGAGCAAGATGGTTGGAGTAAAGTGAATCTGGTGTGTTGTTTGACTGGTATAGGAAATTTTTACGAGACAGCTATAAGAACAACATTGAGATATGGGACAGACTGCCGGGCAAACAAGAAACAACATGTTCAAATCTGATTTTAGGCTTGTAGCTAAGATGAGCTTGCCAACAAAGATTTTTTTTTTTTTGATAACTGAAATAATTTTATTAATCAGCAATAGACAATAGTACAAAGTCCCCAAAGAAAGGCACGAGTTGCAACTTCTCCGGGCTAGTTAAGTACAGATTTCCAAATTAATAACAACTTACAAAGAAGCACAAAAAAGATCTTCCCTAGAAACCCCCTGTTTGGCTAAAGCATCAGCCAAAGAATTAGCAGACCTACTAACCCATTTTACCTCAACTCTCATATTGCTGGTTAACCACTTTACTTTTTTGATGAGATCTTTGTAGCCCCAAATGGTGGTATCCAAGTTTAGGAGCCACCTTGTTACCACCTAAGAGTCCCCTTCAACTAGGAGATGCTCCACCCCAAGCTGGTTGGAAATCTGAATTCCTTGTACTGCAGCAAGGATTTCTACCCTTGTGGAATCCCCCACTCCCACCGGTCCTGAGAATAGGGAAATTATGTTGCTGTCCTTATTTCTCAGGATACCCCCTATACCTGAAGGCTGGGGGTTGCCTTGGCTGCTTCCATCAAAGTTCAGCTTGATGACACCTTCCAAAGGCGGAACCCATTCTGACAGAATTCTATCCTTCTTTGTTGAAGTGTTAGCTATTACTAGCCAATTCCTCCACAAGTCATCAATGATATCCACAGTTTTCAGCCAATGGATTGCTCTTGTTAGGATACAATCCTTCATTTCATCTAACCCTCTTTCCTTCTCTAAGAAAATTCTTGCATTCCTTTCCTCCCAAAGAGTCCACAGAGTGGCTGCCCTGACACATTTCCACATGACCTTACCTCTTCTAGTGTGCCAAACAAAGACAGATGGGTTGAATAACAAGCTTAAATCAGAAGGCATAGTCCACCTACCTCCAAATAAACAAAGGCTCCACCTCTATATAGCTGTAGCAAAGGAACAGGAGATCAGCAAATGGAAACAGTCCTCATTCTCGGCCTTACACAAGGAACACCAATTTGGGGAAAGACAAAGCGAGGGTCTCTCTTTCTGTAAGTTTTCCAAAGTATTGATTTTCCCATAGAAGACTTCCCAGCAGAATACAACAATTTTTGGGGGAATAGGTCGCGCCCAGACTTCTTTGATAGGGAATCCTTGGGAAATGAGGTTAGAACTGAGGGATTTTAGAAAAGAAAAGCAACTAAAAGTACCTTTTGGAAGAGGAGCCCAAACCCTTTGATCATAAGAAGTGGGGTCCAAGCAAACAGATTCTAGTAAATGAATTAGCTCAATAACACAACTCGACTCACCATCCCTTAATCCTCTATGAAACCCAAAGTCCTAGTTTAAAGATAAGGGGTTTAACGGGCTCGGGAGAAAAGTTGCGATTAGCTCATGTTTGTGAAGGGAAGGGAATAGAGCGAGGGGAAACAATCTTTGAGGGGTTGAGTACCCACCCAAATATCCTCCCAGAACAGAATAGCATTACCAGAACAAGCATCATACCTGATGAATCTGAGGAAGCGAGGGAGAATACCATGTATAGCCTTCCAAGGTGTAGTAAGGGTAGCTCGGTGAGATATCCTGGAATCCCAACCATTTCCTACACAACCATGAATGCTTGCCACCACCTCATGCCATAATCTCTCTCTCTCTCTCTCTCTCTCGGGGCCATCTCCATAGCCACTTCCCTAGAAGGGCTACATTCTTCAGCACTAAGTTCCCTATCCCTAAACCCCCTTCTTCCTTTGGTTTGTTAACTATCTCCCATTTGATCAAGTGATCTTTTTTCACCTCTCTTGGTTCCCATAGAAAGTCCCTCATTCTCTTCTCCAGTTTCTTAGCCTCCTTTGGAGGAACCCTGCACACTGAAAGGAAGTAGGTTGGAAGGTTGGCAAGTGTAGCCTTAATTAAAGTCAGCCTACCCCCTATTGAAATGTAATTCTTTTTCCAAGCCGCCAAGCACTTATCAAATTTCTCCACAATAGGGGCCCAAAAACTACTTTCTTTAGGGTTGGCTCCTAAGGGTAGCCCTAAGTATGTCAAAGGCCAAGAAGAAATATTGCAACCTAAGCATTCTGCAATGGATTCAATCTCCCTATTCAACAAGTTTATTCCAGCCACACAACTTTTATCAAAATTTACCTTCAAGTTGGAGACCCTCTCAAAGTACTTATTAAAATCTTAAGGTTCTCCACTTTGCTCAACTCATTCCCTTCACAGAAAATTACAATATCATCAGCAAACTGAAGGTGAGTTACTGGAATGCCTCTGCTCCCTATTCTCCATCCCTTTATTTGGCCCTCCTCATCTGCTTTGGAGATCATCCTACTAAAGACATCAACAACAAGTGTAAAGAGGAAAGGGGAGAGTGGATCCCCTTGTCTTAAGCCTCTATTGGCTGGAAAAAAGTCCTTAACCACCCCATTCACCAACACTGAATAACGACAAGAGTTTAAGCATCCTCTAATCCAATTACACCATTTATCCCCAAATCCACGTCTTCTTGACATCTCCAGTAGGAAACTCCAATCCACTAAGTCATAGGCTTTCTCCAAGTCCAGTTTGCAAACAAATCCTTTCCTGCCCGATCTCCTTATCTCTTCCACACTCTCGTTTGCAATAAGGATCTGATCTGTAATTTGTCTATCCTGTATAAAGGCTCCATCTGCTTGGCTAATGAGAGAGGGGAGAACTGCTTTGATCCTCCTAGAGAGCACTTTTGCCAGAATCCTATAGATGCTTGTCACCAGGCTAACTGGCCGAAAATCTTTGGGGTATCTGGCATCATTCTTTTTGAGAATTAAGGCTATAAAGGTGGCATTGATTCCAAGACTCACAAAATGTTTATCCTCAAATTCTCTAAATACTCCAATTAAGTCTTCTTTGACTATGTCCCAACAGTCCTGATAAAATGCCATTGTAAATCCGTCAGGACTCGGTGCCTTAGCCCTATCCATAGAAAAAACAGCTTGTTTAATTTCCTCTTCCTCAATCATTCTTTCCAGCCATCCCTTATCTGTTTGGTTCAAAGTTGGCCAATTCTCCTCCCCTACTATTAACCGATTCTCTAAGGGTCTTTGAAAGATGGATTTGAAGTGATCCACAATCCTACTAGCAATCTCCTCTTGAGAGGTTATCTCCACACCATCAACCTCAAGCTTTAGTATCAAATTTTTCCTCCTTCTCCCATTATCCAAAGCATGAAAGAATTTGGTATTCCCATCCCCTTCCTTGATCCACTTATGTCTGGATTTTTGTCTCCAAGAGATCTCCTCCCTCAAAGTCTCCTCTAACTCCTTTTTCAGTTTCCTCCTCATTCCTCTGTCTTGGTCATCCATCATCCCTTGGGATTCTTTTGCATCTAACTCCTCAATCGGAACCAATAATCTAGCTTTTACCTCCTCCACTCTTCCAAATTGATCCTTATTCCATTCTTTTATTTTGCCTCTCAACCTTTTTAATTTTTTGTGAAATCTAATCCCATCCCGTTTCACTTCTCTCATCTCTTCACTCCACCATTCCTTAACCTTAGGCAAGAAATCTAGGTGTGTCAGCCACATATTTTCAAACCTGAATGGTTTAGGTCCATTACCAAGAGGTTCTCGTCCTACTTCTATAGGGTAGTGATCAGAGGTTATCCTAGGTAGGGCCTTAGCCACCAAACCTCTCCAGTGGCTCTCCCAACCCTCATTAAATAGGAATCTATCAAGCTTTGAGCAGGTTAGGTTTTCTTGGAATTATGAAGTGATTGAACTTCCTCATACTAGTTGTAATGGCCTACCTAGGATTATTTGACTCATTTGTGAATCTTATTGCATTAAAATCACCCCCCCCCCAAACACCAAGGACCTTCCCACAAACCTTGAATTCCATGAAGCTCCTATCATAACTCATTCCTCTCTCTGTGATTATTTGGACCATACACATTTGTTAGCACCCAAATAAACCCATCTTCCACCATTCTGAATTTTAGGGATACGGTGAAGTTTCCTATTAGCTCTTCTACTGGTTCTACGAAGTCCTCCCTCCACAAAGTTACTATTCCCCCCAAGGCTCCCCACGACGGAGCTGAGCACCATCTTACCCCTCTTTATTTTCCAGATCTCCCAGACCCACCTTCTATCCAGTTCAACTAATTTTGTCTCCTGCAACATCACAACATCAGGTCTTTCTCTCCTAAGTAGCTCCTTAATCGATCTCCTTTTTCTGGCACTACCCAAACCCCTTACATTCCAGCTTATTATCTTCATTACCTTTCAAGAATTTAGCCCTCCAATATAGTGTTCCTTCATTTAGAACCCTTCTTTCTTTCCCCTCTGCCACTGAATTCGATATCCCCTTCAATGTCCATTATTAGTCTCTCTACTTCAGACTTTTTCTTCTTTTTCCTACCCTTATTTCCCACTGACTTCCTATTCTGCCCTTTATTTCCTAACTCCTGCCCCAATCTATTGGTTCTTGCCTCTGATTCAGGGTTTTTTGGAGCCACCTCTATCATTTTCTCCTTCTGTCTATATTCCTCCAGCAGGGCACAAATCTGCTCCCAAATCCATTCTAACTCCTCTTGTTTCCTTTCTAACAACCCAACTCCCTTCTCTAATCGGACTCCATCATTATCAATCGCCACTTCCTTGCTACCAGTTGGTTGGTCTAGTTGGGATTCCAGGACATCTGTTACAGGCAGAGAACCCAAGTTAGTATCTAAAACCAAATGGACAGGCTTACCTGGAATTAGCATAGATGGTTGCATGTGGACCGGCTGCTGGGTATCAATTCTTGGAGTCAGGACTAGGCCCTTCCCCTTTTTCGGACTCAGCCGTGGAAGCAGACTAGGTACAACCAATACTTCCTCACCCTCTACAGTCATAGAAACTTCACTTCTCTTTCCCTCTGTGTGAATCCTTAGGTAAGGCTCCAAGTTTGATACATGTCTCTTTGGCCTGATGTCCTAACTAGGCTGCACATATGGAATGGACTCATTTATTGGTGGGATGCACTCTACCTTACCTCTTTAAGTGTTCCCAACTCCACCTGTCTTTTGTATAGCATACCCAGTTTGGGAAAGATCTGTTCTCTACTGCTAAGGCTCACTCTTCTTCGCGTTTTGATATTACCAGAATCTTGTGAATCCGTCTCCTCCTCTAGGAATAACAGTTTAGTGTTTAGGCTACCCTCTTCCAGTATATCTCTTGGTTTTTGGAGGTCGATACTTCCCAAGCTAATGGCTTCTCCCAAATCTGAATCGGAATCATAAAGTTCTTCATTGTCTGTTAATCTTTCCAAATCAGAGTCGAAAACCTCACTGCTCTTCACACTCCTGGGGTTACGGCGTTCCTGTTCCTTATGCGGCATCTTCTTCGAGGGTCTCCACTGTAACGAGTTGGAGACCTTCGCTAAACTGTTCGAATGAGAGAAAGGGCTTGAGGAAGACAATGGTATACGGATTTTACTGTCTACTTGAGGAGACAACCTTGTCACGTGCTCCTTTTAGTTGTCACGCACCCCCCTCACTCTTGGGTTTTTTAAGCATAGCCCACTTAACTTTTCGGGCCTACTGGGCCCAGAATTACAATTTAGAGATGGGCTTGCTGGTTGGACCCCCGTGCATATTCTTGAGGCTACCAATACCTCTACCCGACCCGATGAATCACCTCCCTCCTCCCGTATTGCACTCGAACCATTTCTCTCCACTGGAGTAAATTGCTTAGGTCCACAAGCAACTGCCTGAGCAAAAGAAACTTTGGTTTTCCCACCGTTGCCTTGTGTAACACGTCTAACATTTCTAATGGTCTCCTGATCCGAGTCTTTTGGCCTGCCTAAAGGCTGTGCTTCCATTCTTGTGAAAACTCCTTGTTTCTTTTTTACAGCCACTTTCAGGCTGCCACGTAGCTGCAGCTCCTCCACCACTTCGTCTTCCTCCTGCCTTGCTTCTCTCCATGGGGTAGCTTCAATGGAGGACAGTAACCACACTGGGAAGAACAAACCCTCCACAGCTACATTCACCTTCCTCGGTATATCTTCTGGTTTTACACCACCTAGTAGAATGGCTGCACTTCACAGGTCTCCCCAACAAACACCATCAAGGCGAGCTCCACACAACAAAGCAATTGAGTTTGCTGTTTTTTGATTCCGGAGATGGAATGGCAACCCAAGCACTCGAACAATTACATTATCTTCCACTGAGAACACTTTTGAATTTGATGAAAACGACATTTAAAAACTGAGAAGGTTCCCAAATCATCTTGGATACTTAGGGCTCTAACATTTACCTGGTTTTCAAGAGGGTCCAATACTGCCTTAGCAGGATCGAACAGGGTCACAATGAAGGTGCTTCTTAGCTCCATCTTGCTCTTCAACATTTCTGCAACTTTCCACAAGTCTGTCACCACCCCTCCAGCTTCAACCACTAGCATTCTATCCCATTTTCCTTTTGTCCCCTCTGCTACCAATGAAGGGTCCCTCCTACTATTTGCCATGGCAACAAACTTTTTGTTTGTATCCTCTTTTTTACACAAAAACTGGCTTCTGGTTTCTGGTCGTTGTCCCCTTTCATCAACTTTCATATTCTCTTTATTCTCCATTCTCCTTCTATTTAGAAAATTTGTTAGTGTCCCAGCAATCCTTCTCCACCCTTGATCATTCTTCCCTTGAAGAAGACAAATCATTTGTTTCCTTCCTTTAGAGAAATATTCAGTTAAAGAAATAAATGCACCTTTTGCATTCTTCTTGTTCTCCAGCACATACCTCCTACCCGATCCTGAGAAATTTTCTTTCCGATATTTCTGCTTCCCTTTAGCAACTGCATCAGAGACAAACTCTTTCACCCACTCAATCATTTCTGAGCCTTCCACAAGGATCGTGGCTCTCTTCTGTTCTCTTACTTTCAAACCCATTCTTCCTTTGATCCGTATCTCTTCGAAGAGAAACTCTTTGGCCTCTATCCTCAGAGCTGACCTCCATTTTACTTTCTCCACGAAACCTCCCTCCACTTTCTCCACGAAGCCTCCCATGGAAAGAAGTCAAAAAGTAGTCTGTTCTCCAGCACTACTTTCTCCACTTTCTCCAGCATGAAACCAACTCTTGCCAACAAAGATGTTAGCAATAGGTTATTCCTAGCAAAAATGTTTCAATAGGGAATTACATATTATTATATAGTAAGTTAGCACCACCAACATTGTTTTAGGCCCCAAGTGTTTCTTGTGTGCTTCAGCCCTTGTATTAGGGCATGTATCTCCTTAAATAGAAAGTCTTTATCCAATTAAAATAAGTAGACAGGATCATCTTATGTTTTGGCAAATAGGGATTAGATAATGACCGATACTTGATAGTTCATTCTAAATTACAAAAGCATAGCATCCAGAACACAGATTAATGTGTAAACTATTTCAGACAAGTTTGTTTTCATTTTTCTTTTTCTTTTTATATAAGTTTAATTTTCATGTCATGTAAATGGTTGTACTTCTAGTTTAAATGAAACTTGGAGTTCAAGTTAAATATAAATCATGAGGAGAGTCTAGAAACCATTAAAAATAAGAAGGAAAAAAAACATGTATACATCATACTGTTTTCTCTTAATGTTCCTCACCATTATTTACTATTAGTATGTGGACATCCAGGAGGAAGATTGAACTACTCTTCAGATGTACAAGTTTGACAATAACGTTACCATTTGTCTAAGGACCGGAGGATTTACTTAGTGGCCTAGACCAGTCTGAGGGAGGACCCTTCTCCTAGCATATTCTGTTTTAGTTAACTAAGTTATTTTCCTTCAATAAATAAATAATACTTGTTTTAACAAAATTTTTGGGTATTACCAATCAAAACAACACCAAAATTTTATATATTGTGTATCATCACTGTTAAGACTAGCAAAAATATGGTATTGGAAGAGCATAAACTGAAATAATATTTTTATAACTTCTTTTGCAGGAAAAAAACAAAAGAAGAAAAGCAAATCACTTGAGTACCAGTTTCCGCCTGTTCATCTGCCAATGCTGTAGTTGCTCGCGGGGGCTTTTCCATTTGCTGCCATTATCTGCATCTGGGAAGCATCCATCTATCTCCATCGATTCTCTCATATTCTCATCAGCCATAGGTTCATTTTCATCTAGAGTAGACAGTGCTCTGCAGTCAAGAGGCTTGCAAAGACCAAAATCAGAGAGCTTCATGTGACCATTTTTGTCCAGTAGAAGGTTGTCAGGTTTGATATCTCTGAAAAAAAAAAAGGTTGAACTCATGAATGTGGATAATACAGATGCATCCAATAAACAATTCACAAACCCCATTTTAAAAAGAACCCTGCCTCTAACAAATTATTGAAAGTGTCAACAATAGATAAATCCAAACCTATGAATATAGTTATGTTTATGAATGGACTCTATAGCCAGGACACTTTGGGCAATGTAAAATCTAGCCACACTTTCAGTTAAAGTGTCTTCTCTCATCAGCAAAGTCATCATGTCACCACCAGGCAGATATTCCATTATTAGATACAGGTAATCAGCATCTTGAAATGAATAGTAGAGCTTCACAATGCAGTGGCTGGCAACTTCTGCAAGCAAGTTCCTTTCAGCTCTAACATGTTCCACCTATAATGGGAAAGCACGTTAACCAAGTTCTGTGCAAGGAAGGACTTAGCAACAAATTGTTTATGATAACTAACCTTAAGGACCAGAACAAATAATAGAGAACATAAAAATTGCAGGCTTCAAAGCAAATATTGTCTGAATAGTTTTACCCTAATGACATCCTATGGCATTGCTTCAATCATCAAATGGACAGACTAAAACAAAATTTGTATAGGCAACATAAAAAGAGAAATTTAAAAACATCATAACCAAAACAAACCAAGTGGCAGAGATTTTTGGACTGACCGTGTAATGCAGATATTTTATTATAAGAATATATGGGACAGAGTTGCACAAGGTAGAGACTACTATAAGCCCTGGTTAACCCATCAACATTCCATACAGTTTACATGACGTCTACACAGGAAAGGCAGGTAGGTCGTAGGTACCCATGATGTAGGACTGCCTCCCCTAATACCAATAAAAGTAGGACCATCTGTTTTGATGCCAACTGAAGTACGACAACGTGCACCAATACCAAAATGATGTAGGAGCTCCTACTACGATACAAATTGAAGTAGGATCGCATGGTCTAAATCCCAGAATTGTGGAAAATATCAAATTAGGGAAAATAGGCCTATGGTTGGATTTTTTTCAACAAAATTTTGATGTAGATTTGTCCTGGGCAAGGTCCAAAAAGGCTGTACTGTTTTGTATTGGTGGCTTTCCGAAACCCCAAATAAGGGGTTTTTGGAATTTGGGCCTTTTCAGGGGGTAGGCAAATCTAAAACCGACTACCTTAAACATTTAAAAAAAAGTTATAAAGTATTGAAACACCCGATACGCCTGTTTGTGCATATCGGGCGTATTGATGCTTTAAACCATGGTCCTGGGTAGATAAGGGGCAACCAAGTTTGCTATGGTTTGGAGTACATCTTGCACAAAAGGACAAAAATTCTATAATGTGGAGAAGACTAAAAATTCATGAAAACTAGGGTTCCAAATGGAATTTTGGGATGATATTTGGTATGATAAAAGGATATAAAGGTATATGGGGCCAACCAAGTATGAAGTAATCAGAAATGGTTTGGCACAAGGGAAAAACTGCCAAAACAAGAAAAAAATGGATTTTGATGTAAACTTTGACAAACACTCCTTTTTCTGACGAATTTGAAAGTTGTTGATAACTATAATGGTATAATGGTTTGAGAGTGAAAGAAGAAAGAAAAAACATGTAATCACTCAAATGGGTCGGTCCTATAATCTCTCTAGGTCCTTGGAAATCATTCACCAAAAGTCACACAAGCAGAAAATAAGCTCTAAAATTCATTCCAATACCTATATGCCCATTTTTTTTAACTCTTTTCACACATGTGCTTGCATTTTTTTTTATAAGTAACTTCAATTTTATTAGAAAATGGTTATATAAAATGGAGAAAGCTGTTACCATGAAATTTGGTCTTTCTGGATGCAGGTGGAGGATGCGTTTGCAATTGGGGGGGGGGGGGGGGATTCAGGTGGCCTAAGATGTGTTAGGGCTGTTTAGTATGGATGGTTTGGGAGGAAAGAAATAACAGGGCTTTCAATGATAAAGAAAGGGATGAGGCTACTATTTGGGACTGTCTGCTGATAAGGGCTATTAACTGGGCTAAGGCTTTGGATCTATTTTCACTCTTCTCCTTTGATGACATATGGAGAAACTGGTAATTAGTTGCAAAATCTTCTCAAAATGGTCCTTGTTCTAATCCTTAACCATAGCTTTCAATCTTTGCAATTTTTTGTGAAATCTCACAACTTTCCAAGTGATTCCTCTTAAATCTTCCCTCCACCACTCCTTCAGCTTATGTGCAAATTCCAGCCGAATCAACCCCTTTTCAAACCTAAAAGGGGTAGGACCACCTAAAAGCCCTTTAGGCCCTAATCTAATAGGATAATGGTCAAAGGCCACTCTAGGTAGAGCTCTACAAACCAAACCTTCCCAATGTTCCTTCCACTATAGATTAAATAGGAACCTCTTCAGTTTTGACTAAAGGGGGTTTGCTTGAAAGTTAGACCAAGCGAATCGAACTTGTAAAAGGGGAATCTCCTTTAACTCACATGTTTCTATGAAATTGTTAAACTTTCTCATTCTAGTTAAAATCTGTTGATGAGGATTATTCAATTCACTCGAAAATCACATTAAAATCCCTACCATTGATTTAAGGTCCTATTTCTCCCACGTTTATGAGACCATGAAACACGCATATAAACAATACAAGGGTGGCCAGTCCTAAAATTAGGAAAAGCAGAAATTACAGAATTGCGACTATCATAAGAAAACTCAATAACCCCAATTAATTAAACAATTACTGAAATTTTAAACACAAACTAACTATGACCAGACAAATCAAACCACTAGGCCAAACCCAACAGACAACATGTAAAATGACCAAAATACACTAACTATCCACAAGCAACCCATCCAATATCTCCAGTCAACCATCAACAAAAGCCATTTGAGTAGATTCAACCACGCGATGAAAGGTCTTCTTTAATCTTTTTGAAAGGACCTTTGCCATAAATTACAAATTAAAAAGGGGAAAAAGGAATGAAGACAAAGTTAGTTTCTTCATTTCTCTCTCTTGTTTTTTTAACTGGTAAGCTTTTTTTCTCTTTTTTGGCAATCAGTACAAGAGATATAACCTTCATTTCAAGGAATAAAGTGAAGGAGAACAGAGATACAAACGCTGACACGAATCTCATCTCACCTGGCCCCTACTAAGCATTTCTGATTTCTTCAATTTTTTCATAGCATAAATATTGCCCGAGGATTTCTCCCGACATAGTCTAACCTGCAGTATAATAAGACCATAAGCAGCCAGTTCCAATTTAACAATAGATTGCAAAAATTCTAAAGCACAAGAAGGAGCAAGATTAAAAAAACAAAAACAAAAACACTATCATTTAGAGACAATAATTATGCATCACATATAAAAAACAAACAATTGTCACTGCAGGAGAAAATCACAACAGCAGGACACATTAAAAAAAGGCTATGATGTGTACTTTAGGCTTGTAGTGAAAAGAGCATGATATTATTAACTCTATACACAATCCTCTGATGCAACATACCTCTATTGGAAGTATTTCACATTTTAAAAATGGAAGTTACTTGCACTGAAATTTGAATATCATGCAAGACCAAGGTTCAAAATCTTGGTACCACGAGAGTTTCATTGAGTCAATGTTAAGACTTAAAAATTGTATTGAGGAGACGCACTGAAACACATAGGTATGCCTTTTTTGGTAAAAACACGCATACATATGCCTATAAATACAAAAATAATATCACATATTCATAGAGAACACTGATATTATGGACTAGGTAACCAAGGATATGGTATAGAACGTAAGAAAAAAGACTTGCCTATAGTAAATAAAACCCATATTGCATTTAATTAAAATGCAAATATTAAGATAGAGTGGAACTTCCTTTCGGATTTATGCAATTTATTTATTCAGCAACCTCTGAAAAACATAAGGTTAAATTAATCTAATCATATGGAATTTCTTAAGTGGGATCGATCTAATGCTAATCCTGACTCAGAAAAAAGGAGGATGCTTAGGCTGAAGGTATCATCATCATCCATGCCTTATCCCAACTATATGGTGTCAGCTACGCAAATCTTGTTTCGCCAACAATCATGACCAGCATTGACTGAGTCCCCAAGTCCCAAAAGTACCAAAAATCAGCACTGTCAGGTTATTATTAACTATATTAACTTCCTTATAAAGTATTATTTGATATAAGCACAAGGATGTAGAAAAGGTAACATCAAACAAAATGCACACTTAGAGTACACCACCTTTACACCCAATGTGATATATAGCCTAAAAATAAAATCTTTTCTTCTAAAGGAACTGAACTCTTGATGCACTAAGCATCGATTCATGATGAAACTGCATGTGACCAGACCATCTTAGTTTACTTTCTCTCATTTTATCACCTATTGGTGCTACTCCAAGGTTTCTTTGAATGACTTCATTTCTGACTCTATCATTTCTAGTTTTTTCACTCATCTATCTCATTCTCAGCATACGCATTTCTGCCACATTTATTGTTTGGAAAAGTTGTTTCTTGACTGCCCAACACTCTGCTCCATGACCAAAACAGTTTGGCAGAAGTTTTAATGCCAGCTGCCAACCTGACACATCCCTCCTCCTTTATCCAGGCATCGAATGACTCCACGAGGCAAAAATTTCTCTTTTCCTTAAACAGCACCCCTCCTTCTAAATGCTCCTAACAGATTGCATATGGAATCATAGACCAGATAAAAGCACCCTTCATTTGCAGAGAGAAGGAAAGCCAGGATTGAAGAGCCAACTGAATAGAATAACAAGACCAAGAGAAGTTGAATAGAGAACAAAAGAAAATGCAGTTACGACCCCATTGAGAGGGAAATAGAGAGATCTATTAGTTGTTTTGCTTTCTCCTGGGAAATTTTCCTTTAAGTTTGTCCTTCTGCGCCAACTTGTCAGACTGGTCAGGCAATGAAAAGAGTATCTTTAAGCTTATTCTGAATTGAAGAAAAAAAATTTTCATCATGCAATTAAATGCACAAAATCCAATGGCAGTAATCTTGTTTTTATCAATAACTAGAAATTTCATTAATTAATGAAGAAGATACAAGAGAACATCCTGGAGAGAGAGATAAACTCTCTTAACTCTCTCCAAGATGACAAAAAGGTATAGCAATTACAGAACAGCCCAGAAGAGTTGATCCCTTCCCACCCCTTGCTTTGCCAAAACATCGGCAAAGGCATTTGCATTCCTTTTAACCTACTGTAACTTGATCTCTATGTCCTGAGTAAAAAACTTAAACTTCCTCTCATTAATAAATTTCCACTAGCCAGTCTCATCTTTCTGCAGCCAGCTTTGAATCCCCCTTCAATGATCAACTTTCTTATATTCAGCTCCTTGGCTTTTTGGATCCCTTCCATCATAGCCAGGATTTCTGCCCTCAAGGAGTCTCCCACGCCTATTGGTCCCGAGTAAAGGGCAAAAAAAAAATTTGATTCCTATCTTCCTAAATTGTCCAGCATATTGCCGCTCTAGTACACCTCCAAAGGGTTCTCTCTCTCCTTCCTCTTTCTCCAGTTAACAAAGGAAGAAGCAAACAAGCCTTGAACATTTTCCGGGGGGGAGGGGGGGTCCACCTGCACCCAAAAAAAACGCATTCCTAAATATAAAGGGCAAAAGGGCAGAAAATTAATAAGTGGTGGCTAGTCTCACCATTAGCCTTGCAAAGAATGCACCACTTTGGGGAGAGGCACCAATTTTATCTCTTTCTTTGAAGAAGATCACAAGTATTAATTCTACCCAAGAAAACTTCCCAACAGAAACCACTTACCCTAGGAGGAATAGGCTTGTTCTAGACCTCCTTCACCAAAAAGGCCACAACTGAATTATTAGAAGGTTGGGTCAAAGCCAAAAAGAAGGAAGCACAAGAAAAGGAACCAGAAGAATCAATACACCAAATCCTACAATCCGACTCTAAAGGGTTCAAGAATACACCATCCAAATAGTGAAGTAAAACTGAAACACTAAATTCAGCCTTCCTGGGACTCCTAAACCCCAGGTTGAAAGACTGAAATTGAGCTAGAAGGTAACAAAAAGGTAGACACAGGCTCATCCTTAAAAATAGAAAGTCTAAAAAGGGAGGGAAATTGTTCTTTCAACGGGAGGTCACCCAACCACACATGTTCCCAAATTTTGACAAGATTACCTGAGCATAAGTTGTATTTGACAAAAGGAAGCAAAACTGGAAGAATATCATAGATTGATTTCCATGGTGAAGCTCTTGTTGCCTTGTTCCACAATCCAGCATCCCATCCATTAGCTGCAAACCCATGAATGCTAATAATCATCTTTGCCCACAATTTGTCCTTTTTAGCTGGCAGTCTCCATAACCACTTCTTCTCCTCACCAGGCTCCCACAAAAAGTCCCTCATTAGTTTTTCCAATTTTCCACTCACACCTTCTAGAAGTTTAAAAACTGATAGGTAGTATACAAGCAAATTAGCCAAAGTAGACCTAATACTGGGTTCCAGAAATTAGCACATCTTGGATTATCACCCAAAGGAAGCCCCAAATAAATCCAAGGCCATTGAGCCACCCCACAACTTAAGATTTCAGCAATATCAGATATCTCCCTCTTATCCACGTTGATCTCTGATGCTTGAAACATGGGACACGTATCAAGTTATGTGGGTGGCAAACAGTAGATAAGGTGCCAAATACCACACCCAAGACATTGCAATCAAAGAATTTATTTTTATCGTTAGTATAATCAACAAGCCTTTATTTCTGCAATGAACTAAAATAAATACAAAGAACATCCCCCCTGAATTCTACTCAAAGGGGGTGAAGGAAGACACAAGACATTTACTAATCACCCACAAGGAAAAACAGAACAGAAGCAGGAAAAAGTACAACTATTCCAAGCTTAAAGCTTCCTGGTACAGATTTGCACCCTTCCTTCTTCATGCTAATCCATCTACCAACAAATTGGTTAACCAAGGCACTTTATTAATAAAAGAACCTCAGACATAAAAAGAGAACCTTTTTTTTATCAGCAATGCAGAAAAAGAGAACTTCCTATCGAATGTTTAGAAGAAGATCCAGAACAGAAATAAGATAAAGAAAACAAAGCAAAAGTACAAATAGCCCTGAAATCCTAAACAGGGAAATCAAATGGCATAATGACTACCCTGCCAAGTCCATCCCCCCAATACAAGGATTCTCTGTCAACCCTGCTCCTAGCTAGACCATCTGCCAGAGAACGCTAGCTGATTACTGACGTAACATTGTTGTCTGTATATCATTCTTTCTATGCAAATTTAATAAAATTCTGATTCTTACTAAAAAGCATCATTCAGAAAGGCAATGATCTTTCCTCCCTTGGTTCCGTAGAGCCCAAGGGCCACCAAACAATAATCTCAACCATTCTGTTTCAACTGATCAGTCTCCTTCAATCTCTAACCTTTCTAAGTTAAGGGAGTAGGCAAATCTCAGTACTTGTAACAAGGATAAAACCTTAGCTCTTAGTGCACTTCGTTCTGTGATGGGACCAGAAGTATGCTACAATCATCTCTCTACATGATACAAAAGGCATCTCAATCTGATAGCCCTGGGATTCCTAGAGTGCATTTATTTATTTATTTATTTTGATCAATAACAGAATTTCATTACTTTCACAAAAGTGATTACATTGAGGAAGATAAACTTTCTTATCTTCCAACTGGAGCTTAAACTCCCAAGAACAATAAGGAAAAAATTACACTTGTGCCCAAAACATTGACTCCCTCTCGACTCCTTGCTTAGCTAACCCATCCTGGAGTGCATTTATTCATGTTGATATTACAAGATTTTGAAGTGGGAGATCCAATGCCTTCGAATTCGTTTTCTCAGCCAAGAAAAAGATGCTACCTCATGCCATGCCATCCCCTAATAATGAAAACAATAGGAACCCCTCTAAATTCTTCTCTTGTGGATATCCAATTGGCTACTCATATTACCAAAGAAATTTATAAAAAGTAAAATCTATGACCAAATTTGATTCAATTTTTTGTACTGGAAATTTTCATGTTTCTCTTACAAAGGGCCGAGTGATAGGCATCGCCCATTACAACAAGAGAACAAAAATTTTAAAAAAAAAAACATCACAAGTACATGCTTCAGCCTATTCAAACTCTAAAGTAGACCCAAATTCTTCTCTTTTGACCCCCCCCAAAAAAAAAAAATTCTGGAAGAACTAAAATCCAATCTAAAAGCTTTGATACAATAACGACACAGAGTTTCTCCTTGTGTTTCAATTTTTCTTCAAAGATTCTTCTATTCCTTTCCTTCCACACCTCTCAACACATTGCGAAAGGAACACAGCTATATAGGACCTTTGCTTTCCAATCTCCATTGAGAACTGGCCAGAGTGTAAAAATATCTTTTGGAGACTCATTTTGAAGATGGAGAAGAAATGAAAAGGTGGCTTAACAACTCATTGCTCTTCTTACAAATGGCACACATGTGGGAAAGAACCAACCCTTCAATCCCCATTGGTGCATATCAATAGTGTTGACCATCTTGAGAATCATTTGTGAAGAGAAAGCTCTAATATTTTGAGGGACCCTTTGATAGTCAAGGGGCTTTTTATTAGGGCCTAAT
The DNA here is from genome assembly GCF_055504915.1 of Nelumbo nucifera. Lineage (NCBI taxonomy): Eukaryota > Viridiplantae > Streptophyta > Magnoliopsida > Proteales > Nelumbonaceae > Nelumbo > Nelumbo nucifera. The sequence goes on from NC_142654.1 coordinate 3,661,071, forward strand.
TGAAAAAGAGGATGAGGAAGTGATGGAGGTGGTGGACCAAGCTGACAGTGACAACAATGACAAAGGACAGACAATTATGCATGTTTAGTTCTTTTTATTGTGTTTGTGCATGTTCAATGTAGCATTATATGTCATCATTATCAATAATTATCAAAATATCAACTTTTATCAGGCAACACTGTGATACCATATGATACCATGGAATACACCTCAAGAGTGCATGAGATTTCATGGTACCAAGTCCAAAATCTGATACATGTAAGGTGATACACACCAATAATGTCAGCTCAGTTTGGGAACAGCACGAATACAAATATGTACAGTGCAAATACAAGGCTTTGCACTGTCCATATTTGTATTTGTACTCTTCCCAAACTGAGCCATCAAGATTTTGAACCGTGTGCATGACCATAAGACTACATATCCGGTTTTGTATAGGTAATGAGAAATTTTTACTAAAATATCAGGATGCAAAAGAAAAGGAGTAGCATTCATGTTCGTTTCATTTCCTTTAATGAATCCAGTGCATCTTTTTTTTTTATTGGTAACTTTTCTTTATTAATGGTGAGAATGTAATATTTACAATGCTTATGTACATGTAACTGCTTCATCATTAAGACCCATGTTCATCCGCCCTCCCTCTATTTCTATTAATACCTTTTGCATATATCTAACATTTGTGATCCCTCAATACATTTACTCCCTGCTTTTAATGGAAGGTTTATTTTACTTTTCAAAAAAAAATTACATTTACTCCCTGTTTGCCCCTTGTTTTGCAAGTTCATCAGCTATACGATTTGCTGATCTAGGTACCCATTCAAATGAGAATAATCCTTTCCCTTGCAACATGCTTGATTTCTCTCAAGGTATGCCAGTACTGCCAGGTTCCAAGTTCCTTGAGTTACAACTTCTCAATCACTAATCATACTCGTATGAATGACATAGTGAGTGGTTGAAGACAAGAAATTGAAGGACCTTGATGGCCCATATCCACACTTAAAAGCACATGCAAACGTAAAAATATTTCCCCCCCCAAAAAAAAGGACTAAAAACAGAAACTATGCAGTGCTAATGCATTGCAACAAAAAAAGGCTTCAAATTTCCAGCGTAATGCTACAATTTGAGGCTAATATTTCCAACATTGGTCCCTTGTCAAAAGAAACTTTGGCTGACCACCCATAGCATATGAGTGAAATGAACTTCTGGGAAGAATCAAGACCACAGAAATGTGCTTGAGATATCAGACATTATAGGAGTAAAATGGACACAAGTCTAAAGCTTTTCATTTAGCTTCAAATTTTCCAGGTTGTGGAGCTGCCAGCTTTGAGACACAATTCCCAGATCAAGTTCCCTCAGATATGACATATTCCAAGAGAGAGTCAATACAGGACCCCAGGTTCAGATGGTTAATTGAAGGATCCTGTTTCAGGATTCAAACCAAGTAGAAAAAAGAAGGTTAAAAGATTTATATAGCAGGCAGAAGCAGTAAAAACACCAAACTCTATTGAAATATGAAATATCAGGTTGATGGATAGAAGTTTCCTTTTTTTGTTCAAAAGCAAAACAAGATTCTTTATTTCGTTCTTGCTTTATTTCTTTGGTAGATAAGCTTCAGTTGTTGGCTGTCAGTAAGAAACTTAAAAGTACTAAAGATGGGATTCTACACAGAAAGACATTAGCAACTAAGCTAGGTATTACCTTTCAAGTTCCCATTATTGTTCAAGAACAAAACAAGTTTCATTATTTTGTTCTTCCTTTATTTCTTTGATAGATAAGCTTCAGTTGTCGGTTGTCAGTAAGTGAATAGAGTGCTGAAGATGAGATTCTACACAAAAAAGACATTAGCAACTAGGCATTACCTTTCAAGTTCTCAAAACCCTTTATTAATATTTTAAACAAAAAATTCCCAGCAACCAAAGATGCAACAGCTAAGTGGCTTAAATTTAAATCAAGCCATGCTTGACTCCAATGAACTAACCTCTCCAAAAGCTCCTCTTCCAATAATGGTTAGAAGTTCAAAGTCGTCGACGCAAATCTTGTGCCTCTTAAGTCGCATAAACTCTGTCTCTTTCCGTTCCAAATCCTTGATCAGATTAATTTGTTCCTCTTGAGGGACATCTGAAGAAGCTAATTTCCTTTCTAACACCCACCGCCTGAAATACAACCAAATTGTGTCAAGGATAATGCCAAGAGAACTCACAAATCCAATCAGTACCTGTGCATTCTACTAATTGAAAGCTAAGCAAAACAAGAAAAAATTTATCAATGTATAAAATAAGAATCAAGTAAAAAATAAATATAAAATATAAAAGAAGAAACAAAACTTCTATAAATAATTTGGTACAAAGATACATGTCGAATAAGGTAAAGAAACAAAGGGCATAAAAAACAAAATTTGACTGATGGGAACTGCTGAACATTATTAGACATCTGAAGTGCATCACTTAGGATAAAAAAAGGTCAGAAGCTTTTCATCCTAAAGATTGTAGACCTATAAGCCTAGTGGTAAGCCTGTATAAAATAATTGCTAGGGTACTATCACTTAGGATTTTTTGAAGAGTAATAAAAAAAATTATTAAACTTTATGGGAGCAGTCAAGGCAACTCAGATCCTTCGGGAATTGGAGGAGTCATAAGAAATAAGGGATCATAATAGCACTTTATTTAGGACCGGTGGGGAAGGAGACTCTTTAAAGGCTGAACTGTTTGCAGTTTTACAAAGTGTTCAGACTGCAAAAGAGATGAACTTGGAGAACCTGGTGATTGAAGGGGACCCCAAGGTAGTGGTAGGCTGGCTAAAAGATCCGGACTCAGTGAATTGGTGTTATAGAGATGAAATGAAGAAGTTCCAGTGGTTAACACGGCAGATTTGGTGTTTAAAGGCTGATTCATTAGCTAAGCAAGGAATAATTAGGGATCAGTTGTATTGGGCGCAATTGTAATTACTGTGCTGTTTTAGATTTAATAGTGAGGCTGCACCTCACACCTCCCTTTGGGATGCTTGTAACAGTGCCTATCCTTATTGATTTCAATGAAATCTTAATGATCTCTTACTCATCAAAAAAAAATAAAAACAATTAAAAAGAAAAAAGGTTACAAAGTAGGGTGACAAGATGGCATGGAACCCCACAATACAAAGCAACTAGAGACCAACAAAAGCAGGAATGAGCATTACAAATCTGAAATTCAAGCACATCCCAAAAAAAACTCCCCCTTATCTGATCTGCTAATTTGTTCAAACTCAGGGAGCACCAGAGCTCAATCTGAAACATAAAGCCCAACTAAAGCCACCAGCATCTCGAATTTTGGACAACACCCTCTCAAAGACCCTTGGAAACCAATTCCAAGTTTCCAACCACTCCCCACTGCCCCCACCCCCGAATTTCTTCCTTCAGGTTCATGTTGACTAACTCCAATTTTGTTTCCTGTAAAAGAACCGCCTGGTCTGTAATGCCTGAATAAGCTCTTGAACACTAATCTCCCCTTGTTTTTCTTCAGACCTCTAACACACCAACTCACTATCCTTATTCTTAACCCCCTACCTTACCCCTGACCTAAGTCAAAATCCAACTCCTTACATATCTTCTCCCAGCACCTCCTCCTCTCCCCCTTCTTCATCCCAACTATGTTCTTTGAAAGATTTTCCTATCTCTTGTTCTTCTCTTCCCTCCTGGCTTTTTCGAACTGTTCGAAAGCCCTTCTTGCAAAATTTTCCCCTCTCCAAAAAAAACAAACCCAAAAATTTACCCATTGTCACCTCCTTCTCAACTAAAGTACTAAATTCCATACCACTCTTACGCACACCTTCCGAAACCCCTTGTTCCCCTTCTCTCCCTTTCATTGCAACCTCTCGCCCCCTGTTCAACCAAAGTACCCATTGTCACCTCCTTTTCCTTTTCCGTTTTTTTTTATTAGCAAGTGAAATTCATTTATTAAACTGAAACAGGATTACAGGTGTTTTAGCTACTAAGCAGCCCAAGATACAAAGAAGCAAGAAATCCCATTGCCTTTTTACTACAGCAATTACAACTGTGCCCAAAATAATGTTGGTCTATCAGCCCCCCTGTTTAGCTAGAACATCTGCCAATCCATTTGCTGACCTCTTAACAGCAAAAATGTGCATTTAACCTTTCTAGCATGACAATCAATTTCCCTGAAAGTAAGTCTGTACTTCCAGGGTATTGAGTAGCTTTTCTTTGCCCAAAAAATGACCAAAAGTGAGTCTCCTTTAACTTCCAGCTCTCTAATTCCAAGTTGTACAGCTAGTTTCAAGCCTTGCAAAAGAGCCATAATTTCATCCTGAACTGAATCTCCAAAGCCTATTGGTCCTGAGAACAAAGCCACTACTACTGCTTGATAGTTTCTAAAAACTCCTATGCCTGCCCTCCCTGGATTGCCAAAAGAGTTGTCATCAAATTTGAACTTCAGCTTATGTATCGCTGGTGGTTTCCAAACCATTCTGACTACTTCTTTGTGCATCTCTGTTTGTACCACTTCAGTCCAATTCCTTATTATGTCATTTATAGAAATGTCTCTAAAAAGTTCCAAAGTTTTTACACAATGTGTTGACCTGACTTTTATAGTTTCAATCACTTCCTCCTTCGACCTTATCTTTTCATTGAATATCCTTTGATTCCTTTCTTCCCAGATAGTCCAGACCAAAGCTGCCCTTACTGCATCTTCCCCTTTTTTTCTGTTGCCTCAAGAAGCTGGGGTTCAACAAACTAACCACATCCTGTTGGGGAGCCTATCTGCAACCAAAGAGAGAACAAAAGTAGTCCCAAATGCAAGACACAAAGGAGCAGGAGATTAATAAATGAGGAGGGGTCTCACCACAAGCCTTACAAAGGATACATACATGAGGAGAGAGGCATTTATTTGGCCTTCTTTTCTGTAGCACATCACAGGTGTTAATTTCTCCAAGAAACACTTCCCAGCAAAGAGTTTGTACTTTGGGAGGGATTGGTTTGCACCAAATTTCTCTCACTGGGAAGTTTACCCCCAAAGAATCTGAGTGAATAAGAAGGCTAAACAAGGATGCATAAGAGAACAAGCCATCAAGGGAAGGAAACCAAACCCTACCATCCAGAGAGTTCTAATCCGGAAAGACTTTCGAAACTTGGAAGTAAAAGGATAAGTGAATCACACTCATTATCTCTAAAGCCCCTTCTAAAACCAAAGTCCCCATTTAAACCAAAGTCTAAGGGCACCCCGAATCTAGAAACAGATTCATATCCTTAAGATTTGACAAAGAGTAGAGTCCAAGGAATTACAAATTAAGGGGTAATTCCCCTAGCTAGAGATCTTCCCAAAATAAGACATGGTCCCCGCTACCCACATCAAAATGGATACAATTTAAAAAAGTTGGTAATACCTCAGAGATTGCTTTTCACGAGAAACTGGAAGTTGCATGAAGCACTAGTGTTGCATCCCAGCCATTGTTTGCCACACCATGAATGCTTCCAATGACCTTGTGCCATAGTTTATCTCCTTCTAAAGGAAATCTCCATCAAAATGTTTCCAATGGTCCCCACATTCCACATCAAAATGGACAAAATTAAGAAAAGTTGGTAATACCTCAGAGATTGCTTTTCACAGGGAACTGGAAGTTGCATGAAGCGCTAGTTTTGCATCCCAGCCATTGTTTGCCACACCATGAATGCTTCCAATGATCCTATGCCCCAGTTTATCTCCTTCTAAAGGAAATCTCCAAAGCCACTTTCCTAAAAGAGTTGTGTTTCTTTTGACCAAGTTCCCAATGCCTAGCCCTCCTTGTTCCCTAGATTTACACACCTATTCCCATTTAACCAAATGATCTTTCTTTTCATCTCTTGGCTCCAACAAGAAATCCCTCATTAATTTTTCTATTGTCTTGCTATTTTTATCGGGATTCTAATGGTGGACAAGAAGTAAGTGGGCAAGTTGGCTAGGGTAGACTTGATCAGGGTAATTCTCCCTTCTTCCACAAAGCTAACTTTTTAGCAAATCTTTCTACTATTGGTTTCCAGAAGCTACCTGCTCCCAGGTTTCCTCCTAAAGGCAAACCAAGATACTCTAGAGGCCAATTTTTCACCTCACAACCTAGTAGACCTACCAGCAAATGGATGTTTTCATCTCTCATGTCAATTCCAGCCACGCAACTCTTACCCCAGTTCACTTTTAACTTAGAGATCCTTTGGAAACAATCAACCAAAGCTTTTAACTTTTAAGTTCCTTGGGCTGACCTCAGTACAGTCCTCACAAAAGATGATTATGTCATCCGCAAACTACAAGTGAGTCACCACCACCTCATTTCTACCAATCCTCCAACCTCTAAATTGGTTTTCTAGATCATCTTTAATGATTAACCTACTCAAAACCTCAGCAACAATGGTGAACGAAAAGGGGGAAATGGAGTCTCCTTGCCTTAATCCTCTTTTAGACGGGAAAAAGTCCCTACCCACTCCATAATAAATACCGAGAAATGTGCCAAGCTAATACAGCCCTTGATCCACTTTCTCCATTTCTCACCAAGACCGATTTTTTCCAACAAACACAAGAGGAAAGACCAATCCACCATATCATAGGCCTTTTCCAGATCCAACTTGCAAACTGGTCCTATCCCTCCCTACGTTTTTCTTTTCTACCACACACTCATTTGCCACAAGAATTTGGTCAATTATTTGTCTCCCTTCTACAAAGGATCCTTGATTTTGGGAAATTACCAAAGCCAAAATAGTCTTAAATCTCCTTACCAGAACTTTAGTAATGATTTTGTAAAGGCTACCCACTAGGCTTATAGGCCTAAAGTCCTTTAGAGTTTTGACCTCTTTCTTAGGCACTAGGTCTAGGAAGGTAGCATTGGCTACCAGTGAAATTTCCCCTTTTTGATAAAATTCAAGAAACACATCCATCAAATCATCTTTTATGATTTCCTAGCAGTTCTGATAGAAAGCAAGTGAGAAACCGTCAGGTCTTGGAGCTTTAGATCTTTCCATTGAGAACACTACATCTTGAACCTCATCCTTACTAAAGCTCCTTTCTAAGAGGGCTGCTTGAGTTTTCGAAACCCTGGTCCAATCCAATTCCCTCACTTCCTAACCCCTTTCCCCTAAGGAGGAAAAGATTGATTTAAAATGATCCACAAAGGCATTGACAATCTCCTCCTTTGAAGTTATCACTTGACCTTCAATTTCAATACTAGAGATCATGTTTTTTCTTTATCCCCCATTTGCCACTGATTGAAATAATTTTGTGTTGCCATCTCCCTCCAGTAACCACTTACATCTTGATTTTTGCCTCTAAGAGATTTCCTCTAATTCCACGTTTAGATTCCATGTCTATGATCTTTCCTCCACACTACATTCTCTTCAGGCCTCCTTTTGGTCTAATTCCTCAATCCTTTTAGCAATTCTCTCTTTTATTTCTTTGATTCTCCCAAATTCGTCTTTATTCCATTCCTTGATTCTTCTTTTTAATCTATTCAATTCTTTAGTGAATCTTACCCCTTTATTATCTACATTGATTCCACCTTCCACCCACCACTCTTTCATTTTTTCTATAAACATCGGAACTTCTAGCCACATGTTTTCAAATCTAAAAGGTGTGGAGCCCCCAAGAAGATTATCTAAATATAGAGGACAATAGTCATAGGTTACCCTAGGGAGTGTGCTCTTAGGGCTAGGTTTTCCCACAACTCTTCACAATCAAAGGAAAAAAGGAATCTATCCAATTTGGAACATACTAGATTTTCCTAAAAGTTGGACCATGTAAAGGAAGCTTGCAGTGTGTGTGTGGATGGGTGGAGCGGGGGGTTCTTTTAGCTCTAAGGCTTCCACAAAGGAATTAAATTTTACCATACTCGTGGTTATAATCTGGTTTGTGTTATTTGTTTCACTTGTGAATCTAATGACATTAAAGTCTCCACCCAGACACCAAGGTCCTCCCAGAGAAGGTCCATTTCTCTATGAGTTAGGGTCATACGCATTTGTTAAAACCCACTCTACCTCCACTCACTTTTTTGCCTTTATTGACACTGAAAAATTCACAATCACTTCTTCCAAAAAATCCACCTCCTCATTATTCCAAATTGTAAGGATACCACCAAAAGCACCCCAAGAAGACTAGAAGAGGCATATGACCAGCTCAACCCTCTATTGCTCCAAAAACTCCTTATCCACCTTCTGTCCAACTCTGAGAGTGTTTTTTCATGCAACATTACAACATCCCCGGTTTCTCTTTTCTTAAAACATTTCTGATAATTCTCCTGTTTTTTCCACTCCCTAAGCCCCTCACATTCCAATAAATAATCTTCATTACTTATGAATCAATACACCCCATATCTCACCTCCAAAACTAATAATCCCTTCCCTCCTCTTCCTTCTTCAAGCCCCCACTTCATTATTCCGACAACTATGGTATTCTACCAAAAGATTCTTCCCCACCGTTTTGGCGTCTTCTCAACCAAGGGCCTAACAGCAATAAGGGTACTTACCTCTTTCTCCAGATTCTCAGCGTTAGACCCCTTCCCGCGTTCTACATCATCCTTAGGATCAAGAGAGTATTGCCATCCTTAATCTCCCAAAATCAAGGTGCATTTGCCCAAGGGAAACAAATAGTTGATCAAATATCATTGTAAATAAATGCCTCCAACACAATGAAGAGGATGTGGAAAGGGTTGTTACAAGCTAGATTTGGAAAAGCACTATGACTTGGTGGATTGTTCTTTCTTGGATCCAGTCATGGAAAATTGTGGGTTTGGGAGTCAATAGAGGAAGTGGATAAAAGGATGTCTCTCTACTAGCCATTTCTAAATCATTGTGAATGGTGTGGCAAAGGACTTTTTCCCAATAAAAAGAGGTCATAGGAAAGGAGATCCCCTTTATCCCTTCTTGTTTACTCTAGTGGTAAATATCCTAAGCTCCATGATATCCAGGGTAGATCAACGCAGCACTATTAGAGATCTTAGTGTGGGAAGAGAAGGGATGGTGATTTCTCATATACAATTTGTGAAAGATACAATTATTATTTTGTGACTCATGAGGATACCAAACCACAAGCAATGAAGAACCTACAACTTCTTGTTACTTGCTTTGAGGACATTTTCATATCAGATGGAAAATGGTGATCCAATAAATAAAAGTGATGCATGAACAAGGAAAAGTCCTAGTGTTAGTTTGATGATAATGACTTCCATTAAATTACCTAAGTTTCCCCCTCCCAAACCAACCGGTTCCCCACAAGACTGACTAGGCCTGTCAATGATACCCAAAAATCTGCAACCCGATCCAACATTTGATCTGATTATCTCGGATCCATGTGATGTTTGAGGACATTTTCATATCAGATGGAAAATGGTGATCCAATAAATAAAAGTGATGCATGAACAAGGAAAAGTCCTAGTGTTAATTTGATGATAATGACTTCCATTAAATTACCTAAGTTTCCCCCTCCCAAACCAACGGTTCCCCACAAGACTGACTAGGCCTGTCAATGATACCCAAAAATCTGCAACCCGATCTAACATTTGATCTGATTATCTCGGATCCATGTGATGTGATTATGTATTCGAATCAGATTTGGATTTTGCAATCTACATCCGATTAATAATCGAATCATATTCGAATTTGACTCCACCCGATCCGATCAAAATCCGAGTCTGATTATATTATAATATTTATTGATTTTAATATATAAATTTTATATAATCATATTTTAAATTATAAAAATATATTTTTATATATTATATTATATATGAATTTATATATAATAAATTAAGTATGTATATTTACATTGATTTATTATATAAAGTTGAAAAGTAATTAACTTTTTAATTTTTTGTATTTTAAAATATTAAATCAAAGTCAAATTAAATCCAAATTTGAATTCAAATCTGAGGTCTTCAAATCGGATCGGATTCGAATACAGGTTTTCAAATCTGAGGTTTTCAATTGAAGCAAAAAAAAAAAATACAGGTTTTCAATAATCAGATCAGATTTGAATTTTATTGGGTCTGATCCGACTACAGCCTTAAGACTGGTTGCCCATCCTTACATCCTTTTTGGACCCACACAAAGAAGGCCTTTGCATTGAAATCATTTTGAAGGTGAGAGTAAACCTTGAGAAGAGCTGTTTGGTAGGGATAAACTTGGATGGGAGTGAACACCTACACTATCATCTTAAGATGCTCTAGCTCAAATTGGCCTTTAAACTATCTAGGACTTCCTTTGGGTTGTAAAATGAGGTCAAACGCCTTTTTGAACTCCATACTGGATATGCTCACTAAGAAACCAGCCACTTGGAAAAGGAATTATATATCCTTTGGGGGATAACTTTAATAAAATCCACCTAAGCAAACATCCCTGTGTGCTTCCTATCAATGTTTAGGATTCCAGGCAAGATTGCAAAGAGGTTGGAGAACATTATGAGGAACTTTTTATGGGAGCCTAGGTTGGGGAACATTAAGTGTAAAGAAGGGGATTGGGATTAGGGAAATTGACCCTTAAAAACTCCTTATCAAGTAAGTGGTTATGGCAATTTCCTTTGGATACTGATAAATTGTGGTATGTGGTGATTAAGAGAATTCATGGACTTTTGACAATGGTTGGGATGTTGATCTTGCTTCTAGGACCACTCTTGAGCCCCCCCCCCCCAATAGGCCACTCTTGAGGCCCCTTGGAAATCTATATCCTCTTTATTATCGTTTTTTCTCCCTTATGGAAGAGTTTATGCTTTTTCTAGAAAGGAAGTAAAATTTTTGGAGGATCTTTGAATAGAGGAAGCTTCTTTAGACAAATATCCTCCTATCTGTTCCACTGCTAATAACCAAAAGCCTCTTAGTGTGCCATGGTGTTACCTTCTGGGCCGTCCCAAGATTTGGGCTCAAGGGGACTAAGGAAGTATGAAGTTCCATTTGCGTTGGACCAAATTCAATCATTGAAGAGTGTTTCCTTCAATTTTTCTATTCCTAACCAAAGAGTGTGCCACCTAATTCCAATGTTATTTTCTCTGCTACTTCTTTCTTTGACATTCTCTAGAGATCTTCCTCTCTTTTTCCTGCTAGTGGTATCTCTAAAGGACCAATTCCACCCAAATTTACGGCTTTTCACTGGGAAATGAATCATCAAAAGATCAGCATCTTGGAAATGCTACAAAAAAAGGTTAAGTCGGTGCCTTCCCCTCATATGTGCCTTTTGTGCATAGCAAATGGGGAAACTACTTTGCACTTGCTAATCTTCTGTTCCCTCTATTCAGTTGTAGCCTTGTAGGTTGCTCCCTCTAGACGTTGTAGGGAGATTGATAATTCTTTGCTTTTACCCTCGAAAAAGGAGAGGAAAATTTTTATGGTGAGGGTGGGCCTTGGCACAACAGTTGGGTTGTGCCATTGCGACCTGGGTGACCAAGGTTCAAATCTCGGAAATAGCCTCTTTGTGTGTGCAGGGGTAAGGTTGCGTAGATCTATCCCTCCCCAAGCCCCGCATTGGCGGGAGCCTTGTGCACTGGGCTGCCCCTTTTGGGGGATGAAAGAAATGCACAAGTTTTTCGCAAGAAGTCTCAATCGAAGAAGACTCTAGTGGAAAACGTCATGATATAAGTGGCTCAATGGGTTAAAATTTTACCACTCTTTGCTCTGTTTGTATTGTAAGACATTGTGAGGGGATGGTATCATACAGCTAACTCAACATCAGCAAGAACAGCCATAGTTCATGTATGGCAGCCACCTATACAAAACCAACTCAAATTGAATTTTGACGGTAGAAGCATAGGAAATTCAAGAAGAGCGACTATTTGCAAAGTTATAAGGGATGCTCATGGGTTGCTCATGGCATTATATTCTGGACCAATTGGTCAAAGTGAGACTCTAAAAGCAACGATGCTGGCTCTACTTTTTTAGTCTAAGGCTGGATAGATCACTGAATTTCTCTAACATTTGGACTATTTGGGAGGAAAGGAATACTAGAATCTTCCACAATAATGAGAGAAGCCTTTCTGAGTTGAAGGATTGCATTTTCTTAAGGGCACACTGGTTAAGAAAAACCTCTTTATCCCAGTCTTTCTCCTTTGATGACTTCTGGAGGAACTGGTCTATGGCGGCCTGTTTATCTCTCTTTGGAGCGTTGTAACTAAATTCTTTTAATCTAATGAATTCCAGTTATTGATAAAAAAAAAAATAACTGGTCAACAGTGGCTAGCACTTCATCTCCAAAACAGAGGTTTCTTGCAGTTTGGGTCCCTCCTCCTGAAGGGTTTGTTAAACTAAACTTTGACGGAAGCATCCAAGGTAACCCTGGGCCCTCTGGTATAGGAGGAATCTTGAGAGACAAGGAAAGCAATACCTTAGCAGTATATTCAGGTCCAGTTGACTTAGGAGATTCTAACAGAGCAGAGATATTAGCTGCTGTACAGGGGATTCAGCTAGCCAGCCAACTTGGTATTGAAAGGCTGATAATTGAAGGGTTTGTTAAACTAAACTTTGACGGAAGCATCCAAGGTAACCCTGGGCCCTCTGGTATAGGAGGAATCTTGAGAGACAAGGAAAGCAATACCTTAGCAGTATATTCAGGTCCAGTTGACTTAGGAGATTCTAACAGAGCAGAGATATTAGCTGCTGTACAGGGGATTCAGCTAGCCAGCCAACTTGGTATTGAAAGGCTGATAATTGAAGGCGATTCCCAGGTTGTTGTGGGATGGTTGTTGGATCCAGATTCGACTGTCTGGGGTTTAAGAGATCTTCTTAAGAAGGTAGCTTGGGTAACAAGGAATATGATAGTGAGGATCCAATGGGTAAGAAGATCGGCTAATGAGATGGCTGATTCTCTTGCAAAACTAGGGGTTAATAGGGTTTCTCTGTTCTGGGCAGCTTTATGATTGTGTATAATCTCTCTCCTAGTGGTAACTTGTATCTCATGTAGTCCTGATTTGTTCTTAAAGAGTGAGGCTGCACCTCGACCCTCTCTCTGGGCTTATTTGTAACAGATCTTTCTTCAAGTAATGTATTAAATTTTCAATTATCAAAAAATTGGGTGGTTAACAAACAGTAATCCAGGTTTGTCGAAGTAGAATAACTTAATTAAGGGACATCTGGAAGCTGGTAAGGAAGATGACAATTCAGATTCTGTGGATTCTATGTAGGCAATTATAATGGCCAATGCATTAGCTAAATAAGGGGTAAACGTAACTAATATGTACTAGGGTAACCAATGGATTTCAATGTAATAAAGGATACACATGGGGGATAGAGGGATAACTGGTTTTGGTGGTGCTTGGCACCTTCTGTACAAATCAGTGTTTTCAATCCGTTGTTGGTGCAGCCGGTTGAACCATTCAACCCATCACCATGTCACAATTCTGGAGGTCATAATTTTGTGCTCAGTGGTCGGATCAGAGTACGTTTTATTTTGGGTAACTGTTCATAATATATGCAAACCTTGACCCAGTATTTTTGCTAAAAAAAATGCTTTTTTTATCCTCCTTGTGGCATTGGACTTGATTCCTTCATATCCCATACCAAGGTCTGTTTTTTCGTGTGGACAGCTTACCAGTTACCTCAACAAATTTATAATTGACCATCTCATCTTGCGGGGCCAAGACTTAACAAATGAATGTTCCCTTAGCAGTTTTCCAACAGAATAGGTATCTCATTTATTGTTGCACTGCAATCTCATTAAATTGCTCGAAAGATAATGGGTTCTTTCTCTGGGTTTGCTTGCTTAATTTAGGCATGGTTACTTGGAGGTTCAGCAAGCAGGAAAACATTCAAGAGAACTTACTGCCCTTTTCTGTTTGTTGGAGCATATAGAAGGAGAGAAACAACAGAGTTATTTTAAGGAAGTGATGTAAAGTGTTGTCTCTCATTGGCAATATTGAATCTATAATATATTTATGGTTTTTAATACTAGCTGAGCTTAATAAACCATCCTTATCCCACTTTGCAGTCATTAGGAGAATGTCATCTATCAAGGGGATTCATTGTAAATGCTGCACATAGAATGACAAGTTACACTTGTACATGGGATAATAGTCTACTTCTGTTCTTTGGTGCATATTCTTTTTTCAAATAATAAACACTTGCATACCTTACCTTTCAAACAATTACTTCAATTTCAATGGCGACCATAATATATACTAAAACCTTCTCATCTCCCCAAAATTTAAGTATGTAAAAAGACCATATAATTGAGAACAATTCAAGCAGAACCAGCTTCATTATCGTTCCTTATTAGATTCTTCCAACGAGTAGACCATTCAATTTACATAGAGAAATTAAAAGCTAGCAAGAAAAGTAAGCTACTTCGAAAACACAGAAAACCCGCCATACTAAGCAATATGCAATATCCACCTCTCCACCCTGCACATAGTCATAATAAATAAATAAATAAAACACCTAGTAGCTACTGCATATAACAAACTAATCCGGTTCAATTACCGGGTCTAGCTTGTGCATCTCCCCGGTTTCATGCGCGATTCAATCAAATGCATGCAATTAAATGCGAGTTGCCAACAAAAGCAAAATAAGGTATCAAATCAACCCATTAAAAAGTAAAAATATGGGATTATCTATGAGGAATCCAGCTCGATTCAAATTACCAACAGATTCGAGATCCAAGTGAGATCTTGAAAAAGGAAAACCACTGATAGAGATAAGCATAATGGATCTGTAGTCTTTGTTTTGAGATTACCTCTCCTTTCGCTCTTGGATGTTCTTCATCTGCGCCCTATAGTGGTTCTCGATGAACTTCTTGGCCGCAGCAACCTTCTCCATGGTCAGACTCGAACCTAACGACTCCTCATTGGTTTCACCGTTCTCGTTGCGATCCTCCATCTCTCTGTAGCTTTCCCTCTCTAGAGACTATCTCCTTAGCCCTCCAATACCAGACTGTACAGTCTGCCTCGCACTATTTTTTATTGCTACGACGAAACGCCACCAGATCATAACCAAGAGGAAATGAGTGGAATTTCAGAACCCCTCTTCCTCCACCACTCTAAAAATAAAACCCCAATTATTTCAAGTCTATTCTCATTCACTGATCCTCTCTCTCTCTCTCCATGCATGCATGCACATACACCATCTGGTGGGGTCCTCTTGTCTGCTCCCCTGTGGCTCTCATAAACACGGGATATCTGTATGGATTGAGTTTTTTCCTTTATCATCTGAACCGTACACTACATCGTCTACCTTTTTGATGATCTATTTATCATCAAATGATAATGATGTACACTTCTCCTCGTAATATTCTCATCTAATGGTCAGTATTCATGATAAGCCCAGGGCCATAGCCTGGAATCAAATGGATTCATCTGGGACTTTGTAATCATTTCCATGACAGGAAAAAGATGTGAGATCGTCTTTGTATAAATCGAACGGTTCAAATTGTGATTTGATCTGAGTTCATGGCGTGCGAGGGAGAAGTTTACGGGCATGTATCTGTATGAGATCTGTACACAACAATTTCCAAGTATAATTAATATCTAAATACTTTTTTATTGTAGAAATAGAAGAATGACCGTTTACAAGGGGCATTTACCTGAACTCAAGCTATAAATCTAGCTGGAAACCAACATAAACTTTGTAGTTTTTATTATGCTCTGGTTATTCATTTTAGGGTAAAATACAAAAACTTCCGCTGAAATTTTTGACAATCGTAAATAACATCTCTATAGTTTCATTTTAACAAATACCTCCCCTGAACTTTTGAAAAATTCAACAAAAACATCTCTTCCGTGTCCCAAACGAAAAACGTTAGATTGATGCACCATTCTTTTAAAATACCCATTCTACCTTCTTATAAATTATTTTACATATAAAATTGCTGAAATAACCCGATTTTAACTCGACAAAAACCTCTTTTAACGATCATTTCATTAATTTTACATACAAAATTACTAAAATATGTTTTTTGTTGAGTTAAAATGGGATTATTTTAGTAATTTTGTATATAAAATAATTTATAAAAGGGTAGACTGGATATTTGGAAAAAAAATGATGCATCAATCTAACATTTTCCATCTCGGACAATGATGAAAGGGAGGTTTTTGTTGAGTTTCTCAAAAGTTCAAGGGAGGTATTTGTTAAACTAAAACTATAGAGGAGGTTTTTATGATTGTCAAAAACATCAAGGGAGATTTTTGTATTTTATCCTTCATTTTATTATATCTAATATTTTATAATTTCTCTTATCAGAAAAAAAAAATGAATTGAGGTCTGCTCCTCACACAGGGCTCCTCACACCGACCTTACATTAGGGGTGCTCATGATTCGGTTAACCGAACCATGTGGTAATTTTATAGACTGAACTAATAGGTTTGGTTTTTACATTCAACTGAACCGATACAACCAGTTAACCGCGGTCCAGCTTTTTGGTTTTTTATGCCCTTAAAATTAAAAAGAAAAAAGGACCAGAGAGAGTCTGAGAGCCGAAATGCATTAGCCTCTAACCCGCAGGCCAAGCCTCTAGTGTCGCAAATCGCCGATGTCGAAGGTCGTCGGTGAATTGGTCGGAGGACGGAGCGCCAAAAGCCAAAACCAGAGAGTCCGAGAGCCGAGAGAGAGAAAGTGAGAGAGATTCAAAGAGAGACAGAGAGGCGATAAAGAGAGTTCAAAGAGAGGCTGAGAGGCTAGAGAGAGAGAGAGAGTTCGTAGAGATATTGAGAGGTGAGAGAAAGAGAGAGAGATATTCAAAGAGAGACGTTGAGGCGATAGAGAGAGTTCTGAGAGAGGCTGAGAGGCTAGAGAGAGAGATTGAGAGGCAAGAGAGAGATTGAGAGCAAGTGAGAGAGAGAGGGAGAGAGATCAAATAGAGACTGAGAGGCGCATGCGCGCGCGCACGAGAGAGAGAGAGAGAGTTCAAAGAGAGACTAAGAGGCGAGAGAGAGATAGTTCAGAGAGACTGATAGGCGTGCGCGCGCGCGCGCGAGAGAGAGAGAGAGAGAGAGAGAGAGAGAGGGAGGGAGTATGAGAGAGTGAGAGTCCGATAAAGAAAGGGGAAGAAAAAGAAAGGCATGCGTAGTAGCCAGTGGGTGTCAGCCTGTCAAACGACTCAAACTGGCAGCCAGCGGATGCCGGATTGGTGAACTTGTCTCAGCTCTCAGTTCGGCAATCTGAACACTCTCAAACTGTCGAACATTTTTATTTGATTAAAAAAAAATAAAATGTAATATTAATATATATAATATTATGTAAAAATATATATCAGTCGGTTCGATTAACTGCCAGTTTTTTTAAATGGTTAATTGAAACTTTCAGTTTTTTGAAAACATCGAACCGACCGATTTGGCTAATCGATTTTTCGGTTTGGTTTTGGTCAATTCGGTTTTTCGGGTTTTTTTGCTCACCCCTACCTTACATGCACATCTCATCATGTATTGATAACTTATTCTGTGAATAATAATGTATAAGTACCTGAGATATTCTTAATACACGGTGGAACATGCCTATGACGTCGTTGTGAGGCACCCTTTGTGAGCAGCAGATCCAGTCTAAAAAATATATTTTATACTTTCTAACGCTTTAAATAAAGTAGTAAACATGGATGTATATTTGCATGTGCCAATTTCTAAGCGATTATAAATGAGCATTTTTTGAATGGTTATATGTAGGCAGTTTCTGAAATGAGAGTAAATGACATATATGCCCTCTTTGTACCCACTATATGCTTAGATAAGAGAGGTAGAAAAATGTTGGTGAAAATTCCCAGAAAAAAAGGGAATTCGCTTTTTATAGGTAATATAGATAAGTAATAATACATTCTTCTAAAATCCCGCTACCACCAAGGGTTGGGGGTTAAGGGAAAGGGATGGGCTACCCCTTGTTGTGTAGCCCCATGAAGCAAAAAAAAAAAAAATTCTAATAATAAAAAAATCCTACTTTCGTATGTTCAATGACTCCGGAAACCAACATACATGGAACCAAGCTAGACAGGCCAATCGAAAACAAACATGTCAGTATTTCGTACCTTTTCAGACTGATGTGTTTAACTTTGATTTGGTATTACAACCTAGTTGGGAATTGCGATATGCTCCTTACACTGACCAAGCTCCATCCCACCGTTTGGCATTGATGCTGCAATTACAACACCATTTTCTGATGTTTGGCTTGGAATCGTTGCTGCCAGGTAGGATATTTCCAGGAGCAACAACAACTTTTTATGTTTGGTACCAATGCTCTAAGAAATGTTTTCTACACTTTTACCCATTATCCACTGCCACATCACTGCCCTGTTGGTAGCAACGAGCTGCAACTCCAGAAAATGCCAAATTTGGTGTTGCTCCAAGCCATGCCTTCCCGATTTTCAAGGCATGGCTTGGAGCACCGTTTTCTATGGAAAAACGGTTCCAAACAGAAGGCTATTTCTTGGAGCATCGTTTTTTTCCTACATAGTGCTGATGTGGTGCCGTTTTCTGGAGCAATAGCAACGGTTCCAAATAGACACATAAACATCTCCCACAGGCACAATTTTGAGTCGGCCTGGCCTGATGGTCCATTGGCCATACTATGGCTCGACATGATTTGTATGGGCCAATGAGCCATGTTGGTTTTTGGATTTCAGGTCAGTGGGCCAGGCTGGCACGGCCCGCATTGTCATGACGTGTCACCTGTGGTGCGGCCTAGCATGATCCACATATATATTTTATATATTTATATATATAATATATTACATAAATTATAAATATATAATAATTTAATGTATAACATATTAATAAAATAAACATTTTTTTCAATTTTATTTAACTATTGTATATATAAACAATTGTATACTTGAAAATTTAAGTTTTATTTTCAAATTTTTAAATAAATAACTTTAGCCCGATCCATGACTCGGCCTGGCCCAAGGCTTGGCTCATGGACCAACCTAGCACAGGCGCATGTGGACTCAGTCATGTGCCATGCTGGGCCGAGCCCCCAAAATATCTTAAGGGAGGGAAGCACGGCCAGTACGGCCTGTTTTACACCTCTAGATATATGGCTATAACAGACGGCCTGAGAAACACTCTTTTAGAGCTTTGGCTGAATTTATGTTGTATGGAACAAGAACAAGCAAGTTTGGTATTAATGAACTTTGTTTATTAGCAATCATACTTAAACCAAAGGTTTTTAAAACCGACCCGGAGAATGAACCGATAAGGGGTCTGGTTCCCAAGTTGAACGATCTGACCGTTCAAACCAAATGGTTGGCTCGTTATGACAAAAAAATAAAATAATAAAAACAGTCAAAACCGTTGAATGGTTCGAACGCCCGGGTCAACGGTGTGCTGACCAAATCAATGTTTTTTTTTGCAAATATTCGATTTTAGGGAAAACGGAGGAGAAATGTCCCATTTGGCATTGTTTTTACCTATTTTTCTTATATAATTTTTTTTTTCCTGAAACATTTCTCTTGTTCTCAGTTACAGAGAAATAAAGGATACATTTGGCAAAATGTTTCTGAGATTTTTTTTTTTTTGCATCAACTGAAATTTATAGCCATTGGGAAAAAAGTATATTGCAGAACATATCATCGTTGATGTAAATGGGCATTGAATATGTGCAAACATAAGAAACATTTCGTTTTAGTTATTTATAATGAGATCGCATGACACATGGGTGGAGCCAAGGGAGCCATGGCCCCCCTATGGTTTAGAAAATCCTCGCTGAAAAACAGTTATCCATGTAAATTTTCTCTTCTCTCCACTCTCCATTTCAATGGTTGGCCCGCCCTATGGGCCTATCCATACTTCATTTATGTTTTGACCCCCCTTATAACAATTTCCTGGCTCAGCCCCTGGTATGACACATAGATTTTATGGAATAAGTCAATAATATGAACCAAATATTTAAGAAAATTTAATAAAGAAAATGGGGTTTTCACCATAGATTTAACAAAAAGGGTTATTCACCAAGAATTTGATTTAATCACATCAAAAGGGAGTTTTATGCAACGACTCTAAATATATATGTCACTAAGTTATGTTTTGGTTTGAAAGAAAAAGTAGGGAAAAATAGAGAAACCTATGTAAGGTTTGTAAAGGTTTCCCTATCTTTTCCTTCCTTTCCCTATTTTTTCCTTCAAACCAAACACAACGTAAATGTTGTGGCAAATGTATCGCCAAACTAAGTTGCAGATCTGTGTCACCAATGATTCTAAAGATGTATCGTCAGACAGACTGGGTCTTGCCGATGACAAGCATTCGAACAACAAAACAGCAGTATTAGAATGTGCTTGGTCGATGTAACGATGGAAGAAGAAGAGATCAAGGCTTTTTTATATGAATTCAAATCTGCGCCCCACAGCCTCGCGCCCCAAAAACGCTCCACACAATTAAAGCCAGCCAAGTGTTCTCTCACATGCATTCCTTTCTCAGTGCGTGCGGAGCTAACGGCCCCAATTCACCCAAAATGAAAATTTATCTCTATTCCCGCTCATATTCTGTAAGATTCTCGAGCTGCGCTATGTAACCTGATTCCTGCACCTCCTCCATTCAAGCTGGGCAAGAAATCCGGCGTCTCTCTCTTTCGTATTGTCCTAGAAGTTTAGAACCAAATTTGGACTCCACGCAGCCTATCGGCCACCAGACAATCGATTCCGACGATCATACCGTCTTGCAATACCTCTATTATACTATATTTCTTTTTTTTCTTTTTTTTTGTATTTTCTCCAACCTTCCTGGTCCGAGTGGTTAAAGATACATGTTAAACTTCAAAATACTATTATTGATCAATTCTCCGTTCATCGTGTTAAACAACAATTTCATGAAGAAATTGATAGCTCCGTTCATGAATTCATGTTTCCATCCACCTTGCAGGAATCTCTTTGACATTCCATTTATAGAATTTAAAGCATCATGTTTAGAAAACTGTGAACAAAATATGTGAAATAGAATATTAGTATATTACCAAACGAAAACGCTAAAGAGGATGAGCCCTTAATTAATTGGATGGAGAGTTATTTTACTAAAACCATGATAAAAGACTCCAAGAATACCTATCTTCCAAATTCAAAGAGGGAAACAATCGGAGAAAACATTACAGAAAAAAATCAAACCACTTTACAGGGTTTTGAGGAAAGAAATGAGAGAACCACGGATATTTATCCTCCATACAGCGAGAAATATGTATGAAAATTGTAGAACAGAAAAAAAAAAAGAAAATAATAGAAGGAAAGATGATTGGAAGGAGATCAAATAGGAACCTATTTGAAGTTCAATGCAGAACGCCCGGGACTGTAAAACCCACGATAGATCTTATTGGGAAACCAAATCTCCACGTAACCTTCATACCGAATCTCTAGGCAACCTTAGTTGGGAACCTTCTTGCATGCATGTAATTAGTATTTCTGGATGTATTTGGAAAATCGATTCCTACTGAAACTGAATCTCCTACCTGTATATATCGGATGTACCTTGAATGATAAAATCACGACAGTTTCCACAAAGGTTTCTTTCATGGTATCAGAGCGAGGAACAGGAGCAAGAGGTCTGTGTTCATGACAGTTTCCGCTTGAGTTTGGGGCTTTGACGTCGCTTTAGTCGCACTCGGGGTTCTTTTCGACGGGGAGGCGCGGCCGATCCCTTCTTCACCGCACGAGGAGGCATCGACGCGGATCCCTCAGGGTTCTTATTTGAAACCCTGGTTCGTATTTGAGGAAAGATACGAGATTTTTCAACAGTTTCGGTCCTCTCTTCTTTACCGAACGATCGGAACAGTGCACAACAATGTGTACCAGCGAATCTGAAGGCATCTCGCCAGCTTCTCCATCATGTCAGGCGGAGGTGAAGACAGCAGAAAAAGCGCAGGGAAAGACACGGTTGTCCCCTCGCCATACTACTTGCATCCGTCTGACAACCCCGGAATGATTCTCTCACCTGTTTAGTTAAAATGAGAGAACTATGAGGAATGGGCGAGATCCATGAGAAGCGCCCTCAGAGTGAAGAGAAATCTCAGGTTCGTTGACGGAACGTTGGGTAAACCGACAGATGATTTGACCGATATCGAAGATTGGTGGATGGTGAATTCAATGCTGGTTGCATGGATTTTCAATACAATCAAACCAACCTTGCGAACTACTATATCATATACGGAGAGTGTGAAAGACTTGTGGGAGGATTTGCGACAGAGATTTTCTATCGGGAATGGACCTCGAGTCCATCAATTGAAGGCTGATTTGGCTGCTTGTAAACAATAGGGACAGGCAGTGATGGCTTACTACGGGAAGTTGAAGGTCATGTGGGATGAGCTGGCAGAATATGATCCAGTACCCGCGTGTCGCTGTAGCGGTTGCAACTGCAAAATTGCGACCATACTTGAAAAGAAGTGAGAAGAAGAGAGGGTACATCAGTTCTTGATGGGCCTTGACTATGCAACTTATGACACCATGCGTTCGAATATTTTGAGCATAGAGTCGTTGTCGAATTTGAACCGTGTCTATGCAATGGTCATTCAAGAGGAAAGGCATCAAAGTATAGCCAAGAGCAAAGAAGAACGAAGTGATGTTGTGGGTTTTGTGGTACATGCTGGTGCAAAAGCAATTGCTGCACGTACAAAGGATAAAAGCGTGAGATGTACACACTGTGGAAAATCTGGACATGAGGCAAAGGACTGTTTCTAGGTGATCGGATATCTAGAATGGTAGGGAGATAGACCACACTCAACCGGGAAAGTAGCAGGCCGCGGGCGAAGTGGTTTGGGCGTCGGGTGAGGACGAGGAAACAAGGCAAGAGTCAACGCTGCCCAAGCAGCGGGAACTGAGACTGGAGGACAAAAAGTTGGAACCACAAATGATCATGACCACAGCGGGTTTCCGGGGCTGAGTGGAGATCAATGGACAACCCTTCTCAACATTTTGAATTCACATAAATCTGGTGAAAAACTTTCCGGTAAGAAAAATTCTACTGATTGGATAATTGATTCCGGGGCGTCGCACCATATGACTGAATAAATTGATTTATTGATTGAAGTTCGGAATATTACACTGTGTCCGGTGGAACTTCCTAATGAGAAGCAAACTGCCGCAGTAAAGGAAGGGACTTTGCATTTTGGGTGGAAATATTTATTTGCATCATGTGCTTTTCGTACCAAAAATGAACTGCACCCTTATTCTGTAGCTAAATTATTGCAAGAGATAAATTGTACTGTCACCTTTACTAACAAGCTGTGCGTGATACAGAACCAAACCTCGAGGACTCTGATTGGAACGGGTGAGCAGTGTGATGGGGTCTATCAGTTTAGAGGAGCAGCATCGGTCCGGGCCAATAGAACAAGTGGAATGAGTGAATGGGAGTTGTGGTATCGCAGATTAGGGCATCCGTCTAAACAGATATTATATTCTCTTCCTAAGGTAGATAAATTAAATAGTAGACCTGAAAGTGATAAGCCATGTGATGTTTGTTACAGAGCAAAACAAACTAGGGAAGTTTTTCCTAAAAGTAAACATAAAGCTGATGATTGTTTTTCTCTAATTCATCGTGATACATGGGGTGCTTATAAAGTACCTGCTTCTTGTGGTGTCGTTTACTTTGTAACAATTGTTGATGATTATTCTTGTGCTGTGTGGGTTTACTTGTTACTTGAAAAAAGTGAAGTAGCACATATTGTTGAGAATTTTTGTGCCATGGTAGAACGCCAATTTGACATGCAAGTCAGAACTGTTCGAAGTGATAATGAAACAGAGTTTAAAAGCCTGAAGTCATACTTTGAGACTCATGGCATTCTGCATCAAACTTCCTGTCTTGGAACGCCCAAACAGAATGGTCGAGTGGAGAGAAAACATAGGCATATTTTGAATGTTGCGAGAGCATTGAGGTTTCAAGCAGGTTTGCCTATTCATTTTTGGGGAGAGTGTGTCTTGACCGCCGGATACTTGATAAATAGGACACCTTCTTTCGTACTTGACGGGAAGACTCTATATGAGGTATTGTTCGGGATGACACCGCGATACGAGCAAATAAGAGTGTTTGGCTGTCTCTACTATGCCCGTTGGAGCCCTCGAGATAAGGATAAGTTTGGAGCGAGGAGTAGGAAATGTGTTTTTGTAGGCTATCCCTACGGGAAGGAAGGTTGGCGCGTATATGATGTTGAGAGCGGTGAATATTTCATCTCCCGCGATGTAGTCTTCCATGAATATGTATTTCCATATGCCAATGATTTAGAAGTACCTATTGCAGACAACCCTGGCCCGACAATTGCGGCTGTAGTTGATGATGATGTTGTTCACAGCCACTGAGGAAATAAAGACAAGGGGAGTGACGAAGAGGATATATGTGCGAATGATAGGGAGAGCTTTCAAAATAATAATATAAGAGAGGAGGAGAAAGATAATGGAGAGGACGTGTAAGAAGTAGAAGCTAATGGTGATGATGACATAATTAGTGTGGATCCAGCACCGCAAACAGCACCAGAAGAGCAACTTGGCAGGGGACATTGATATCGCACGCCGTCTGTTTTGTTAAAGCCCTATGTAACCTACACTGCTCGATGTATGAAAGACCCCATTCACACTCAAGCCAACTCCGAATCAAAGTCCTCAGGTACGAATCCCTATCCCATAGCAAATTATGTGACATGTACTAACTTCTCTGCTAGACATCAAGCTTTCTTAGCTGCAGTCATTGCAGGAGCCGAGCCTACCAGTTTTTCTGAGGCAGTACAAAGTGAGAAATGGAGAGAAGCTATGAGGAAGGAAATCCAGGCTCTGGAGGATAATGGTACATGGACATTGGAATCTCTACCTCCCGGGAAAAAGGCCATAGGGAGTAAATGGGTCTATAAGATCAAATATAATTCAGATGGGACGATTGAACGGTATAAGGCACGCCTAGTTATCATCGGGAATAGACAGGTTGAAGGATTATATTACAATGAGACTTTTGCTCCTGTGGCCAAACTGACGACAGTCCGAACTTTCTTAGTCATGGCGGCCGCTAGGAACTGGGAGTTGCATCAGATGGATGTACATAATGCTTTCTTACATGGGGATTTGAATGAGGAAGTATACATGCAACTGCCGCTGGGATTTACGTCTAAGGATCGAACAAAAGTGTGCAAACTGAAGAAATCTCTCTATGGACTGCGTCGAGCTCCCAGATGTTGGTTCTCGAAGTTAACAACGACATTGATACAATTTGGGTTTGTCCAATCAGATCCTGACTATTCTTTGTTCACCTATTACAAACACGATGTTCGTCTGCACGTGCTGATATATGCTGATGACCTGATTATTGGGGGAAATGACATTGCTGCTATTGTAAAATTCAAAAAGTATCTTCATTGGTGCTTCCATATGAAAGACCTGGCCCCACTTAAATATTTCCTAGGGATTGAAGTAGCTCATGGCCCTGAGGGAATGTTTTTGTCGCAACGGAAGTATGCCCTAGACATCATCTTATAATGTGGACTCTTGGGAGCCAAACCAACATCCGTGCCCATTAAATAGAATCATCATCTTGCGTTGGCAAAGGGCGCTCTTATGGAAAATCCGAATCGGTATCGACGATTAGTGGGACGGTTGATCTACTTGACCATTACACGACCTGAGTTGTGTTATTGTGTTCATATCCTATCTCAGTTCATGCAAAGTCCACAACAAAAACATTGGGATGCAGCTCTGCGCGTGGTGCGTTATATGAAAGGATATCCAGGACAAGGTCTATTGTTCTGTTCTGATAGTGATCTGTGTCTATATGCCTATTGTGATTCTAATTGGGCAAGCTGCCCGTTGACGTAACGATCGTTGACTGGCTATTCTGTTATGCTGGGGCAGTCGCCGGTTTTTTGGAAAATGAAAAAACAACATACCGTGTCGCGGTCCTCTGCAGAAGCCGAATATCGTTCGATGGCTGCGACAAGCTGTGAGCTGAAGTGGATGGAGAAACTTCTTTTGTCCTTTGGGGTGGCGCATGATGAACCTGCACGATTGTATTGTGACAATCAGGCAGCTTTGCACATAGCCGCAAATCCAATATTCCACGAGCGGACAAAGCATATTGAGGTCGACTGTCATTTTGTTCGCGATGAGCTACGACGTGGGAACATTGTTACTTGCCATGTTCAAACCACAGAGCAGTTGGCTGATATTCTGACGAAGGCTCTGGGAAAAGAGAAATTCGCATATTTCATTGGCAAATTGGGCATTCGGAATCTGCATGCGCCAATTTGAGGGGGAGTATTGGGAAACCAAATCTCCACGTAACCTTCATACCGAATCTCTACGCAACCTTCGTTGGGAACCTTCTTGCATGCATGTAATTAGTATTCTTGGATGTATTTGGAAAATCGATTCCTACTGAAACTGAATCTCCTACCTGTATATATAGGATGTACCTTGAATGATAAAATCACGACAATTTTCCACAAAGGTTTCTTTCAGATCTATATAAAAGCAAATACAAAAACTTATTGAAGAAAATGATAAAATATGACAAAATGATAACTCAGTAACTCACAGCAAAAACGTGCAAAATGGGTTCAAAGAAACTCGAAAACAAATTATGGGTTTATATCAAAGTAGCACCGAAAGAGCTCCTGAGAGGTTGATGAAGTTTCTAAGTTGTGCAGACAGTAAGTTGCGTGCACAAGGTTTTTGCGTTGCAGAACAATGACTAAGGTGGCATTTAATAAATTTGAAATCTGAAGTCTGAAAAGTTAAAAAGATATTAAAAATGTCTAAAATGTGAAAAGAGGCATAGATGCTTTTCTATTTTTTGGAGGCTCATGCTCAAGCTTGTTTGTATTTGACCAAACCTTTAACATTTGAAATTCTTTGATTTTACTATTTTACCCCTATAAAAGGCTATTTGATAATTTTGAGCTTAATTTGTACTATTTCATATAAAATAATTTATCAAATTCAAAATAATATTTAATTAATGAATAATAAATAAAAATTTAATAATTAATAACTAATAATTAATGATTACTAAAAATAACTAATATTTAAGGAAAAAATATTAATATTTAATAAAAAACACAAACAAAAATTAACAAAAATAATTAATAACTAATAAAAAATGAAATAATTAACACTAGTAAGGATACAAATAATTAGTAAAAATTAATGAAATTAATAATTAAAAAATTAAAATTAAACAAAACAATTAACAACTAACAAAATTATTAAATAAATAACACTAATAATTACTAATTAATAGTTAATAATGTCAATCATTAATGATTAACAATTAATAACTAATACATAATATTAAAATAATTAAAACCAAATAAAGATGAAAATAATTAATAAAATCAGTAATTAATTAATAAATAATAATAAAAACAAATAATTAAATACTAAATATGTAACTAATATCTAATAAAAATATTAAATTAATCAACAATGAAAAAAATTAAAATAATTTATAATTAATACAAAAAACTTATAAAAACTAAAAATAATTTATTCAATTCAAATAATTGATTAAAATA
Source organism: Nelumbo nucifera (assembly GCF_055504915.1). NCBI lineage: Eukaryota > Viridiplantae > Streptophyta > Magnoliopsida > Proteales > Nelumbonaceae > Nelumbo > Nelumbo nucifera. The sequence continues at coordinate 3,688,440 of NC_142654.1, forward strand.
AATTATTCAATTCAAAATATAATTTATTAAAAAAACTTAAATTCTGGTCACAAATGCGGAACCATGTCTTAAAAAGTGAATGGACCGTGGGAGGAGATAAAACTTAACAATAAAAAACGAAGGAAATTGTAACACATGTATTCTCCAATAGAGTTTAGTTTAGTTTACAAAGAAATATGTACATAAACGTGAGTTCAATTGGGACCCCAACAACTCAAATACATGACTTTTCTAAGGGATTCTTCGGAATGCTTCGTCTTCTGCTAATTTGTCATCAACTACTTGCTCACCGGGGCCATGGAAGAAGAGATCTTCTTGGCCTGAGAGAAGGATCCCATATTGTTCTTGGTGTGGTGATGTAGGCATCCAAGAGCGTAGTTCCATCTACAAAAACCTTGATCCTTCAAAACCTCAACTGCTCCAATGCTTGCAACTACGATCCAAGCTCTACTTGTCAAACTCATCCTCTATTTTGGATTATGAAACTTTTTTGTTTGGAAATTGGGCGACGAAGGTTCCACATAATTGATTATGAAACATTTTGGATTATGAACTCATTCAAATAATTGATTAAAATAAGTTATTCAATTCAAAATATAATTTATTCAGAAAATTATATCGTTTCCTAACTCGTCGTCTCGCCCTCGCCTGAAACTTTCCACATATTTGATGCATCAATCGTCGGAAAGCATAGACTATGCTCATCAGTGGTTTCGATGGTGCGCCCCTGGGACGATGATCGTGATGTGGCACGGTGACTGGATTAACAAAGCAAAGCCCTTATGAGTCACCACGGCGGTGCGCCCTGGACTCACCGCTCGCGGAAGCCAACAAAGTTCAAGCCTTTTGCATCGGGAGGAAGCTCTGTGACAAGCTTGATTTCTCGATTCACAGTGTTCCTTTCCCCTTTTCTCCACTGCTTCGCAGGTTGCGTAGTGCTACCCCTAAAAGTTTAAGAATACGGCAAGAAGCAATGTCAGATGCAGTTTGTTTGATGCGAAGGTTTGCGGCCATGAAATCTGGAGCAATCTTCAGACGCGCAGGTTTGTGAGAGAAATCAGATGCAGGCGACAATCTTCCTTCTTGTTCGTTCAAGAGAGAAAATGCAATTGAATTAGGTTTTTTAGGTTTTGGGGTTAAACAGGGGTAATTCGTGCCATTTCAAAATTTTTAAAAGGGCATTTTCGACTTTGTGTTGGGTCTGAAACGCATTTAAGCGCGTTAAGTGCCATGTTACGAACTTAAAATTTCAGATTTGAAAATAGATTTTAGATCGGTTTTCAGACATAACACCAAACATGTCTGGTGTCAGAAAAGTAAGTTTTTTAGACACCATACCTCTGAAAAGTGTTATCAAACGCCACCTAAAGTGTGGTGGGAGTGAGTCTGGTAATATGTGTAAGAGGTGAAACGTGGCGTGTAAATTTGGTTGTCCGGTGCTGGAGAGCAAGTGTAGAGTCCAAGTTTGGTTCTCACTAAAATGAAATGACAAAGAACAGAGTCGAGAGAGAAGCGGAAATGAGATTTTGGGTCTTTTGGGAGCTAACGAAATGAATTAATGTCCATCCCGTTAGTTACGCATGCATCAAGGCAAGTGTAGGAGCAGGAGGACACTTGGCGGGCTTTCATTGGGTGAGGCATTTTTGGGGTGCGAGGCAGTGGGGCACAAATTTGAACTCTCTTGATGCCTGATTTCCAATGTCTTTTTCTTTTCTATTAAAATTATCACACTACCCCTCCTCTCACGTGAATATTCTTCCTAGGTGCTCGTAAATTAGAAATACGCTATGAGAAAGGCATGTGTTCTCAAAGTTGTGTTTTTAAGAAATGACAACACATATTTTTGGTTCTGTTTATATTTATGGAGTAAACTTTTTGTATTTGTGTGGCTGCAAAACCGAAAAAAGCAATTAATGAAGGTGTCTATGACACATAGGCACCATTAGGCAACACATCAGAAAATGTATCAATAAAATATCTACCCGTTGGGGGAAACTCCAAAACGGAGCTTCCTGAAACAGGAGAGACGCACAGAAAGATACTTATGGATGCACATAATGAGACTTTTGTTGATGGGGCGCCTATGTGGCACATTTACTCAATAAACGTAAAAGAAACCACACACCCTCCAAAATCTTTATTTCTTAAGAATGAGTTTTGGAAATAGCATTTCCGTCTTGGAACAAACCATTTCTTATCTTAAATGTCTTCCAAACGCATTTCTCTTTTGGATGAATGTATGGAACACGAGAAACATTCTGTTGAATGATACCAAACGGGGCCATTTATTTAAAAAAAATAAAAAAAAGAATACTATTTGTTTTGACACGTCATTTTTCAAGCATGCATGTATTATATTTGTTAGAAGGAAAACTGTATTTGTTTATATGAGAAAAGGATATTACATCGAGCGAGATCAAGCTCCCAAACGAAAGACTGAAGGGACCAAAACTATTTCATTTAAACCCATACACAAATTTTTACAAAAAAAAGGCCACTCTATTTTAGACTCAAAACTACACGAACAAAGGAAATATAATAAAAAAAGTGGCCTTAACGCCTGAATTTCCGCAATATGCCAAAAGAAATCCCAAGATAGAACTTCCAGCCATGAAAGACCACACCTATGGAGAATAATCCTCCAAACGCTACAAGAGAAAGGACACAAACCAACAAATGATCGTGGGATTCTTGGTCTTGATGACAAAAAACACAAGAGAGATCACAAACACGTACTCCATGGGAACTCAACTGATTCTCAGTAGACAGAACCCAACAGTTAGCTAACCAAGCAATGAAGGAGTCATGGTTGTTGTCGCTGCCTAAGGCAATTCCATGTTGACTTCACCATGAAGGAGCCATGAGGAGTCGGCAGCCAAGCAACTATGTCCTCCTGGTTTTTTAAAATTGAGATGGGAAGAGTTCAACCCAAAAGGATTTAAGCAAGGGAAACCGAGACTCAATTGGGCTTCACCTGTGATCCTGGATCATACAACTTTCTGTAGCCATCCTTGAGGTATGAATGATTCCACACTGGGCGACTTCAGGGATTTCGCCTAGAATACCTTTGTCGTGCCAAGGATCAAACCATAACAATGTACTTTTATAATTTCCAATGAAATACCGAACATGAGGTTGAGCATCAATTGTGGAGTGGAACAATGTCCAAAGTTTTGATACGTATCAGCCAATAGTGTCATATCGGGGGCTTTTTGATACGCCCTTATAATGGGTGTTTTGGGTCAGACCATGTTCACGGGGTAGGCGGGCCTTAAACCGATTCCTTTGAATGAACCAGATAGTAAAAAAAAAACTTTAAAAATGGAAAAGCGAGCCTCGATATAGGCTGATACACCCCTACTGGCATATTGGCCTATATCGATATTTTGAACTTTGGATTAGAGCAGGCTATGAACTGCCCAAGCACAACAAGCTGCATTTTACATGTATAATTTAAAAATATTTGTTTTTCATTTTATGGTCATTTTACATGTATAATTTAAAAATATTTGTTGCAGATTAAATCCAAATATGATAAAAAAATGTGACATAATAATCAAATGTGAATGCAGATTTGAATTCAATTTGTTTACAGTTTTACTATCCGCATTATGTGTGGGGTTGGTTTAGATCCAAGCTAAACCTAGCCTATAAGAAAATAGTTGTTTGAGCCTGAAAATTTTGTAAGCCTAACTGGGTTTGGGCTAAGTTATAAGTGATCATCACTGAGTAGGAGTCTTATGATTCGTATCTTATAGTTGCATTAAGCAATACATAAAGCCATAACCAAATACAATGGAGAGAATGACTAATCAGTCCAGGTCAGAATTTTGTAACCCCACCGTACAGGGGGGTGAATCCTTATCGTTAATTGATGCCAAATTTACGGGCAGGATGTGACTTACAGGGGGGCTACTAGTAGCCTACAGGCAGTGCATTCGGTTGCAGAGTACTTAACCAAAAGAAGAGTCAAAGAGAGTTAGAGAAAGACATTAGAAAGTAGGGATCGTTCCTTTAAACCTTTCAAAAGAAATGCAAGAATCTATCAAGTTAATATTTCTAAAGGAGTAAAAGGTGTAGGGAGTAGGACTAGGGATTCCTTGCCTTACGATGCTTGCCATTAATGGTATTCCTAAAGATAACACTAAAAATTAAGTTAGGTTGTAAGTAGGAGAGAGACAAACTAGTTAAGTAATAACTAATAAGTAATAAGTAGTTATATAACTCGGTTTGATTCGGTTTGGTTTCGGTTGTGAAAACCGAAACCAAACTAAACCGTCAGTTTACCATTTTTTGCAACCCGAAACTGACCATTGGTGAAGAAAAACCGGCTGACTCAGGTTGGACCAGACCAGGTTGGATCTTGTTATGAACAACCCTCATACAATGTGCAATTAATATCAACTAAGTCGCTAGTAATAAATGGAAATTGAAAAATGCAAAAAATATTAAAAAAAGGGTAATTTAGAGATTTAGAAAAATTTAAACGGTTACCAGATTTTTTTTTTCAAAAGATAAGTGACGGAATTCTAATGAAGGGGTCCTTTTCAGAATCTAAAAATTTAGGAGGTAGTTTAGGGGAATTGCCACTATTCCAAAGAGTACGTGTAGTAAATTTCCCCTTCTTTTTTCTGAATTAGGATCTCCTGCCAACAAACGGTTCCAACACTCAACCAACTTGATCTTACACCACATATCTCACTTAAGTCCACCTTGCTATGCACGATATGTACAGTGTCAGATGGTTGTTAGGGTGTTAGAACGTTTTTTTGTTGATATGCAATCTGAACTCTCTTTTCCTTAATTCTTCGTGGGCTAAACTAGGGCCCGTCACTGTCTACCAACAATATCTACCACCGCACATCTCATCATAAAATTGGGACCCACTATAAAAGTGATTAAGTGAGACTCGCCATGTATAAGATGTGCGGTGTGAGATCTTCTTCGTAAAGGGTCGGAACGTGTTTTGTTGGCAGAAGATCCTATATCGCTTCCCGTAACCATTTGCAGCGGGTTTTGATCCAAACAAACTCCCAAGTCTCCACTACCAGTTTGCCGAAGGAGGAAGAAAAAGAGAACAGGGTAGAATCATTATTGAGAAGAAAGAGATAAACATGGGCGATCCTTACTGGAGATATGGCTCTGCTGCAGATAGAGGTTTCCTTTTTTTCCTCCTCAGAGCTCAGTTTTTATTTTAAGCATCTGTGTATGTTCTATATTGTATCTTTTTTTTTTTTTTTTCATCTTCGTTCAAACATAATTACTCTAAAATCGCAAAACAGTAAGTCGAAATGTTTACTGTTGAATATTTTTGTGCGTTCTACTTATTTATTTGACCTGATTCATACTCCATGTCGGGTTCAATAAAGGTGCCAACGTTTTAATCAAGCAGAAGAGCTATGCAACATCTAAACCGAATACACAATCATTTGATAAGCACTGAATTTTCTCCTAGTTGGTTGCTGTTTTTAATCAGTTTTTTGAAGTTTATATTTCGTTTTCTTTTCTATCGCGAAAGTTCACTCACTCAAATACGGACTTATAAATAACTGAAACTCAAGAAGGAAGAGGTATTCTACATATTTCCATCTAATTAGACTATCCTACAATTGGCAGTGTATTGGCTATTTCTGCACAATCATTGGTAACTACTAATGACTTACGTGAAAATGTAAATTCTTGATTTTCAATTGCTCATGGCCCTATAAATGGCAATTTGACCTCTTTTTTTTGCGTATGTGATGAAGACATTTTGTTAATATTAGAAGGGTTGAGCTCAGTAGTCATCATCTTCTACGAAAAGATGACCTAGCAAAGCTTCTGGTTAGAGAGTAATGGGCCATACATAATAAAGAAAGACCCTCCCTGTATCTTGAATGTGTTTAACTTAAAGACTCACTGTCTGCGAGGGTATGCTTTGGTTGACAGTTCGGCAATAATGGCTACAAATGTTGTCCTTTTGCTTCAATGAGGGAATCATGGGCCTTGATTATTCGATTATCCATGAAACTTTTACTTCTAGATGTTGGCATCACATCTTTCTTGCCCTCAACTATTTCTCACAATGGTCATTGTTTGACATGATTCCGATTTCATTCATGTCACTAAAGATTTTTTTCTTGTTTAATTATCCTTTTTTCTTTTAAATGCATATCAGTTAATGATAGGGCTTACTTCCTCTTGTTGGTTATCCATTTGTGACAGAGGGTGTTCCAAGAACCAGTTTTCCTGGGTACTTGTCTTCTGACACCTCTTCGTTGGCATCTCATCGCTTGTGGAACTCCAATGATTTTCGAGGATCGTCATCAGAGTACCTGCAGAATGATGTAAAAATTACACATTGCTGTGACTTTTTGTGTCTTTATTCTTAATGTTTTTTTTGGTACACTTTTAATGGGAAACATATACTTTTGCTAATGCCAGATCTTACCACGACCCGGGTCTTATGGTTTAGATCATCTGACTGGCACCAACAGTCGTGTCACACCAGGATTTGGTGGGCTTTCAACTGGAGCAAGCATAGTGCCACCTCTAGAAGATCCAGCATTGATTAGCCAAAGACGGGATATTGCACTAGGCATCAGTCCTGGTATTCCTGACATACTTAATGAAAGGCCCAATTCTTTGAGAAAATCTGAGGGTCTGCAAGGAGAGGAATCAAATATTCTCTTTGTTGATGGACTTCCAAATGATTGTACTAGAAGAGAAGTAGCTCGTATCCTATTCATTCTTTTTTTTAGTTTTATGGCTTCTATTTTGTCATTTTTTGTTGCTTTCTACTTGTTCTGCTTTGTTCATTACATTTTACTCCTTGACCTTCTGTTTGAAGATCTTTTTCGTCCTTTCATTGGCTTTAAGGAAATTAGAGTTGTTCACAAGGAGCCAAGACGTGTATGTCTATTTATTTGCTTGTTTATTGAATTTTTATCTTGTCAAAACTGTTAAGTGGTATTGACTACCCAACTCATTTTTTCCTCCCATAACTTCCTTGCTGACTCAATTGTTTTGTAATGTAGGGATAGATTATGCTATTAAATTTCCAGCTTGTTCTATATATGTATTTTTTTTGCTTTTCGATTGTTCTTCTGCTATATATGCATGAAAATCTCCTAAAACAAACAAGCAGTTATACTGGACAGAGAAAACTACAATAATTCTCATATCTATTGACCTTGTTCTTTGTTTATCACCAAACTATTGAATTAAGATATTGGTTTACAAATTAACTAGTTAAGAGTGGCTATCTAAATGGATTTAGCATGAAGTCAGGTGACCTAAATATGCAGTCTTTTTTGGACAGCTATTTTTAGTGATAGCAAATGCCATTTGACCGAATAGTCCTACTTTACTAGTATTCTAAGTGTTTCAAATGATTTAACTTGATAGTTATCTTTGTCACTAGATTGTATAAGTAGAAACAATAAAGAAAATATCACAATTATATAGAATATATTATACTGCAAGTGAACCAAGTGAATTTTCTTTCATATGTAACATTGCAAAGTTATTTCTTGGCTACTTTATATAAAGGTTGTGCTGTTATTTCTTAAAAATTTCAAAATCTGCTTTTATGTGGAGAATCTATGACTTAATGTGAAAGTCAACAACCATATTTTTCTTAAGAATACTGAAGAATATCTGGTTTGTTGCAACTTTTTGCATATCATGCTTAATGCTTTCATCCATGTATTACCAGTTGAATTTATCCACGGGTAGGGGGTTCATTTATCTTTCCCCCTTTTGTTGTGTGTTTTACCATCTCCATGTAACTCTCCTAAGCCTATTATGCAATCATATAGTGTTGGTCATTCCCCTTTTAATTACTAAAGCAGAAATGTTACTGGAAATAAATCTCTCACCCTTCCTTGGTAGGAGTCTTCTCTGTGTATGAAGCTGCTAAAAGCCCAATTACTGTTTTCATTTCCATTCAGTAGAATAATATTTATTCCTCATGGCTACAATTAGCAAGAGACCTTCCCTCAGACCTCAATGGGATGTTATTGCAAAATAATGACTGAACAAGAAGCATCAAGAGTAACCAAGGAAGACAGGAGCATATTGTAGAAGTTATTTGTTAGCTCCACTAGCTTCTTACCCGAAGCTGCTAAACCTAGAGGAAGGAGCCTTTTCTGCATAGCTACTAGATTGAAGATTCACCTTTTATGGTACTATAAACTGATAAAGCATCAAGAAAAATGTGTTAGAAAGATGATGTAGACTTATGTGTTAACCTTGAAAACTACAACTTTGGGTTTTGTAGAGGGTTAAGGGATGAAGAGCTAGGTTAAATGGAAGGCTTGTTGCATCTCCTCGATACAGTTTACTTGGAATCTGATAAACATGATAGACGGGTTTGGGCTCCCTATCCTAAAGGTTTGTTTTCTTGTGACTCCTTTTTTAAGTCCCTTTGTCAGTCTCCCAATCCATAGGATTTTCCTTCAAAGGAGATTTGGAGTAGGCCTAACCCCCCCCACCCCCCCCCCCCCCCAAAAAAAAAAGTGCCTTTTGTTGGGAGATGTTTTATGGAAAGAGAATTGATGCTTTTTATGCAAATCTCATAGTGAGAGCTTTTACCACTTACTAATTTGTTGCTCTTTTTTTGGACATTTGGGATTGGTGTTTCTCTTTGTTTGGATGCAAGTGGGATCTGCCTATGAAGGTTAATATGCTCTTCAACTCATCCACTTTTGCTTGGCCTAAAAAGAGAGGTAGGATCATGTGGAGATGTATGAGGGCAGCTGTGATTTGGACTTTATGGGAAGAAAGCAATGCCAGAATTTTTCAAGAGGAGAGAAGCAAGCAAGAGATCAAAGATTTTGTGTTGATTAGAGCAATACATTGGATTAGAACATGGGATATATTTCACCAATTCTCCTTCAATAATATATGGAGGAATTGGTTGGTGGTGACAAGAAGCTACTCTACAAAGCCAAAGGAAGACTTGGTATGGATCCCTCCTCCTGAAGGATATTGGAAGCTGAACTTTGATGGGAGCAGCCAAGATAACCCAAGTCTATTTGGAGTAGGAGGGGTTCTAAGAGATAAACAAATTTGTGTTTTGTTTTGGGATCAGTGTGGGCAGGGGGTTCAGCTGGAGCTGAAATTCTTGCTGCTTTGCAAGGAGCCTAGATTGCAAGTGAGATGAATGTGGAAATGATTGAAGGTGATACTAAATTAGTAGTAGGGTGGATGAAAGATCCGAAGACTGAAATGTGGTGATATAGAAATGAAATCAAGAAATTCAAATGACCGTTTCCAATAAAAAATCAAGAAATTCAAATGGTTAAAAGGAATATGAATGTGAGAATACAATGGGTGAGGAGGTTGGCTAATGCATTGGCTGATTGTTTAGCTATAACAAGGGATGAATAGGGATTCATTAAAATAGAGTTTTAAAGGCGTGGGAGGTTACAGTGTTTTAAAGGGATGAATAGGGCTCCAAGTGAGGCCCCCCCCTTTTCTAGTGGTATGCATCTTCATTCTTCCAAATATAAAAGATTTTTATTAAAAATAAGGAAAAATGAGGTCCTCCTTCCCCTTCTCCCTCCTTCCTCCTTGTCCCCCCTCCTCTTAAGTAGGCTTACGCCTCTTGCGTTCTGAACTATGCCTCATGCCTCTAGGTAGTGGAACGCCTCACGTCACACCTCTGCGTTTTAAAACATTGCATTAAAACATGTCAACTTCTTAGCTGAAGCTAATAAATCTAGAGGAAGAAACCTTAGTAAAGAAGCGTCTATATTCTCAGTCCACCTTTCTCAAGGCTCTGGGTATCTAGGACAAACATTCAGCAATAGTCTTCTAGTGAAAAGAATTATATTTTTGATGATTAGTCAAAATAATGGTGACTTCAAGTTATTGATAGAGAGCCCAGGACTATACGTGTTTAATTTCATGATGATGTTTTATGCATTACAACTCCTATGGACCTTTGTCAAATTATCTTGGGAAAGTGATGGATGGACAGGGGAAGTGGTGCAAATGTGAGCCTAGTAAAATTAGTATAGTCTTTGCCAAGGTTCAAAATTTCGTCACGTATCAGCCCGTATCGGTTGATTCATATCGTTCCAGCAAGTTTTCGGCACGGTACATGGTACCAAATTGAATGTGCCATATCTATTCGTCGTATCGAGGCCGTATCGTGCCCGTATCGTTGAGTATCAGTGCGGTAGCGTATCGGCTGATACAATACGATTTTACTATGGCGGAAACACAAATAAAACTCCCTTTGAAAGAGGGTTTCTAAACCCATTTCAGAAGCCCTCTTTCTTTCCCAAACCCTTCAAAAAGCTTTTTAACCTTTTTAAAGACTCAAATCTTGTAAAAATTTGCCAAAAAATCTATAAATTTGCAAGATTCAACAAGTTTTTCAAGGTTGTGAAAAAAGGAATGAAACTAAATATGTTTTTTCAAATTTCTTTTACCATTTTCAGCCAATGTTAGAAAAGATAAGGGGAAAGAAAGTGGTTTGCCCCCTCCCCCAGACCCCCCCCGTCCCCCTTTTCGTTGTAGCCTAATTTATTTTTTTGAGTTAGGGGGGTCTTGCTCCGCTTCGACAAGACCCCCCTTTTAACAACTACTGTGCATATTTATTTTTCTTAATATAAAAGTTTTTTATTAAAGATAAAGAAAAAAAATGAAATCCCCCCTTCCTCCTTCCTCCTTCCTCCTCTTAAGGAAGCTTACACCTCTTGCATTCTGAACTATGCTTCACGCCTCTAGGTAGTGGAATGCCTCTGTGTTATAAAACATTGATATTTATTTATTTTTTAATTTTTAGAATAAAATATGCAAAATAATTATTTCATCTATTATGTCCATAAATCCATTCAATTTTTTGGTACATATTTACTTTTCATAATTTTAATTTAATTGTTAGAATAAAACATGCAAAATAGTTATTTGAATAAAAATAAATAATTATTTAGCTTTTAGAAAATTAGAATAAAACATGCAAAATAATTACTTGATCTATTATGTCCATAATTAGATAGTATGTTTCTATTCCCAACTTCCCGTTTATTGATTATAATATGTTTTTTCATAAAACCCACTAAAATGTGTTATTTTTATGCATAAATAGCTCAATTATGTCTTATATTTAGTGATATTGATGTTTATTTATGATTTATTAGAGTATTCATAGCATTTCCATGTGTTTCCATGAGTATCTTAATTTTTCGTCCGTATCCATGCGTATCCAAGGCGTATCCCGATACATCTCTTAAATTTGCCTTTCTGATACGCATAGCGTTTCCGATACTTTGAACCTTGGTCTTTGCACGATAGCTGAAAAGTTATTCTAGCAGGAAGATTCTGAGGAAATACTCATTATTGAAGAAATTGTAAAAGAAAAGAATGCGGAAGTGATGGGTTATTTGGAAATAAAGCCAGAAATCATATTGAATAATGATATTACTTATTTGTCTCTTTATTTGAGGAGATTTATGACACGGTCAAATTGAATAAAAAGTTTCTTTGTGGTTCATTGCAGTTGTAGAACTAAAATACAAAGCTTGCAATTTAGAAAGCCAAGATCTGTACATGGTATGAGATTTTCAGCAACTGTGAGGCTACATACATAATCTTCAACTTTGAGGATAAGAGTAGGATACTAGAAGACTGGTGATGGACTGTTATATGTTCATGTCAAATTTAAAGATATGTCAAGGGCTTCTTTTGGGTCAGACATTTGATTTTCTTTTGAGATGGGGGGGGGGTATAATTGTAACGATGTCATTTGATTACCTTTTGAGATGTATATACTTATTATCACAAAAAAAGCAATTGCTTTATTTTATTAAGAAAATGGTTGGTTATTGATCAAAAGAAAATGTGTATAATTGCCTTGTTTTGATTGGTTTGAGTTAGTTCTCACTTCTCAGCTGAGAAGTGCTTGTCATTGTTCCTTTTTATTTCATAAGGTTTCCTTTTTTCTCTTGTTATAAAAAAGGTCTTCAGCTTTGGAGAGAATGGTGGGGTTTAATGATCAAGAAAGTGCATAAAATTTTTGTCAACCTTCACTGTATCAAATAAGTCTCTTCAACATCCTAACTTATGCAAAGTAGGCGGTTTATATTTTCTTTTTTCCCTTTGATAATTGAAGAAAATCATCTCTGAAAGAAAAATAGGAAAGGAGTTTTATAGGCTTGTGCAAATACCACAAGCCAAAAGTGCCAGGGCAGTTGGTGTAAACTTAGGAGCAATCTTTTCCCCCTGAAGAGTCGGTGATTGATGTAGGATGAGTGGTGAAAATATTGGGTTTCTTAGGTTTGTCACTTTCTTCCCTGATTGAAGTGGTCAAAACACATCTATTTCTAGCCATGAGGGGCTTTATTTTGTATGGTGGCTACTTATAGAGCTGGGGAATTGTTTTCTGATTGCCTTTCACTACTCAGGGGTAATCTTTTCCCCTGGAGAGGTGGTGACTGATGTAGGATGAGTGGTGAAAATGTTGGGTTTCTTAGGTTGGTCACTTACAGTGGATATGGCTTTAAATAGAATGGGTTGGCAAAACAGGAATCATGTAGCCGATCCCATATAGTTGGGATAAGGCATGGATGATGATGATGAGGTTTGTCACTTTTTAACCTGATTGAAGGGGTCAAAACACATCTGTTTCTAGCTTTGAGTGACTTTATTCTGTATGGTGGCTATCTGTAGAGCCAGGGGGTTGTTTTCTGATTGCCTTTCACTGTAGAGCAGTGTTGCATGGATTTGTACACAAAAATCAGAACCTGACATACGTTGGTGTTTGACTCAGCAAGCCAGAATGTGTAGGCATGAGTGCCACCTAGGTTGTTTGAAATCTTTATTGTGACTTGTGACAATAAGAAATATGTTCAAATGCTTGGTCCGCAAATATGAAAGTTTAAATTACCAAAGCGCAATCTTCTCTCACAGAGACAACTGCTAGAATTTAGGTAATTTTTTTTATTAATGATACAATTAAGGACAGTTATTTTTACAGGACTCTGCAGTTAACATTAACTAGGGTTGATCATCCATTTCGCTCAATGCAGTTATAAGAGATCTTATATATATATATATATACATACATATATATATATATATAAAACAATTTTTCTACAACAAAGTTTCTGTTTTTTATTGTGTAAGCAACAAAGTTTCTGTTATTAGCATAACTTATATTTATTATATATAACTTTGCCATTTCTCTTGAAAACCTGGCTTTAGTGATAGGGCTTCAAAACTTGTATTCTTGAATTGGTATTTATTTGCAAAATGTAACATTATTAATATGAATTAATTCTTTTGCTGTTTTGTTGCATATTTCTCTCTCTCTCTCTCTCTCTTTTATTTCTTTATTCAGTTCATTGTGAATCTCTTAAACTGCAGAGTGGGGATAAGGCAATGGTCTTGTGCTTTGTTGAGTTTGATGATGCAAAATGTGCTCTAACTGCTCTTGAAGCTCTTCAAGGTTTGTCAAGCATTTTTAATAATCTCTGATCTAGCTTTTAGCTTATTTCTTATCAAAATAGTTCCATATTTATATTGTGCTTAATCTAGTGTGGTTTTATTGGTGCCCAAACATTGACTTGGACTGAAATTTGGGACCTCCCGCAGGTTACAAGTTTGATGACAAGAAACCAGATTCCCCTGACTTGAGAATCCAGTTTGCACGATTTCCTTTCCGTTCACTGACTGATCGTGAAGATCGACGACTTGGAGTTCCGCGGTAATCAATAGTCAGAAAGCTCAGCTTTAATGCTTGATTTGGCCAAGGATATTCCTCTCTTTGAAAGACTACCGGAGAACATAGAATCAATGATTTCTAGAGAGATATACTTTGGGTATTTACGTAGATATTTGGCCAATGTAAGAGGCCTTCGGGAGAAAATCCATGACGACTATTGTGTAACACAGTTGTCACTCTGTAGTCGTAGCATTGAATATTGGTGACTGCCTGCTGAACAAATTCATTTATTTTACATGCTAAACTAATGGGTACATGAAAATGCTCCTCGTTTAAAGGGGTTCTTTAGTGCCTTGTTGCCGTTAACTAGCAATATGCTATACTCAAAGTCAAAGGTGGACTTCCATCCAAGGAGGGTGAGGTTCTTTGGTGTGAGTTACTGAACTGTTAGTAGGCATGTTAGCTTGCCCGATACATGTTTTCTGCCATTTTCCCTTTCTGTTTTGGGCTTTTGGTTAATTTAACCAAGCTTAGGGTCTGTTTGGTTTGCAGGAATAGGGGTCTGGAAAGGGCTATTCCGATTTCCAACTGTTTGGTTGAGCGGAATCGGAACCCCATTCCCATTCCTGCTGGAATGGCATTCCTCCATTTGAGGGAATGGCCATTCCCTGCCCCTCCCTTGGGAATGAAATCCCATTCCCGTTGATTTTAATTCTCATCCCATTCCTGTCTGAACCAAATAGATTTATGGGAATGGACCATTCTGCCTTTGATTATGGAGGATTTTGATTCTGATTCCGATTTCAATTATGAACCAAACGGGCCCTTAATTATTGGTTTTGGTTTGTAGGGGTTTTACTCTCTACTCAAACGCAATGCTGACTTTGGGGTAATAAACTCTTGGCCCTTCTACCCACATAGCTCGGACAGCAACCAAAATTACCACCAATTGCAAATTTGCAGTCTACGGTCTACCTTTTCTGCTCGTTCCCGATTCACTTATGGATGCTAAAGTGCTAAACATGTTTTTTTGTGCATTTCCTTTCATTTGCGAACGAGAGTCCCTTTGTCCTTGGCCGTACATGCGGAGTCCGTTTCTTTCACATACTAGATGGAGGATAGTCACGTACATTTGTTTATTTTTCAGTAAAATGACAAAACAAAAGTCAAAAGAAGGTACGCCTGTCTGCTTCCTCCTCACTTTCCAATGTAGCAAGTCTCAGCCTTAATCTCTCTGGGTCCAAAGTTTCAGCTCGAGATCATTTCAAGGATGCGTATGTTTTTTTGCACATGCCAGTAAAAGAGAAGCAAAAGCAATATACTTCTACAGGGTGTAAGATTTTGGTGACATATAAGCTCCATGGGCTTCCTCAATTCATCTTCCTTGTAGGAAAAATTTTCAATTCTTATTGGCATCTATTGCATGCTCGGTGTTTTCCTTAACCGCAGTGTCTTATTTCAATAAGCTTCTTTATTTTCTTTCGTTACATAATACTTATTTCACTCTTCAAATATTCTCAAAAACGGTGCCACTTCGTAGTCACATCGGATATCTAATATATATAGCTTTCAGGCTACAGATCCTATTATTGAGTTACATGTTTTTTTTTTAAATTTAGGCACATGGCATTTTTTGAGAAGTTGATATTAAAGTCCACAACCCACAACCCACTATTAGGCTATAACTCCCCACCATTCAGACACATAGCCTTCTTATTTTTCTGGAAAGCTAGACACTTGACATTTTCTGAGAAGTTGTTGTTAAAGCCCACAACCTACTACCACAATTTTTAAGGCAAGTGGTTTTTTCATTTTTTAGAAAACTAGACACGTGGCAATTTCTGAGAAATTCTTACTAAAGCCTACAACCCATGACCCACTATTAGGCTACAACTCCCCACCATTCAGACACACGGCCTTCTCATTTTTTTGGAAAGCTAGACACTTGACATTTTCTGAAAAGTTGCTGTTAAAGCCCACAACCTACTACCACAATTTTTAATCCATTCCTAAAAAAATGCAGAAAATGCAAAAATGGTTATCCACAACCACTTCTGTCTACATTCTATTAATCTCAGTTAATCATCATTAACCCTCTACTTATCATAACAAAAGAAAATGATCCATATTCTAATAATTATTGAAAAGATATCTTTTGAAATTTTAATAATTATTAAAAATATTAATAAATATAATTTAACATTATTGATTTCATAATGTAAATTTAACATTACTTATTCCCCGTAATTAGTACGGGGTCATTCATTAGTTCTCAATAATATTAAGGCTCCATTCATTTTTATTTTAACCATTTATCCGGGTAAATGTTTCTTGGAATACATGGGGTAAGTGTATTTACTTGTATTTTTTTAGGTGAATGAGATAATAACTATTTTATCCTTAAAAAGGGACGATATTGCCTCATCGACAATTTTCTACCATGGTGAAAAAAGTTATTTATCCACTTCACCACTTGGGAGAAGGGGTATTATGTATACAGGTAAGTGATAAGTGATATTCAGAGAGAATAACTTTTTCATGGGTCTTGCATGAATTCGTAAAAAGAACATAGAATTATTGGTCAATGGAAACTATTTTCCCATTAACCAAAAAAAAAGAAGGAATGGGGCCTAAAAAGCACATTGTTTGGTTAGTTATTTTTTGAGAAAATAGAAAAAAAATGCATAGCCTGATTCTCAAAAAATGGCCCACTTTGGGAAATTTTTTCTTTTACATTTTTTTTTCAATCTATCAAAACTAGACCGAATTGGAAAAACTGGGAACCGATCACTAGCTAGTTTTGTTTCACCCCAAAACTGTCTTTTGGCCAAAAACTGTTGATTTGGTCAGCGAACCATTGACCTGGGCAGTCGAATCGTCGGCCCAGACAATGGTTTTTGGTTGTTTTTTGTTTCTAAATTTTTAAATTTTAAATTTTTTTTGTTAGAGTGGGCCATCCATTCGGACCAAACGGCCAAACCGTTTGACTTGGGAACTGGAGCCCATAACGGTTTCATGTCTGGTCTGGTTTTAAAAGCCTTACCAAAACATTGCATGGTATGGTCCCTGGCGTGGCTTTATGTGACGCCCATTGGAACAAAACACTTCCAAACATAGCCATTGGAATCAAACACCTAGGGGTGTCAACCGATTGATTGGTTTTGGATTGGATCCAATTTGATCCAAATCTTATCAAATCAAATTTGGATAGTCCATTATAATTATTGGATTGAGTCAATCCAAAATAAATTGGTCCATATTCTTATTGATCTGAGTTGGACCTAAACCAAATTTCCAATAATCTGATCATGAGGCCAAACCCTTGTCCAATTTGAAACCGATCATAATCGAAGCTGGCATAAAATCACTTTTATGAAAAGTACTTTTAGGAAAGCACTTTCACAAAAGTACTTTTAGGAAAGCACTTTCACAAAAGTACTTTTACGAAAGCACTTTTATAAAAGTACTTTTTATAAAAACACTTTTATAGAGGTACTTTTTATAAAAGCACTTTTACAGAGGTACTTTTTATAAAAGCACTTTTATGGAAGTACTTTTTATAAAAACACTTTTATGGAAGTACTTTTATGAAAGTACTTTTACGGAAGAGCTTTTACAAAAGCAATTTTATAAAAGCACTTCTATAAAAATACTTTATAAAAACATTTTTACGCACTTTTATAAAAGTACTTACGAAAGTACTTTTGCAAAAGCACTTCTACAAAAGAACTTGTATGGAAGTATTTTTATAAAAGCACTTTTACAAAAGTGCTTTTTCAATACCAAAAGGGTACATTTTTATAATTTCAGATTTTCTTCATTTTAATATATTTTTGTAATTTTTTATATATTTTTTGATATTTCATTCGGTTTGGATTGATCCCAATCCAGTCCATTTACATTTTAATGGATTGGATTGGATTTGGACTGGATTTGGTCCTGTCCATTTGAAGTGGACTCAAACTGGATCGGGTTGGACCAAATCCAGTCCAATTTACACCTCTACAAACGCCAACTACCATATGAAGACAATAAATTAACAATCTTGATACTGTGAGTAGAGGTCATCGACTGCCAACAAATTCCTAATTAATTAAACAGTTGAAAGGTACGAAATTATGTCAAATGTGTTATTTCTTGTTTTTTTTTTTGAGGAAATGTGTTATTCCTATGACTTTTTTATAAAGCCATTTAATTTATAAGTGCTGCACATGCCAAAAACCTAATCATCCTTAAATTCAGCCGTTTCCTAATGATGGACCACCCTAAATATATATATATATATATATAGACAATTGTGATGAACAACCTTAGAGTTCAATTAGGAATAGGTACAGATACCGGCAATTAATTGTTAACCACCACCTACTTGATTGAACAGCACATTCCCTTGTTGTCTGAGTGTTATTGCAACACAAAAGTGACATAACTAATTTACCAGAAATGTACACATGATGGGCCACTTCTGTGACGTGCCATACTCGACAATGACAAGAGTCGGATCGTCATAGACTCATAGCCAATGTCAGCTATACCAGATAAACTTCAGTTTTTTTTTTTTGTTTGCAAATTGATAAATCCCTTGAATTTAGTTTTCTTCTGTATTCTTAGCTTTCTCATATGGGATTTCTAGGGTATGGCACGACTTCCCTGCTCTTTTCATTGTCTTGTTTTGAATCATTTTCATCTTAAAAAGTGAGAATGCTTAGAATTCAAATACAAAATTCCTGAAAGTGTCAATCCAAAACCTCTGGATTGAATCAAATTACTGGTTGAATAATAATATATTAATATTTGGAAGCGAATCTGATGATAGTAAAGAAACAGAACTCATTCAGCTGAAAAATAAATGGGGGGATTCGTGGAAAAGCGCTTGACACGAGTCTAGTGAACTGCTGCACTATGCAGCTTATATGATCAGTATCATACACATGATCAGTTATCCCCAATTGACGAACACTCTGTGGTGGACACAGGCCCTAGACCACGGAGCAATTGGACTTCACATATTCATGCTGTATAAGATAGTTCAGAATAATAGAGTAGAGATAATTTACTGTGTCATGTAACTGACCCCATATAGTTGGGATAGCTTCTTTTGTCAAAATTAATTATTAGAAGTTTGGAACCACCTACTCATTAACCACATGCTCTTCACTCTAAAATCCAACTCCCCAAAATGTTTCAATAATATTACTCTGCACTTTCACTCCCCCATACCTACCTCTTGAGAAGGTATTAACTAAGAATATTTTGGTCTGGAAGACCAAACAAATGAAGAATATTTAACACAGAACTCCCCATCCACCTCTGTTCTCTTTATAATTCCTTGAATTAGAATCCAAATACCAACATATTCCCTACAAGATATACGATAGTAACTAATAGAAACAGGAAAAAGAAAAGATAATGCACTTGTAGCTTGGGACGAAGCTTGTATCCCGAAATCCAAAGGTGGTATGTGGATCTGGCGGTTCGTCTCGGAGAGGAGAGGGAGCTAATCCAAAGCACGGGGAGGAGGAACTGGGCTGGATCACAATTCACAAACCCTATCTCACAATCCTATGGGACAAGTTGCTGGAAGGGTATTGTGAAAAATCTGGTGTCTTTTCTCTTAGTGGTGTTCATTAAAAGTTAGTAACCGGCGAAAAGATCCGACTCTATAAAGATTTATGACATTTATCGAGCTGGCCAGTGAGTGACTGATAAAGATGTTACCGTACGGAGCTATTATGAGGTTTTGGGAAGTCAGACAGGTCAGTTAGTTTGGACACAAAGACACAGAAGAAATGAAGAGGACTGGGAACTTGAGCAGTTGAGCTCTGTTTCAGCAAATTATAGCTGTCCTTCCCAACCGGGTGGGATTGGCAGAAGGTGGTGGCAACTGGCAAGAGCATAACGAAGGGGCCTGAACAGTAAAACCGTTCTCACTTGTTCCCGTAGTGCCATGGAAGTGGATTTGGGAGGCGGGTGTCCTCCCATCTAAGGTGTGTTTCTTTGCATGGGCTGCTATTCTGAATAAAACACAAACCATCGACAATCTGATGGCCAGAGGATTGACCATGGTTAATCGTTGTTGTTTGTGCTGAGGCTGCGTGGAAATCGGTTGATCGTCTTGTACTCCATTTCCCCTTCTCTCTTGCTGTTTGGTCCAGTGATATCTGCACCTTGTTCTCTACTTGGCCTGATAATGATTTTAGTAGGGGCGGAAGGATGCTTTGGTTAGCCTCTCCGCTAGTCATTTGTTGGACACTGTGAGGGGAGAGGAATAGTCGGATTTTCAGAGATGGTGCCTCTCAGGTGGAAAGGATTTTCTGGTCAAATGGTTGTCCATCATGAAGGAGTTCTGAGGCCTCTCTTTCTCCCATGTCTGTGAATGGTGGAGGCAATTAGTTTGGGTTTCCACCCCATTTTTTAGAGCTTTCTTGTATATGCTTTGTATAGCTCATACTGATTATCTAAGCCTTGTATAGTTCATACCGATCAGTTTCCTATTCTTTCTCAGAGGGGCTTCTTTTGTATCTATCGGGAATTTCACCCTTTTATCAATACAAATACATCATTTACCTTTAGGCTCAGTTTGGGTTTCCACCCCATTTTTTAAAGTATACAAAATATAAGGTTTTTCACCAAAAAAAAAAAAGAAGCACAGTTGATATCCTTGAAAAATCACATTAATAATTTTCCAATCCCATGATCAATGCACCTTAGAAATTTTCAAGTAGTGGTATTTACTATTGTTATTATTATCCCACTTCCTAACTAACTTATTCATCAAGTAAATACTCTCTAATGATATTGATCCTCCATGACATATTTCTTTTCTATGAGGTACATCAACTAAAGGCTACTTATTATCAACTGTAGGGCAGTTGACACATTAAAGGAGGCATAAACATTCAGATCTATTACTTCACCTTTACAGGTGCAGTAGTTAAACCAAACCTGGATCAACATATGATTATGATTGTTTGGCAATATATGGGGTCTGCTACATGAATCCTGTTCTGCCATTCCAATCCTGTTCAGTACCATATACACTGTTAAATTTCGGGCCCTTAAATCATTTCTCACTACATCAAACCATGTCCTTTTTGGCCTGCTCCTAGCTCTTTTAGTCACTTCAACTTGTAATAGATCACCTCTTCTAGAAATAACCGTAAGCTTTTATTTAAACTGCTCAAATTTAATTTACAAAAATGCTAAATAGGGCACAAGCGTATCACAAATGACTACCTTCCTGCTTCACATGCTCCTCTGTTATCAGTATTAAAAAAATTCAAAACAGAGCACAATGTGTATCACAATGTGTTCACTCCAAACAAGTGAACACATCAATCTGACTCCTTGCATGTCATTTTGAGTCCCACAGGCTACATTCTATGTTTGATTTCAAGGTCAAGCACACCCGTTTGGGCCCATATTTCACGCAGTTCTCTTGTTACAGAAGGACACTGGCTAAACAAATACTTATCACACAACAAGAAATGGAGAAACTTCACTTGGTTCACTGCATAGACTAGGGTAGTTTACTCATCCTACTGGTTTGAACTGATGACCAGCCATCAAGAGAGAAAGTGCTGGAAACCACTGAAGCAACAGGATGTTGTGGATATAAAAGACCTATGAATTGCACTCAGTCAGAGACAAACTAAACCTGGAATAATTTGCAATCTTAAATATTTGTTCTCATTAGTCCATGACAACAGAAGATGAGAAGAAGCTTCTGAGAATTGGATCAGCTGATATGCAAGAAGTGTTCAACTCTATAAGCTTAGATGCGTTCTCATCATACAGACCAATCAAGAAATCAAATAGCGATACATATATAAAGCAATTTATTAGAGCATCAAGCGTCAATTGCTGTTATGTTTAATAGTTAAGAGTGCCAATTACTTTGTTATGTAAGCATCTGTTACCAATGAACAAACATTAAATCATTACCAAAAAATAGAACATGCAATGAAGATTAATGATCTATGTGAAAAATAATGGCATACTATAGAAAAGAATATCAGATTACCAATCTCATTGGCTTCTTATGGGTAATTGAATTGATGACCCAAATTACATCATTATTTGTTTGTCAAGGATGGAAACAATTTCAAACTAAAAGGGCCATTCATCTATTTGTAGGAGGGGCAAATGAATTCTTTACAGAGCCTCTTCGACAAATTGGTAATGGATTACAATAGTATTATTCAAAGACACGACTCTAAGAAGCCGTAGTCAAAAGAATTGCAATCTCAAAGGATCAAAATAAAACAAATAGGGGAACCCTATAACTACTGGAAAAATGCGGTGCCTGCAAGGCCATGGTGTAGGAGATTGTGAGCAATGTTATCTCTAGTCTGCATTGAACTCACCGATCTGAGGTTGCTCTCAGGGACCATCTCATCATCAATAAGCTCAAACTTCAGCTCAGGGTCCACTACTTCATTCCTCATCTCACAGATGTTGTGCAATACACAGCATGCCCCAAGAACCACCGGCAAGTCTTGGAGTTTCACCTCTGTCCGCTTCTGCAGGCAACTCCACCTCCCCTTCAATCTGGAGAATGCTTCCTTGGCAACACGCTGAATCTCCCCAATTTTCTCATTGAAAGCATGCTGGGTCCAAGTAAGGTGCTGATGGGTATAAGGCACCAAGACCCAATCCATTAGAGGGTATCCAGAGCTCCCCACAATCCAGACACCCTTCAAAAATCCTGCATTAGCCCGCTGATAGAGTGCAGACTTCTCCAAAACTTGGTCATCGGGCATTGAACCAGGCCAACCAATGCAGACATCTGTAAACACTCCTCTTGGGTCAACAACTCCCTGAACTGTAATCGAGTAAGAAGTCTTCTGGTTACGCTCTGTATGCCGTTTATTGAAATAAGCGGCCACACTGATCTTAGGAGCAATAATTGGGATATGGGTGGTGTACATGGAGCCAACCACATTGGGTATTCCAGACACGGATTCGAAATCATCTTTGATATTCTTCAGTGCTTCCTCGTCAGGCCATTGGAGAAATTTGGGCATGAGAACCGTTTTTATGGCCGAACAAACCTCGAGAACGAGTTTATGGCAAGTGGATATACCCAAACCAAACCGCTTAGACACAAGGCGAAGGGGCTCACCTGTGGCCAATCTCCAGATACAGACAGCAACTCGTTGGTGAACAGGAATTGCAGCACGAAGCATCGTATCCTCTTTGGCAACCACCGAATTGAGCTCCTCGCATATCATGTCGAAGGTAGCGCGTCCCATCCGAAATGCCTTACGGAATTCTTCTTCAGGAAAATCAGGGTGATTACATCTATCCCACCAAGCCTGTGATCGGTCCTTTACCCATAGCCTGCGGTGGTGGCCAGCCGTAGCGCCCGCACCGCCAGATTGAATTGGGGCATCAGAATTGGCCTTAGCAGACGCAACAGAAGCGGTAGCAGCAGCAACAGCAGAAGCCGAGAGACGAGACCTCTTGGTGCGCAGCTGCTCATCCGATTCCTCTAAATCAGAATAATAATCCTGAAGATTGTTATAATAATTGAGCATAGCTTGGCTCCTCTGTTTGTGATTGGACTCGAGGAGCTGTCTCTCTTGCTGATAAGCCCTGGCCGACTCTTGTTGGTCCAATTTTTCTTGCTCTTCCAATAAAAGATACGAAGTTAGAATCTCCTTAAAGTTCTTATTGTTTCCTGTTGTTGTCTCGCCCTCGTCAGCTTCATCATTTGTGTTGTCTCTTCTCCTTTTCCTGCTGTTGTTGCCGGTGGTGGTGGTGGTGGTGTTGGTATTCATTTCGCTGAGGGCGTCCTGAAATAAGCTGTAGAAAAAGGAGTAGTCTTCTTGGGTTGGGAGGGGCAAAGAAGAAGTTACTTTCATTTCATTCATATAGTGCGGTGGGGGGAGAAGACCTGGGGAAGACAGAGGCCGTGAGAAATTTTCTGGTAAGAGCAGAGAGAAAGATACAGATAGAGAGAGAGAGAGAGAGAGTTGAATCTGGAATTTGGAAATTCTGAAATGAGAATGACTATAGTTGTTGTGTGAATCAGTGAATGTGAACGCTGGATGGTGAAGGGGTTAATATATAGGTGTGTGTGTTGATGGGGTTTGAGGAAGGAGGAAGCGTGTGGGGGTGTGAACGCGGTTGAAGATGTTTCTGGGGAGGAAAGGCTTTTGGTAGGTGGGACGAAGGTGACTCAGGATGACGAAAGCCAAAGCATACGCGGTTGCTTATACCCCAACTCGCTTGATATCGGCCCAAAAGCCGAAAAAGAGAGCGTTTTTTTATCAAAAATCAAGAAAACAGTTCAACGTTTTGAAGCTGCTGCTGATTTGGACGTTTGGAACCACCGCGTGTGACATGAGGTGTACGAGATTGGATAGGAAGGTACGGGTGTAGAATCTCATCTCGTCAAATGTCCCTCTCTCTCTCGTGATCTGACACATAGGTCTTGTTAATCGTTCGGATCAACCCGATAGCCCGAGAGCACGTATTATTGGATCGGAATGGGCTTTACATATAATAAAAATCCATATTTAACCGATAACCCGATAGTCCGAGAGCAAGGTGCGAACCAGTTGGTTGGTAAAATCTTCGGCTGATCGTAGCAGAGACTTGGGAATCCCGCTGCACCTAGGTTGGGGGATGAGTTACCTCGTTGCGTAGCCCTTAAAAAAAACTTAAAAAAGATAGTGTAAAATTTATACTTGGTTTGTAACGGAAAGCAGGACCACTATTCCTCTTGTATAATCTCATGGATAAAAAAACATAAAACTTTTCTTGATTAAAAATTTTAGTTTCTAATTTGATTTTTCTTCTAATTGTGAGGGTATAAAATATAATTTAAATTATTATTTTTTACTTCTTAATTTTTTCTTATTAAAGTCTTTATATTTGAGATATTAATATATGTTATTTTTTAATAAATCCTATATTCAAGGTTTTCCCATCAATAAAGTTTTTTCTCATTAGGATCTATATATGATGATGCACAGTGTGATGCTCCTTGTTGGCGGATAGATTGGACGTTGGGCTGAGTAGATTGCTTGATCGAGTTGCAAGAGAGAGAGATCAAAGTGTTCGGGTTGCTTTATTTAGGGTGGTTACTCTGATGCTTAAGTTAGCAAACTAGAGATGTGATTGCAAGAATGCAAGAGAGCTAGAGTGCTTGAGAGCTAAATCGCATATAGCTTCTGAGGTTAGAAATGAGGGCCTTATATAGGCGGGCTGCCGTGAGCATCATGAAACACGTTCGGGATCTCTGACTCATCTAGTTCGGAGGTAGTTTCACGCCTGGAGGTGGACTCCATGTAAGTAGGTAGTGCTTATCCAGTTGCGCCCAAAGTGGGCGGGGGTGGTAATCGGCTCTTCCGACGTGGCGTCGTGATCCCGAGGAAGTCAGAGATGATAACCTGCTTAAGGAGGAGGTTGCTCGGCAGATCGCTAGTTGAACTTAGGTCAGGTCGATAGAAGCACGTCACCTCTCATGTTGACTTGATGTCTTGCCAGGGGCCAGGGTAGTTCGATGGAAGCAGGTTGCCTTTTACATCGACCTGAAGTCCTACCTAGCTGTTCACAGTTCGATTTACCAGGGTGGTGCCGAGGTCGCTAATGCAGTTGTGAATTGTTCAAAGTGGTTTGCTTACGTGGTGCCAAGGTGTCACCCAATTGTTATGCGATGCCATGTGTCATGATGTCATCGGAGGACCAAATTACCCTTCATCAATATCCAATACCGTTAACAATATAAAATTCATGCTAAAAAACATAAAACACAAAAAGCAATAAAAATAAAAGTTTTATAGAAAGACATTTTGGCATATCTCTAATATTGTATCAATGTTTTAAGACTTGAATTGGATCAGAGATCGAACTAGTTAATCCAAAAACCAACTGATTTGAATGATCCGACCTATTTTCCATGACCGACCTGGGTTACTAAGTAACTATAAACTTTAAAATAAGAATAGAAGGGTTTGAATTTACGAAAAAGTACGGACAGGCCCAATGCAGATTTCTGAATTCCATTGCACAGCTATAAACATTTAAAATGTCAAAGACCCCCACTCTATACATCAATGCCCACCCATGAATTGGCATCAATTCCGAGTTGGCACCTACTCCAGCTATACTTTGGGCATAGAAATTCTGACCCTGGGCTGAACCGTCATTCTCCCTTGAATTTAAGACCTCTTACATTTATTAGATTTTAACCATTAACTAACATGCCTTTTATGATTATTTGTCTCTTTTAATGTAAATATTGATTAAACACACGTATTAAAGCCTTGTTTGTTAAATGGTAAGTCATTTACTTGGATATATGCACTTACTCGGACAAATTTTCTTGAAAAATACTTGCCTAGGTAAGTAAATTTACTAGTTTTTTTTTTTTTTTTTTTGTTTCCCAAAAGTTATACTTACCCACAAGGCCCCGTTCACTTTTCATTAAGTTATTTACCCGGGTAAATGCACTTACCCAGGAAAGACTTACCTAGGTAAGTGCATTTACCCATGTTCTTTTATTTCTCATGTAAATAAGGCAATGACCATTTTAGTCATAAAAATCCATTATTACAAGGGGCATTTTTGTCTCATTCAAGTGCTTACCCAAGTAAGTGATACCCAGGAAAATAAACTTTCCCTGATTCCTACATAAATCTGAAAAAAGAACATAGAATTCTTGGTCAATGGGAATCAAAATTCCATTGACTAACTTTCCCCCCTCTCAAAATCCAGAAAAAGAATGCCCCTAAAAGTGTTGTTGCATTAGCAATTTTCCACGCAAATGGGATAGCTACTTATTCAAATAGCAGAGTTGTGGGAATCATTCTTTTTCAGAGGACTCACTAATACTGAAACACAAATGTGGGTTTCTTCCTTTTCCATAGGACTCACCAACTTATTCACCCCCATTTAATGAAAAATGAACAAGACCTAAATAAAATGAAAATTGCAAGACTTGAACTTTAGTCATTTATACAAAAAAAACTTCTTAACCATCTAACCACTACCCATACACAAAATCTTTTATATATATTTTCTATACGACTCACAGTCAAGCTATTTAACCCAACGGTCAAATTGTTTAACCTATGACCCGACAACCATTCATGTTTTGTGTTCGATCAAAGTCTTAAAATACTTTATTGTATTTTCATCATACTAAATACAAAACAAGTGTGATGAATAATAATTGCTTTCATATATAGAAATATAATAAAATGTAAAAAATTTTGAAAACATGTTATTCCTACTTATTTTCATCATACTAAACACAAAACAAGTGTGATGAATAATAATTGCTTTCATATATAGAAATATAATAAAATGTAGAAAATTTTGAAAACATGTTATTCCTACTATTGTTATCAACATCATTTACAACTCTCATGTTCAAAGCACATGTACATTTGGTATTACTTAAATGCTTATACATGTTTCTTATGAATTAATAGGGGTGGCAAATGGGAGGATTGGGTTGGGTTGGGTTTGGGTTGAGTACCAACCCACCCATATTGACCCACTAACCCATTTGCCACCCACGTTAATGGGTTAAAGAGGGTCACAACCCACTCTAGCCTTGACCCACCCTAACCCACCCATTTGACCCTCTAATTCCAATTAAACTCTTTTTTTATTCTAATTAAAAAAGAACATAGATTTATAAAAGACTCAAATTTTTCAAAAAATAATAAATTCACAAAAAACACAAAAATGGTAAAAAAATATATTTCATGCAAAACATCAATTTTTTTAAAAAAATATAGAAAAATTGCAAAAAATGTAATAAACACACAAAAAATGATTATATATATATTTTTATTTCATGACACATCAGAAATTGCAAAATATAAAAATAATAAAAATTAAATGAAAATATACAATTCAAATAAAGAAAATAAATTTAAATATAAAAATTGCAAAAAGTGTACAGATTTTCAGAGAATAGAATTTGTAGAAAAACAACAAAAATTATGAAAAACACAGAATTTTCAAATAAATAACAAAAAAACTACAAGAAAATATATAGATTGTAGAAAATAGAAATTGAAAAAAACATAGATTATAAAAAACACTGGAAATTATAACAAAAAATAAAAAATGCATAAAAAAACAAGAAAATGGAAATGTAAAAAAGCTCAAAAAGTATAAAAATTGTATAAAAACAAAATCTACAAAAAACACCATAAATTATATAAATGCAGGAAAATGCAAATAAATAACAAAAGTACAAGAATAAATATAAAAGTTATAGAAGAATGAAAAATTCTTTTAGAAAAATAACATCCGTTTGGAAATCTTGGCTACATTGCGAACCGATTTTTGAATGAATGCAGAACCATAGTTTTAGAGCAAAGAACCACGATTTTCAGTCTGTTGTTTGTTTGAGCTACCAAAGAGAGAAAATAGAAGAGCTTCGTCGTCGCTTCTACATTCGGTGTTCGGTGGTCCTTGAGCGGAGACGAGTGCCTATTACGCAAAGAGAAGTGGATACAATGTGGGGAAATGAGGGGAAAAAGAAGAGAGAGAGAGAGAGAGAGACACCTATCATTCATCGGTGTGCTATGCAATCTGGTCGTCGCATGCCGCTGCATTTCGTTCGCTGGTGGATGTGAAATTCCATTCGTTCGCTGCCGCTGCAATGGGTAACTCTTGACCCAATCCCACCCAGCTCCTTTCCCCCCCCCCCCCCTCCCCCCTGGGTTGGGGTCAAGATTGTAATCCCTACTTATGATTTTATCTCTAATAAGATCATATATCACCATTATCATTATCATTATCATCCAAATATGGGATTTGATGATGCACAATTCGGCCGGTCTTATCTATCAACGACCTTGCCTCTGAACTGAGTAGCAGAGAATCTGAAACGGAAAAGACGAAGAAGCTCCAGGGGGAACTCGATGTAAAGGCTTCGAAGCTTAAGTTAGAATCCTTCAAAGGCAAGGTAAAACCAGATAGCACAAAGTTTGCATACCTCCTCTTTGGGGGTGGAGAGCCTTTTATAACCACTTCGCGCACTCACTCCTAGACTCCTGTCAGGTCGGGAATGAGTATTTCCGTGCTTCTACCAGTTCAGGCGTCATAGCCTCTGCTGGGGTAGAACCGTCACTGCTCTTTTTGTCGGAGCCATCTCTGTAACTGGAGGTAGCGGTTGACAGGTGACGGTGGCAGGTGGCCGTTTGAAATGCAGCCGTCAGGCATCAGATCCCAAGTCAGTCAGGTGCGCCGCCCCCGGATACGGACTCCTTCGGTGTCAGGTACGGTGTGGTTCGTCCAGTTCAATGCTCCGGAAGCGAAGTGCCCGGAGCGGTGCGTGAGGCGAAGTCTTGAGTTCGGATGAGGGGGGCCCTAGACTGTCATAGGACGGGCCAGTTCGGGTCTCTTCTTTGTGCGACTCGGGGCCAAAGGGAGAGTTCGGTCTCCTCGTAGGGAGTTCGAGCACTAAGTAGGGAGTTCGGGCACCTTGTAGGGAGTTCGGGCTCCTCGCAGGGAGTCCGAGCTCTAAGTAGGGAGTTCGGACACTTTGTAGGGAGTTCGGACCGCTGGTCTCTTCCCTTTGGTGTTTGTTCCCTCGGTAAGTGCCGAGCTACTTGTTTTTTTGCCACGTGGCGTGATTTGCGAGGTCGGGCCAAATCTTCCTTCATCAATTGCCCCCCACTCCTCGTGCTAAGGGTCTTGCCCTGGTGCGGGGAGTTCGCGAGGTGTCAGGTAGGTTTGTTCTACACTTTGAATCTTGGTTCTGCTGGCGCGAGGTGCGTTTTGTCAGGGTTTCTTGGGCTTTCTTCGAGCGTTCATTTAGGCGGGAAGCGCACCGGCCTGTCTAAATGCTGATGGAGGTGGCGGCGTGCGCGTTACTTCGAAATTTCAAAAAAAGTGCGCCACTTGGGGGCGCGATAGCGAGCATTTTTTCAAATTTGAAAAAGGCGTGCTGCTGCCGTTTTTTCTGAGGAGACGTGCGTTGGCGTTCCGTCAGTTTCAGAAAGACGTGCGCCAATCACGTCTCGGCCTCGGGGGACGTGTGGTCCGTGCGGTTGTAGGCCATCAGATTGGCTTTGATCTAAGCCGTTGCCTTTCGGTCACTGTGAGCATAAATAGCGGGGGGGGGGGGGGGGACCCCAGTTGTCACTTCTGTATCTCTCGAGCTTGCGTCTGAGTTTCAGCTCGCATCCAGTTCGCGTCCAGGTTTCTTCAGTTTGCGCTCAAGGTCTTTCGCTCGTCCGAGCTCCTGTGGTCTACAGCTTTTGTCCGGGTGAGTACTTTCCTGGATCTCATCATTCTCGATGTCTAGCTCGGATGGCTCATATAGTCCTTTCAGTGGGCCTGATGCAGGTTCTACGAACCAAGTTGCATCCCCCGATAGCCCTAGCGAGCCGGAGGTAGAGCTCGAGGAAGAGTTCGAGCTCATAGGCCGTGGTGCTTCGGGTAGCTTGGCGTCCACCTCTCGTCGGGGTCGGATGTTAGACAAGTTCAGCTCTTCGACCATGATGCCCGAGGAGCTTCAATCCCTCATTACTTACTATAACTTGCCCGGGGAGTATGCTTATTTCATACCTTCGGGTAGCTTTCCTTGGGAACACGGTCCTGATGAGATCGTGGTATTCCGAGAGCAGCTTGCCACGAGGCTGCGGTTTCCTTTCCATCCCCTCTTTGTCGAAGTCTTGAACCACTTTGGCGTGACGGTCGGCCAGCTTCACCTGAATTCCATTCGAAACTTGGTGGGGACAATCTCCTTATTCTGTGACGAGAGCTTTCCGTTGGACTTGGAAATTTTTTCTTCAATCTTGATGCTTAAGAAGCAAGCGGGCCCACTCCCCGGGCGCAGGCGGGCTTACTACCTGTCTCCTCGCCCGGGCTTTAAGCTTTTACACGAGCTCCCCAACAAGGTCCCAGCATGGAAGCGGGACTATTTCGGGGTGCGAAGTGTGCTGGGGTGGCCTTTTCAGACCGGGTGGGGGATGGCCGCTCCTGACTCCGGGGTCACGCTTGACAAGGAGACGGTGAAGGGCCTCTGGCAATGGGTGCGCCTTGGGCTGAAGTGTCAACAGTATCTGACGGAGGCCAAGCTCATTGCGGCCGGCTTGAGCTCGGGTAGGTTCTTCACATAGACTCTTTTCTTGTTGTCTTTCTTGCTTTTTATTGATGGCGAACTTCTTTTCGCAGGTGTGATGGATTCGCGAGGGACCCAGGGTGGGCACTTGTTTCAAGGTATGAAGAGGAGAAAGCGAGTTGCCAAGTGAACTCGCGCCAAGATGCCCCAGGATGTGGAGCCCGAGGTGCCGGGCTATCAGCCAGAAGATCCGCCCAGGGAGCCCGAGATGGTCCCTCCGATGCAGGAGTCGGCAGGGGGCCTTATGCTGAGACTACATACACAGGGGCTCCTACATACTCCGGGTCTGCTCATACGCGAGCTAGGCCCTCGGGCTCGGGGGCCCCGGGGATTTCAGGAGTGTGTTGACGCCGACCCATGCTCTTCAAAAGAGTAAAGAGGCTATCTTCTCCGAGGAGGTCGTGGCGTGGACTGATCTCCCTCTGCATCAAGTGGCCTGCCGTGCCGTTACCCATGCCATGGTGGTAAGTGTTTTCCTCTTTTAGAGCTCTTTGGCTTTTGTTTTGTTGGTTCTTTTGATGATTCGGTCTCTTTTGGTAGGTGAACTCTTCTATTCACGCTTTGGCAGCTCAGGTGGAGAGGAGCTCGAGTCTGGCGCGAGCTGCCGAAGAGGCTTGTCGCGATGCCGAGGAGGCTACTTGTGCTACCGAAGAGATTGCTCGTTTTTCACGGATCAGGCAGGCGAGGTCTCAGAGAGATGCCGAGGCCATGGGAGTGGTGGTGAAGCACATGGCAGACTTGAGGCTGGATTTGCAGCATCAGGTCGAGTATCTTCAGGAGGATATCAGGGAGAGGACGCAGATCTTTTCTCAAGGTATCGAAGATGCCAAGAAGAAGGCCGTTGATGAGTACATTGCTTCGCCGGGCTTTGATGATCTGATGGTGGATTCATATAGGAGGGGTTTTAAACTAAGCCGGTGGATGATCCGGAATACGTACCCCGAGCTTGATGTTAGCGCCATATCCACTTCGCGCATAACTCAGGAGGTGGCTAATGTTGCTGACGCCGAGCCAGACTCTGAGGGCGAGGCGGGGCCTTCGGGTTTTGTTGAAGTGCCTTCTGATGATGAAGAAATAGCTCCGGGCTTGTAAATTTTTTTTTATGTGCTACCTTACTTTTGGAATGGAATGACTTTGTTTAAGTGGTGGTTATTCTTTCTCCCGAACTGAGCATTTTTGCTGAACTGAACGTATTTGCCGAACTGACTACATGTCCGTTTCTATTAGTTCGTTGTCTCCGTTTTGCCTTTAGCTCTTTTCTATGCTTGCCTGTGCCGAGGTTCCTTCATTAGTTCGGCATCCTAACCCGTAGGCTTTGGTTGTGATTTTATCCACTTTGCTTGGCGGTTACAGGTAGTATCGTCTTAGGTTGACAATGTTCCATGCTCGGGGTACTTGTTTTCCCTCTATGGTTTCGAGCTCGTATGCCCCCCCGAGTGCTTTCTTTACTCTGTAGGGTTCTTCCCAATTTGGTCTGAGTTTTCCTACGCCGAGTTCGGGTACCATGACCTTATGGAGAACCAGGTCACCGACGCGGAAGTTCCTCACCAAGCTACCTTTTGTTGGTAGGCCGCAGTTCGGATGTGCACGAGGTCTCTCACCTCGTCCAGTAGGTCGAGGTTGGTGCGTAACTCGTTTTCATTTGTCTGCTCGTCGTATGCTTCTAGTCATAGCGTGGGTACTTCGATTTTCGCTTCGGTGCCGTGGGTGAGGTTAAAGGGGGTCTCCCCTATGGCGGTTTTTTTCGTGGTTCGGTGAGCCCATAGAACACTTGGTAGCTCGTCCGCCCACAACCCTTAAGCTTGGTCTAGTCGTGCTTTCAGTCCGCGGAGGATTGCTCTGTTCATTACTTCTGTTTGGCCATTTGCCTGCGGGTGTGCGACCGACGTGAAGTTCTGACTAATTCCCATACTTTGGCACCATTCTTGGAACTTGATATCCTCGAACTGTTTGCCATTGTCGGAGATCAGTACCCGAGGTAGCCCGAAGCGACATACTATGTTCTTCCAAAAGAAGTTATGTATGTTTCGGGCTGTAACTATCGCCAGAGGTTCAGCTTCTATCCACTTTGTAAAGTAATCTACTGCCACCACTAGGAATTTTCTCCCGCCTGTCGCTGGTGGGAATGGCCCTAGAAGGTCGATGCCCCATTGGGTGAAGGGCCATGGACTGGTGAGGTACTTGAGGTCGGCAGCAGGCTGATGGTGGATATTGGCATGCTTCTGACACTTGTCGCACTTTCTGACGAGCTCGACGGCCTCTGTCTTCATCGTTGGCCAGTAGTATCCTTGTCGAAGTGCCTTTTGAACGAGGGCTCCGCCCCCCAGGTGTCCGCCGCACAAACCTTCGTGAGTGTCGTGGAGTACGAGCTCGGCTTCGGCAGGGCGCAAGCATTGCAGGTAGGGGAGCGTGTAGGATCGTCGGTACAACCGTTTGTCTATTATGACGTATTTGGCTGCTTGGCGCTGCACCCACTTGGCTGCATTGCGGTCCGCAGGGAGGGTTCCGTCTTGCAGGAAGCCCGCGAGTGGGTCGATCCAGCTCGGTTCTACTTCAGAGACGGGAGTGACCTCTTCTGCCCCACCGAGAATGCTGGGCCGAGGTAAGTCTTCTATGTACACGGTTCTCCTGGTGTTGTGGCTCGTGCTGACTAGTCGGGACAGGGCGTCGGCCTCAGTGTTCTCTGACCTCGGGATTTGCTTGATGAAGTGTGACTGGAAGTTGAGCAGGGCCTCCTTTACTTTTGCCAAGTATGCGATCATAGTGAGCTCGCGTGCTTTGTACTCTCCTTTAACTTGGTTGACCACGAGCTGGGAATCGCTGCAGATAACTACGTGCTTTGCTCCGACCTTGTGCGTTAGGTTCAGCCCAGCTATCAGTGCCTCGTACTCCGCCTCATTGTTAGATGCCGCGAACTCAAAGCGTAGTGCGTACTCCAACTTTGTTCCGCTCGGGCCGCGTAGCACTATTCCAGCCCCACTGCCCTACTGGTTCGAGGAGCCATCTACGTGAAGGATCCAGGGCTCCTCATCGCAATTCGCATTTGGTCTAACTAGGAGAGATGCTATACTGGCTGCTACTTCACGGGGTTCAGACTCTATCGGCTCGGGAGCTCCGAGCTCGCCCGAGCTGGGGATCTCGGGCTCGACCGGCTCAGGGGCTTCGAGGCTAAACGTGCACTCAGCGATAAAATCTGCCAAGGCTTGGGCCTTAATAGCAGTTCTTGGCTTGTATGGAGGTCGTACTCGCTGAGTTCGATGGCCCATTTCGTCAGTCGACCGGAAACCTCGGGTTTGAGTAAAACTTGTCTCAGAGGTTTGTTGGTCAGGACGATGACGGTGTGAGGTTGGAAGTACGGGCGGAGTTTGCGAGCTGCTATCACCAGTGCGTACGCTAGCTTTTCTATCTGCGGGTACCTTATCTCTGCTCCCTACAAAATTTTACTAACATAGTATATGGGTCGCTGGACTCGGTCTGTTTCTTTTATTAGTACCGAACTGACCACCTCGTCGCTTGCCGAGAGGTACAGTTGTAAGACCTCGCCCTCCTCGGGCCGGGCTAAGGTTGGCACACTAGCGAGGTAACCTTTTAGCTCGTCAAACGCGAGCTGGCAATCTTGGGTCCACTCGAACCCTTTGCCTTTGATTGCTTTGAAGAAAGGTAGGTAGCGGTCTGCTGATTTGGACATGAAGCGGCTCAGAGTGGCTATGCGGCCGTTTAGCCTCTGAACTTCTTTTACTTTCTGAGGTGGTCTCATATCTAGGATGGCTTTTATCTTGTCCGGGTTGGCCTCAATGCCGCGCCGATTGACAATGTAGCCTAGGAATTTGCCCGAGGTGGCGACAAAGACACATTTGTTGGGGTTCAATTTCATGCTGAACTGACGCAGGATTTGGAAGACAGGATCTAAGTCTTGTATTAATTCTTGTGAAAACTGTGTCTTGACGACCATTTCGTCTACATAACACTCTATCTTCGTGCCAATCAGGGGCCAAAACAGCCTATTTACAAGTCTTTGGAAGGTCGCCCCGGCATTTTTTAATCCGAAGGGCATGACCTTGTAACAGTACAGGCCGAACTCGGTTATGAAGCTAGTTTTTTCCTCATCGGGCTGGTCCATCCTGATTTGGTTGTAGCCTGAGTAGGCGTCCAGGAAGCTTAGCAACTCATGTCCCGAGGTCGTGTCTACTAGGCGGTCAATTCTGGGGAGGGGGAAGCAATCTTTCGGGCAAGCTCGGATCAGGTCGGTGTAGTCGACGCACATGCGCCACTTGTCGTTCGCCTTTTTTACCAGTACAGGTTGGCCACCCAGCTCGGGTAATGGACTTCCCTTATGAAGTCTGCTGCGAGGAGCTTCTCAACCTCCTCGTCGACTGCCCTCCAACGTTTTGGGGCTAAGTTGCGTTTCTTCTATCTAACGGGTCTGACTACAGGGTTAGTGTTAAGTTTGTGAGTTATAAGGCCAGGGTTAATACCGGGCATATCGGCCGCGAACCATGCAAAAATATATAAATTTTGAAGTAAAAAACTCACCAGTTCGGTTCGTAGGGGCTCCTTGACGGAAGCACCGATCTGGAGTGTGCAGCTGGGTCCGTAGCCGAAGTCGGGATTGCGACTGTTTCCTCTGTGGGCGAAGCTCGTTCCTCGCCTTGCTCCGTAGGCCGCTCCAGTTCGAGGTCGTCGGTTGCCTTGGTTTTTCCCTTCAGGGTGGCAACATAACACTTGCGAGACTCGAGCTGGTCGCCCCGCGCTACCCCCACACCGAAGTCTGTAGGGAACTTCATGGCCAAATAGTAGGTGGAGACCACCGCCCGTAGGATGTGCGTGATCGGCCGCCCTATTATGGCGTTTTATGGGGAGGGGGTCGCGACCACAAGGAAATCATGGTTGAGTCTGACCGCACAAGGCCATGTGCCGACTTCCACAGGTACTGTTATTTTTCCGAGGGGCCTGACTTCCTCTCCGCTAAAACCCACTAGGGGAGTGTTTGCGGGTTTTAGTTCGCTCTTTCGTAACTGTAGTTGGTCAAATGCTGATTTAAAGAGGATATCCACCGAGCTGCCCGAATCTACGAGTACGCGTCTGACCTCGAAGTCGCTGATCCTTAGTTTAATGACAAGCGCGTCATCGTGGGGGTAGCGGACCCCCCGCGCGTCGTCCTCCGTGAAGAAGATTGGTTCTTCGGTCTTTGGTTGGGGTTCCGCTCCTCGAGGCCCGCTTCGCAAACTGAAGTCCGGGCTGCTGCCGAGGTACACCCTATTACCACTGAACCTCCCACAATTACATGGATGGTTCCCCGAACTGGCCTCTCCTCCGGAGGCTGTCGCTGCAACGGTTCGGTTGGTCTGCTACTAGATTCGGGGGCATCCTTTTTGTGCTCCCCTTGCCGATCTGCCTTATTGTTATTATTGTTGTGCTGTACAAAGTTTCTCAAGTATCCGCGACGGATGAGCCCCTCTATCTCGTCCCGGAGATTACTACACTGCTCGGTACTATGACCATGGTCTCTATGGAAACTACAATAGAAATTCTTATTTTTTTCGTTCGGATTTCCCTTTAGGCGAGGTGGCCACTTCACGTATGGGGCGTCCTTGATCGTCATTAAGATCTCGGTCCGCCTTGTGTTCAACGGCGTGTAATCCGTCCGAACTGCTAGGGGAGCTCGGAACGACTGGTTCGGCTTCGGCTCTTGGGCCGGGTTTTTCTGGTCGACTGGGTTGGAGGGCTCACCTTCCCTCTTTCTTTTCTCGTTCCCGCCCTCGGTTCGTTGGTTGATTTCTTTCTCTGTCCTCATGAACTTGTCCGCGAGCTTGAGGAATTCGGCCACGGTTACGGGCTGGTTAGCTACCATGTGCCATTTGAATTCTTTGTGCGTTACCCCTCTTTTTGCCACCGCGAGCTGCACCGCGGGGTCCAACCGCGGTATCTGCAAGCATGCTTCATTGAATCGCTTGATCTAGCCCTGTATGGATTCTCCTTCCCTTTGGACTACTCTGAAGATGCTTTCCTCTGTTCTAGGACACCGTTTGCTGGTGACAAAGTGTGCGGTGAAGACCTGCACGAACTGAGCCCAGCACTTTATCGACCTAGGGGCTAGGTTCCTGTACCAAGTGCGGGCTACGCCCCTGAGGGTGGTGGTGAAGGCCTTGCACATGCACGAATCGCTGGCCCTGGCGAGGTGCATTTGGGACTGGAAAGCGTCAACGTGGTCATTGGGGTCGAACGACCCGTCGTACTTGTCTAGAGGTGGGAGCTTGAAATCTCTGGGCAAGGGGACCGCCAGGAGTTCTGATGCGAGGGGGGAAGGAACTGAAAGAATCGGGGCAATTCCTACCTCGTCCGAGCTCGTATCTTCTTTGCCTCTGAGCTCTGACAGGACTCGGGTGGCGGTTCGGCGACTTCGCCGGTGCCTTCGTTGTTGAGTGGGCCTTGTACTGGCGCTGCTGGCCTCCGTGTTGCCGAGCTCGATGGGCCCGGAATGCTGGTAGTCTGCTGCTGCCAGGGTGCTGAATCAGTTTTCCGTGAGTGGGAACTCGGGCTTGGAGCGCCGAGGTGCCGATCTCGCGGGCGAGGTTCTCGACCCGCCTGCGAGTTGTGAGGCGGGGACGATTTTTTTCTCTCTTCGGCCTGGGGACGAGGCCTGGCTGTTATGGGGGTTCTGGGCCCTGGAGGCCTTTCCTTGGTGGGGGCGTCCATCCTGCGGGGAGGCCTTGACCGCCTCGGAGCAGGGTGGCGAGGTGGAAGTAGTGGTTGGTTCAGTGGCAGCTGGGGGAACTGTTGTTGATAGTGATACTGGGAGATGTTGTGCAGCACTTGGTGCTGGTGAAGCTGGTGTTGCTGGAACTGTTGCATTTGGGCTTGCATTGCCCGCTTGCACTGCATCAGGTCGTCCAACCGGTTTTGGCTGGCTGCCAGGGGGACGGCAGTCGGTTCAGTAAAGGTTGTCTCAATAGGGGGAGGAAAGGGGATG
Source organism: Nelumbo nucifera (assembly GCF_055504915.1). Lineage (NCBI taxonomy): Eukaryota > Viridiplantae > Streptophyta > Magnoliopsida > Proteales > Nelumbonaceae > Nelumbo > Nelumbo nucifera. Next base: position 3,726,165 of record NC_142654.1, read on the forward strand.
CTTGTGGCAGGAATGTTTACGGGCGCCACTGCTTGTGGTGCATTCAAGCTGGGGATTCCATCCACCGAAAGGGGGATGGTGAACTGTCCAATGCACACCATGGGAACTTGAAGTTGTTCCCCGGTGGTTTTGTCTCCGTGCCATGTCCGGCGTTGCTGGAAGAGGCCATGAGTGTTGGGTTTTTTGAAGAAGAAAAGGGGGTATGATAGTTTGAAGGGAGGCTTTTTTGAAGCGTTCCCACAGACGACGCCAATTGATGATGCGCAATCCGGCCGGTCTTAGCTGTCAACGACCTTGCCTCTGAACTGAGTAGCAGAGAACCTGAAACGGAGAAGACGAAGAAGCTCCGGGGGGAACCCGGTGTAAAGGCTCCGAAGCTTAAGTTAGAATCCTTCAAAGGCAAGGTAAAACCAGATAGCGCAAAGTTTGCATACCTCCTCTTTGGGGGTGGAGAGCCTTTTATAACCACCTCGCGCACTCACTCCTAGACTCCTGTCAGGTCGGGAATGAGTATTTCCGTGCTTCTGCCAGTTCGGGCGTCATAGCGTCTGCTGGGGCAGAACCGTCACTGCTCTTTTTGTCGGAGCCGTCTTTGTAACCGGAGGTAGCGGTTGACAGGTGACGGTGGCAGGTGGCCGTTTGAAATGCGGCTGTCAGGCATCAGATCCCAAGTTAGTCAGGTGCGCCGCCCCCGGATATGGACTCCTTCGGTGTCAGGTACGGTGTGGTTCGTCCAGTTCAATGCTCCGGAAGCGAAGTGCCCGGAGCAGTGCGTGAGGCGAAGTCTTGAGTTCGGATAAGGGGGGCCCCAGACTGTCATAGGACGGGCCAGTTCGGGTCTCTGCTTTGTGGGACTCGGGGCCAAAGGGAGAGTTCGGTCTCCTCGTAGGGAGTTCGAGCACTAAGTAGGGAGTTCGGGCACCTTGTAGGGAGTTCGGGCTCCTCGCAGGGAGTCCGAGCTCTATGTAGGGAGTTCGGACCGCTGGTCTCTTCCCTTTGGTGTTTGTTCCCTCGGTAAGTGCTGAGCTACTTGTTTTTTTGCCACGTGGCGTGATTTGCAAGGTCGGACCAAATCTTCCTTCATCAGGATCAGCTACATGAATCCTATTTCCCCATTCCTTTTTGTTTAATGTTATAAGAGCATAGACATACGCCTCAACACAAACCTAGTTTAACTCATCTTGAACCAAAACTAAATTGATCCCATAGGGGGATGGGCTTATATATCACACCATCACAATTTTAGTAGTATAGAACAATCACGGATAAGTTATGGTGCACTTGCGAATTATGGACTATTCCCACAAACATAAAGAGCCATGGGTGAAATGTGGTGTAAAAAGTAAGGCCACAAACAACAAAAACGTCGTACAGGCATACATATGTATACACACACTGAATGTGACTAGACCTGTTCATGGGCTGGGTAGCCTGTTGGTTCGACCTGGCCCGTTTTGACTCGCACTCCGGTCGGGCTTGGTCATGTAATTGGGCCCGCGGGCCTAACATAGTAAGTCCGACTGTGTTTCGGGTCGGGCTTGGGATTTGTCAAGAAAGCCCTGCCCGATTTAGCATTATATATTTTATAAAATATATAATATGCATTTTATATATTATATAAAATATATAAATAATATATATATATATATATATATATATATATTTATTCTTTTCTTTATAATTTCTCTCTCTCTCTCTCTCTCTATTCAGCCACTTCAGCAATAGTAATAGTAATAGTATGGGCTAAATTTCGGACTCGAGTCGGGCTCGGGATCGGGCCTTATAAAAATCTGTTAATACAGAGTAATAGCCCGGCCCGGCCCATGAACAGGTCTAAATGTGACACATGGTAGGATAATGAGGGGTTCGACTATGATATGGAAAAGATATGATAACTGAAAAAGGTCTGATCAATCAATTGAAATCATAAATGTGTTAGCCAATCAGGTCTTATTTTTCAAAATTCATGATGTTTTAATTGATCAAAACTCTTCCAATATCATATCTTTCCCGCATCATAGATTTTCCTGATAATAAAAGTGGAGGCCATTACTGTCTCCACGAACTAATAACTAGTCCCCCCCATAAAATTTGATGCATGTTCTTAATAAATCAACCTGATTGTGCGAGTTAACTGACTTAAAATATTCTGGAATTCTTGGTCAATGCACAAATAAACCCTTAATAGTGTTCCTTTGGATGGAGAAGGGATGATTAATTCATTACCCCATTATTCCCAATTTCCCATCACCTATTTCCGTTCCTCATTGAGAGTCTTTTCTGACCAAAACCTTAGTCCTCATTCCTTCTCCGATTTAACTTTATATCCTCGACCACAATCACCATCGAACTATTCGTTAATAGTTGGCCACCTTGGTTGACATGGCACTAGAAGATTTCGGAATCTCTCTCTCTCTCCACCGAATTTGTAATCTTCTTCTAAGATCCATCATTGAAGAACTACGGTAGCCTGATCCCTCTTTGTCCTCTTCAACCAAATTCAACCATTTACCGGATAAACGTTGACCATCACCATTCTACGTTGAAACAAATGCCATATCCATTATTTAATAATTGATGCATAAATTATTTCTTAATGGTTAATACTTCGTCCTTTTTTATTTACCGCTATACGGCTACCTTCTAATCCCTTCAACTTGCAATACATCAAATCTTCTAAAAAATACTTTGTTGATCTTATATATGTTGATAGTCTTTTATTAACTTGCCATGTTAGAAATCTTGATTTTATAGGATACATCGATAGAGCTAGCGGTGCCTGTTAGTTGTAATTGGATTTATTAATGGACTTAATTGTTTCAGACCCGATAAACTCAATTAACAATGGGATGGGTTCGGGTCGGATCGAATGTTTTCTTTATTTCTTTATCACCTATCAGTTCGAGACTAGATCTGTCTGGCGCTCATCCCAGATTTATTTGACTCGTTGGCAGCCCTAAATTAATAGCCACATAAATCATAATTGTTTGCACCCAGACACCCGGTCGAAGATGGACACGTCATTCAGAAATCAAAACTCGAAATATTTATCTTCACAAATTTTGTGGATGGCACGTGTCTCACCTGTTCAAATTTCGAAGGAAGAGGAAGATATCTATATATATCTCATGCCAGACCTTTCAGGTCAACGATTCTTATCTGACATGTGGCATCCTTTTGACCATGTTGGGACACGTGTCGTTTCTCTCTTTTCCACCGCTTCTCCAGAGTCCAGAATAAATATTCAAACTTTCAAAGCAATTTTGTAATTTTTCAAAGGCCCTCATATTTTTATATATTTGATGAAAGAACCCCCTCGTCGTGGCTCGTGACGTGAGTATTGACTATTGAGGGTGATATTTTTTTGTTTTTTAATTTTACAAACTGTCCATTTCTCCCTCGAGAGATTCGTGTAAAAGGCGGCTTACGCGGTACCTAGGACCAACAATGTGTTGTGTGGACCGATGAGAGAGAGAGGAAAATTTGCCCAAGGTAAGGTAGTATAATGGTACATTTTGTCCCCGCCCATTGACAACTCCGACCATCCAAAGCAACGTCAATAGAAATTTTCAAAGTATTTTCAATTACAAGAACAACCATTTGTCGTGACTCGTGACTGCAGCAGAAAAAAGGTAAACAAATTTTGGGTATCATCAACTGAAAACAAGCGTCAAAATTCAGAAACAGCTTAGAAATTTTGGATCCTTAGCTGCTGCTAAAAACAGGAAACTGAATGACCTAAACTAACCAATTTCAGACCAAGAATTAGGATTAATTTTTGTCCCGAAAAACCAAACAACAGTTTCAGTCTCAATTCTCAAACAGACAGGCGTCTAAGAATAAAGAAATAAATGACAGATTTATGCAGTTCCGAACTTGTAAGATGTATTTTGAATCTGCTACCCACAAGCTGTTTCTACATCTCTACCCACGAGGCATGCATTACAGCTGTGGAATATCTTCCTTATCATTTATGGGAAGATATGGTGGTGTTATGCAAACTTGGGGCTAAACCCTCGGATTTGGGTACCATATAAAGTAAACAAAAGAAAGCTGGAAAATGACTGCGCTGATATCTGTTCACACTACATGACTTGACCTTTTCTCTCTAAAAGGAACCCTTCTTTCTGTAATGGTGATAAGGGGGGACAAAAAATAGATTACAACATCCTTAGTCGCTGCAAACAATGGCAGGGTACTTGGGTTTGAAGAGGAAATAATTAATCTTTACTCTACCAGAGTGTAGACAACTAGACATTGAAGCCAAAAATAGAAGAGTGTAGACATGACTAGCTCAACGTTCAACGTTCACACTTGCTTTGCAATGCTTGAAATTTGAAAATTAACTTTTGTGGACTTAATCGTTCAAGGAGTGGGGATTTATTTATTACACGTGGCATCTAATGCAGTTACGATAAAGAGTCCACGTGGTAAACCGCACCATGGTCCCTTTCCAGCTTCCAAGATTCTGCCTTGGAACCAGCTTGATCGGTCTTTATTTGATTATATATATTAATATATCTTTAGAAGTTTGAAAAACAATCGGATTAAGGTAGGCTTTCACACCTGAAAAAGGTGTATGGGTCAAGACTCAAGATAGAATTGTCCGCGTAGAGAATCTGGAAGTCTCCTTCAAATGGGTGGTTTGAACTTTGGATTGTCCACATCGGTCCACTGTGCTGTAGAGAAGCTCTGGAGTAGCGAAAGCAATATATATACATCATCCCTCTCCCTCTATGGGTGGGTGTTGTCAGTTGTGTTGCGTTCGGAATTTTGGAAGCAGCGGAAGAGAGAATGAGATCAGCCAGATGACATATTAACGGTGATCTCTCTCTATCTATCTCATTTAGTAGGGGATGGCAACGGCGCGGGTTCGGGTAGAGGTGTAATGGCCGCCCGCAGTAGCGGGCCATGCCGAGCTGGCTCGGAACCCCAACACATCGTCTCGTGGCATGGGTATATATATGAAATTTTGATTTATACAATTTTTTATATAAAATAAAAAATATAGTAAAATTGAATATATATATATATATATATATATATATATATATATAAATAGATAGATTGATATATAGAGAGAGAATTTTGATGAATATAATTATTTATCCTATCGTGTTGTGTTGGCCTACAGACTCAAAACCTGAGCCCGATAGAGCACATATCATGTTGGGTTGGCTTGTGGGCGGCACCACTCACTTTACAGCCTTAGGTTTGGGGAGGTATTTGTAAATTCTAGACCCTACCGCTTTCTTATACTTTCCAACTTGTACCCACCCCAAAACTCATAGTGGATTAGATTTTCAAAATTCAGACCCTCCTTACACATGAAAATACAAAACCCTCATTAACCCTACCCTCCCTTCATTTGAGGGTGGGGCGGGTTGGATAAGCGACTTCAGCCCAAAACTCATTTAATTTCCTATTATTTTCTATTATATGTAAGCAATAAACAAGAAAAATAATATGAATAAACAATAGACATTTTAATAATTTAATTAAAATATATAAACTATCAATTATCCTTCGCATAAATTCAAAATGTTATTAAATTCAACACTTAATACATAAGTTTATATGACCTGGTGGATTTCCGTCAGCCCATCTATATATTATATAATAAAAGGGGAAAGAGGTTAGGTGAAGGGTATTCTCACCACAAAGCTCACATATACCTTCCTCTATTCTCATTTTTCACACATGGTTAGTTATTTTTAAATTAAATCATAAAAGTATAAAAAATAAAAAAAAACCCTCTGTGGTCTTAGTTGTCTCTAATATATATAATCTATCCATTATTCAAATAAAAATCCTCTTAGGTTTTAATTATTTCTAATAAAATTCATGATTACTCTTACAAATAAGTAGGGGTGTAAACGAATCGAATTCAAATTGAATAAGGCAATATCCGAATTTGAATCCGATTAGAAATTTGGATATCCAAATTCAATTCAATATCTGACGGATATTGAAAATTAATCTTCGAATTCAAATTCGATTAAATATTTGGATATTCGATTTGATTTGAATTCAATCAATTAATTATTTTAGGTAATTAATAAATATATGAAATGAATATTTTATTTATATAAAATACATAAATATATAATTATTTATATAATTTAATTATTATATATAAATTAACATTTAAATATTTTATATATTATATATAAGAATTAAATAATAGGTCAAATTCAGATATTTGTCGAATTGAATTACGTCATATCTGAATTCGATTGATTAGATATTCAAATTATTTGAAATTGATTCGATTATATTGAATCCCGAATTTGAAATTGGATATTTGAATACCATTGACACCCCTACAAATAAGATTCTCTCTCTCTCTCTCTCTCCCCCTCCCTCCTAGGTTGTCCAAGCATAGTTATTTTTTTCTATTTTTCTTATTTTTCATTTTTCTAAATGTTAAAAACTCCAACTATTACAATGATGATAGTGGTCTCCAATGCTCATGAAATGAAATTTACTAATACGTAACAATCTTGGGTGCTCAAAAACTGAAGAGAATCTTTATTAGCATTTGTGTTTTTTAACAAATCTGTAACTTGGAAAAGTTTTACCCAAGTTACTATTTTATTAGGAATTTCTTATCAAAGTTTTTACATAGAAAGTATTATCGACACATATCGGCCGATATGTATCATTTCGGGACCCCTCTGATACACCCCTATAGTGGGTGTATTGGGGGTTTGACCGGTTCACGGGGTGGAAGAGCCCTAAACTGCCACCCTGAACCAGTTTCAGAAAAAAATAAAAAAAAAGTTAAAAAAATAGTATTGATTTGCCTGATACCCTACAAAGCATATCTATATTTTGAACCTTGAACATAGGTTAACTAAAAAAATATGAGAGCTTACTTGAGATTGAAATGAAAAATAATATTCTATGCTCTAATGTTATAATCAGAGAGAACAAACAATCTTGCTGACTAACCATAATTAGCAAAAAGTTTCAAATTTATAATCCTACCCTCATTCTACTGTACTCTCTTGGTGTAAATTCTAATATAAAAGGCATCGAAGTTCTAATAAAAAAGGATTTTGGTGTTTGATAAGGTATATAGAACGGATGGCCCAATAAATTGAACGATTAGTTTACAAGATGATATGATAATTTTTTCTTAGAATAATTATTAAGTATTTATTAAAATTAATGATTTCTGTTTGACTTTCTAAATGTGAAAAATAATTTGACTCTGGATATAAAAATGATTTGGGCACGCCACATTTGGGTATTTAATTTGATATGGACACACTTGACACCGGTGATTTAATTTGATATGACCACACACCAAGTTGATTTAATTATGTGTATACGGTGTTAATGGAAACATGAAGAAAACTTTATTTATTTAGGGTAGAGCTGCAAAAAGATGATTGATATCTTTAAACTCCTTTTCACCCTCTCTAATAAAATAAGGGTATAAATTAGATGGGTTTAAGTTCGACTCAGGCCTAAGGCCCAAGCCTGAGGTCAAGCTTGAATTGTTCAACCTAGGCCCAGGCCAATTTGAAATTTGATGCATTTGGGTTAGGCTCGGGCCTAGGGTGGGTTTGGGTTGATTAATTAGTTTACATTAAAATTTAGGGAAAATTCTCGATTAGTACCATGTACTTTGGGTTTAGTGTCACTTTGGTCCCTAAACTTTAAAATGTGACAATTTAGTACCCGAATTTTCAAAATGTGTCAATCCATCGTTAACCAATCTGTTAACCAGCCGTTAAGTGACATTTGAAAAGACACAAATGCCCTTTGAGTGTCATCTAATTTTCTTTATCAACCATCCACATGTTAATAAAAATGAACAGTCTCAAATCCTTGTCTCTTCTATTCAAGAAAATTGGGGTTACGTCTCAATGGGCATTCTAGTGATCCCAACTTTCTTGAAGAGAAGAGGCAAGGATTTGAGACTATTCATTTTTGTCAATGTTTGGATGGTTGATAAAGAGAATTAGATGACACTCAAAGGGTATTTATGTCTTTTCAAAAGGCACTTAATGGCTGGTTAACGGGCTGGTTAATGGCAAGTACTAGATTGGCACATTTTGAAAATTCGGGTACTAAATTTTCGTGTTTTAAAATTTGGAGACCAAGTGGCATTAGACCCAAAATACAAGGTACTAATATGAAAATTTCCCTAAAATTTTATGTAAATATATATATATATATGTGTGTGTGTGTGTGTGTGTGTGTGTGTGTATGTATATTTGTATATATGTATATGTGTATAATTTATAAAAAAACATATATATGTACAACAAGTGGAGTGAGTTTAGACTGCTTTAGACCTAGGCTCAACCTGTGGACCAAAAATCCAAATCTGGTATGTATAAAATTAAGGGAAGAGATGGGTTGCAACCCTAATCCTAAATACGAAACCAAATTTTATCCAATGTTAACGTACAAAAACAGAGAAACAACAGGGAAAGTCTTCTTTGCCATGTCCACGTGGGAGATGGATACTGATGCGGCGCGATCCGGTCACTCCTAGCTGGCACTCACGTGGCTCCTGGAAGGTACCTGAGATGAGGAAGAAGAAGAATTCTCGGGGGGTTTACCTGGTGGGGATACTCCGATGCTTAAGTTAGAACTATGAACGAGAAGCAAGGAGACGAAGGCTAAGAGTGTAGATAGCGCATGCTCACTATACTTGAGAGATTAGAGGTCTCAAGAAGAAGTTTCTCTTCTGCCCTGAGGGCTTTTATAGGGACACTCACATCAGGTCGGGCATAACCGCCATTGGGCTCCTGCCACAGCCGTTACCTGCCAGGGCTGCGCAGGTGGTCGTTGTGGCGTACGTCTCGCCTGGGTGAGTGACACGTTTCTAGAGTGGCAGGCACGCCTCTGCTTGCTGAGAGACGTGGACGTAGACTGCCAAAAGGACTGGGACTGCGCAGTCAGTAAGGGATATGGCGCAGTTTGATCGATACGGTATGTCAGTTAGAAGTTTCCTAGATAGCGCTCGTGCGGTTCATTCACGAGCTGTTTTGTAGCGAGCTTGGAACACTCTAGGATTACCCTTAGTGGAATTGGTTTTCAGAATGACTTGTCTGCTTGGGAGCTCGGACGAGCTAATAACTTTAGCTCACGAGCTAAGGTTGCCTCGGAGTATCTCTTCAAATGTAGCTCGGGGAGCCTGGGGTTCGCGTGGCGGCGAAATCCTTTCGCGAGCTACAACGTAGCGAGCTGCTTTGTAGGCTCGTCACTTGGTCGTACCAGGTTACAACGCTGAGCTGTCGCTCGTGCTGATTCAGTGTCCACGTGTCATCGTTTTATAGGTGGGGTCAAATCACCCTCCATCAGATACTAAACTTTTTTTTTTAGGAAATTGTCCAAAACCCACCATCATATTTTCTGAATTCTCTTAAATTCACCAAAACTTTTTAAAACGTCAAACTCCCTATGTCTATGTCACTGAGATAATCATGATTTGACTAATGGACACCATTAATTTACTATTTTACCCTTCATTATTTTCGGTCTATTTTTCAATATACCAAAATTACCCCGTCATTATTCAACCCAGAACCCAAGCATTAGCCGCTGCTTCCCCTTCGTTTGAGATTGAAGAAGACGATGCATTACCACTATTCGTCCTTGTGCATGTACAGTCAAAATTTACTTCTTTAATTCTCTCTGAAAACCTTTTCAGAGATGTTGATCATTTAACAGCTAATGGTCAGATTTTCTTTTAACGCTTGTTGAAAAACAGAACCTATTTCAAGCATCTCTGTGAATACATCTCTCTAATTTTTATGGTCTGAACTATTCAACCACTGCTGTAAATGATGAAATTTCTTGCCGAATCGAAGTCTTGCACAGTTGTTGTACTTCTACCATACTCCATTAGCCTCAAATCAAAAGTAAACCAGGACGTTCCTATATCCTACAACTGAAACTTCAGCCCGCAACAAGCTCAAGAATGGTACCCAACTTCTTAGGAAGCTACGTTGCCTAGAGCTACTGCAACCTCGTTTGGCCTGTACGGCTGCAGGGTCATACCCTCTGTTGTGGACAGCAGAGGGTCATGTACTGCAGGGTCATATTAAACAAAATATATCCTCAATGTACGGACAACATGTTCATGTATTTTTGTTTAAACTTCGACCTGTATAGATCCCACAACTAAGGGCACAGATAACATGGATCACTGTATTCCCGTCCAATGAACATTTTGAATATTGAGAGAAATCAGAAAGGCACCTTCTTTGGAAACTACAAGCCCCACTCTGACATACCCTCTGTTGTCGAAAAACGGAAAAACACACGAACCAGGCGAGTGGTCATTGTATTTCAGATCAACCAATCACTATTTGTATTACTTTCACCTGCCTTGTAGTAATATTTAACCCCTTTTTTTCTTGCTTTGGAGGAACTCGAATTGGAGAAATTCATAACCCATGAAATCCCATTCTCAGATATCAACAAGGCCTTTGAGTACATGCTACAAGGAGAAAGCCTTCGCAGAGATCTAAGTATATTGGCCCGGTTTATACAAAAGAGACAGCACATAGACCAGAAAATCAAGAGAACAGGGAAATATATTCATTAGTATAGTAGATATTAAGGTTAAACTCAACAAGATTATGAATACCAAGGATATAAGCTTCACTTGATATCATCCGTAATCCCTACAGCAAATCCATCAACAATAACTCGATCGTTCTTGTTGCTTGGTTCGTAAGCCCCATGTTTCGTTCCGTATTACAGATTTACAGAGTCATCAACACAGAGAGATACAGAGAGAGGGGAGGGAACGGGAGAAAGAATAGACATTGGCATTAATTCAAAGAAAAAGATAATACAAGTACAGATCAGAACTCAAAAGAGAAAGCACACTGATCAGCTCGAAGACGCTCGTATTCCGATCAATGTTTACGAATACAAAGTAGAGTTCGTTCACCTGTTTTACTTCCTTTCTTCTTTAGCGGCCAGCGGGTGTCTGTCTGGTAAACCGCGCAGTATAAACAACAAGATATATATGGATTGTCTCTTAAAGCAGTGATCGTGGTAGAGAAAGGAGTACATATTTTCACCCAGTAAAGCAAACAAGCAGTAGAGATTGTGGTAGAGCAAACCTTTAACACTTCCCGTTTGGAGCAAGAAAGATCTCAGTGAGGAACCCTTCCTTCGACGTTGAGAGCAAGAAGACCCTTCTTTGATGTCGAGAGCAAGAAAGACTCTCACTAATGAATATTATGTATGAAATAGGATTGGGCGCTTAAAGGGCATTTCGGTCAAAAAAACTGTTTAACAGGCTGACTCACCATTCAAGGGCAGTTTAGTCATGAAATATTCATTTAGGCTGACTCATCATTCAGCTTTAATGGTGTTGTAACAGATGTTGAGTTTTGGAAAATAAAATCCCGCTGACATAGTGAGTTGTTGACGTTTTGAAAAGTTATGGTGAGTTAGAATTCAGAAAAACTGATGGTGGGTTTTGGACAATTTCCCTTTTTTTGAAGGCCATATTAAACTTGAGCTTGCCATATTTGTGGATGCCCAAATTAACTTAGGGCTTGTTCATTTACTCTGAAGTTTAACATCTGAAAGTACAATAATTACATCAAGAGGTATATTGGTATTATTGAACTTTGAATGTAGAGAATGTTGTTTTGAACTCTGAATTTTGAAAATTATCAAATATCTATTTTGACCCCATATATTAGAATTTTTGTTTGTCTTTTTGGGGGTATTATTAGAAAATAGAAATGTGTATAATTGCATTTTAAGAGAGAAGAGATAAGAGATAAGAAGAAACAAACAATCATTTTTCTCTTAAAATTAAAAGATTCCTCTTAAGAGATAAGAGTTAAGAGAAAACGAACAGACCCTCACTTACAAGATCACCCTTAGAACATGAGCCAAACTGATCATCATAGTAAGACTCATTTATAATTAAACAACTAAACAACGACGTTTTTAGAACAAAAGCTCTCTGGGATCTCAGATTCCAAGCAACAATCAGGGTTGTTAATTTGGACACCTACTTCCAACTATGAGAGCAATTGATCTAGAATCTGGATTGGTAACTTGACAAATTTGGTGCCCTAAAGGGTTGAATCAAGGTTCAAAATATTGATTATTGATACAGTTCTATATACTATAGGGGCGTATCAGACTGTATTGAGACTTCCGTTTTTTTTTTCTAACCTGATTCAAAGGAGTCAGTATCATGGTTTTTAAAAATGAGCCGGTGACCGAATCAGTCAGGGGTTCGGTTACCGGTTCAAACGGCTGACCGTTTGACCGAACGACCGGCCCATTTTGACAAAAAAAATTGGAAAACGGTCAAAACCGTTCGAACAGTTAACCGGCCGTTCAGTGGTTTACTGATCAAAATCAATGGTTTTAAAGAAAAAAATGGTTTTGAAGGAAAATAGAACCGATCAACCTGGTTTTTCCAGTCTGACCATCCAGTCCAGTCTGATTTTGAAAACAGTGGTCAGTATATGCCCATCTACCCCTGAACCAGATTAAACCCCGATATAATACATATTAATGATTCACAAGGGTCGGTATAAGGCCCATATACCCCTGAACCAGATTAGACCCCGATATATCAGAATTTTGAACCTCGGCCTAAATTGAATACCAATAATTGTTTCCCAATCCTCTCCTACTCCATTACGAAGGAGAAAGGACCAACCACGGAGAAGAGGGCGGAGCCTGGCCCAATCAATTTCCCTTCCCTCTTAGTGACGTGGCGACAAGCGATTGTCCCAGGACCATAACTTTGGCCGATCGAGCAGGAGAGGATTCCGATTCCGAATGTGTGGTAACAGGTAAGCCCAAGCGTCGTTTCCTCCAATGAATAGTTGAATACAACAGGAGAGGGATTCAGAGTCCTTGAAATGCTTCATTAGTTACTTCTCAGATGGGACCGTCTAGGATTTTTTTGAGCTTCTAGATTCCAAACTCGTTTGCCACGTGGAAAAGAAATTAATAAATGGTCTAAGTCAACTGACAACCCGTTATAATGATGCGCCTATGTGACAAAGGCGTGGACATCTGGTGGGCTGCCAGCCTGCCACAATAAATGCCACGTTTAATAATAATTCCAATTACCGCGGGTGGTGTAGCACTAGGGACTCTTCGCTACACGAGTGATATAGCCAACAAGTCCCAGAATGACCGAACGAGAGCTTAGGAAACAAGTGGTGGCTGCCGTTTCTCTGTATTTGATCTGAGGGAACACGAGGCAAAACGTTGGCTCCTTCTCTTCCATGGCGTCTCTTCCGAGCTCATCTGCAATCCTTTCTCACACTTTGAATACGGTAAGAACCTACTCTTCTGTTATCAGAGGTCTGATAGTTGTTTAATAGAGTTTAAAATTTTCTCAACTTTGATGGAAAAAGGAAGATGTAGAGAGGAAAGCTTCATGTGAAGGTTTCGAGTACGCTTAGGAGTGGGACAGATTACTGATGCAGTTTTTTAATAGGCATGATAAATATGCTATAATCTCAGTACCGTTGAGATGAACTCGAGCCTATAACTCGATTGGGTTAACACTGTTCAGTGCAACTGCGCCTTTGCAGGACCGATCATAGATTACCTCTGTTAAAGCAAAATAGAATTATATATTTCCGAACTGAACCCGTAGCTAGGTTCTTGTACGCGATTGGTTCTTGCTCGGGGTCTTTATCAAATTGATTTTTTTTTTTTATTTGGCTTAATGCAAGTATTGCAGAGTAGCCCAAATAAGCCCATCTTATTAATCTCACCTTATTACTTTGAGTGTCTTTATCTTCTGCATATCTTTTATTGGGCGAAACTTTGGGTGGATTACTGGAAATTTGTTTCATTGCCAAAAATTTATTTAAATTGGTAATCAATCATGATGTTCTTGAACCTGATTGAATTGTCTGTATCATCACTTAATCTTTGAGAATTTGAAAGCACCAACTTCTTCTTGCAATTCGCTTGACATATAGACTTCTCTATAACCTTTGTTGAGTGATTGATGGTCAGCACCACCAATGATTTCTTTTGGAGTGCGTATCGTATCACCTCAGCACCCAAAGATTGATAACTGCTCCTCTACCATGATAAACAATGTCAATAATCAATAATTTAAAGGAAGTAAGGTTCAAATCTCAGAACTAGAAGAAACCGTATTACCTGAATGATCACTTAGAAGCGTCGTTTTATCTACAAATTTAAAAATAAAATAAAATAAAAAGAATTTTAATTTCATCCTGGCAGCTCTGACCATGAGGACCTTTAATGGGATCTTAGTTTTGTCTCTCAGGAATAGAAATTCTGTAGCTGTTTATTTGCTGACCAAATAGATTAGCAGTTTGTTGCATTTTCCCTCAATGTCTGTATGCACTGTTGATTTTCTTTCTTCTTTTGTTTCTCATGGCTGATAACGAGCAATCTCCTCCAGGAAAACCATGTTAATGTCCGCTTCTTTTCTACGAGCATGTATTCAATTGGGAATTGTCAAGGGATTGGGAGAAATGGTAAGAAATATAGGCATTTCCGGACAGAAGCTAAGGTGTCCATTGAAAAGGATGTGCTTGTGAAAGAGCCCACTAATGACAAGGATGATGGTTGGTATTTTTCTTCATCTCTTTCTTATGCATATGATGCATGGTGGATTAGATTTGTAAAGGCTAAAAAGTTATTGAACATGGACGATTTACCGCCTATGCATCAGAACAAACAAGTATATCCACATGGTTGCCATTATGGATACTATTTAGCAATGCTTAAATATTTTGTATGTAATCATTGAACATATCAATATATTTAATAAAACAAATAGTTTAGTTGCAAATCGGGGCCTAAGTACATTTGTTGACACAAAACTAAATTTTGAATTGAAGGGAAGAATGACAACTTGCAATTAAAATATAATTTTGTAGCAAGTGAAGATGGAGATGAAGCTTCTCAATATACCTAAGATCATCAACATCCAAACCTTATCCCAACTATACATGGTCAGCTACATGAACATTGTTTCACCATTCTGATCTGTTTAATGCCATATCCATTGCTAAATTTGTTGGCACTTAAATCATTTCATTATTACTTCTACCCATTGGCAATTTGGCACTTAAGTTATTGGTGCGCCACCTTGACAATCATTTGGATTGTAATGTTTTTTCTTTTTCTTTTAATGAAAATTTTTCATTATTCTTCAGAAAAAAAGTCCTAACTACTTTTAATGGTCTTCTATGCACGTGACCAAACCATCTTAATCTACTTTCTCTCATTTTATCACCTATGGGAACTATTCCTAGGTTCCCTAAAATGACTAAAATTTTGATCCTATCCTTTCCAGTTTTTTTCCACTCATCCATCTCAGCATACACATTTCTGACATACTCGTTTTTTTACATGTTCTTTCTTGACTGCCCAACACTTTCTTCCATACAACATAGCTGGTCTAACAACTGTTTTATAGAAGTTTCCTTTTAATCTAAGTGGTATTTGTCTATCACATAAAACTCTACATGCACTTCTCCATTTTTCCCATCCTTCTGTAATTCTATGGGCAACATCCTCCCTAACTACTCCCTTGTTATGAATTGTTGAACCAAGGTACTAAAAAAGGTCACATATATATATATATATATATATATATATATGTATAATGTTTTAGGCCTACTTATTTTTAAACCTCTTTTTCCTAAGGCATTTGTCCATACTAAACCCAAAATACAAAACCCAAGCCCAGCTTGAGCTTAAATTTAGCATACTCAGGCTAGGCTCGGGTTAGGGCTAGGTTGGGGTGGGCCTATAATGGATCCGAGATAATATGAGCAAATATAAACCTAAAAAGCTAAAACCCTAAGAAAATAAGAACTTTCCTTAATTTATTCTAGAAAAAGATCCGGATGCAGGATAATACCAATACTTTTACTCTTATCAACAAATTGAAGCCTATTGTAATTGTAGGAATGGGTGAAGAATGGCCAACTAATTGACAAAATGAAAACATTTGGGGATAAAACATTAGAGTTAGAGCTGCTAATGGATAAGCTTGAAGCTTGTTTACAAGAGGTTAACTAAGCTGCATTAAATCCTATAGGAAGAATTTGTCTTTTAGATCTTGATGAACAGGTGACATGGCAACTAAAAGTGCATGGCATCCATAAGATAAGCAAAGCCATGGATTAGAAGCTTCAACAATATTTCTTCCCTTTTGGTATCCTTTTATTGGTTAAACAATCAAGACGTTTGATATGAAAAGATTGAAAATAATGACAGGTTTGAGGTCTCCATAACAACATATTTAAATACATAACCGACTTTAAAATGAAAATTGTGAAAGAGAGATAGGGAATACCTACCATTGAACATTGATTTTTACAACTTGAGACTTTAACTTTGATATGTTAGAGCTCACTTGTAGCCAACAAATGAGGAAGATTGATCTTGGCTACTTGTAGGTCCAAGTAGCAATCAAAATCAACTCAAGGTGTGAGGGCAACAAAGAAGCGGTTGATGGGATGATGGCTGTGATGACCTGTAGAAGGTGGACTATTGTCACCTTTCAAAGAAAATGAAAGAAGATTTACAGAAGAAATGAAGAATATGGGTATAAGTCGAATAGATAACAGAGCGTTCGAGACTGAGTTTGGTGTTCGAAGTTAACAATCTTTTAGGTTTTACTTTTACATGATATTTTACAACTTAGGGTTGGATTTGAAAGTTAAAATGAACCCTCAGGTTAGAATAGAATTAATAGTAAATCAATAACAATTAAATTAAAACACCTAATAAGTAATTACCTAATATAACCGGTTCAGGCTTGGGTTTTCAAAGGTTTAGGCCCAAGCCCAACCCGAAAATACTGAAAGCTTGACTTTCTTGGCTTAGGTCCAACCTTAGGATTGAAAATCCAAGCCCAAACAGTGTAAAGTTAAAATGAACCCTTAGATTACAATAGAACTAATAGTAAATCAATAGAAAATTAAATTAAAACACCTAATAAGTAATTACCTAAAACATCTAGTTACCTAATATAACTGGTCCGGGCTTGGGTTTTCAAAGGGCTAGGCCCAAGCCCAACTCGAAAATATTGAAAGCTCAATTTTCTTGGCCCAGGTCCAACCTAAGGATTGAAAATCCAAGCCCATCCCGTCTAAATTTTCGTGTTGGGTTGATCCTGCCTTGGGTTGGGCCTGCCTCAGTTGCACTACTATTTGTCCATAAGTTTAATTTTGCATTTAATCCTTCATTAGTTTCATCAATTAAAATAAGTCATTAGCAAACAACATGCACCACGGGACCTCATTCTAAATATGTTTAGTTAATTCATCTATGATCAGTGCAAATAAGGGCCAAGTGCTGAACCTTGTTGAAGACCCATTACAGCTATAAAATCTGATGTCTCTCCCATAGGTGTTCTAACATTGGTTGTTGCACCCTCATACATATCCTTAGTTAGGTCTATATACTTATTTTGGACCCTTGACCTACCATATTAACTCTCTAGGAACTCTTATCGTGTGCATTATTTAGATCGTTGAACACCATGTGTAGATCTTTCTTTTTCTCTTTGAATTTTTCTATCAATCGTTGCAAAAGAAAGATAGTTCCATGGTTGATCTCCTTGACATAAACCCAAATTTGTTCTTTGATATACTTGTTTCATGTTGTAATTTTTGCTCCATTATCTCCTAAAGTTTCATAATGTGGCTTGTGAGTTTAATCCCTTGATAGTTATTACAACTATATATATTGCCTTTGTTCTTAAATATACACACCAAACTACTCTTTCTCCAATCATTAGACACTTTCTTTTCTTTTATTATCTTATTAAATAGCTTATCTAGCTATAATAACCCTATTTCTGTCATACCTTTTCACACTTCTATTGGAATCGCATTGGGTCCTAAAGCCTTTCTCTTCATCTTATTTAGTGCTTCTTTTACTTTAGTAGTTCTGATTTTATGAAGGTTCAAGTTAATTTTAACACTATTAATATTACTTATCACTAATCTATTAGTGTCCTCTACCTGTTGTTCATTTAATAATTTTTCAAAGTAGTTTTTCCTTCTTTGCTTGATTTCTTCATCTTTTATCAAGACTCTTTGATCTTCCTCTTTAATGAACCTAACATGGTTTAGATGTCTGCTTTTCCTTTATCCCATCTTTGCTAGTTTATAAATTCCTTTTTCTCCCATCTTTTATCAAAGTAGTTTCTTTCTTTTAAACTTCCTTTCTTATGGTTTTATATTTTCCCAATTTTCTACATTTTTAGTCTTTTGCCACCCTTGGTATATCTAAGATCTTCAACGGAAAAGGATCAGCTAGGTTTCATTTCCCATGTAGTTTAATCAAGTAACGCAAAAAGAAAGTTTCATGTTGACAATTTGACATGAATTTTAGCCATCAATTCAGCTTCTGTTTAAAGTGATGGGACAAGAGGGACAGTCAAGCCTTTTCATGAGATCTTGAGATTCTATATTCTTTTTTGTCCCAATGGAATCCAGTTTACATTTCATGCCTTCATTGTCAAGTGTCTAGTATGTCAGTGGATCTTGGCCTAGAGGAAAAGGATTGTAGGAATCCTATGAAGCTCATTGCAGAAAGTTTAAAGTCAAGGAAAAACTTTTGTTTGCAGAAGTTTGAGCCTAAGTTCTCTGCTGTGAGACCTTACGGTTAGGTGCATATGTGGTTTCTTAGATGTGGAAATTATCCAAATTTTGGTCCATATATATGATAGGAGAAGGTGAGTCATTATGTTTGTTTCCTTATTACCTGGAAGATATCATTAGGATAAGAAGCCGTAACATTTTTATCTACATGCAGTTTTTCAGGCTCATCATAAGAAAACCGTGACATTGCTGGATGCATCCTAGCTTTCAGAGATCATGTCATTATATCCTTCACAGCTTACTTTTATCAAATATAAATAAATAAATAAAATAGCCTAAGCTCTTAGATAGTGAGCTACTGCAGAAGTTGCATCATGTTCCATTCTTGCACACCTAATCTTATCTGTTTTATTTGAATATTTGTGCAGGTATTGGGGTTCTTAGCATTCACCATGTAGGATTGCTGTGTGAAAATCTTGAACAGTCACTTGAATTCTATCAAAACCTTCTGGGTATGTCAATTTATTATGCCATTGTCTGAATGATAGACATTTTTCCATTAAAGAAAATATAACTTTTATACTAAAACCAGGTCTTAAGATAAATGAAGCAAGGCCACATGATAAGCTACCCTATAGAGGTGCTTGGCTGTGGGTGGGTTCTGAAATGATTCATTTGATGGAGCTTCCGAATCCTGATCCCTTAACAGGCCGTCCTGAGCATGGGGGCCGAGATCGTCATGCTTGTATTGCAATTCGAGATGTGTCAAAGCTGAAAGCCATTTTTGATGAAGCTGGTATTTTACTGTTACTTCATTCTTCACTGTTCTTTTTTTTTTTTTAATTTTTTATGGGTACAGTTGAATTTTATTGACAAATGTTGGGAAAATCCCCCTCATACTGTATGTGTGGTATTTGGATTTAGAGTGGATTAAATCATCCCATCCTATCAAAAGGGGAAAACCTGGTATTTGACCTCTAAAATCTTCAACCATGGATTCCCAGAAAAATGATAAAGATCTATAAGGATTTGAAGTCATACTCCGTCCAGATGCACCAAAATAAAACAAAATGAACTAATGAAGTATCCTACATATAGTTATTCCTATCCACATTTTGATCACGTGGCCCTTCACAATTTGTCCTCTGCAATCTTTTTGTGTTTCATTTTGATACTTGAAGCATCAGAGTCTTGAACTGAAAAGGAATAAATTAATCAAATTGCCCTTTGAATGAAACGATTGCTTGAGGTGTCTGAAATAATGAATTCACTGACAATCAGAGAACATTTTCCAACATGGCAGAATCAGATGCATGTCTATGGAGGTAATGTGGAAAGAGAAAAGCAATTTACAATCTTGTCTATGAAAAATGGATATAAGTTAGAGACTTTGACTTAAAATTTGTTATAAGTGTGTGCTGGACCTTTAAAGACCACGGTGTCAAAATTAAGTTTCTTTACAAATGGAAGGATGCAAGAAACTAAGCAGCAGTAACCTAATGACCTGGAATGTGATAAGCAGTTTAGGTGTTATTGTCTTAACATGTGCTGTATATTCATATAATATTTACAATTCTGTATTTTTCTGATGAAACATATATGGATGTATTAAAGTTTTGAATTGTATGTTTGGTACATAACAATTAGATTAGAAGGAAAATTTTATAAAGTGGCTAAAATGCCAGTATGTTCTATAGAGTGAAGTGTTGGGCAATTAAAAAGTAATACACCCATAAAATGAGTCTAGTAGAGACAAAAATGTTTAGATGGATATGTGACAAGACAAAAAATTGATAGATTTAGAGGTCAATGCACAAGGAATCTAGTAGTAGCCCCAGTAGATGACAAATAACTAAGATGGTTTTAACTTGTGCATGAAAAGATAACCTACCACACCAGCAAGGAGTATTCTGATGCAAGCTGAGGGTCTTAAAGATTTAAGGCAAAGCCAAATATCATAGGTTGAGTAGTGAAAAAGACTCCTAATCTAACAACACGAATGATCCTTGAGGCCATGCTTTGTAGAGCTCAGTTGACAACATTAATTTAGGGGGTGTTCTGTAGTGTGGATGAGAAATTGGTGGGTGTGGATTGGTCCACACCACACCTTGTGGTAGGGACCAACCCACACAACACCACAGTCCACACCACGGTGGCGTTTTGTAGGTGTAGTGCACACTTTTTGATTCCATGTATCTCATATACATTTTATGGGAGATCTATACAGTCAATCATAAATGTCTAATTTTTGCATTTTATACGGTAAATAAATTGAAAAAAAGGGACATCAATAAATTAATATGTAGGCAACAATTGCATTTTTTAAATAATTAAAAAATATTATTTTATTGTTAAAAATATTTAAATAATGAAAAAGAGTAGAGAAGGAGAACTGTCGGACTTGTGTTAGAATTAACATTAAAAATTATTATTTTATTAATAAAATATTAAAATTAAAAAATTAAATAAAATGAGAGTAATTGGACCAATGTAACACGTGCATTACACTGAAACCCATTGTGTGGACTATCCATGAAAAAATACTATGGACGATAAATTGGGGTATGGTTCGTCCCTGTCCATGCTATTTTGTGGACGGGGACTGTCCACACATAGCAGAACACCATTTCTTACCGTGGACAGGACCAAAAAGGTCCCATCCATGATACTTACGCACTACCGAATGCCACTTTAGTTTGGATGCATTTATATGTAGCATAGATGCCTTATGCTGCTGTTTATTTTGCAGGAGTACCTTACACTCTCAGCCGGTCTGGGAGGCCTGCAATCTTTGCACGAGATCCAGATGGAAATGCACTGGAATTCACACAAGTTGATAGCTAATTATTTCTTTAACACGTCAAGCATAACCATGTAATGATGTAATATAACTTGTCTTTTTCTTTTTTTCTTTTGTTTTTCAGTTTTATTTCGATCTGATATGTAAGTGGCCTGAATATGCAAAAGCATATTATTCATGTAATGGCAAACTGGTTTCTATATGGAAACAGAGGTATAAGAAAGCCAAGGATTACCAAGGTTTATAGTCATGTTAAATTTCTTAGTTTGGACGGCAGTGTGGAGGCTAGTTCTGTAGCTATAAGTCCTACGACTAAAGCATTTGTTGTGCTATGAACCTCATCTGTTTCACACTTTCGTCTGCTACTTGTATGTTTCCTTCACGGCTTCTAACAAATAGTCGAAAATCATCAGAAAAATGTACTACGGCTGGAGGGCCCGGAGCGCCCTGGTAACCATGCCATGTAATTTTTAAACAAACAAGAACATTGTTTCAATCAGAGAGGTTACAGCCAAAAGCCCCAGTCTCTAATAAGTATCATATTTCATATGATATGAAATGAACTGTGAGGCACTTGTATTAACAGGTTGATATCATTAGACATCTCTGCTCTCTTCAGAGGTTGGAAAGTTCCTCCAAGGGTAGAAGGATTCGCAGAAGCTTTTTTGGGTCTCCAATTGCAGGTTTTCTAAAACTCGATGTGGACGGAGGTTTTTTTCCCAGGATAAAGCACCGTTTGGTTTTCTGGCAAGAGATTTTGAAGGTGTTTCTTGGTGGGCTGTATGTGGAGCTTTCGTAGCCTCATTCGCCATTAATGGCAGAAGCCTTGAAAATAGAGAGACGATTGAGTTTTGTTTGCGGAGTAGCTTGATGGATGTTTTCTTTGCTGTTGTTTGTGCTTGTGCTTCAATGGAGGTAGAAGGGTTACTTGTTTTGGAACAGGAAGTAAAGTTTCCCCACTTTATATGAGTGATTTGAGGTAAAACCGTAAAAGTAAAGTGGTGCAAAGCTTGCAATATGCACCGTCAGTGAGTGCAAATGAAACAAAGTACATATTTTGTATCAGGTAAAGCGCAAATCATAGTTAGAAACCAACGGATGCAAAATTTGTATCCGGTTCAGATTTGTACTGCAAACAAGCAGAACCTAAATAATTTACCTTCATGAACCGTTGAACCAGTACGAAAATATACACATACCTTGTGAATCAACTATTTTTTTTCTTTCAGTTTTGTTTTTGGTGGGTGATTAGTGATTAGTGAACATAGGAAAGCCATCCAAATCAACTGGTCAGCAATCTATAATTAAAATATTCTCCGATTAGATTAATATGTACGCCATGGTAGGTGTTGGAAGGATTTACAGTCGGCAACTCTGCATCCGAATTTGATTGTTTTTACACATAAAACATCTTCAATATTGTTAAGGCTGAAATCAGGTAAGCGATTTGCCAGCCCATTCACGTTCTCTGCGCTTTAGCTTGGCTTGCATCTTGTTGAACTTCTCTTTCCCCTTCTCGAGAAGAGGGTCATGCACCACATACTCATTTGGATCATCCTTCCGGTCCATGCTATCCTGTGTAAGTGTAACTTGCAGATTTTGTTAGAGCATGTTAAAAAGAATAACTCAAAAATTGGCTTTGAGAGGGACTAACAAATGAAGCTTTACCTTTTCAAAAGGATTGCGTGGAAAACTCAACTGATGTGCCTTCCACCCAGATACATCCTCGTCATTACCTTCCCCAGATTTGCTACCTAGTAAGCTGGATTTTGCAGATAAAGACTTCTTAAACTTCTCGAGCTTTGCAAGCACCTGAAAGTAACCAGACCAAAAAACTGCATTAGAGGAGCAGGTACATAAGGATAAGAGTATACAAAGATACAGAAAGGAAGGAAACTTGAAAAAATTCTGTTATTGATAAAAAAAAAAAAGGAAACTTGAAAAAAGATACAGAAACCAATAGATCACTAGTCACATTTCAATTATACATGCAACTCCCCATTTACGTTAATGGAGAAAGAAGGAAGTTCATAGAACATGAGCACCATATGGAAAAAAAAACAGAAGTGAAGCACTACTGTAAAGGGTACTTTGTCTTTTAATAACAAAAAATTGTATTTTATCTTCGTTGTTTACCTCCCCCCCCCCCCCCCAAAAAAAAAAAAAAAAAAAAAAGTTGAGCAGTCTAAGGTGTAAAGCTCCCAGTACTTAATATCATGTCCACAACAAGGTTTGTAGTAGGACTCATGAATGTGAATTAGTGGGAAAAAGCAAATGAATCACATACTGCGGTAAATTTATGTCAGGCTGACAATGTAACTGCTCTTTCCAAGAGAGATGCCGTATTTGAATCAAGAAAGACAACTTCAGCAAATCTAACTAGTGTCAGTAGTTAAAAATTCTTACTTGCCCAATAGGCAGCATAAAAAAGAAACAGAAAAACGAGAACAAATGTAATTTTGTATTCTTATCATTTATTGTAACTTACTTCTTCTGAACGGCCCTGGAGTCTTCGTTTCTTCTGTTTTTGCAATTGTCTTACTCGCTCAGCATGGCCCAAAAGCTGCAAGTCTGCATCTGCTTCAACCATACGTTCAGCCCTTGCTTCTGATCCTATTCCCTTTTTCTTTAACAACAGCTTTTCCTTCTTGGGATGGTCATCAAGTTCTTCGCTGCTGGCCCTGGTGAGCATGCACTATTATTTCTACATGAGAGTTTGCAAACCCTTCAATGTAGTGAAGGGATTCTGGAAGTACTTTCACAAACTAGACATCTGTTATGTTCCATGGAAGAACACATGGTAATGCATTTACACCATTAGGGGAACTCTGCTTCTGACAACAATGATAACTATGACGGGTTGATGTAGCATTACATAACTTTATGTACAATGGTGCTTTTGTACTTTTCCCTTCACTATTAAATATAACAGTACATAGGTCAATTGGCCCAACTACTCGTCCCCTCTAAAGTTCTTTCATTTTTCTTCCTCTCTAAAAGTTGACCTATCCACTCCTAGTTGGTATCAGAGAAATTTGAAATTACTGTGTTTTTTCTCTTAATTGGGTTTGCAGTGGCAATTTCATAATTATGCTGAACAGGAACTCAAGCCACCCTATTTCCTAGTTAAATAATTTGTTATCTTTCTGTTTGAGGCATGATGGAAGAAGAAATTGGATGTGATGTTATTGGAGCTTGTGTTTGTGTTCTTTCCCCAACACCTTAACGCTCTTTTTCTACTATTCTCTTTTTTTTACTATTTTGATATTTTAACTTCTCTAGTTTTCTTCTTATACAGGTTTAATCTAAGTATTGATTGGAAATGTAATTCTATCTATTATAAGGCATCAAATTCATTGATTTTACACATCTTTAAGTAATTTCTTCCACCTTTTGTTCAATTTTAATTAGTTCTTATAAAATCCCAGACTAGAAACTTCTCTCTAGAAATCATTTAACTTAGAAACCCTAAGATCCCCATTAAAACTTCTCCCTCTATATCTCATCTATTCACATACTCTTCCATCCTGTTTTGTTTTCATCATACTTTTCAAGATGTCAAAGAATCTTTCCTTTCTCAGTCTTGAAAATTCTGTTTATGCAGGAGTCCTGTTTGTAGGATCTACAACATCTTGAACAGCATCCAAAAAGATACTATCTACAAGTAGTATTAGGCTTGGCATCTTTTGACAAGACTACAAACAAAGGAGCCTAATATATTGAAAATTAAAGACGTTCAAGTCCTCATCTTTTAATCGTTCATTATCAAATGTCTTCCAGATTTATAGATCAAGTTTTTGCCTCCTGTTGCACTTTTATCTCCAAATTTCATATAAAAAAATTTATATTTGAATCCTCATACTGGGATGATAATGACAACAAAGCTAAAGAGGAAGCCTATCAGCAATCCTTGTACATTGGAAACAATGTACAACTTTGCCCATCCTTCCCAATTGGTATCTTGTCAAGAAGGCAAAATGAAAAAGATGATGACAAAGAAGTAACTAGTAAGACTCTTTCCACTATGAGAAGGCCAAACAGGTAAGACATTGAATCAAAATCCATACCTTGGAGGAGATACTCCATGTTCATCTTGGCTTGATCTCTCTGCACATTAAAAACAAAAACAGCAACAACTGACATCAATATTTTGTCAATGATAAAGACAGAAATGCCATAGTGAATACTGAATGCTCAACTTGACTCAGAAAAGCCTTTTTCCCAACTATATACAGTTGCCACACAGATTCTGTCAAATTGTAAGCTGAATCATTTCTTACAGCTGCAATAAATGTCCTTGGTTTCCCTTAGCTCTTTTAGAACCCTCAACTTGCATCTAATCACTTCTTATTGGTGCAGTAGGTCTCCTATGCACATGCTCAAAATAGGGGTGATCATGGGTCTGGCTGGGCTTAGCACCTCTATTAAGGGCCTTAGACTGAGTCCATGCTGGGCCTAAAAGGCTGAGAAAGGTATTATTTATCAAGTTGCATCCCAACTTCACTTTTATAACTCAGCTCTTGTTGCACCTACATAAAATTCCCCCCCCCCTTTCCTTTTTGGATAGAAAAAACTGGATTAGAACAATGACCGATGCAAAGATGACTGAACGATGACCACGACTGATGTCAATGAGTGACCAGTGGAAATGGAGATATAATGGGAATGTAGAAGGAAGGATGGTGGTTAGAAGAACAGGTGGGTTTGAAACAGGAGAGAAGCATCAGAGGTTTGTAAGAACATTAGTATGGAAAAATTAGTAGAGCAACAGCAATGGGACCCATGTAGAGGTGGCCAGTGCCTCAGTGTGGATGAAGGAATTGCAGAAGTGATGATAGGAATATAAAAGGCATGTACATCACCACAAGGGGGTTTGGAGAAAGAAAAGAGAGAATTTTTTAAAAACATGCTTAGTCAGTGCAGTTAACACCACAAGAAAGCTAGAGCCTAGAGGGGAGATTAGAAACTGGACCATGTGAAGATGGAGGGTGAAGGGTGCCTTGAAGCTATGAAGGTGGCCGGAATTGAGGATGCTCTTCATTTTTGCCAATGAGGAAGAAGCTAAAAGGGTATGGTCCACTGGAGACAGGAATATAGAAGGAGAGTTACCACACTTGGTCCATTGAGAAATGGGGAAATTGTGTTGGAATGCAGGGGTGAAGAAGGCATATTGGATAAGAATTTTCAGATTACCACTCCACCTCTGGAGTACCAAGGTGGTGGAGAATATTGGGGACATTTGTGGAGGCTACCTGGGAATCAACAACTTGGAGGTGGCCAGAGAAACAACAGAGTGGATCAGTATTAGAGTTAGATGGCATGGATATACCCTAGCTTCTGTAATGGTGTTGGATGGAGATTTGATGATAGAAGTGACGATTTGACTGGAGATGCTCCTGGAATGAAGAGCAAAACTAGATGAATATAATGAATTAGTGTGGGTAGAGAAAGAATGGATCTGAAAGTCATTTGCGGGTATGGACATTTCTTTGGAAGTGTGAAGAAGATTTAAAGGGAAGGAGGTGTGCAAGGAGGAGGAGATGGGACAGCTACAGCGGAGATAGTGGAGGAGGACAGTGAAGGGGTCCAGCCTTTTGAGGCCAAGGGTGGTGTGGAAAGGATCAAGTACAATGGATCTGTTGAAGCCACAGCCATTGATTTGACCTGCCACACTGAGACACTTGTATGGCAGGAGGGAATTCAAATGGAGAATAGATTTCAAATTTTAAATGAAGACCACTTGGTCAAGAGGTTTTCCATACAATGCGTTAAGATACTCGGTGAATAGGGGGTAGGGAGTAGGACCAAAAATGATCAAATGCTAATGAGGGAGTCTAATCAAAGAACAGATTTGGTTAAACATGATTGTGCGGTGGAAAAGGGGTAGGCAGGAGAAAACAGGGGTGTGGCATTACAAGGGGAATATCTCCCACGCGCTGAAGAGGTGGGCCACAATGTTTTAAAGGACAGAGTGGTTTCAAACCAAGAACCAGGTAACCTCAATTTAGCCCTTGGTTCAACCCACTTTCAGACCAGCCCACGACTATTAACCCCCTTTTAGACAAATGAGGGGTTTCCATCACAATCTCAACCTCTAACTTCTCCATCCAAAGAAGTAGCAGCAGAGTTTAGCCCCTTGTCAGCAGAGCAGTTCACAAGGAGGCAACACAATGAGTTGTTGATGGGAGGTGATGATACTGCAAGGGAAAGCACCCATGGTACCCAACTACAAGAAGCGAACATGGTGATCAGTGAATAGGCAACGGGGTTTAGTGAGTGGAAAGAAGCAAAAATGGCAATAGTTATTCAAGGAGATGTTATGGAAGATGTGAAAGTAGTGTTGAAATGTTGGAGGTAGTCCTCTTGCCATGGTTTCAGCGGATTGGCCTATGGTGGGGGAGGCATCAAATAGTATACAGGAAGGAAGACTAAAGAACAGAAGTGTGGAGACAGAACTCACGAAAGGCAAACCTGATGCTGAACCATTTAGGTGCGTTTTTAGGGGTGTCACTTTGAGGAATGAGTTAAGAAACAATAACTTTCTTAATGGAGGTGGAGAGAAGGTGATAGGTTACTGCCTATCACAGGGTTTCTTTGAGGGAAATCTCATCCTCAAGAAAGAAAGAAAGGGAGAAGGATCTCAATTCTCACTTCAAATTATTACAATCTCATCTAACACTTTATATACTCATTCAGTTAGGATATTGTTGTAGCTGCCTCAATTGCTCCCACCAATCAGAGATGCCTCAGTTGATGTTGGTGTCTCACATTATCTCCTCCTATATGTTTGTTTGATAGATGGTAAGTCACATGTAAGAGGCTGATAGACCACTGGCTGCTGGACTGAGTGTCTAGGCCATAGCTTCATGGACTGGCCTGTGTTCCTATTAGAACTTTGGAGGAAAGGGCAGAAAGGGCAAGAAAACTCAAAAAGAGAGTTATTCAGGTTTGCATGGGGGTTAAATGACAATGCAGGGAGTGGCTAAGGATGGAAAAGAGGGAAAGGGGGGGGGGGGGGGGGGGGGGGGGGGGAGTTTTCCCCTGAACAAGGTGGAATTGTTTCTTAGACACAAGTCGAGGGTCAGACATGAAGATAGTCTCATGGAATATCTAGGGCCTAAGTTTAGGTTGCAAAAGTGGTGGCAGGTTCTTATGTGAAAACATGAAAAGCAAATGTTCTTTGTTTACAAGAAACTAAGGTGGAACTTGTGAAAGATCAAACTTTCAGAAGCATCCGGGGAGATAATAACTATGATTGGGTATCTTTGCTGGTTGTGGGTACATCAAGGGGTATGTTAGTTATATGGGATATAGAGGTGGTGGGGGTGAAAGGCACATTAGTGGGAGTGAGGCAATTCTCTATATCATTGTGGTGCTATGTGTTGGAGGACGGATGGGAATTCTCTCTCACTTCAATTTATGGCCCAAATGATGATAGACCGAGGGAAAGTTTATGGACAGAACTTAATGGAGTTAGAGAAAGGTGGGAGAAACCATGGGCTATTGGGTGACATTTCAACACTATGAGATTTGCTTTTGAAAAGAAAGGGGGGTCCAGGTTGAATGGGGGAATGAGAGGTTTTCCAAATTCATGAAGAGTTCAGTTTTCTCCAATCGGGAAAAAAACTTCAGCTTTCAGTATAAATTTGTTCTCCAGCACTTTGTCCATGTTTGATAGATCCTAATCCCTGTGCATCTGCATCACTTGATGGCACAGGTAAAACAAGGAGTGCTTTGCCATCCTTTTTTTCAATAACAAGAATCATGTGGTTAATTGACAAGTGACTTCGTCGGCGTTGATGGATTTCGTCGGCAGCAAAAGATCTCACCGGCGGCAGCCTACTGAAAGGAATGGCTTTCGCAGTTTCGCCACTGTCAAAAGATGGGACCAGGGTATCTTGATCAGAAGCGGGAATGCTTTCCCTCAAGAGAGACGGAGGGACAGGCCGGAAAGAATGGTTACCCTTGGGTTTGGCCGTCAGAAGGTAAGGTGAGCATTAAAGCTAACCAGCGACACCTTTTCCTGGAAGTAGATGCCGGAGGAGTGGAAAGGCGGAAGGATTTTCTTTAGGTGTGCCTGGTCGGATGTTTTGACTGGAAAGACTTGAGGGTGGAGAAGGTAGGTCA
Organism: Nelumbo nucifera; assembly: GCF_055504915.1. Classification (NCBI taxonomy): domain Eukaryota; kingdom Viridiplantae; phylum Streptophyta; class Magnoliopsida; order Proteales; family Nelumbonaceae; genus Nelumbo; species Nelumbo nucifera. The sequence goes on from NC_142654.1 coordinate 3,755,667, forward strand.
GTGGGTGTCTAAAGCTTGGGGTTGTTCGAAAGGCATTGAGGTGCGTAGGCTTGATGACAAGTATTGGCTCTTCCTCCTCCCTTCTCAGTAAGACGCTAGAAGAGTGGTGAACTTTGGCTCCAGATGTTTCAAAGGTTCTCTGTTGCACCTCGAACATTGGTCAGACTCGTCTGGAACTTGGCAATCCTCCAAGGACATACCTGGTTTTGTGTGGGTAAGGGTCTATGGTTTGCCGTTACACCTTGGGAGCACGAATCTTGCCAGAGGCATAGGGTACCTCTGCGGAGACTTTTTGGAAACCGATAACTCTAAAGCTAGTAAAGGTAGTGCAGAGTTTTTTCGGGTAAAAGCGCACTGGTCAAGGGTACCTCCCCCGACGATTAATGTAGTAGTGGGTAATTCACTGTATGTGGTTACAATCTGGCCAGAGATAAAGCAGGAAAAGATGCCTGTGCAGGTGGATTTTGCTGAAGCAGTGCAAGTTGAGCAGAAGCACGAATCTTGCCAGAGGCATAGGGTACCTCTGCGGAGACTTTTTGGAAACCGATAACTCTAAAGCTAGTAAAGGTAGTGCAGAGTTTTTTCGGGTAAAAGCGCACTGGTCAAGGGTACCTCCCCCGACGATTAATGTAGTAGTGGGTAATTCACTGTATGTGGTTACAATCTGGCCAGAGATAAAGCCGGAAAAGATGCCTGTGCAGGCGGATTTTGCTGAAGCAGTGCAAGTTGAGCAGAATCTGATTCAGCAAGCTCTGGCAGGCTTCTCCATTCCCGACGACACCAAAGGGAGGTTGGGAAACTCCGATGGCTTAGAGAAGCAAGCGGAGGAGTGTTCAACCACTTTGGAAGTTTCTAGGGCTCATAGCAGTGCTAGAGCTGGAGAAGAAGATGGTTGGCAGATAGTCAGGGGAAGGAGAAGTAAGAAACATCAGAACCAATGGACTTTGGATCGAACGGTCAAGAAGGAAAGGCAGGCTGGACTGACTCGAGAATGGGGTTTAAATCTTTTCAAATTTTAAAAAACCTGGAAGTAGCGGATGAAAAGTCCTTTTTAGACCACTTAGCAGGCGCAGTTTTGCATCGGTTCAAGTTGAAGGGGAGGGATTTGGAACTGGCTATTTTGGGCGAACCAAGTCAGACTAATCATCCTAGTGGGCCTGGCCTAGTTCGGTTTAAAAGCCCTCCCAGAATGGTGTTTAAGGGAAAGCCTTCGGCGCAAGGATCATGAAAGGGGAAAGAGGTGGCGGTGTCTGCTTCTTCAGAAGAGTCAGACACAGAAGAACCTTTCTCGCAGGATGACGGTAGTTCTATCTCAACCTTCATAGAAAGCTGGTCCAGAAGTAAAACCTCGAGCTAGGAGACACAGATGGAACCGAGCTCTCCGATTCCTCAACCAGTCCCTTCGTCTCCTGTGGCTCAGGACTGTAGAGGCCTAGAAGGGACAGAGGCCTTTAGTGGGGGGGAGAGTGGACAAGGAGGTGATCCTCTTAGCCAAGAGACAGAAAGGGAGAGTTCTATGGACGGTGTTTTGTTGTAAAGGAATACGGAAGACTCAGTTATGGCAGGGGCTTTGACTGCGTTAGAAGGTTCACCACCTGTCTTCTAGGAAACATTAGCAATGATTTTACCAGGAAACAAAGAAGCTGTTGGTTCCCATGCAGTGTCTCAGCATCAGATGGTTAACCTAAGGTACGCAAAGGAGGAAGAGGTATTGGTGTGGGTTCTGTCTAAGCTGTTGTCGTTTGGCGAGTTTCTGGGTATCTCTATAAGAGGCTTGGAGGACGAAACAAAAGCTTTGTTGGTTGCAATTGAGAATAGACACTTAATGGAGAGGGGCAAGAAGAACCGGAGGCAACCTAAAGAGCTGTATCGTCTGGCCTGGGGCCTTAATGATGGAGGGGTGGGGAGCCAAAATAGCAGATCCGTAAGAAGATAATTTATGGAGAACTTGAAATTGATTTCGTGGAATGTGAGAGGACTTGGCTCTGGTAGAAGGAGACTGGTGATTGGGAATTTTTTTAAGGAAAAGAAACCTGATATCCTTTTGTTGCAGGAAACGGAACTCCAAAATTTCAGCTCCAGAATAGTGAGAAGTGTATGGGGTTTTGGCCCATGTGATTGGCTGTCACTACCGTCAGTTAACACTGCTGGCGGTGTAGCTGTAATTTGGAACACAAGCAGCTTTAAGCAGCTAGACAAAGAGGCTGGCAGATTTTCTGTTTCAGTTAGACTGCACTGGATCCCATCTGATGTTTCTTTGGTTGTGACAGGAGTTTATGGCCCCGTTGAGTCCAGCCTAAAAGAAACTTTCTGGGCGGAGCTAGAGGGTGTGAGAAGGAAGTGGAGTGGACCCTGGACAATTGGTGGGGATTTCAATGCCATCCTAAGGGTGGAAGACAAAAAGGACAGCACTAGATCAGATAGAGGTATGCAGTTATTTTCAGATTTCATGCAGAAATGGGAGTTGATTGATCTGCCTCTGGCCGGGGCGTCATATACTTGGACTAACAACCAAGAGCAGCCTTCTCTGGTCAGATTGGATAGGTTTGTAATTTCCAATGAATGGGAGGAACTCTTTCCCAATTCGATTCAAGCACTTCTGAGACCAGTTTCAGACCATGTGCCCTTGCAGCTAAACATAAATGGAATTAGAAGACAGGGTCAACCTTTTAGGCTGGAGCACTGTTGGCTGGGAGAGGAACATTTGATTCCTTTGTCAAGAGGTGGTGGGCTGAAGCTTCTTTTGAAGGCACTGCAAGTCATGTCTTAAGCAAGAAGCTCCAATGGCTTAAAAGCAAAATAAAGGAGTGGCAAAAGGATAGCCAGAAAGCTGATGAAATCAAAAAAGCTGAATGTCTGAAGATCATTAAGGAACTGGACCTTCTGGAAGAAGCAGGTACCTGGGGGAAGACCAAAGGCTGAAAAGGTTGCTTGTTAAAAAGAATTTTGATGTGTTGGCTTTTCAGGAGGAGATCAAGTGGAGGCAAAGATCAAGAATCAAGTGGTTAAAGGCAGGCGACAGTAATACTGCCTTCTTCCACAAAATGGCCAATGCAAGACGGAGAGTTAACTCAATTTCGAGGCTGGTCATAGTCTCATATATGGTTGTGAGGTGGAAGAGAAAGGAGAAATTGAGAAGGCTACTGTCAGTTTCTATGAGAACTTATACAAAGAACAGTGCAGATTTAGGCCAAAGCCAGAGGGGCTGAGTTTCAAAAGCCTTTCTGGGCAAGAGGCAGAAGAGCTGGAAAAGCCTTTCTCAGAGGTTGAAATCAAGAAAGCTGTGGATGAGCTGGAAGGGGAGAAGGCTCCTGGATCCGATGGTTTTACCATCTGTTTCTTTAAAAAATATTGGGAGCTAGTCAAACAAGATTTTCTAAAAAGTCTTTAAGGAATTCCATACTTCGGTGTGGCTTTTGAGAGGAATGGGGAGACAGGTCTGGTTTGTAAAGTGGGCCTAGAGAAGGCTTACGATCATGTAAACTGGGCTTATCTAGATTACATGTTGGACAGAATGCAGTTTGGGCAGAAATGGAGAAACTGGATGAAAGTTTGTATCACAACCTCTAGTTTCTCAGTTTTGATCAATGGGGCAGCTAGAGGCAAGTTCAGAAATTCGAGGGGTTTAAGACAAGGTGACCCTCTGCCACCTTTGCTGTTCTTGAGAGTAATGAAGGGCTTAAGCAAAATGACTGAGAGAGTGGCAGAACCAGGCCTGCTGGGAGGTTTTGAGATCAGTCCTGGAGGTACAAGAGTCTCATTGCTGCAGTATGCTGATGACACTATTTTTTTGTGAGGCTTCTCCGGAGAAGGTCCTTAATCTCCGCTTCCTTTTGAGGGTGGTGTCAGGTCTGAAAGTTAACTTCTCTAAAAGTGAAATGCTACCAGTTGGGACCATCTCGGATCTTGAAGAGTTGGCTGAAGTATTGGGGTGTAAAACAGGTAAATTCCCCTCCTCTTACCTTGGTCTTCCCTTAGGGGCAAAGAGCAACTCAAGCAGCATTTGGAATCCCGTTTTAGAAAGAGTTGATAGAAAACTTGCCTCGTGGGAAGCTAGATATCTCTCCAAAGGGGTAAATTGGTTTTGGTTAAGAGTGTTCTGGCCAGCTTGCCAACCTACTATTTGTCTCTCTTCTTGATACCCACGGAGGTGGCTGTGAAGATTGAGAAAAAGATGAGGGACTGTCTGTGGCAAAGGTGGAAAGACTCCTCGAAGTACCACTTGGTAAAATGGGAAGAAATATGCAAGCCCATTTCCCATGGTGGGCTTGGGATTAGGAAGGTGAAACTCTTCAACCTTGCTCTCTTGGGAAGCTGGTTTTGGAGATTCTCCACTGAGAGTCAGGAGCTGTGGAAGATGTTAATAGCCAAAAAATATGGTTTTAGTGAAAATGGTAGGGATGTCGGAGGGTCACAGCAATCTTTTGGGTGTAGTGTATGGAAAGGTGATAAAGACTATACTCTTTTCATCAGAGGTATTTCTTATAAAGTAGGAGATGGTAGGCGACTGAAGTTCTGGTTGGATCCTTGGTGTGGTGACTTCTCTCTAAAAGAAAGGTTCCCTGTTTTGTATGAAGCAGGAAGACAATTTGGTGTTGGTTGCAGATTGTTTTGCACAGGTGGAAGGGGTTCTAGTTTGGTTCCCTGCTTTCAGAAGGAATTTCAACGACTGGGAATTGGATCAGGTGGCTGAACTGCTCTCCGTGATTCAAGAACAACACCCAGATCTGCAATCTGAGGATACTAGATGCAGGTTGTGGTCCAAATCTGGTTGTTTTACTGTCAAATCTTTCTATCTGGGCTTGCTGGGGAGTAACAGCCAGCCCTTCCCATCTAGAGACATATGGGAGACTGCAGCTCCTTTGAAATTCATTTTTTTTTTCTGTGGGTAGCCGCAAAAAGAAAATGTCTCACCAAAGGAATGTTGAGTAGGAAGGGTTTCAACTTATCAGATTTAAACTGTCCCTTGTGCAATTTGGCTCCAGGAACAGCAAATTACCTTTTTTTACACTGTGGTTTCACAGCAGAGGTGTGGCAGCACTTCCTTAGAGCTATAAATCTGAGTTGGTGCTGGCCGGAATCAGTCTTTGGTTTGCTACAAGGGTGGAGAGTTCTTCGTATGTCCAAGGAAGGAAAGCTAGTATAGTCTGCCGTTCCAGCTGCTGTTTTATGGGCAATCTGGATAGAAAGAAACAATAGGATTTTTGAACAAAAAAACAGGACTGAGGCTGGGGTGATTAACTTTGTAGTAGAAGAGTTGAGAAGCTGGTTGTCTAGCTCTGATTTGTTTAAAGATGTTTTTTGTTCTGGGGCTTTTTTGAGGGTGAACTTTTTTGGGGGGCTGTAAGGTTGTTTGTATAGCCTCTTGTACAGTCTTTTTACAGCTCATACTGAATAGAACACTTTACCTTTTCAAAAAAAAAAAAAAGAACAAATGGGAACTGGCGGATTTGCCTCTAACAGGCGATAAATACACTTGGACAAATAATCAGGAAGAGGCAACATTGGTGAAACTGGACCTCTTTGTGATTTCTACAGGGTGGAAGAAATTTTTCCAAACATCTCTCTTGAGGCTTTGCCAAGACTTCTATTAGATCATGCACCAGTATGTGGACTGCAAAGGAATTCAATCAAAACCATTGCCATTCAGGTTTGAAAATCTATGTCTGCAAGAAGAAGGTTTTGTTGAACAGGTGAGAAAGTGGAAGAAACACAGGTGGAAGGTTCAGCCAGTCATATTTTCAGAAAAAAAAAAACTGAAAACACTATAAGAAAAAATAAAGGTGTGAAGAACTGAAGTTTTCAAGGGGCTGGAACAGGGAAAAAAATAATAAGTGTCTGGAAACAATACAAGTAGATAGGGCAGTGGAGGAAGGTCACAAGAGGAGAAGAGAAGATTAACTGCTAAGATGGAATTTGACAAGGTGGCTTTTCAAGAGGAGATGAAGCAGAGACAAAGAGCCAAGTGTCTTTGGCTAAAAGAAGGTGAAAATAACACCAAAATTTTCCATAGAATGGCATCTGCTAGAAGAAGGGAAAACTCCATAAAAGGGCTGGTGATAAATGGTGAGGTGGTGGAGGAGAAGGATAAAATAATTGCAATGCCTATAGGCATTGGAGCCTATTAGAAAGAATGCAACAGTAGGGTCTTTGATAATGCTGCACATCCTTTGGAAGCTGTTATAGGGAGGATATAAAGGACCATCATTGGCTGAGTCTGCTGCATAAGAGAATCCAGCATCTTAAATACCAGCATTTGTGTTCCCACTGGGAGGGTAATTGCTTTTTATGATAACTTTGATGTTTTAAATCTGGAATGGTTTTGTATCTTCCATCTTCTTTTTGTACAGACTTTACACACTTGTAAGTGCTCTGTTAAGGGAGCCTTTCCCTCCTTTTTTATTGCAAAAATGATACCTTACTTGTCATAAAAAAAAGCACTACAACACCTGTTGACAAGCTAAGCTTGGTACCCTAGGCTCATCCCATTCCTGAGCACAGTAGACAAAGCCACAAAAAGCTTTCCCTTGAAACTTCTTTTTGTACAGACTTTACACACTTGTAAGTGCTCTGTTAAGGGAGCCTTTCCCTCCTTTTTTATTGCAAAAATGATACCTTACTTGTCATAAAAAAAAAAGCACTACAACACCTGTTGACAAGCTAAGCTTGGTACCCTAGGCTCATCCCATTCCTGAGCACAGTAGACAAAGCCACAAAAAGCTTTCCCTTGAAACTTCTTTTAGTAGCTTCTCCAAAGCAGTTCAACAAAAGTTTCATCCCTCCCAAATGGGCCCATAGAATGGTTTGTTTCCATCATATTCAAGCCTTGGAAACCTGTCCAGAAAACCCCAACCCCTCCCATGCACCCACCCACAACAAACCATTGTATGGGAGAGAACAGAAACCAATAATAACAACAATGGCATGTGATACACAAATACGATGCCTTAAACATCAACAATAAATAGGGCAATTGAACAGCAAACAGAATGATGCATCAGCATCAAGTATCCATAAAACCAAGAATATAATTAGGAAATTCAAAAAAAAAAAAAAAAAAAACAGAGCTCTTCAGTACCATTGGGTAATTTTTGCCTGGTTGGAAGATCTCCAAGCTCCTTCCGCTTTTTAAGAATTTGCAGACGCATGCGTTCATCAAATTTAGCCTCATCATCATCATCATTGTCGTCGTCGTCATCGTCGTCATCACTGACATCATGAGAAGTAGAATCTGGGCCTTTTTGTGGATCTCCTTTCTTTCCACTTAGAGCTTCTCTCACAGATAATTGCAAATCCCTTGCTTTCTTGACTTCTGATGGGTCCTGGATTCAAAAACCACCATCAGAATATAGTGTACCACAACACTAAAAGAAAATAAAGTTGCATTTTAATGAGTAAAGACAGCAAAAAAAAAATCTGCATGTAATGAAGGTCAAACCATCGCAGCTGGCAATAAGTTATTAGATTATCGCCAGCCAGCTTTGATGGCTGTCCTTTACATGTATGGTGCATTACAACGAAAAAAAAAAGTGGCATAGAGAGAGCTACTAATAACTGGTCCAAGATTGCGCATTAATGCATCTAGCTAGGACAGCAAATTCCAAATTTGAGAGGTTTTCTTAACTGGTATTGAAAATATAGTGGTGCTTCAAATCTCAAATGGCAAACTCACAATCTGAGATTAAGATGTTAACCTCATTAGGAGAATTATGATGCTGACCCACTAAAAATAGTTTTACTAAGACAGTAAGACATTGTATGCAACAGAATACAACAGCTAATGGGTGGAGAAAATTGTCTCAGCTAACAGTTCTGAAATTTCATATAGTCGAGACCATATTTGCTAACTGTGCTGACTAAAACAAGAATTTCCAACCATCAAGTTGAAGCAATTGGCATTGTGTTTGGGAAGAAACAGCTAGAAAGAATGCATTGAAGACTAAGTTTTAAGATTGCATGAGTTGTGGCTCAGTAGTCAGAAGAAAGCTTCCCCAAAAGAAGATGGTTGCAGGATTTCAATAGATGCTAAAATGGTTTCAAATGTTTAACAATCTAAATTATCTAATATTCATCATTCAATGATAGAAAACTGGAAGCTGGGAAAAGAGCAAAGAAAATCTAAGCCCTTAGTGAAAACAATGACCTAACCATCAATCAAAGAAAAAGGAAAAATAAAGCAGGTAATATAAACAAAGAAATGGAGACAAGCAAGCTTCACTATCTAAAGATGTACAAGTGTTTTCTGAAAAGCTTGCATCTTATATGTTTATCATTTTTTTTCTTTGAAACTGTATATGTCTATCCATTTTTATGCTGTTTTATTACCATTTCTTTTCTTGGTATTTCTTCTTTGAGGAGACGAGGATCATTCAGCACATCATGACTACTCTTAATTTTCTCTTTTATGGTTGCCAATTCCTTCTCCTCTTCTTCTGCTTCTTCTCCAAATGAAAGCAAGTTCAGCTTTCTGCATTTTGCAAATATCATAGTTAAATACCTAAAAGTGCGACATTATTACTGATAACAGATTTGGATACCGCATGCATGTAGTTTCTCTCTGTATCATAAAATAAAAGACTAGGCTTTAATAGGAAAATAGTAGAGAACACACTTTACAGCTTTCTTCTTTTGATCTCTGCTCTCAGAGTCAGTTGTGGAGTAAGGCAAAGATTTTCCAGATGCTTGCCTGGGAACAATATCATCAAAAGGGTTCCACAAAACCTGAAACATATGATTTCAAGAATTAACTGCATGACCCTGGAGAAAATATAGTTGAGGATAAAAATCTATTTCCATTCTATAATCAGACTTGAGGTAGGCAGAAACTCATTTAAGTTGGTAAAGAAAAAGAATTCACGTTTACATGATGTCCTATGAATAATGAGAATGGAAAAAAAGGTCAAGAAGTGCTCAAAAACATCCCGCACGCATTGCTTTCTACAACCGTACACAGGAGAATAGCCACTATTGCATCCTAGAAGCCAGCCTACCTCAACAGACAGTATTCTTGGTGGGTCCAATGGCCTGTCATTCTTATCAGTCTCAATATCACCTAATCTTAGAAGATTAAAAATGGAATCACCTGTTACCTGTAAAAGTGGAAACGAGTTCAACACAACCAATTTCAGGAAACAAATGCATAGGATAGTAGGGAAAAATCATTATTACCTTCCCAAAAATGGTATTCCTTCTATCAAGCCAGTCACAGCGATCCAATGTTATAAAAAACTGGCTTCCATTTGAATGAGGTGATCCCGCATTTGCGCATGCAACTAAGCCCCTGTGCTTGAATCTCAGTCGCGAATGGAACTCATCAGCAAAAACACTTCCATAAATGCTTTCACCACCTGCAAATAACAAGAGTCATGCTTCCCTTGATATTATAAACCAGTTACTCTAATGTTACTAATCAAAATTAGCTACACAATACATCTAGCTAAATTTATGCTCTCCATCATTTTGGGAGAAACAAATCAAAACTTAGTTGAATCCCACCGAATATATCTTCAGAGAACAGATTGTTAGCTGATATAAACACGGAGTTGCAGTTGGAAATATCAGTATTTTTTGCAGTCTTAATTATATAAACTAACTACTAGCTGTGCTCGTAGTTATAAATTATAATTCCAAACAAAAAACACAGATCCTGGTTATAATCTCAAAGAACCATCAGTCATTAGAAATGTATTACTTCGCATCAGCTAATCGAATCCCACTTAATATATCTCCAAACAACACATTGTTAGCTGATATAAACACGGGGTTGCAGTTAGAAATATCACTGTTTTTTGCAATCTTAATTATATAAACTAACTACTAGCTGTGCTCGTAGTTATAAATTATAATTCCAAACAAAAAACACAGATCCTGGTTATAATCTCAAAGAACCATCAGTCATTCGAAATGTATTGCTTCGCATCAGCTAATGGAATCCCAATTCATTCCATTCAGCGAAGAGACAGAATTTTTGCTACTCTAACTAATGAACGGCCTTCTCCTTTTTCCTTTGATCCATACAATCACCAAAGAATGATTCCATTTACGAGTGCAATAATAACATGAAACAGAAAACTCTCCCAGGCAAAGGAGAATATTCGGGGAATTAAGAAAAGAGTAACATATGCTGCAACTAACTAACAAAAATTGAGATAAAAGAATGTCCATAATCGATTCAAACTAATGAGATTTACCAGTGCCACTTCCGGTGGGATCGCCGCCTTGAACAAGAAAGGACTTGATGATTCGGTGGAAAATGGTACTATCGTAGTAACCCTCGAGGCAAAGCTGGACGAAGTTCCTCACTGCCTTGGGCGCTTCTTTGGGCCAAAGCTCAATGTCTAGTGGTCCATGGGTCGTCTTCAGTATGACCTTCCCCTTCGTCGGCGGCTCCAAGACGTAGATAGAAGACATCGATGCGGATTGTTTAATGTTCCATGTTCTCTTCCTCCACCAACCGTTTGTGTTTATGTCCCAGTTAACCACGCAGATAATGCTTCTCCAGAAATAATGGCGTTAATTAATAAAAGCTCGTTGCCAATGTCTCACCGAATTGCTGCTTCAGCGTTGACGTACTCTTTAAACCATGAAATGCCTTGTTTTTGGATTCCGAATGTCTGATACATGAGCTATGAACATCCTCCAGGAGCAAGTCTTGACCCAAGCGGACCCGTTCGTCATTTTCCTGTGCTCAGATTGGGTTAGCCATGAATTTTAGAGTCCGTTTGGTTTGTAATCGGAATCAGAACGATCTATTTTCCCTCTATTTGGTCAGACTAGAATTGAAAGCAGAACTAAATTTGGCTGGAATGGATTCTCATTCTTAATAGGATGGAAAGGGAATGACCATTTTCTTATAAATGGGGAAACGTCATTCCACCAAAAATGAGAATTGGATTTCGCCCAATCAAATAGTTGAGATTGGAATGTACCATTTGAAATCTGATTTGAGACCTTTATTCCCACAGACCAAATAGATCCTTAAATCTGTCGGATTCAAATTAAGATAGTCGATTTGGTTTGGACGATTAGGGTTCTTTTAACCAATACTGAAGTAATGCAAATTACTTCCACCTATGCATCTCACACCGTTGATCTGGAATATTATTATCATAGAAATTAATGCACAATTTGGGAATCAAGATTAGCTGTGTACCGGATGCTGTGTCCAGCAGGGCTAGAGCTGCAACTTGGGTCGGGTTGGGCTGGGAACTGGCAAAATTTTCCGGTGGGTCGCCCCCCCCCCCCTCCCCCAACACAAACCTGCTTTGGACACAATGTCAAAACACAAAAAAACCGGACCAACAACTTGGAACTCATGTGGGACCGTTAGGTTGTGTTTGGGGTTGTATCCTTCCTTTCCCTTGTGATATTCTATATAGATCGTGTGAAATAAATAGACTTGTTCATGAGTTGGGTTCGGACTTGACTTTTACCAAAATTTCAATAGACCCTTTTGTTTGAAAAATGGGATTTGGGCCTTTTTTTTGGGGGGGGGGGATTTTTATAAGACATATGAACTTATGTATTATGTGTTGTGGTATTAGGCTAAATTTGACCCTTCCCTAATATTATTTTTGTAAGACATACGAACTTATGTATTATGTGTTAAATTTAATAATGTTTTAGAGTATTACATGAAGAATAACGAGAGTTTATGTCTTTTCCTCTTGGATTCTAATGTTTTACTGCACAAGATTTCTGGACTAGTTTCTTCCTTTTTTTTTGTTGGTTAAGTTTATGTATATTCCTAGGTCTCTTTCATCTGCACATCTATCTTGTGGCTCAAAAGGCCAAATTCTCATATAGTTTTTGTGTGTGGGACATAGGACCTGTTGCTTGTATTTTTTGGTATAGATTTTCATCTATCACAAAAATATCAAATAATTGAAAATTGTGATATTTGTTCATTTTATTTATTTATTTATTACTTATACATAACAAAAAATAAATACAAAATTAGATGTAGCTTTGGACTTAGTTTGCCCCACCTTCAAATGCAGATAAGGTAGGGTTGGAGAGGGTTTTGTAATTTCATGTATGCCAAGGGTTTAGATTTTAAAATCCCAACCAGTTTCATGTTTTGGTGGGTGAATCTAAAATTTATAAGACCCTTCCTGAACCCGCCTTATTGCCATCCCTGATTAATAATTGGTTGGGACCGGTTCTTTCTATTCTAAACTTATAAGACCTCAACCAATCATATAGTTTTTCCTTGTTTTTTTTTTTTTTTTCTTTTTGCTTTCCAGACTATGCACAACAAAGGTAACCCATCCCCGTACCTATAACGCTACAATCCCCAACCCTGGTCCCAAGTCTCTGCTACTTCTACCCAAATAATTTACCAATTGAGCAAACCAATCATATAGTTAATAACATATAAATGCTTTCTCATTTATTAATAATTTTTTGTTATATGTTGTATCTAAAAGGATAAATGTAATATACAGTACATAAGATAATTTTGGTTAAAAATACTTATTTTATCAACACTCCGTGATTGCCTTCATCATGTGGTCATCATGGTTCAAATCCTAATCAATGTAAATATACATTAGAAAATGTATTTTCATTTGTCAATGCATAAATGTAATGTTGCCAAAAATAAATAAAAATAAACTAGAGTACAAATTTACCCAGAACCGAGATTTACACCATTTGCATCATTTTCAAATGCAGCCTAAGGCATCCCTTTGCTGTTTCATTTTATATCTTAGTTGATTTTAGAATGAGAAAATCAAGTTCATGTTTCATGCATTTTATAACCAACTATGTTTTTGAACACTCCTTACTAATCAATCCAAAGAGAGAGCTAAGAGAACAATTTCTTGGTATAAGCATCACATGACAGTCAGTTATATTGTGTATCTTATGTACCAACAAAATTTCAATTAGGTGGTGTTTGGCAAATATTTTTGCATGGTTTTCTGGACTTCAGCAAGCTTACAAGACCAAAAATTGATTTTTTTCCATTTGGTAACAAAAAACTGGAAAGACCATATATATATATATATAGGATGACGAAGTACCAATACAACATCCTGTACGATTAAAAAATTGCATTATTATTATTTCTTAAAAAAGTGGTATGATTTCACCCTTTTTTAGAACCACGAACAAACGCTACATATTGGTTATGGGCACCAAACTCAAAATTCTGACCTTTTGACGTGGTCAATTGTCTAGCTGGTATTCATTCTTCAAGCGTGTATCATCACGTGTCACAATGAGAGCCCTACGCTGATAGTTGAGAGAGGAGAAAGACAAAAGGGTCGGAAGGAAAAATAAATGAAAATGGTTGGATCAAGTCAAACTGGCTTAAAACAAGAAAACGAAGGAAGAGGAGGAGATCCTTAGGTTACTGAAGACGTCTACGCCTCGCGAGAAAAAACGAAAAAAAGAATGAGGTGAAAGAGAAGTCAGAGGGAGGAGGGAGAAGAAACAGAAAGATTGAGAAATCTCAGCAATCGTTCTCTCTAGTTTCCTTTTCCTCTTCTTCCTCTTTCAGGTTGGATGCATTAGCCCTGGTTTCTCCATTGTTCATTAATCCTTCTTATTGCTTGGGCTAGCTAGAGTTGGTATTGGTAGTGGTGGGGTGGTGCTGCTGAAGCGCAACCACACATAGAAATGGCTCCTCATCTTTCGCCCGACGAACAGCTGGCTACCAACTACACAGCAGTGGCCGTCGATAAAGATAAAAACAGCCCGTTTGCCGTCAGATGGGCAATCGACCATCTCTTAAACAACAACCCCAGTGTAATTCTCATTCACGTTAGGAATCGCAATACTCAACATCGTAGGTACCTTTCCTCTTTCATCATCGTCGTTCTCATCGCAATCGTTTTCATCAGCATAGTTATTTTTCTTGGTTGATTCCGCAGAGAGTTTCGGTTTCGGTTTAAACGAGGGTTCTCCCGAGATCGGTCATCGAGAACCAGTTGAAACTGAGATGCAACAGCTTTTCCTTCCTTACCGTGGATTCTGTGCTCGTAAAGGGGTATGTAGCACTAGTTATGCTTTTCACTCTTCGTACGTAGATCAACAGTAGTTAAGCCTTAAGCCTGGTTTTCATGGTCTATGGGGATTTCAGGTTCAAGTGAAGGAAGTTGTCCTTGATGACCTTGATGTTTCAAAAGCCATAGTTGATTATATCATGAGCAACAGCTACATCAGCAACATTGTGGTTGGGGCATCGACTAGGAACGCTCTTACCAGGTTTTCTCTCTCTCTCTCTCTCTCTCTCTCTCTCTCTCTCTCTCTCTGTGAAAAACTAAAAATCTAAATCTCTTGTTGTTCGTGTCTACAGGAAGTTCAGAAATGCAGATGTTGCTTCTTCTTTGACCAAATCTGCACCAGATTTCTGTGCGGTGTATGTTATCTCAAAAGGGAAGGTGTCGTCGGTCCGATCGGCAAATCGGCCCGCCCCTATTAATGCTCTACCCAAGCAACCATCTCCCGGAGGAGCTCGACTCCAGGCTGCATCTGATCACAGCGAACCCGACGATAACCTAAGGTCAGTCAAAACAGGCATGACATTTATAACCATTGAATTAATTGTAAATAGCTAGCTCATCATCACGATTGAGCAGTAGCACTCTATCTTAAAATTCGTTAAAATTTCTTCTGTAACCTTTGGAGGGAAATAGGATGCCTTCAGGCAGGGGAAGCTGGAAGGGTACTCCGGGTTCTGATAAACGGTCATCAGTAATAGAAAGGAACTCGAACATTGATTACATAAGGATACCGTTACGGGATAGACCTCCATCAAGCACCAAGAATGTTCACAACAGCTCGTCAATGGACGGTCTAGACATATCGGTACGCAACCCAATGGGCTCAGGCTTCCGCGATTCATTGTCTGATGACTCAGAGCATTTCAGGGATTTTGGGTCCCGATCGATGGACATCACTTCAGAAAATATAGATTTCGGGAACTCATCCGACAGTCCCACGCACCCCTCACAGTCGTCCGTGGTGAGTGTGCATGCATGGCATAATATATATGGGTTTACATTACGACAAGTCTCAGAACTTTATTCTTCTTTCTTCTTCTACAGAAAGATATCGAAGCCGAGATGAAAAGGCTTAAGCTGGAGCTAAAGCAAACCATGGAAATGTATAGCACAGCGTGCAAGGAAGCAATTTCAGCCAAGCAAAAGGTAACTGTTTTGTCTTCCTGCATTCTCCTAGGTCGAGCTTCAATCAAGCTACTATAACCTTCTCCTTGATCATGGTTTCCTGTATGTTTGTTTGTATTATTGATCAATGTTTAAATGCTTCAGGCTCTAGAACTTCATCAATGGAAAGTGGAAGAAGCTCGTAAATTCCAGGAAGCCAGGATGGCGGAAGAGGCAGCCCTTGCTATTGCAGAGAGGGAGAAAGCAAAGTGTAAAGCGGCCATTGAAGCTGCGGAAGCGGCGCAGAGACTAGCTGAAATTGAAGCAAACAAGAGAAGGAGCGCAGAGCTCAAGGCAAAGCGTGAGGCGGAGGAGAGAGTCAGAGCATTGGATGCATTGTCCAAACATGACATTCGCTACAGAAAATACTCCATAGATGAGATAGAAGTTGCAACAGAACGCTTCGCAGAATCATTGAAGATTGGAGAAGGTGGATATGGGCCCGTGTATAAGGCCTTCCTGGATCACACCCCCGTCGCCATTAAGGTTTTAAGACCGGATGCAGCTCAGGGAAGGAAGCAATTCCAACAAGAGGTATGCATACGCATGTGGCTAACTAGTTGTAGCAGTACTGTGCTCAGGCTTAGGAGTTAGGAATGCTCCGGCTAGGCCGGCCGATTTGTGACGGACTACGATTGTCATGATGATGCAGGTTGAGGTATTGAGCTGCATCAGACATCCAAACATGGTTCTGTTGCTAGGTGCCTGCCCGGAATACGGATGTCTGGTTTACGAGTACATGGACAACGGTAGTTTAGAAGATAGACTATTCCGGAGAGAGAACACTCCCGCAATCCCATGGCAGATTCGGTTCAAGATAGCAGCAGAGATAGCAACAGGGCTTCTCTTCCTTCACCAGACGAAGCCAGAGCCCCTGGTGCACCGGGACCTCAAGCCGGCGAACATCCTCCTGGATCGGAATTACGTGAGCAAGATAAGTGATGTAGGGCTAGCACGGTTAGTTCCACCGTCTGTGGCTGATAGTGTAACACAGTATCGGATGACATCGGCTGCAGGGACGTTCTGCTACATAGACCCGGAGTACCAACAGACGGGAATGTTGGGGATCAAATCAGATATATATTCTCTGGGAATAATGTTGCTGCAGATTATCACGGCCAAACCTCCGATGGGTCTCACCCACCATGTGGAGAGGGCCATCGAAAGAGGAACCTTTGCGGAGATACTGGATCAGTCCGTGACGGACTGGCCCGTTGAAGAGGCCTTCAAGTATGCAAAGCTGGCTTTGAAGTGCGCCGAGCTTAGGAGGAAGGATAGACCAGACCTTGGAACCGTGGTTTTGCCGGAGCTCAACCGACTCAGAGATCTTGGGAATAATGAAATCTCTAACCTCGGCGGCATGAGCTTTGGACCTCGTTCTTACCATGCGCATTCACGCCAAAGGATGTCCAATCCGGGTTCGAATCCGAATTCGAGTGCAAGTTCGGTTAGTTCATCTACCTTATCAGCGATCGAATTATTATTACTATTTTTTTACAACACTTTGGAAAACAGTGTTATGCTATCCATACGGGTTTATCAAATTATTTTTCCAAGATGGTAGCCTTGGACAACATGATCTGGGTTCCATCCGGTGCACCAGATCCACCGTCCCATGCAATACTACTGTTTTCACTTCTCAGAGATCAATGACAATGATGATATGGTAGCATGCCTCAGGTTTAACGTTAAAAGATTAAGGCCGTGTTTGGGAGCGCTTAATGGGCTTTCTGTACTTTTCATGTTTAGGAAGCCAAAAGCCCAGAAAACGAAGGTTTTGTGAAAAAGCTTTAAATGGGCTTTTTGTTTTTTTTTTTTTTTTAAATAAAAAAAACCGTTTGAAAAAAAAAAACAAAATAAAATCCATTTACTCTTTGACATCTTAACTAACTATTTTGATCAAAAAAACCGATAACTAGATAAACACCAAAAAACGCTTTTCTTAACAAAAAGTGGTTTTTCAGTTCATTTATACTCCCAAACGTGGCCTTAAACAGAAATAAAATTTCCAGAAAAACACAAGGCAAACCAAAAGAAAATAAGTAGATAACTGTTCAGCAAGACAGTCTTGAAATCTGTAACGGTTTTGAGAAATGTTCAGATTATACCTTTTTCTTTTTTTAACACGATACACTGAAGATAATTCTTGAGACCCAGGCCGAGCATACCGAAGATAATTCATATTTGAGGCTTTTTACACTGTTTTCTTTATTTTTTATCTTCTTGGAAACAGGAAGCGATGAGCGATCCTAATGTGGCAATTGAGCCAGCGTAAATCTGAAGAAGATGCCACCAATGCACATCCACAGGCAGAGTAATTGGAGGAAGAAGAACATTGCCAAGAAGTTAATTGCACGAGGAAGCGGGAGAGTAGGTTATAAATCAAATAAAAAACAGATGGTCGTTGGTTATGTAATTTGCAAGTTTTACCTGTATATCATGTTTTCTTTCTTTCCTTCTTCCTTTCTTTTCTTTTTGAAAGCAGCTTGTATATCATGTTAATATGTATTTTGTTAAATTCAGTATTCATATACATATTAAAAACAATCAATATTCATAGTTTGTGGAGAAGGATCTCTCTTAAACCGTTTTGTTTCTCTTTTCTTTTTCTTGAATTGATTAATGCAAGTGGGATGGATTTAAATTACATAACTTCGCCCGTCCGATCTTGTCATATATCCTTAGAGGTGTAATGTGGGCCGGGCCGGCACACGGGCCTTGGCAGGTCATGCCTGCTTGGCAGTTGGCACGAATCCCCCAGGAGGGGAGTCTGGCACAGCCCGAGACCTGGCCCCAATGGGCCATAGGCCAGGCCACGGGTGGCACAGTTTTTTTTAGAAATTTTGAAAAAAAAAAATAATGAAAGTAAAACAAATTAACAAGATAAAAAAGAATTTGAAAAAGATGAATTTTGATGTATACAATTGTTTATTAGTTTATATATGAAATAATAAAATAAAATAAAAAATTACAATAAAATTGGAATAATATATTATAATTTGGGTTGAGACTGACATAGCCCATTTGCTACAGTGATCGGGTCATGTCCATGCTGGCTTGCAGGTGGTCTGGCCCATTTTACAACTCTGCCTAAACCTAGATAAAGGAGAGGTTGAATCAAGTTGGCGATCAGCATTAAAATTTTTGCCTTACTCTTATGGTTATGGATCTGGACTTGTCTTTTTCACATGGAAGACCATTTGCAACACTAGTTAAAAAAAGTGTAGATGGCACTGCCTTTGGTGGAAAAAATAAGAAACTATGGATATGGCACTGAATAAAATGGAATGACAAAACATGACTCATATAGCTGACCCATAACTTATTGCTATAAACTGTTGAGCCCAGATCTCTTATAAAGCAAAAACTTGGTGGTGTACATATATGTTAAATTCATGGGAAGATGTTCCCAATATGCAGTGGGATTTCCATACTTGCGCGGTCAGAGATTTTGCTTGCAGAGAATCCCGTTGTCATTTAAATCCCATATTAAAGTTTAAACTATCACAAACCCACACGCAAACTGTATTAGGAATACTTACTTGCTCAACTGTTTACAAAATACTCGACCCTCACAAACTGAAATCAATTGTTACAAACCGATAAGTACCTGCCTGTTTTTTATTTTGAATTATTCTATTATTTAACACTGCTAAAAATTATATACATACGTTCATACATTTATATATAAATGTGGCTAATTAAAAAAGGAGAAAATTCTTCCATTGAACTATACAAGTATACATACGTACATACATCTTTCTGACTTTCTTGAGTTGTGTCGAGGTACAAGGGGTAATCTTCTTCCAATTACAACAGTACACTTTTTTCCATCAGGAACTTGAGAATGATACACGTGGCTTCCACTCTTGGATGGCAGAACGCAGCGCATGGTTTGGAGTTAGCCGGGTATGTGGAAACTTAAGCTTTGTCACAGGAGATATGCTGTGTTTTTCAAGCCATGCCTTTATCGCTCTGTACTCATAGGTGAATCCATCAGATGCAATGTATGGATCCTCCATTATTTCCTACGTTTATATGCAGTGCAATAGAAAGAATTAGTGGGCATGACAGCTAAAATAACTATACTCTTGCATTGGACAACCATTTTGTTAGAGTTTAGACTGTGCACCTGAAGGATCGGACAGAAGTAGTGGCTTGGTGAATAGATGTTTTTTTGTAGTTTAACACTTGAAGCTGCTATACTTGAAAGCTTTTTGAGAACTGGCAGAACTTCAGCTTCGAGATCTGGTCTATCCCTGCATCTAAGTCTGGAACATTTCAATGCAACCCGCGCTAATTCTTCTGATTCTGCAAGTGGCCAATCTGCAACCGAGTTGTCTAATATGTCAGCAAAGGAACCATTGTTGATGGCATTTTCCACTTTTATCAACAGTCCATTTGGATGGCAAGCTGTCAACAATTGTAGGGTGATAATTCCAAATGCATATATGTCTGATTTTGGTCTGATTGTACCAGTTCTCTGGTACTCTGGATCCATGTAATGTAGAGTACCAGCAAGAACAGAGTCTCTATACTCCGTGATGTTGTCAGGTACAATGTTAGACATAAGTTTAGCCAGCCCAACATCTGCAATCTTGCTGACAAAATTCCCATCTAACAAGATATTTCCTGGTTTCAGATCCCGATGAATGATTGGTTCTGGCTTTGAGTTGTGCAAGAATGCAAGCCCACAAGCTACATCAAAAGCAATCTTGAACCTAACAAACCAAGGAAGAGGTGGTGTGCCCTTTTTACGGAAAAGACATTCCTCAAGGCTTCCATTTTCCAAGTATTCGTAGACAAGACACCCATTTTCAGGACAGGCTCCAAGTAGTAAAACCATGTGTGGATGACGTAGCTGGCTAAGAACTTCAACCTACAAGAAGGTTTAGAATATCCAAGCTCAATTGGCGAGAAACAGTAGAGCATCATAATCACAAGGGTTTCAGATCTTTATTGAGTATGAAATAAGCTCAATATAATAAGATATACCTCTCTCAGAAATTCCTCCTTCCTGTCAGATGCATCTGGACGAAGAACCTTGATGGCTACTGGCGTGTGATCAAGTATGCATTTATAAACTTTTCCATAACCCCCCTCACCTATAATTTTGTCCTCAGAGAAGGAACCAGTTGCAACCTCTATTTCATCCCTGGTGTACCGCCTGTATCTTTTGTCACTTGAGAATATGGCTTCAATGAATTTCTGTCTCTCTGAGGATTCCTTTAGGGCATTCAGTTCTGCCATGCATCTCTCACGGGTCTCTTTATCAAGCAACTTTCTTGCCATCTCGACTTCCTTTGCAGCCTCTAAATGCTTGGCTTTTTCTTCGGCCACAATTCTTCTCAAAACTTCTTCTCTCTCTAGAGCATCATTCACTCTCCTCACATCCTCAAGGCATTCAGAAGAAAGTAACTCAACCTGCAAAATTGTGGATTACTGGTTGAAACATCCAGATTAATTAATTGGTGGGATGCATGTGTGTC
Source organism: Nelumbo nucifera (assembly GCF_055504915.1). Classification (NCBI taxonomy): domain Eukaryota; kingdom Viridiplantae; phylum Streptophyta; class Magnoliopsida; order Proteales; family Nelumbonaceae; genus Nelumbo; species Nelumbo nucifera. The sequence goes on from NC_142654.1 coordinate 3,776,329, forward strand.
ATGTGGGGATTATGTCATGAAAGAGATATATATGAGTGATTTTGTATTTTTTCAGATACAAAAGTTTGAGCATAATAAAACTGTCACCTTGTTTTGGGTACAGATCAGCTCTTCACATGTTTGCTTGTACAAGACAATTGTATTATGTAGTTCTTGTTGCAGTCGCTCTACCTCAGCATGCAATTCAGACTGCATAAAAAGTTGTACCCTAATATGGTCAAAACTTGTTTCCTGTGGTTGTTGGTATGCAGCAGGTGAGTAAGGGGACTCAAAATGGTTTGACTATCGGTAATGAGTTGTTCTTACTTCTTAAATAGGAAATCATACAATTGTAGAATACACATGGTTAAACCTTAGAAGTACTTACATGCTCAGTATCTGTAAAAGAAGTCCTGGAACCATGTGATCTATTGCTAAAGTTGTGATGACTTCCTTGTTGGTGATCTCCCAAGGTAGTATTACTAGAGGAACTAGCAAAAGAACAAGACTGCAATAGCAGGTTTAGGTCACCAAGACCTACTTCTGATGACATTTGTGAGGATTTGCTAACTATTGAACTTGTAGGTGCAGAATGAAGGCTGGATTGTTGATAGACGCCACTATCATCTTCTCTAATTGACATCCTGTGCCCAAAACCATTTCCTGGGAAGATCAAGGCAACAGCAACAACAGTAAAAATATACAACATCATGAACAGGGAGCCATGAGATTAGGGAAAATGAATCCTTCCAACATACCTCCATTAGATGAGGAACTGGCCAATTTTTTGATGATTTTGTTATTTGATACAATGTAAACATTGCTTGTATCTGGGGCAAATTTCAGAACGGTTGATGGTACATCTGGACCCTTGAGTTTCCTTTATAGTTGGAACTGAAAATCTTAGTGAAAACAATACCCAAAAATCTCCTATTTTCATCCACAAAATTGCATATGAGGGGAAGAAAGTTCGTGAAATAATGGGGTATCAAAAAATAACAACAATAACCATTAACATATTGAACATAGAGAAAAAAAAAAAAAAAAAAAAAACAGAAGCTGTTATGTCAGGGGAAAACAGATTGTGTGTTCTCCATTAATTGCCAATATATGTTTTTTTTTTTTTTGAAAAGGTAAGGTAATTTATTAAAACAAGATCCAGTACAAAGGAGCCTAGGCCATTAGAGGCTGCCTAGAGCCACCACAAATTACAGATACATCCAGTTCTGAGATCTAAACAACAGACTCAAATTCTGATTTTTAAACACCTCCGTTGCCGACACCCAGGACAGAAGTTTACCCACAGCTTTCTGCACCATTTCCTCTGAAGATTTAGCTTTGCCCTGAAAAATTCTGTTATTTCTTTCAATCCAGATAGTCCAAAGCACAGCAGCCGGGATAGTCTTCCAAACCAAGATACCTTTCTTGCTGAGACCATCAATCTGCCAACACAACAGCAGATCCTTCACAGAATTTGGCATTACCCAACTGATTTCCAAAGCTTGAAGAAAATGCCTCCAGATATAATTCGAGACTGGGCAATGTAAGGCCAGATGTTCAGTAGTTTCTACTATCCCACCACATAAGCCACATGACATGTCCGAAATCTGTATGCCACATTTCACTAGATTAACTTTGGATAGACATTTATTTAAAGCCATTGTCCAGAGTAAAAACTTCACTTTAGAAGGACTGATTGAGCTCCAAATCTGCCTAGCCGGAAAGTTTTCTTGACCTGAACTTATCAACTTACTGAACATAGACTTTACAGAAAACCTGCCATCAGCTTCCCATTTCCATCTCCAAGCATCCTCCATGTTTGGGTCAATCCTCTGGTTCTGGAGCAGGCCCAACAGAATTGCATACTCCTCAATTTCCCAGTCAAAGAGGCGCCTTCTACAAGTTAGGTTCCAACTGAAAGAGTTACCATCCACATTGAAATTCTCAGCCACTGAGGAGTCCTGATTTACAGAAATTTGATACAAGAGAGGAAAGGCATCTTTCAGACACTTAGAACACCAAGAGTCTTTCCAAAATTTAATTTTTTCCCCATTTCCCAAGTTGTAACCGATTCCTTCCTCAAATAAATTAGTGTTCTTCATTATACCTGTCCTCCCTCTTGAAATAGGAGAATTGGATCTCCAATCACCCCAGTCCACTCCATATTTGTCCACAATCAGCTTTCTCCACCAAGCATTTCTTTCATTTGCAAATCTCCAAAGCCATTTACACAGGAGGGCAGAATTGAATTTCTTCAATTTTCTTATTCCCAACCCTCCAACTTCCTTAGGAAGACACACTTGATCCCAGCTTACAACATGAACCTTCTTCTCCTCCTCCCAACCTCTCCAAAGAAAGTTTTTCTGTAGTTGCTCCAATCTGTTAGCCACTTTGGAAGAAATAGGAAATAGGGAGAGGAAGTAAGTAGGTAGATTAGAAAGAGTACTCTTAATCAAAATCACTCTCCCCCCGAAAGAAAGGTATTTAGCTTTCCAGGAAGCCAATTTCTTCTCCATTCTTTCAACCACTGGATTCCAAATCTGAGAGAAAGTATATTTAGCTCCAAGAGGGAGCCCCAAGTACTTGACCGGAAGATGGGTAGTCTGACAGGCCATAACTTCTGCACAAACTTCTAGATTTGTAACAAGACCAACAGGGATAATCTGAGATTTACTCAAATTAACCTTGAGGCCAGACACCACCTCAAACCAACTCAAAATTCCAAGCACCACCTCTAGTTGATTAGGAGAAGCATCAACAAAGCATAAGGTGTCATCAGCAAATTTAAGAATATTGACTTTTTCTTTTCCCGGAGCAATTGCAAAGCCCTCCCAAAGCCCATTCTCAGCAACCTTCTTGCTAAAGAGAGATAAAATTTCCATGACGCAAATGAAGAGTAGGGGAGAGAGAGGGTCACCTTGCCTCAAACCTCTTGAACTTCCAAAAAACCCCGTCGTTTGCCCGTTAACTAAGATGGAGAACTTAGGAGTCTTAATACAAACTCTGATCCAGTTTCTCCAAAGCTGCCCAAAATTCATCTTCTCCAAAACCAGATCCAAATAGTGCCAGTTAACATGATCATAAGCTTTTTCAATATCCAGTTTACACAGAACACCTAGGGTCCCCTCTCTTCTTCTGGACTCCAGCAGTTCATTGGCAATGAGAATAGAGTCAACCATCTGTCTACCTGGGACAAAAGCACTTTGGTTACAAGAGATAACACTACCTAACACACACTTCATTCTTTCAGCCAAAACCCTAGCCAAGATTTTGTAGAAACTGTGTAAGAGACTAATGGGCCTGAAGTCCTTTATATTGACAGCCCCCTCAATTTTTGGAATAAGAGTGATGAAAGTTGCATTCAGACTTCTCTAAAAGGAGGCATTAGTGTGAAATGCCTGAAACACCGGCATCAGATCACTCCTCACAATATCCCAACATTTAAAATAGAACAGATTAGAGAACCCATCAGGACCCGGTGATTTATCATTTTCTAGCTTCTTTACTACACCCTTAATTTCCTCTTCTGAGAATGGTCTCTCTAACCAGATTTTTTGCTCTTCATTTAACTTATTAAATTGGAACTCGGAGGGAAAAGGTCTCTTGAACCCACTTCTCTTTATAAAGGTTTTTATAGAAAGAAGTAGCTACAGATTTAAGTTCAGAACTAGAATCACCACACCTGTCCTCCCACACCAGCTTGCTGATTGAAGAGAACCTAGCACGAGCATTTGCCATTTTGTGAAAGTACTTTGTATTTTTATCCCCCTCTTTAAGCCAAATGGATTTAGCTCTTTGTCCCCACTTCCTCTCTTCCTCAACTGCCATCTTATCATACCTGATTTTTGCAATTGCCCTCTGAAGTCTCAGATCTTCAGACAAGGGACCCGCCTCTTCAGCTCTGTCAATCTCAACCATGGTGCTCAACAAAACCTTCTTATCAGTAACCCACTTCATATTCTTCTCCTTACTCCAAATTTTTAGTTTGCCCTTGACAGCCTTTAATTTTGATGCCATAACAAAAGAACTAGAGCCCTCCACTTGCAACTCATTCCACACAGAGCTGATTAAGGGGATAAGATTTTCCTCCTCAAACCAAGCATTTTCAAACTTAAACGAGGATTTTACTGTCTCACGGAGACCATAAACAAGCTGAATAGGGCTATGGTCGGACATCGGTCTAGGAAGGGTAAGCTGTCTGAAATCAGGAAAGAATTCATCCCAGTTTGAAGAAACCAAGAATCTCTCTAGCCTAACCAGGGTCGGGACAGATTGGTTATTGGTCCAAGTGAATCTATTACCCTGAATTGGGACGTCCATTAATTCCATACTGTTTATGAAGTCAGCAAACATGTTCATCGAACCAGCTCTTCTACCCCTTGTATTCTTCTCATCCACCGAAATAGTTGCATTAAAATCACCCCCAATTACCCAAAGACAGTTCTGAGGATCTCTCAAATCTGGTAATTCTGCCCAAAAAGCCACCCGAAAATTAGAATCAACAGGACCATAAACGTTTGTGACTTGAATAAGTTTTCCATCTTGTAGTTTCAGGCTCAGAGTGATTGAGAAATTACCAATTCTGCAAGAAACCAAAGAACAGAAAGTGGGGTCCCAAAGGCTCACAATTCCACCAGCACTCCCCGAGGCAGCCAATGCCTTCCATCTGACCTGACCCTCCCCCCAAACACTTCGAATTGTAGCAGCATCAACCCACTCCAGCTTAGTTTCTTGGAGCAAGACAATCTTTGACTTCGATTGCTTCAAAGAATCACATACCATCATCCTCCTCCTTCCCGACCCCAGCCCTCTAACATTCCAGGAAAGAATTTTCACTTCCATAAGAAATAACTAAAGAAGAGGACCCACATCTCACATCTTCTTAGACCCCCTTGCAGCCCCTTCACTGCTCCCCACCTTATCATTCAGACCCCAAGTTAATCTCATCATTTCTTTGCTTCTCTTTTTTTTTTAATCCCCCTTTTTTTGCCGCCAATTTTCCCCTCTCCATAAGCACTCTTTGTTCAATTCCTTCCAAGAACTTAATAGTATCAGCTTCCATCCCCTCCATTGAAATTCCCAGGAAAGTCCCCAGCCCCAGAAGTTTCGATGTCACCCAAGAAGATTGATTATTTTCAGACTTACTATCCTTGCCTACCTCCACGGCTGATGAACTCGCTTTCCCCTTGTTTCCAATCAAGACTTCTCCGTTGTTTCTCCTCATTTGCTCAAGGCTTACACCACTATTTCCCAACTCTTTGGATTGATCAAGACAATTTCCCACATTCCCACTAGAACCTCATTACCCACCACCGCAATAGGGGTCACCACCAACGGAGTCTCTTCGACTGTCTCTTCCACTGGCACCAGAGGCAGCTCTTGACTTTGTTGCCGCCTGTTGTCCATCTCCCACGCACTTTTTGAAGACCGAACTTTTTGGGAGGAAGTAGCAGCCTGACTCAGACCACCCATCACCATATTATCAGGGCTGGGAATGTGGGCTAGAGGAGAACCAGCACTTGGATTCAACTACTGTTTGGATGGCAGACTAACCTAGGTCGGTTCCAACCATACCGGACTATAATCTGTTTGTCTACCAGTGGGCCACCGAGGCAAACTAAAAAACTTTTTACCTTTAAGTTTCTTCACCAATTGAGTAGAGCGGGTAGGCAAGGACTTAAACCTAGCTTGACCCGGATCTGGAACCTGAGTCCATATCTGAGTCTCCTCATCTTCCTTGGAATCCAATCCGGCCCCTTGTCGAGCCTCCCTCCCCTTAAACCTCGAGACCTCCACGTCTGACTCCGCGAGTAGTTCTTTAATGCATTGCTTTATGAGAATTTTTAAATCCTCCACCCTCGGAAAACCCCCACTTCTTCCCTTCATTAACTTTGGCGTGCAAGATTCAAAGCACTCAACCTGAGGATGATCCTGAAGTCCAGCGGAACTACTTGTGGACGGATCAGATTGATCCCATGACCATCTTCTTCCCCTCCATCAACCTCCGGCGAGCTACTCAGTGGCGGTTTGAAACTCAACGACCTTTTATGGAACTCTTGCGGCAGTGAGCTTTCTCCCTTGTCTTCTAAGACCACCGTATTAGAGATTTCTGAGCTCCTTCCCTACAATCGGAACTGATTGTTCTCATGAATCTCCTGCGTCCAACTTCGGACCGTCGGCAATGACTCAGGCCAAATACAGATTTCAAATACCGACTCCCCCACAACAACCTCCACTTTTTCAGGAATCTTCCTGGACCTTTTCACCTTCATTCAAACCCACTCACAGGTTGAAAGCTCCTCAAGGGAGTCATCGGTTTCCACGAAACCACCGCAAGCATCCCCTATGTTCTTGATCACACTCGGGCACCACAATATCAGAGGAAGACCATACACCCTCACCCATATAGTTTTTGAACGGTCTGAATCTTCGCTTGATTCTGGATAGAAGCAGCCAACGCTTGCCCCCCACCAGTCCAGAAAGAGATGATTTCTCCCCATTTGCCATGGACCCTGCTTAAGGATCCAAGAATATGAACAGGAAGAGGTCATCGGCTAATTTCTTTACTTTCACTCCTCCCACCTCCTCCCAACATCTACTTACCCATTTTTTCACTTCTTGAAAACCTTCCCTCCACTGAAATTTTCCCACCAAGCAATCTCTCAGGAATCTCCTTCTGGCCTCTACGCCTTGGGAGTCTGTAGATATCATTTGTCTGTCCTCCACCTTCTTGAATTCAGATTGCCCAAAATTCGGCCAAACTCCAGTCGTAACCGCCTTACTATAAGAGAAGTTCAGTCTCCTCCTCGCCCCCTTCTCTACACCCCTGTACCAATTCCTAGCTTCCCATCTCCTTCCACCACCCTGATCTTTCCGAAGAGATCTACCTTGAAACATCTTCACCCCGAGCCTAGGCCTCCATTTTCACATAGAAGGCTTTAACCACCACATCACCTGAGTACATCTTATCAAATTTCTTCCATCATATGTTCTTGATGGTATTTTCCTATGCTGCCACTAGTGTAGATTCAGTTTTATGCAAGAAGGATGAGGTAGCAACGTAATGGTGCCAAAGGAGAAACAGCTCAGTTAAAATTTAAAAAGACAACAGCAAGAAATTTCTGAAGCAATTCTAGCCATTGAATACATGGGAGATGCTTCCATTAAAGGCATCATCTGACTAACCAGAGGACCCAACTGCATAATAGATTTAGAATCACTTAGAACAAAAGGGCAGCCCATTGAATAAATGGAAGATGCTTCCATTAATTGCCAATATATGTTACTACATAATCATGGTACATGAACCGATAAAAAGGGCAGCCCAGTGCAAAAGGCTCCTGCCAATGTGGGGTCTGAGGAGGGACAGATGTATACAGCCTTACCCTGCACATACAGAAAGGCTTTTCCAAGATCTGAACCCTAGTCACCTGGGTCAGAATGGAGCAACCCAACCGTTGCACCTAGGCCCACCCTCTGGTACATGAACCAATCTATCTCATTCAATTATGTTTTGTTAATATTGCATCAAATTCAATGTAAATGGAACCAATTAATAAACCCTCATAGTTTTAGGAGCCAAAAGAAATCTGTTACATGTTATAAACTTATAGTTTCCACTTTAAAGACCTGTCAGATCTAAAGTTTGAAGAAGAAGAGCCCACAGGAAGGGGACAGAACATACAGATATACAGAAACCACAGTTAGGGGACCAGAGTGCAATTAGGTTATTTCAAGGATTGTTTTAAGTACTTCTGATATGTACCTTGTAATAAAGTTTGAAGAAGAAGAGCCCAATACTAGACTCTGTGAACCAGATTCAGATAGGTATCTTAGAAGTGCAGATGCAGGATCATCATCCTCTAGTACCAAAGTCTCCATCTGCACAAGTTTGGGCCACAAAATTACAATTCGACACTAACCCAACAAGAAAAATGCCCAAGGAAGAACAAGCATACCTCTCCTGTTTTGCACAGCCTCTTAAATTGGAGGAACATTTCTTCACATTTCAACTTAATGTCTTGCTTATACATTGCGACCACATCATCATCCATTTGCTTAGTAGGAATACGCTTTCCTGCTGAAGAAGAAAAAGATCCAACAAAAAATACATCAGATGGAAAGACTATTGAACTAGTTGGCAACATATGCAATACACTTGCATTGGATGATCCCTTTTCCTGCAAACAATATATCATGAAGGCCGTAGATCCACCCCTGATCATGAAACCGTGCCCTTTCAAATATTAATCATGTAACAACAGAAATTACTGTAACAATCGAAGAAACAGCGTTTAACAGAAAGGAGAAAGAGAGAAAGAAATAATGAAAATTAAGAGAGAGAGAGAGAGAGAGAGAGAGAGAGATAAACCATAGGATCTCGAGACATTATCAAAGAAAAATCATTTTTTCCAGTACGTAGTAAGCAGATAGTAATCTGACTGGTAAATCCCAGATAATAGAATTCATTGTTAGCATACACAAAATGCCAACTTTGAGCCCATTTACGCCAATTGAATTGTTTCTAAACTAAAATTAGGGAATTGACATCGCTCTCGAACGAATTGTCGTGTATGGTAATTAAACGAGTTGCTGCTCATCTTTCTAAAACGGGCAAGTTACTTGAGTTTGAATCAGATTAATCACCATCATTTTTGGCTAAAATTAGGGAATTGAATAAGTTGTGTCTCTACATAGGTTTCAAATCCTACGAGAACAATTTTACATCTATTCCCGTAGCAGAAACCAAACCAGACCACACAAGAGCTAGGACATAGAGAGAGAGAGAGAGAGACTTACAGGGAGTCGGGATTGAAGTGATGCAAGGCGTAACATGTACAAGGGTGAAGCGATCAGCACGAGGCATGAGATTCTCCACCGCCCAACGGACGGCGCGACGACTGCTCTTGCTGCCATCGCGGCCTTGCACGGCCACCGCGATATTCATCGGCGCCACGGCAGAACCACCGTTGCTGCTACCACTTCGTTCTGACATACGATTGAAGCTCACAAGGGGGTAGACGATGAGGGAGTCGAAAGACTCGAAGCTCGAAGGTTGGTTGACTAACTGCTTTGTCGTCAAGCTGATGGGTCCGAGCCTTCGAGGGAGTTACAATGAAGGTCGTCACTTGTTGTACATACATCGGAACTCGGAAGGCAATTCAGAATGCGACACGTGTCTCGAACAATGCTGGCTAAGCCATCTATATAGCAAAGCCGTCGGTAACCATTTCAAGCGCGTTTACGGAAATTACGGTAGCGTCAGGAGCCTGGGCTGAAAGCACCGTACTGGGCCTACTGGCAAGCCTGTGGACGTAGGGGTGCAATTTGGGCGGCCCAACCCGTGCCGGAAACAACCCAACATACAACTTTATACGGGTTGGGATTAAATTTTTGTTATCAAATAGGAGTTCAATCCGGATCTCTTGCCTACGATAACTCTGTTCACGCCTACCCACAATATACTATTCCCGTGAATTGGGAACATCTCCTCTGCATAATATTATGTATAAGATGAGATATTTTCCATGTATGACTGCGACTAACATAGAGCAAAGTTCTCATGAGTAGGAGATCCAGACTCATCAATCAGCCCCCCACAATACATCCCCACCGTGTATTGAGATCATCATCGAGAGATGTTCCCAATACACGGTGAGGATGTACTATGGGACGCTATGGGGGCAATTTATGGGGAGCTGATTTGATCTCCTCAAATAGGACTTGGCTCCAAAAGTTTTTTTAATGCTAGATTTGGACCTAGCCTTAGAAGTTAAAGTTAGATCTAAGTTTATTATAATCTGAATTTGGGGCTCCCCGATGGTAGACAGTTTGGACGTCGAACTGAGTTGGTCGCCTGATCAAGCTGCAAGAAAGTGATTATTAGAGTGTCTAAGTAGCTTGACCCAGGGTGGGCACTTCAATGCTTAAGTCAGCGAAATGGTAATTATTTGCAAGAAAGCAAAAGAGATAGGGAATTGCCAGAGCTAAGTTGTGTGTACCTTTCTTAAAAAATGGGGGTGTTTTTATATAGGCATCGGTTGGCATGAGCTTCACACACCGCAACCGAGATCCCTACTAGGACGTGACTTACCGAGTTATCGGTCCAAAGTCCTAGAAGGTAGTTTCGCACACGGACTAGGCTTCCATGCCTTATTTGGTTGCTTCTAGAATTATCGGTGCGGGAGCTAACTTCTAGAGGACATGAGAGTGATAAGACGCACACAAAGGAGGTCAGCAAGCACATCTCGTAGGTCACCACCTGTACCTTAGTCAAGTCGGTAAGTCCTTTGGGGGAGGTCGCTCCTCATGCTGAGGTCCCTTAGACTGGTAACGAGGTACCACAGGTCGGCCCTAGACGAGGTGCTACTAGCCGCTATCCTGAGGTTCCTGAGTTGTATACAAGGTGCTCTAACTGGTTCCTAGGTGCACCTCCTTGACTTAGTGAGATTCATAGTTGTTCGTGTGGCACTAAGGTGTCATGTGGCGGTCTTGTCATGCCACATGTCACGATGTCATTGGAGGACCAAATCACCATTCATCAATTTCCCTCCACTCCTGAGACGAGGTCGATTCGGTGAAGGGAGTAGCTCACTGTGGGTCCTTGGCCTACAATGACTAGTTCGATCAATTCGTAGGTATTGGTCCAGCTTGTTCTTGTAGTCAAAAGAATCTAAGGGTTGAATGCAACATTACGTACGATTTCACCATCTTGATTATCGGGGCACATGAGCAAACTCATCTACTTGAGGAGAGGCAGAACAGACACTCCGAGGACATCTAGCGTACTAGGGACGTAACCATTAAGAGAGGCAATGCTGGTTATGTGGCATAGTCGTGACACTTCCCCAACTTTTAAACCTTATTCCTATCATTTCTTCTCTTACATGGCTAATTGCATCCCTTCTACCACGAGATTTTGTCAGGACAATTAAATTGTTTTGTTAATCTTCGAATCTCTTGCCCACGTTTGCCCACATAATATCACAGCCACACACAAAGAATATCTCATCATCTACATAGTATTATAAAGGGGTGATATTCCCAATTCACAGGAATAGTATGTCTCATAGGCAGGAGATCTCGTGTCTCTTAATCACGCCCTTTCAATCGTATATGGCGCGAAGTGGATATGGCGCTGGTATCAAGCTCGGGGTACGTATTCCGGATCATCCACCGGCTTAGCTTGAAACCCCTCCTGTAGGAATCCACCATCAGATCATCGAAATCCGGCGAAGCAATATAATCACTGACAGCTTTTTTCTTCGCGTCTTCAATGCCTTGAGAGAAGATCTGAGTCCTCTCCCTGATATCCTCCTGAAGATACTCGACCTGATGTTGCAGGTCCAGCTTCAATTCCGCCATATGCTTCACCACCACTCCCATGGCCTCAACATCTCTCTGAGACCTCGCCTGCCTAGACCGCGCGAGGCGAGCAGCCTCCTCGGCAGCTTGCACCTGCCTCAAGCACCTCTCCACCTGGTTCGCCAAGGCATGAATAGAAGAGTTCACCTACCAAAGGGAAACAAGGGATCAAAGGAACGAATAGAAGACTAAAGACCGAAGAACTCTAAAGAAGGGAGCACTTACCACCATGGCATGGGTAACGGCACGGCAGGCCACTTGGTGCAGAGGGAGCTCGGTCCACGCCGCGACTTCCTCGGGAAACATGGCCTCCTTACTCCGTTGAAGAGCGTGAATAGGCGACAGCACACTCCTAAAGTCCCTCGGGGCCTTCGAGCTCGACGGCCCAGCTCGCGTATGGGCAGACTCGGAGTAAGCGGGAGCCCCTGTGTGAGTAGTTTCGGCATAAGGAGCCCCCGCCGGTTCCTGCATAGGAGGAATCATCTCGGGCTCCATAGGCTGATCCTCCGCTGGGTAGTCCGGTACCTCGGGCTCCGCACCCTGGGATGGCTCGGTGCAAGCTCGCTTAGCCACCCATTTTCTCCTCTTCATGCCCTGGAACAAGTGCCCACCTCGGGTCCCTCGAGAGTCCATCGTACCTGCGAAAAGGAGTTCGGCATCAGTAAAACAAGTAAAAGAAGAGCAAGACAGGATCGCTAGGGGAAGAACCTACCCGAACTCAGGCCAATAGCAATAAGCTTGACCTCCGTCAGATACCGTTGACACTCCAGCCCAAGCCGCGCCCATTGCCGGAGGCCCTTCGCCGTCTCTTTATTGAGTGTGACGCCGGAGTCGGGAGCGGCCATCCCCCAGCCGGTCTGAAACGGCCACCCCAGCGCACTTTGCACCCCGAAATAGTCCCGCTTCCACGCCAGGACCTTATTAGGGAGTCCGTGTAAGAGCTTGAAGCCTGGGCAAGGAGACAGGTAGTATGCCCGCCTACGCCCAGGAAGGGGACCCGCTTGCTTTTTCAGCATTAAAATAGAGGAAAAAATCTCCAAATCCAAAGGAAAGTTCTCGTCACAGAATAAGGAGATCGTCCCCACTAAATTCCTAATGGAGTTCGGGTGAAGCTGGCCGACCGTCACACCGAAGTGGTTTAGAGGATGAAAAGGCAGTCGCAACCCCGTAGCGAGCTGCTCCCGGAAAATCACGATCTCATCAGGACCGTGTTCCCAAGGGAAGCTACCCGTAGGGATGAAGTAGGCATGCTCCCCGGGCAAGTTGTAGTAGTCTATGAGGGATTGAAGTCCCTCAGGCGTCATAGTCGAAGGGTCGAACTGATCTAAAGCCCGGCCACGACGGGAGGTGGATGCCGACCTACCCGAGGCACCTTGGCCTGTAGGTTCAACCTCTTCCTCAGGACCTACATCGGGCTCACTTGAACTACCGGGGGACGCAAATTGGTTCGTAGAACCTGCATCAGACCCGCTTGAACTGTCTGAACCCTCCGAACTAGACATCAGGGAATGGAACGGGATTCCAAGAGCACTCACCCGGGAAAAAGACTGAAGTAGACCACGAAAGCTCGAACAAGCAAGGAACTTGGGATGCGAGCTAGAGAGCCTGGACGCGAACTGAAACTTAGGCGCGAGCTCAAGAGGTACAGTAGCAAGGACTGCCCCCCCCCCCCCCCCGCTATTTATATCCACAGCGGCCGGAAAGCGACGGCCCAGATCGAAGCCAATCCAACAGCCCACAGCTACGCTAACCGCACGTCTTCCGAAGCCGACCAGCGCACGTCTTTCCAAAACTGATGAGGCGTCACGCATGTCCTGTCAAAGATGACGGGGCGTCAGCACGCATCTTCTCGAAACTGACAGGGTGTCAGTGCACGTCTCCTCGCAATAAAAGCATCTGCAGCACGACTCCCGAACGGCTACCATCACGTCTCCCAAACGTGCGCCTTTTTTGAAAATCAATTAAAGCAAACGCCCTCGGTACGGACCAAAATCCTCCTGCAACCTTATGAACTCCCCGCGCCAAGAACAAGACCCTTGTCGCAGGGAGTGGGGGGCAATTGATGAAGGGAAATTTGGCCCGACCTCGCAATCACCCGACATGTGGCAAAAGCAAGCAACTCGGGGCAGCAGAATGCCCAAAACAAGTCCAAGCTCGCTACTGAGCCCGAACTCCACCAGACCGGATTCCCTATTAGGAGCCCGAGCTCCCTACCGAGAACCCGAGCTCCCTACTAGGAGTCCGAGCTCCCTATTAAGAACCCGAGCTCCCTACTAAGAACCCGAGCTCCCTGCAAGGAGCCCGAACTATCTCAGGTCCTAAACCTTACGAAGCCATGACCCGAGCTGGCCCATGGTAGCTCGAAACACTCCCCAAACCGAACTCAAGACATCTCGCTCGCCACTCCAGCACTTCGCTTCCGAAACACCAGACTGACCAAACGTACCTGGCACCGAGGACGTCCGTATCCAAGGGCGGCGCACCTGATTGATTTGGGATCTGATGCCTGACAGCCGCACTTCAAACGGCCTCCTGCCACCGTCGTTACCAGCCACAGAGACGGCTCCAACAAAAGGAGCAGTGGCGGTTCTGTCCGGCCAGAGGGGATGACATCCGAACTGGCAGGAGCTCAGAGATAATCATGCCCGATCTGACAAAAGCCTGGAAGTGAGTGTGCGAGGTGGTTATAAAAGGCTCCCTACCCCCCAAGAACGAGGTATGCTAACTTTGCGCTATCTGGCTTATCTTGCCTTTGAAAGATTCTAACTTGAGCTTCGGAGCCCTTACGCCGGGTTCTCCCCGGAGCTTCTTCACCCCCTCCATTTCAGGTCCCCTGCCACTCAGTTCAGAGGCAAGATCGTTGACAGCTAAGACCGGTCGGATTGTACATCATCAGGTACTTTTTTATTTTTTTCACAATCGGTTTGAGGAGCTAGTTTAAGCCTCCTCCACACCCTGAACTGGTCAGACCCCAATACACCTATTGTAAGACATATCAGAGGGGTCCCGAAACGATATGTATCGGCCGGTACAGGCCGATATATACCTTGAACCTTGCCACCAGGCAGGGAAGAGAATTCACAGGCTTAGAAACAACTTCTAGAAGTAATCACATATTGGAGACGCGGAAGAATAATTGCTCATAGAAGGTGGATTATGTTTTGAGAAAGGCATCAGAAACTGATATTCACAAACACGTTTGGCCTACGATTCTCTTTCATCAAACGAAAGGAATACATGCCAAAAGTTTTCTAGTTTTTTTTTTTTTTTTTTCACCGTCTCACGGGTCCCACATATGGGAATCGGTCACTATTCAAAAGTTTTCACCGGATCTACCATATTCCTTTCGGCCCATCCACTTAAAGTTATGGCAAAAGGCCCAAATTAATCTTTCAAATTTTCATTCAATTGAATATTTTTTAGTGGACTGATCTTCTATACAGGCCCATGTCATGGCATCCATATTTCGTATCGCACACCCATGACCCATGATCCATCCGACCCGTCAAACCGTGTTCCTTAATTAGTTTATTTCATTTTCATGCCTTTCAGTTCGGATCAACCCGATTCATTGCCCCACCTGGTTAAAATGGAAAATAGGATGAAAACAATTGAAAGCATTCCCTCCTTTACAGCAAATACCATATTCTGATTTCTTTAGAGAAAAGGGAAAATTAAATAATCCAGACGACACTTTTAAAAGAGAAAGATGACAGATGTGACAGAGAAGGTGGTTCATGTGCTCGACGGAGTTGGCCAAACGCACCCTATAAGGTCACAAGTCGGTGTCGGATTAATAGGTTTTGAGTTACAAAATCGTGGTCGGGTGGTAGCTTCTGAGACTGCATCTGCGAGTCTGCAACAGATATGGGTCATAGAGGATTTCTCATTGGGCTTGTGAGAGTTGGGATCATGGGGATGATCTTGTTTGCACGAGTTTCATTGGAGGATCAAATTGGACAACCTTCGACAGGCTTATTGTGTATCAGCGACTGTGTGACATGTCCGGTCATCTGTGCACCACCTCCTCCGCCGCCTTCACCACCACCGCCACCCGTTCACCACTCACCATCTCAATCCCACGACCTTCATCGACCCCTACCACCTTCAACCCGGGCAACACCACCTCCTCCTCCTCCTCCATCCGATTATTTGAACATCATCCCTTCGGTTCCATCACCGCCTACTGTTGGGCAACAGACTTCCTCCTATCCTTACCACTACTTTTATGCCTCCAAGGCCGCTTCACTTACTCTGCCTGCTTCATTTGCATCCTGGCTTACAATCTTACTCTTCTGTTGTATAACTTTTGTTTGTTGCTGAGAACTTGCAAGGTATGGTACAGGGGAGGGAGGTCCTAGAACAATCGGTTGTATCCCAAACGTTCAGATTTCATATATGCCTTCAATTAGTAAAATTATATAGCAAAGCTTTTGCCTGTTACATATTGATATTTTTTGGGTTTCTTTCACTTGCTGTATTAATTCTGAATAGTTAGATCCATGAATCCTTTAATCCACAATCTCCACATTTTGTTATTCAGCAAGCTTTAGATGTTTTTATGTGTGTTCTCTTCTCTCGTTTATTGCTGCTTAGCACAATCGAATGAGCTCAAATCTGATGCGATCATCGTCTCACAAATTCAAAACGGGACCGGACCTATAAGCATGTTAAATGAGCATTTGATAAGTATTTTGACAAGTGTTAAAAGTGGGTTTTAATGTCTTTTAAGAATGGGGTGAGAATATTTTAAGGAATAGGTGTAAAAAAATTATTTTCAAGTATTTATTAGACATGCTTATAATATTGTGCCATGCAAACTGATTCGAAACATCGTTTTGTTTCGAATTTTTAATACTGTATGATCTGCTCTTTGGTTTGATCTATAGTGTATTCGTGTATTATCGAGTGGCCGCAGAAATGTTCTACGACTATGATTGCAGCATATACGGATTTCCCATGGATGGGTGTTAAAGAGCTCAAATCTGCTGCAATATGCGCAGATTCCATGGGAGAGGTAATTTTAGGCTCAGTTTGAAAGGAGTATAAATATAAATTTGTAGAATGCAAAACCTTGTATTTTATATTATTTTATATGCATTTGTACAGTATATATTTGTATTTGTACTCCTTTCAAACTAAACATTAATTTAAAGAGCCTGACCAAGTCCAATTTCGCCCAAGTGGGTTTTGAATCGGAGTATTCACCGTCCCGTTGGATGTGGTTAATTTGAAGAATATTTCATACCAAATCAGTAAAAATTGTAAAAAACTATTTGTAGAATTTTTCAAATCAAACCATGCCTTATCAAACCAAACAGTTTTATTATAATTTGGTGTGATTTTTAATATAGTTTGGGCCATTATATTGGACTTAATTCAACTAGAAAGCCTAAACAACATATATGCATGAGACCTTGAAGTTAGGGGTGAGGATTATTCGGTTAAAATTCAAAAGCCAAACCAAAATTTTCAATTTTGTTTTTTTTTTTTGTTTTTGATTAATTTGATTCATTTTTTTGCAAATTTTGATTTCGGTTTCAGTTTTCAAAATTAGAAATTTAATTAATCAAAAAAAACTGAATTAACCAAACTTTGTTATATAACATGTAATATATAATATATTATAATGAAATTCAATTTTATAATGTATACATATATTGATTTTAATTGAAATTTTCAATTTTGATTATTTTTTGTTTGATTTTTAACCAAATAAACCATATGCCCACCCTTACTTAACGTCAATTCAATTAATCATCCAAATGATTTAGATTCCACTTCAACTACTCAAGAGTTTAAAAAAGAGAGAGTTAAGAGTTGGAGAGAATGAGTTTTTGAAACCAAATCAAACCATTGACAAGATCAATTCATTGTATGGTTTATGATTTTGTTTGATTTCTAAAATTCAAAAAATTAAACCAAACACCAAAAGTAAGCTAATAATTTCACTTTGATTTGATTATGAACCCATTATTCATGCAACACAGGGTGAACCAAAAAAAGTCTCCCTCTTTATCATGGTTTTAGAACTCTTCAAACGACCCAAAACATCAAAACCTAAAAAGCCTATTGCTATAATGACTCTTTGAATTTGACCAAGTTCACTTTTGATGTGACCAGAATGAAGATGCTCACTATGAGGTGTAGAGCCCATTCACATTAGTGATTGGGAGATCAAGGGAGCCTGGAAAACCGAAGTGAACTCCTTGGTGATCAAGGTGGGGTGGGGATGGGCGGAAAATCTTCCATGTAGTAACATGGTTGGACGCACATGTTCTTCTCGTCAACCGATGCAATTCAAACTGGTAGTTGAATTTGGCAAGGGCGCAAATGATTAATTAAAAGGGAAAATTTCCGATAAGCGCCTGAGTATCCGAAGTTTAAAATGTCACGATCTAATAACCGGATTTTCAATTTGCGACCTGGCGTACCGCCAATTAGAATGCAAAAAGATATTACTATCCACCTACCTGTGATTTTGACCGATGTATGAATTATTTTCTGAAATGGCGAAAATGACCTCAACTATAGCATCCTTTCTCTACAATCTGCAAGTGGAAATCACTGGTCACCCACTATGAGTTCCTCCTGTCAGTGATGTCAAATGGATACAACGCCTGAGAAGTTGAAATCGGTGAATCACACACCAGACAGCGTCGCAGGAACATCTTCTCCGTATATTTTGAAAAAAACCGCTGGAATAAATCGCATCTGCTGCTGGTACCCCCTGTTTTTAACTCAACCGCTGCCAGAGAAGACCTCTTGTTGCGCTGGAGGAGACAACAGGGTATGGTTATTTTGCTATTATTTTAGCCACATCACAATCTTATTATCTTTCCTATCTCTCTCCTCCGCCTCCACGACCAAGACCATTCCATTTCCAGAGAAAAACCACAGCCCCCTTCTCCACCTCCTGAAAGTAGCTAACACTCACTCCACCGAGTTCGTTCCTATGTACCTGCACTGGGGAACCAAGAGAAGATGCACGACAAAAAGGTATATGGGGTGTTGCCAAAACACTGCGGATCTGTAACCAACAAATTGTTCTTATGTCTCTACTCAAAGAACACTAGCCTTGTGCCCATGAATGATAACAGATATATTCTCAATATGAATTCGGATTAGTTGAACGATTTGACTGTTCAGCGGGCTGTGGAACCAATAATGAGGTTCCCCGCTAATAATAAAATACATGGGCCCGCACCTTTTCATTGGTTACATGAATTTATTACTGCCATGGAACCTTATCATTGATTCCGCAGCCAAAGTATTCAACTAAATCTTGTTTTCTCAATATACAGCTACAATGTTCTGTGGGTATGGATGTGGGAATAACTCATGGGCGGTAAATTCAAATCCTCGCCAAAACGCCTTGAGGTATAGGCATGAGGTGTTGATGCCTGTGAGGCGTACACATCATATATCTATTGCATGAGACTTGTTAGAGGCAAATGCCTCGGGTGCCCTCATACACGCCTCACACAAAAAAGACAAACTAAAAGAGAAAAAAAGGAATGAAAAAAAAAAGAAAAAAGAATAAAAAAAGAAAGGGAAAGGAAAGTTTGAACCTAAGGTAAACCCTAATGCAGCCCAGTTCTGAGTCTGGAACCAACATTGGCTAATGGACCTTAAGGAGAGACAAACCTGAGATTAATGAGCCTGACATCAATGATTAGCTTAGGAGTAATGGGCCTTAAGAAAAACTGGCTTTTCTTAATTAATTTCTCGAGCCGGAGATGGTTTAGAAGTTCATCCTGTTTACATAACTAAAGACAAGAATTCCAATTTGCCGTATTTCTAGATGATAATATAGAGAAATTGCTTTGGATATATGGGCACAAATTGTGAAACAACGTTAAATCTTGTCTATTCATAGTGTTTATTACTTTGCCTGTTTTCTTGTTTCGCACCATCAATCAGGAAGTAGATCTGTAGAAAGGTAGTGTTTCATATGATGCAGTAGTTTAGCCAATTAAGGAGACAGTGGTGTTGTATTGCATTGTCTTGCATTTTGGGTCGATCAAAGCAAATTTGTGCGAAAGAGTTTTTTTTTTTTTATTTACTTGAAATGTTTTGAAAATGATTTTTTTATTGCCTTCATGGGGTTATACAAGGAGGATAACCCATCCCCCAATTGAACCATCATCAATTGGTTTAAAATGTTTTGAGCTGATCAATACAAACTGCTATTTCTATTTAAAATATAGGGGTGTCTACGGTTCGGTTAATCGAACCTTGGCCTTTTTTTGTAAATTGAACCGATGGTACCATTTTTTTCATTTTGCCAAACTAAAACCGAACCGGTACCACCGGTTTCAATTTTTGACCGATTCAGTTTTTTGGTTTTTTATATTTATAATATATATAATATTATATTATAAATAATAAATGATATATAATATATTATAAATATGTTAAAAATATATAATATATTTATAAATAGATCATTATAAATATAATATAAGTATATATATATATATATAATACATAGAAAATATGAGACATATATTAAAAATATATATAAAATATACATATAAATATATATACCGGTCGGTTCGGTTAACAATCGGTTTTTTTTTGTAAGTTAACCGAAAACCGAACTGGTCCTTTGGTTTTTCAAAAATTCCAAATTGATCGATTCAGTTAACTGCATTTTGTGGTTCGGTTTTTCGGTTTTTTGGTTTTTTATTTTTTCATGGACACCCCTACTAAAACATCACATTTGATGTTTTTCATACATACGTATTTTCTAGTTGAAATGGCACTGATATATGATGTGAAAAATCCATCTATCCAATACCAATGTTTTAAAAAATGATCCGGAATCAGAACTGTTCTAGCCACTGGTTTCTAGGTTGACGGTTTGAATAGATGGCCCATTCTGACAAAAATTTTAAAATTAAAAAATAATAATTAAAATAAAAATAACTAAAACTGCTAAACGGGTTGACAATTCGATTGACCAAATCAATGAATCGTTGGTCGATTCAATGATTTTAGGGCAAAAGACTGGATTTGAAATAAAACAAAACCGATTTCATTCCTAAAGGGTCCCCAAGCCGAACGGTGCAACCATCCGAATCAACTACAATTCAAAAACCATACTGTAATGGCAACACAATACCACTGTACCAATCTCCCCCTATGGGTTAAATGACATTTTGCTACCTAGAACAGTGGAATCTATGAGTATCCATGTGGGACTCATCACTCATGGGCGTGGCTATCGCATGGTGTTTATCAATTTGGAGCTCGAATATAATGCTATGGTGGTGATGTCACGAAATGTAGTATGTGGACCAGGAGATTCTCTACCTTATTCTCAAATTCCTTTGACATCTTGGACCTACTGGGACACATTTCCTATGCTAGCTCAGAGGTCCGCCAACAAGGCAGCCCACCTCATGGCCGACAGTAGGAGGGACTCCACTTGGAGGTTTCATCTTGGCAGCTTCGCTAGTCCAAATGATACCAAGTTATTAACTATGGAGAGGTGACCAAGATATTGAGTTTTTAATGGGGCCACTTACCCAGACACCCCCATACTAGTAAAACCTATCCTACAATTTGTGTTCATTAGAACACCCTTACGGTTTGCAAGTTGCAACCACTTTACTTGATCAACCTTTCGTCAAGAACCGTTTATAAGTCTATCTGGAAAAAGGTCATTTAACATAATTAAATGAGTAGAAAATGTGAAAGGGCATAGGTCCATTAAGACCCGTTCATGGGTTGGGTAGTCTAATGGGCTATTCCGGTTTGGCCTGATTTTTTGGGGTTGGACAAAATTTTAGGCTCGCAGGTTTGGGCTCAGGATTTAAATACCAGGCTCAATTATTTTTTTGGATCGGGTTCAAGTTTTCTCAAATAAGCCCGGCCCAATACTATTACATGTAATAGAATTATACATTATTTATATATATTTATTTATAAAGTTATTATTAAATATTAACTTATTATTCATGAAATATGAATTAATGTATTAATTTATTAAATTACTACCAAATTAATATAATATTAGTTTATTAAATTACACAAAAATAGAGCATTTTATGTGCAGATCGGGATTCAGGCTTAGGCTTTGGGCCTTATATAAGGGATGGGTTCGGGCTCAGGCCTAGACATTTTCTGTTGATAAAGAGGCAAAGCCTGGCCTGAAACCGACCTGGCTTGGCCCATGAACAGGTCTACTTGCAATTCTCGCAACAACCTTTTATAAAACAAAGGAAAAATCTATGATGCGAGAAAGATATGGTATAGAAAGAGTTTTGACCAATCAAAACTCACCCATAAATTTTGATAAATAACACCTTATTAGCTACCAAGTTTATGACTCCAGTTTATTGGTCAGTTGTTTTTCGGATATCATATCTTTTCCATATCATAGTTGAACCCACAAACAAAACCTCCTCCATATTACAACTTGATCTATAGAAGGTGTTTTTGGAATAAAAAAAAAATTAATAAATTTTAAAAGGTCACATGCATGAACATTCCAAACAGAAATATAAATGGTTTCTAACCTAAAGTCAATTAAGCAGTTCAATGTTTTAAAAACCAACATGGAACCAAAACCACTTTGGCCACCGATTTCTGGGTCAAGGATTTAACTGTCTCGTCCAAACAGACTCTTCAATGCAATTTAAAAATAAAAAATAAATAAAATAAAAAATAACCAAAAACCATTATCTAAATCAAATGAATTAACAGTTCTATTATTCAGATCATTCACTAAATCAACAATTTTTAACAAAAAATTGATCCGGTGTAAAACAGAACCGATTTTCTAAACGGTTTTCAAGCGTGTATCTGTGAAACTACAATGGGTGTCCAAGCAAACAACTCTTTTTAATTCTAGCTAGCCCTCCATGAAGAGCTTACTGATATGGTGATATTATGGGTATCAGCGTGGACGAACCCAAATAAAAGAAATTATTTCATTTTACGTGGCTCCAAAATGTCTCCAATCCTTGTTCGATATGATACAATTGCTCTAGTTCTGATCTGACCCTACTAAACCAGGTCCACAAAATAAACTTCTTACATTGGTGAAAATATGTAACACTCCCAACATCTGCCCAATGTCCCCTTAATTTGTGTCACCATTCAATCAATTATTCTTCTTAAGATCCCAATGTGTTGGCCTCAAGTAAAGATTCCGTTAGCATTTTTAGTTCATTCATGGTCCTGCATTGTGTTCCATTGATAAAAATCTGGGGCATTCTCATAGGTGGGAGTGAGACCCATCTAAGGCTGTTGGATTGAAATAGATAACCTAACATTCATATAATATATTAAATACAACAATAAAGAGAAGTTTTTGCAACTATTAAAATAAAATAACATACAATTCTAAACATATACAACTTGCTTCACAATTGGTTTTTTATCCGTTGGCTTCATGGAATACAACAGGGGTAACCCATCCCCCTATCCCTATCCCTAGCCCTCCAACCCTGATGGCAACAGAATTTTATTCCAAGGATCTCCACTAAGCGAATTGGCATCATTTTCAATTACTTTATTTTAGTATTTACTAGAATAGATAGACATGAGGGATGCACAGGCTGGTATAATAAATTTTCCTAATGTTACATTTGGACAATCAAGATTTTAAAAAGCTAAAGGTGGAGTAAAGGCGGTTGGGTGCCGAAGACGTCAGGCGGTAAGTATAAAGTATAAACATAATTTTTTATATCTTTATGCATTTAAATACAATGTATGTATATAAGCATACAATTAATTTCATATTATAAACAACTTAAATATTTTCTTTTTATTATATATATATATAAAGAAAATATAATTCTGTTTATATTTTTGAATACGGGACTTGTGCTTTTTAAATTTTATTTTATTTTATGCTTATAATTCCATTTATCTAAATTAGTTATTATATACATACCTACCAAAATTATTTATAGTATTGTATGCATTAAGAATATATTTATATTCTTTTTTTGTCTTAAAATTAGTCATGTATTTTATGGCAATAATCTAAATAAAATTATCCATTTATTTAATTTGCAAATTTTCATAGTTAAGTTATATATTTATTTTTTATTTAATTATGTGATCTTTTTTTTTTAATTTTAGTTTGCATTTATAACATGTTCTTTTACTAAATAAAAATAGTTTTATTTAATTTATATATATATATATATATATATTAGATTTTTTAATATAAATATAATTTATAAATGATGAAAAATTAAAACTAGTAAAAAGGAGGGGTTTTCTCAGAGCCAAGGCAGGCGAGCAAAGTAAGCGATCCAAACAAAGTTTGTTTGTACAAGGGTATTTTTGTTCATTGTATTTAGATTTGGGGAAAAGAAACCTTATCATAACATGTAAATTTAGGCCCCGTTCGCTTTTCAATAAGTTATTTACCCAAGTAAATGCATTTAACTGGGTAAGTGTTTCCTGAGAAACATTTATCTGGGTAAGTGCATTTACCCATGTTCTTTTATTTCTTAGGTAAATATAATAATAACCATTTTAGCCATAAAAATGTCATTATCAAAAGGGCATTTTTGTCTCATCAAAGTTTGGGCAACTTTTCCCTAAATGGGAAAGTTAATTTATCCCACCTAAGAGATGGTTATATCGAGGAAAATAAAATTTCCCTAGTCCCCACATAAATTTGAAAAAAGAACATAGGTTTCTTGGTTGTTCCACTGACCAACTTTCCCTCCCTCAAAATCCCAAAAACAAACACCCCCTTGTAGAAAAATAAACAATATTGTGTTAAAATAAGTATTATGTGACTTTTTTAGTATAAATTGGTTTATTTTATTTATAAACAATTAAATAATAAATTTTCTTAAATTTCAAGAAGAGTTATAACTAATTCGAAAAAAAATCCCAAAATTCTAATTGGAATTTATTTTAGAATATAGTATAAAAAGATTACATGGCATGCTGATATCATTGTCTTGGCAAATTGTTCTCTCCATTTCACGAGACTGCATTTGCTTCTCAACAGAATCTCCTCACACCAACCTCATAACACTTTCAGGGTGTATTGAAAATATCTCCGGTACATGTAATTTGTCGGGGATGCACGGCTGTGATGTAGTGTGAGGAGAAAATTCGGATTGGATTTTTATGCAGTCCGAAATATTGACAACCCTAGTTCAGAACTCGGAAGTCTGCATCACTTGAGACGGTGATAACTGGGCTAAACTAATTAAAGCCACACGCCTACCCCGACATTTATTTTAATGAACGATGATAGAAGAAAATCCAAATTTGTATGTAACCATTTACCCATACCCATTTATCCCATGAATTGGCAAACAAATTGATGAATCTGTTTTGCAGAGTTCATTTGGAGTCTTGAATCATAAACTACTTCTCAAACGTAGTGAGAGAGAGAGAGATCTGAATATTACACATTAATCTGATCAAATACAGCTGATCTTCAGGCATATCTTGAGGTGAAAATATATGACAAATTAAACTTTCACATGGATCATGGAACTGAAATGCACAACTTCTTTCAGTTCCAGCCAACTTCTGTTTCAATGGTCTGTTCTGTAAACGCAAGCTGAGTTGTGGGTCTGGAAAAGAAG
Source organism: Nelumbo nucifera (assembly GCF_055504915.1). Lineage (NCBI taxonomy): Eukaryota > Viridiplantae > Streptophyta > Magnoliopsida > Proteales > Nelumbonaceae > Nelumbo > Nelumbo nucifera. The sequence continues at coordinate 3,801,249 of NC_142654.1, forward strand.
AATCTACTTCATCTCTAGATAGCTATAGCGCTTCAAAAGTATTAATTCCTTGGAGGATTCCGCCCCGTGTGCAACTATACTGCAAAATTTCACACAAGAGATACAGAGTTTTGCTCAATGATGTTAGAATCAGTTTCTGTGAATGATATTGATGTACAAATAATTAACCTTTTGAGACTGAGGCCTGAGGCCTTCATAAACAGGACCCGAGAAGATATATATAAAAAGTTATTAGGAAAAAGGCGAATGGCATCACACATGCATAGTTCAACCAATCATCTGTCAGGATTTCTCAGTCAAGCTGAACACCTTTTGGATAGCAAATATAAACTAACTACGAGTTGAATAAGGCATAAACAAATGACGATGACGATGTATCGGTGTCGGTGATAGGTGGTTGCCCAATATATTTATCTCTAGTTGATAATTAACAAAGGATGGTGCTTGGGGGCCCGATCAGATTGGCTCAACCCCTGACCACTGATAAAGGCCAGGACTTTTATTGATGATTCCAACAAGTGTCAAAAGTTTTCGGATACCATGGAATTTGACCTTTTTTGGGGCTACATCTTTGACGGATGTAAGACGTTTAGATTCTTTTGACGATAGACTGTGCAGATGTGAATGGAGACAGGAAACCGAAACTATTACAACAATACAACTGCGGCTTCCTCCTTCACTTTGATTCAGCTTCATATCAGTCTTCCTGCTGAGTCCTGGCTACAAACCTAGATTGTTTGGAACAGATGCCATTAGAAAACAGTGCTGCATTGGTATGCCATTTTTTTTAGAAAACGGCATTTTTTGGGACCACTGTTGCCATTTAGGCGGCGTTTTTTATTTTTCAACAACATATATATCAGCAAAACAGTATAAAAATGAGAAAACAGTACTCACCCAATTTCTAAGGCATGGTCTTTAAAAAAACATTTTTCATAAAAACATTCAACCAAACAGGTATCATTTTTCTCAGCACGGAATCTCCTACATGGTTGATTGAACTGTTGATACTTCAAGGCTGATGAAGCAGCAACTAAATACACACAGACAGAGATAAAAAAATAAAAAATAAAAAAAAATAATATAGAAACAGCAGTAAGCAAGAGAGAGAGAGAGAGAGAGAGAGCCGAGTCGGAGGAGGGTGGGTGGTGACAGATAGAGAGCGAGCACGCAGAGCTTCGAGCATGAGCCTCCATGCAAGAAAAACCATGTGTGCTCACTCTCTTCTGTCACCTCCCTTGAGACCCAGATCGATGGAAAAGACATAAACATCACCTGATCACACCACCAAAATTAACAGACCTTGTCTCGTTATTGTTATCTTCTCCATGGCTCAAAACCGTTAGAGAGAGACACTGGATTTGATGCTGAAGAAGGGAAGGTACATCGGGCTTTATATAACAAAGGGCTGAGTGGTGGCATTACGTATGGAATAAATGTGGGCTTAGCTCCCATTGGTTTTCTTTTGTAAAATAATTTAATGGTAATTAATAGTCAAAAGAATGAATAGAAAGTCCATCTTTTTAAGCTCTCTCTCTCAACCGCAACCAGTCTCATTTATTCAAATTCCTCATACCAATGCGTCTTGTAATTCTAAATCACTAATTCTCCAATCCCCCCACTAACCACTGCCAGTAACCACCACCACCACCACCCCCTTCAAAGTTAAAATCTTCTCTGTTCCAGTTCTCTGGCCTCCCTAAATTAATGGCTTCTTGCAAGTTGCAACAGAACAAGTTTCCAGATAATGGATCAGTTCAGTTGGCTTTAGTCTTTACTCTTTAGAGAGAGAGAGAGAGAGATTCATTCCTGTGTAGGATTAATTGCTATTCCATTTTTGCCATCTTTATCCATTTATTGGCATATATGTTTGTTTATTGAGAAAAAGAAAAAAGAGAAAAGAATGCAAGCCCATCTAGATTCCTAATTTCACTCAAATAATTGTCTCAAAAGCAAAGAAGGAATACTAGTTTGGAGATGCTGGTCCACGATTATTAGAAAACTCAAAAGATGGAAGAAAAAGGGGGAGAAAAACCTTTTATGGGGCATGAACCAATTGGCCAACCAGAGCTTGACAAAGACTTGGTAACTTTTGCCCCCATCGAAGATTTACTAGAGTGCAAAAGCAGATCAAAGTATATATGCTTCGTATATTAAATTATAACTACAAAATTATACCCAGAACCATTACAATTCTTCATTCCAGTCGCAACAAAAGGTTGGTAGGCGCAAGGCCATGCCACCAATACTTTTTCAGTCCCTTTCAGATTTTAATTTGTCAGTACTATTAATTACAAGTAGCAGCAGATGTGATACTTCTTTAATCCTATTAAAATAGAAACAAAAGCCAATCGAATGATCAAAGCATTTCCAAGCATTCTTGATCCACCCTAAGTCTTCATCCTGTTCCTCCCCACGTGCTTCACTGTTTGGTTGATCCTATTCCAATTTCCAAACCATTGGGCTATCAGCCCAGTGAATTGTGACACTAAATCCCATCGGAGTTACTGGGTCTGAAGGTTAGAAGCCCATCTTTGAGCACCCAATCATACAAAAGGAGTGTATGATATGATGATGAGGGTGGACGGTGGACCACCTGATGTTTAGGCTGTGGAATTCATGATTACACATCTTTAACATCCATCCATCTATTCACCTTGCACTAATGATGATAATTGATGGGCTTCATGCAGGGAAGAACATCTTTCCGCTTTTAGAAGTGGGCTTTTGTTTAAAGTAAAAATAAGTTTCCGTTCAGGGAGAGGGGCAATAAGTAAGGACTAAGGAAGGTGCATTCACACATGTTTGATTCCTTCAGCTTTAATATATCCTATTAGCCGTCAAAACACTTTTAACAGGATTTGCATCATCATTCATCAATGGTGATAAGCATCTTGTGCCCTGGACCATCTCACCATCATCCTCTAGCTAAGTATTCATTACTCTTTACTCATTGGTGAATGGTGAATGAATGTTCTCAGTCATTTCCTTTGTTCTAGCTACTACCACATTCCCCTAAAGCTAAGGGGGCATTCTTTTTTTTGGATTTTGAGAGGGGGGAAGTTGGTTAATGGGATTTTGGTTCTCATTGACCAAGAATCACATGTTTTTTTTTCAGATTTATGTGGGGATCAGGGAAAGTTTATTTTCCTGGGTATACCCATCTCCTAGGTGGGTAAATAACTTTCCCACCTAGAGAGAAAGTTACCAACACTTGAATGGGACAAAAATGCCATTTTTAATAATAGATTTTTGTGGCTAAAATGGCCATTGCCTTATTTACATGAAAAAAAAAAAGCATGGGTAAATGCACTTACCCGGGTAAGTGTTTCCCTAGAAAAACTTATCCAGATAATCGCATTTACCTGGGTAAATAACTTACCGAAAAGTGGACGGGGTCTAAAAGCCTAAAATCGGATTTTACATGTGGCCCCTTTCCTTACGAGATCTGCAAATGGCATTCACAGAGTCCACACAGTGGCTCCATAAACACACAATTTTAGTATGAAACTTCACATTACAAGGATATTAAGGGGGAAAAAACTCTGCCTGCTCAGTACAAGGATATTAAGGGGGAAAAAAACTCTGTCGGCTAGTGGTTTTGAGGTCAGACACTCCGTTAACAGTTTATTGAAAAACTCATAAAAAAAAAAAGAACTTCCCCACAATGAGAGTGTTTTGGGGTTCTTTAACTGTAAAAAGGTGGAAATAACCAAGAATATTTGCAGTGTAATGATGCTTCAAGCATCCACCATTCGGATGGGATCTTTTTGCACATGTTCTACACTACTACTCTTTCACTTCATGTTGCGACTTGCGAGGAAATGGCTGCAATTTATACAAAAAGGAACTCTTCTTCTTTTATTATGATAGTAATAATATATCCAAAATTTTCAATAAAATTTATGTGTTTTTAATGTTTTATTTTATATATTTTTGTTGTTTTTTATTATTAATTGGATGCAGATTGCAAAATCCAAATCTAATTACATAAACACATCATCCAAATACATAATAATTGGATCGAGTTGTGTTGGTTAGACTCTTTTCTTTTGTAGTGTTTTAATTTTTTGGTGCATCTTTTTTCTTTTGTTCATTTATCAAAACATGTAAGATTTAAATAGAGGGAATTAAATGAGGTGAAAAGTAATAGTTCAATTTACAATTTAAACCTTATAGTTAAATAAAGACTAAACTCAAAAAATGAGTATTTTATTCAAAAGAAAGTTCCATAATTGTATTCATATTTTTAATAGTAGTATAAATATGAAAATATATATATATATATAAATATACATACATACATATATATATATGTATTCAATTTTTTCTATTTTTTGTCTTTTTGTGTGTAAAAATAATTTTGACACTTACTTTTTGTTTAATATGATTAATTTATGATATTATACATGTGCCTAAATGCTTTCTTGCAAAATTTATGTATTTTTTCTTTTTTGTATTTTATACTTTAATAATTTTTATTATTTATTCATGACATTAAAGGTTAACACATTTAATTTGATTAATAAAAATCATTCTTGTTTATTATAGTTATTTTTTAATTTGATTAATAAAAATATCATAAATGTTTTATTTTTTCTACATTTTTTGTAATTCTCTATATTTATTTTCATTTAAAAAATTTTATTGCCTAACTATGACTTCATAGGTTGATCAATTTGATTTGAATGATTGAATTGCTTAGTCACCACATGAATAAAAACTAGTTTTATTTTTTAGTCAATTTTAAAATATATGGGTTTATTTAATTAAAAATTTTGACATAGATCTAATTAGTAACATTTATTAGTGAAAAATAACTTAAAAAAATATAGGGTTTAATAAGAGAAAATGGGATTTAATACCTTAAATATAAGACTTAATGAAAATGAATTAAATGAGGTAAAAAGTAATAATTGAAGTTATATTTTTAACTCTTACAATTAAAAATGGATTAACTACACAAATATGGGCATTAATTTCAATAGCCATTAAAACTAGTATTAAATCTATAATAAAATGACTTTTATACCATTTATGAAACAAATAAATGGAGGATAACTTTAGTCCAATAAAAGTCACTTATTCACACTTTTATATATAGTATAGTATAGATTACCAATTTACCATATACCAGATGGTTAGGGGCCATTTGATAACTGAACTGAAAAGCTTATTGCTTTGACTTGGTGAATAAGTTTTTAAGGAGGTTCTAGGCTTTTTTAATTTCTGAAGCCGAAAGTTGTATAGATAATTATAGCCTTGAAACTTCAACTTTATTATCCACTAAAAGATAAAAGTAATAAATTCAGTTCACTTATTTCAGCCATTATCAAACGGCCCTTTAGCTCCATATAAGGATATTTAATTGGATGGTTAATTGGTTACGATTGAGAGCGTCTAAAAGGAACAACCAAATCATTAGCTAGTACATAGAGAATGGAGAATGCATCCCGTTTGACACGTCGGATTGGATTAGATTAAGCCGCGCTGGTTTTCTGCACCATAAAGAAGTGTTAATTCCAACTCCTACATAAGGTGAGATTTTTTTCTAATAGGCTTAGTTTGGAAGGAGTGCAAATACGAATTTGTAAAGTGCAAAACCTTGTATTTTATATTATTCTGTATACATTTGTACAGTATATATTTGTATTTGTACTCCTTCCAAACTTAGCCTTAATATGCATATGAAAAAGATCCAATAGGTAATAAAAACTAAACCTACAGCATCTATGATAAGCTAAAGGGGCTAGAAGAGAGAGAGACAGACAGACTTAGGTGGAACCATGGAAGCAGATAAGAAACTATTTAAGGGCCCATAATTTAAAGATGGATGTGACACTGAAAAGATGGAATGGAGAAACAGAATCCATGTAGCCCACCCTATATATACTTCGGACATGCCTTCGATGATGATGATGATGTATATAAAGCCTAAAGAATAAACGTTAAACAGAGCCCAGGTATAAAAGAACAATATGAGATTTTCAAATCAAAGTAGGCCTTCTTTTCCTGGTTGATATTTGATAAATAGGAGCCTCATTTTCTTTTTCTTTAAAGAGAGTAGGAGATTAAAGTAAGATTTCTAAGTTACAGCTTTTAAATTGCTTATTAGAAGTTGGGGGTGGGGGGTCCGTCTTGGTCATTACACTCTATACAGCAAAAAAATGAGTTCATTTCAACATCACCACAATTCGGTGCCTCATCCCCCTCTAGGGCAAGCAATCCTCGAGGAAAGGTGCTCCATGATTGAATCCAGCCAAACAGTTTTAAACTTGGGAAAAGAACCAACCAAAGTTGGGATCGCATTAAGTCCCTTATTTGGATTGACAGCCAACAAAATTCTCTGGGAAAAAAATGATCAATTAAAGCAACATGGACTCTGGATTCTCAATGTAGCCTTTGAATGCTTTCAACCATTCTGCGCCAATTGCACCTAATCAGGAAAAAAACGGGTGGAATGTTTAGGTCTATTAATCTCAATGCATTATAGCCTCTTTCTTGTTCCTACCAAAAAAATACTCAATGCATTAGAAACTTACAGCTGACCACTTACCATCAATCACACGGTGATCACAGCTTAGTGTAACTGACATAAAGGAAGCAAACTTAAACTGTTCAGGCCCATTACCAGGTACCACCCTCCTCTCAGCTGTTCAAGATAAAGGCAGTCAAAAAATAAAATGTAATGAGATCATTAACGGTAGCAACATGCTAAAGTATGAATATGTGGAACTTGTAAGATGATCGTCTGCTTAAAACTTACCTGACCCTACAGCAAGAATTCCAGATTGTGGAGGATTGATGATTGCACAGAACTGCTTGATGCCAAAGGGCCCTCCCAAATTTGAAACAGTAAATGTACCTCCCTGCAAAAACAATGAACTCGATATTGATATTACCCATATCATGATGCAACCAGTCTATTTCTAGCAAGTGGTAAGAAACTAAAAGCACCAAAGCACCTCATAGTCCTCTGGTTTCAAATTGTTCTCCTTGGCCTTTTGCGCCAAATGCTTGACTTCTTCAGCAATTTTAGATAATCCCTTCTTGTCAGCATCCTGCAAGTACAAAATATAGATGGTTTTTCAAAATGTTCGGTGAAATGGAAGTAGTAAGCAGTCCTTTCAACACAAGTAAAATCAGGCCCATAACCCACCCTGATGACAGGGACATACAACCCATTATCGGTCTGCACAGCCACATTGATATTCACATTGTGGTACCTGGATCAGTGTAGACAGCAAACTGTTAGAACTAATGTGATGAAGCACTAATATAAAACGTCTGCTTACAGCTTACTTGGTAATGAATATAGAATGTGTTATTCTTTACTTACTGGCGGATGTAGTCATTGTTCCATGAACTATTGCACTGAGGAACTTTGCGGAGGGCCAAAGCTGCAGCCTGTTATTACAGCAAAGTCGAAACACTTGATGTAGATTATAATGAATATACCATGATTATAAAACCATTATTTACCCGGGCGGTTGAACCATTTGACCCGGAACGGTCACCTCTTTGGTTCCATTTATCACTTGGCCCGGATTTTCTAAAAAAACGTTGAATTGGTTAGTGAACCGCTGATCCAGGCAGTTGAACAACTAAACTGTTCGACCCGGACAATGGTTTGCAGTTTAATTTTTTAACAATTAAAATAACCAAAAAAAATCTCAAGTTAAAGCAGTCCACTTGAGAGGGGCACTGAGAAATGAGATTTCAAATCCCACATATCTCTAAGATCTGAGAGAGAGAGAGAGAGAGAGAGAGATCTGTCAGCTGCCATCGCCAGATCTGAGAAATCTGTTGTTTTCTTTCTTTCTTTCTTTCTCAGCCCACAGCCCCATCTCATCAATAATATATATGTGCATCTTACCCTAATATTCAAATATAAAGGTGATACAGTTTGAACCGTTCGACCACTGACCTAGAAACCGGTGACCAAAATAGTTCCGTTTCCAGGTTGGTTTTTAAAACATTGGAATATACCAGTCTTATTTGTCTGTGTTATATGCAACTCCCTCCCAAGTTGATTCCATTCTCAAGCATGCGGAACCAAGCCATTGTAGATCCATGATCCTTCTGTACCTGAATCAATCAAGTGTTTGATTCCAATGATTCCTTTGACTCCTACCAAAGTTACATTGACTCTTCCAAGTCAACCATAGTTGTCAAGGTGACGCCTAGGCGACAAGGCGCCCTTGGAGGCTCGCCTCGCCCAGTCCCCAAGCAGTTTTATGCACTGGGTTATAAAATACTTTTATATTTTTTATTTTTTACATTATAATTATAAAATAGACATTTATTATTTTCTAATTTTGTTAGGTTTTAATCAACGCAAGCATTGCTAACTGCTGTATTGAACCCATGGTTCAAAGTATTGATACACTTGTGTATTGGCAGAGGTGTATCGTTACTTATAACGATACTCCCCCTATTTTTTTATTTCTTTGGTTTTCAATTTCATTTTTAAATATATATATATATATATATTATTTAAAAAAATGGGTCCCCAAAAACACCTGTAAACAGGTATTGGGACCCCAAAGATACAAAACAATATGCCCGATACGGGGCGTATCGTATTGAAATTTTGATCCTTGATTGAACCCTCAAAATTTTCAAAACCTGAACCAATAAGCAAGGGAAGAACTTAAAATTTTGTCTAATCAACACATTTTCTTCTTCCACATCTTCTTCTTCTTCTTCTTCCACCTTTTCTTTTCTTCTTTCCTATAACAAAAGTAAGGGTTCAGCCCCTATATTTTTTGAATTTTCTTTCCTTTGTACTTTTTCTTCTCATAAAATGTTGATTTTCTAGACTTAAACATGAAATTTATACTTCTCTTATGAAAATTATGAATAATTATTAAGGAAAGATGGTTATGGAACCTAGGGAACTACCCTAGGATATATGGTTTTACTTAAAAAAATCCATCGCCTAGGCGACTAGGCGACAAGGCATCCCCCTGTCACCTAGCCTCGCCTTGGTGCCTTGAAAACTATGAAGTCAACCTTCATTAAATCTTACCCATAATCCATGTCAACATTTGGATGAAGACCTTTTTATATCAGCAATAGATAAGATCTTTTTTTTTTTTTGAGAAAATGTAACCACAAAGAAAAATAAAATTAGATGGAGCCCCCTTCCATCCGAGAAATGACAGGGGAACAATACAAAAACAGTGCCTCAAACTGACCAAAACAAAGAAAACAGAATGCATTAAATACAATATAGAAGACTGATACAGTCAGCCAAACTCTATGATCCCCCCCAAAGAAAAATAAGGCTCCCTATTCAATAACTAGGGTTCTGTATTTCTGTTAAGGGCATTAAGGCATTGGAAGACCTTGAAAACCAGATGAACAAGCAATTTATTCCATATGCCTGGTACCCTACTCCTCTAATGGTGTGCCCTATGCACCCAAGTTCATCCTCACAACTCACTAGAATAAATCTATCTAATTATCATTACTTAAAGAGTCGCATACCACATGTACATTTTTCAATCACAAAGCAAAACATAGTTTCAGGCCTTCGAGAATAGAGGCCGGCTCTGCTTGTATAGGTCCAGAAAATTGTAGAGTGATCCCTCCATTTGGTCTTCTACAGGCAGCACCTAGGCCAGAGAAACCTGGGTTACCAAGTGAGCAACCATCAAAGCTTAATTTGATTCTACAAGTTGTTTGAGGCTCCAATGATGCTGCATTAGATGCCAATTTGGTGCATAGATCACCACCTATTGCCTGCCCCCCCCCCCCCAATTGCATCCACTGTGGCACCATGGAATTCTTCTTGAAAGCTAATGTGACTGGGTCAATTAGGTAAGCTCCTTACATGATCCTGCACATGAATATATCCCATGGCCAATCTGAATCATCTATCAGATAGGGGACTTTCTGGTTTAGCAGCATATTTACATCTAATATCCAAATCATCTCTATATACCTGCAATCAGGGTTTCACTCTATAATTACAAGTTTTATAAATTTATAATTTCCAATTATGAACATGCAAAAACTTAATCTGAATAAAGAATACAATGTCAAGTGATCATAATTTACAGAAGTTTAAATTGTTACATGACTCCCCAAGTCAGTTCCATTTCTGGCCTTGCCAAGCCACGCAAATATAGACACACACACACATTAAATGTTCTACATCATGTTGCACTGTTTATTAACATATATATGAGATTGCATCATTATCTTATATTTAGCATCTATCTTTATGTTTGACTAGCCAGCACCTAAGCAATGATTACTCGAGGCATCACATGAGGACAAAGCAATTTTTATGCCCTAAAATAAGTCATTTCAAAATTTCAATATCATGTGAGTGTTAACATTCCTTCTGTTAATCCCATTTTCTGTTTCAAAACTTCTTAATAAGATGGAATTACAGGATACCTTTATGACAAGATCATTAACTGATATACGCTTCCCACCTGAAGCTTCTTGTAGAGAATTAAGTTGGCTGCGCAAACTGCGGTACAAAATATGAGTTGTGATGATTAACCATCAGAAGCCGTTCAGGCCAAGTTCTTTTTCTTATCAGAAACATTCAGATCATAATTATTTTATATTTCAAGAAATGAAAGAAAACAACTTACTCCATAAGTTTGTCCACACATGTGTCCACTGTCAAGTAGTAATGAGGAATAGTTTGTTTTGAGAGTAGCAAGCGTGAAGCTGTGACCTGTCAAAAACAGGGCAAAAGAGATAATAAAGTTGCCATTTCACCATGATGGGTCTCTCTATTCCTGTTAAAATATGCAATAAATAAGCTATAGGTGATTACTTTTCTTATCTGAGAGTGTGGAAGGTCAGTGTAGTCCATTGTTTCTGCTACTGCTGTGTCCTTGGTCTTGGAGACTGGAGCTGGAAAATCCTTTCCGCTGGAAGCTACAAAATAGGACAAAAGAAATAAGAAAAATCTTGGTTAATCAGCAGCAGTCAAAACAAATACATCTTAAAAAACTAGTAGGGAAGTTATAAGATCCACGTGATATGTAATCAACAAGAAGAACTATTTTGAACAAGAGAACAATAAAAAGAGAGACCTGAGAGTCCAATAAATGATACACACCAACATATTAACAACATGTCCATTTAAGGTCAAAAGATATAAACTTTCACTGGATGACAATAATGTGAACTACATGAAAAAATCGATCAATAAGAGAAATGTCAGAAAAAAGTATACCCAAATAATCTTCAATATCAGCTTTTACAATGCGTCCATCAGGACCAGTCCCTTTGATGCTTGAAAGAGGTATCTGTATTTAATAGAAGACAATAAAAAGACAGGATTGAGAGAATAGGAAAGATAAACTTCCGACTAACAACGTCATAATTGAGACATGAGAGAAAAGGTAGCATCAATGACTATTAATGGCTACAGAATTTAGCCCACTGGATAAGAGAAAATTCTGCAGAGCAACTAAAATGACTAACATTGTGATCTTCTGCCATTTTTCTTGCAAGAGGACTGGCAAAAATGCGATCTTCTGCTGGAGGAGTTCCACTAGTCTTAGAAATCTTGGGCCCAGATGATTCAAGAGGCTCTTCAACCACCTCTTTTTTTGGTGGAGCGGAATCAGCTGGCTTTTTAACTACCTCAGCATCACCAGATTTTGAAGGTTTGTAATCTTTGAATTTTGCAATATCACCCTCTTCTTCAACAGTTATGGCAATCACCTAACAATAAAAACATGTACAAGTCCTCAGTATAAAATACAACTCTAAAAATTAAAAAGGATCACTACAAAAAAAGTAAAATATGAATATAAATTAGCAGTGACATAAAGATCTTCATATAATTTGCAATAGCTAACTATGATAATAACAATATTTTTTAGGGTTAATTACTTGTATATACCCTGAGATTTCAGGAAACTACTTATATATACCCTATAGTTTCAAAAAATACTCACATATACCTTGTTCACCATTCAAATGTTAAGTCTAACAGATACAAATGTAAAGGACAAAAGTGTCCACTGTTCATTAAATTTTTAAACAATCAACTGAAACTCCTTAAGATTAGCCTGCTTCCATGGTGACGTCTGCAATTTCTCCCATACCTTCTGAAATGAAGGCTTGGGTTTATGGATAATATGGATGTAAAGAAGGCAGCTTGGGTCTACCGAGAGGGAGGCAGATGGGCTAGCAAATTCTCTAGTTAGGTAAGGGGTTGTTAGGGAACAACTGTATTGGGCTCATCTGTAATTTCTGTACTCTTTGGGGTAACCATACCCCTTTATTCCTCTTTGTACACTGTTGTTTATTATAATAAAATGATCCAATCGTTAACTATCAAAAAAACATCCCCTAAAAGAGACTAAAGAGACACTGGAAAATCAAGACCAAATACACAGAATACCAATTGAAGACAACAGAACCGCATTGGAGAATAAATAATTGATTCCAAACATTAGTTAAAATGATGTGAAATTTCATTTGCAGCTAACTGTACTCAACATATCTCAGAACCTTTTACACTCCTTTACCTTGGATATAATGATTTTCTTACTCAGGTACTGTATATTGTATATCAAAACATTGACATTACTTTCCCTTTTAATGATCATAGCAACATCATGGAGCTATGATTATCAGATAAACACAACTGATTGGTTAACTAGGTCCTTCATTCTAGTAAAAGGTAGGCAGAGATCATTGTCAAAAATATTAAAATGAGTACTTGACGAAATACCAAAAATGGAAACTTGAATACCCTGCAGGAATTTTTAAAAGTAAACAGTAAAACAAAAGAAGAGGTTACTATATTATGAAGTCATATAAACAAACTAATCAAGGATATTAGAAGACAAGGACCAAAATCTTTGGAGTTGTTAGATCGAATCCTTTTAAGAGCTGTCCACTGGCTAAAATCTTTGGAGTTGTTTTCAGATTTTCCTGTGGATGACTTGCTAAGAAACTGGAAAGAGATTGCTTCCATTGCTAGATGCAAGAGGACTCTTTGTCCGTTTTGGTCCCCTCCCCCCTCGGGCTTTATAAAGCTGAATTTTGATGGCAGCAGTGTAAGGAATCCAGGGCCCTCTGGGATTGGAGGAGTCTTCAGGAATGAGGAAGGGATTGTTACTGCCTTATTCTCTGGCCCTATTGGAGAAGGTGACTCTCTTAGGGCTGAGATCCTTGCAGCGCTTGAAGGAATTCGAAGAGCAAAGGTATTAAATATCAGCCGTTTGATTCTGGAAGGTGATTCGAAGGTGGTGGTTAGTTGGTTGAAGACAGAGGACAGTGGTTTGTGGAACTTTAACAATGAAAAAAAAAACAGTTCTTATGGCTGGGTAGGAACATTGAGATTCAGTACAGCTGGTTGAAGAGGAGTGCCAACTCATTTGCGGATGGGTTGGCCAAGCAAGGAGTGAATAGGGAGTCTGTTTTTTGGGCTAGTTTTTAATCTTTTTCTTTGCATTCCCTTTGTTTTCTGTTTTTGGGGAGCTAAGTTATTTTATCTCCCCCTTTGTATCCTTATTCCCTCTCTTCTTTTAATTTAATGAAGATGGTGTTATTGATCAAAAATAAATAAATTCCAATAATAATGAGAAGTAGACTAGAATGTCATGTGAATTACACTTTAAATACACCAAAAAACAAGTGTAATATAAAACATTGTAATTTCTAAAGAAAATAAAGTGAAACAGAGGCTGCCAACAAATTTATCCTTTTTAATCAGTGCCAGCAATTTTATCCATGTAATAGTTAAAATGAATACCTCACCAACTTTTATCTCTTTTGAGCCATCACCATGTATTATCTTTGCAATATACCCTTCCTCCATGCATTCCATCTCAACCGTTGCTTTATCCTTTAAAAAAAAAGACAGAGAAAAAAGTCAGATCTTTGTGAGAGCTAAATGCAAAGATCAGATACTTAGCAAGCTATAAACTTAAACTGAAGGTCAGCAGCAAGAACCATACAGTTTCGACTTCACAGAGCACCTCACCAGGAGAAACCTTATCACCTTCTTTCTTCAACCACCGTGCAATGTTACCCTATTTCATTAAAACAGAACCATTTGTTCAAGAAAAATAGTAGGGGGTTGCTCATAGTCTCAATGTCTTCATCATAACAAAGTTGAAGTTATTCATACCTCTGTCATTGTAGGAGAGAGGGAAGGCATTCCAAGTTCTTGATGTGGAGGAAGCTCTAAAACCACATGTTTTACAACAATTAGTAATTTGGAGGACAAATTTCTGTTTATTATAGGTAAACAACTAAGAGCATTAAAGCAGTAGATATAGTTCATACAAGAACAACCATGTCTAACCAAGCAAATCATAAAATAACAAAGAACAAAGTAACAGAAAAATGTATGCATCAGCAGTTCAATTTAACATACCTACAAAGCAAACACATACAAATTATATAAACACTGAAAAAAATAGTAGCTTTGATTCTTAAATGCTAATAAATAAGATACAATATATGCAACATAGCTATAATAACATCTACATCAAATAACTGAACAGTGCATGAATACAAAGTCAGTCCTTTCATCAAAATTAGGTTTAGGGTTATAAAATGGCAACTGGATTAAGGCCTTGGGAAACCAGTCCCAACCAGAGCCCAATGTATTCTCTTTTTATAAAAATAAAACATTCATAAATAAACAATGTTAAAGAACATATTAGGATGGACCTTTCACAAAGAAAATTCGGTTTGAAATCCTTCACACGTTATTAAGCTAAGTGTAAATCCTATATATTATTGTCTTCAGCTGCCACATATAAAAATATTGTGCATACAGAGATGTTGTGGTGACCAGAAGAAGATGGCTTTCACAAATGGATCTTGAGATATTTCAATATGTTTACCAAAGGTTAGTTTATTTAGATATAATAGACAAGAAAGCATCTAGAGGTTTCTACAAGATCTGATGCTTGATATAATAACTGCCAACATATACTACCCGTGTACATTGAGAGACTGTACATTGGGCTGTACAAAAAGAGTTAAGAGCAGAAAGCTCCAATATCAAAAAAAAAGACTGCAATTGAACTCCCTGAAATACCTTATGTATATTTTGTCGTGAATACAATAAACCTTTGACATTCTTTGTCACAACTGTTATGTCACTAAATTTGTTTTCAAAAATTCTTTGGTTTCTTTCCTTCCATGCTGCCCAAATGACAGCAGCAGGAAATGTGCTCCATAGAACTTTTCCTCTGTGGCTTAAGCCCTGCATCCTCCAACCCTGAAAAGGCTCCAGCAAGGACTCAGGCAGGCATCCTTGAAAACCACCAGAACTGATGCTTGGCTTCTTCTCCAAGACATTACTTCCAAAGTTCCAATGCAAATTGGATGGATAAGAACCACCAGTTGTATCCCACTGTATGGCATATCCTTGCTAGCAACCAAGTTTATTAATTTCCTGCTACAGATGGGGTGACAGAGTTGAAGATGGATGTGAAAGTGGTTGAGATTCAGATTCTAATGAAAAATACATTTCAACATTGGTCCTTGAGATTTTTTTTCTCCCAAATGCAACTGACCAACAAAGTAAGCTTCCAGAGAAAAACAGAAGTTACATGAATAGAACTAAAATTGTGCAAGTACATATAAGAAAAATCATGCTAGGAAATCCAGACCACACCTGAAGCTGTTGAAAAAGATCTTCGCCGGCATGCTTGTGAACTGAAAAGGAATAAAATAGTCAAACATTTGCACACCTAAACATCAAGAGAATATATAAATAAAAATGCAACAACTAGCCACAACAAACCCCGAAAAGCCTTTGTTGAAAACTGTGCCAACCACTGGAATGTCCATTTTCATTGTTCTTGAAAGTTTTCCTTTGTGTTCACCTACAAAAGGTGACTAAACAAGAGAGAGATTTAAGTTCGCAAAAATCAAAAATTCACAATGAACGATGAAGCAGATATATGTAAAACAAACTAAAACTATAAGAACAAACGGAATGTAAAAGGTGCCCACAATCACCTTGGAGAAGTCAGGACAGTCTGCTATACAACTGTAGTTGAACCTGCTGATTGTACTTGGAGTGCCACCAATGGAAGAATAGAAACTTCCATCTTTCTTTACAGGCAAATAACCCTGTTGATAATTCCTTAGAAGATCTGCAATAATAGAATAAACTAGTCAATACAGTAGAATCAAGAATCATAAACAACGTAAATCCACACATTGACTACTGCAAAACATCCGTCAATTAGGAAAAGTGAAGCTATAAAAACATAGGCAATGATCACTTTTCTAATTGACAGAATACCAGAAGAAGCAACTTATATCTGCTAGCACCATTATACACACAAACACCAGACAGAGCCATGTTTATTTATAGATAGATGGAAGAATGGATACAAACTTAGCCCTTTTGTGGGTAGGTATAGATAAGAACTTTTTCTTTTTTTTTTTTTTGAAGAAGGTAAAGTACTGAATTATATTAAGGGTCATTTACTAAAACACCCCTTGTAGTTTCACAGACTAACTAAATCCTAACCTATAGTTTACGTTTTACTAAAACACCCCCTATAGTTTGCAACCAATTTACTTAATCAACCTTCTATTAAGAATCCTTTGTATTTCTGTCTAAAAATGGTAACATGACCATATAAACAGAGTGGAAAATGTTTAAGGGAACGAGACCATGCTTCCTTATTCCGAAAGCACCCCTAAAACTTCATATCAAGCTTCTAGAAAGAAACAAGGTCTGGTTATCAGATCTAACAAAAAAGTTTGGCATCCAGGATTTTTCATCAGCAATGGTGAAGGGATTTTTCATCAAAGAGAGTTGTTGCCTGCGTTTTACTAGGGACATCTTAACAGTAGAGAAATGGCAGAAAATAAGAGAGAGAGAAGGGAAGAAAGGTAGAAGGGAGAAGGTAGAAGAGAAGAAGAGAAATTGGCGACCAAAAAGAATAGCTGGCGGCACCAAAATATATTAATATTTATAGGGTGACCAAAAAGGAAAGGGAAAAGACCATTGTGCCCCTGCTGTAACTAAAGTACAATAACAGCCATAAAATAAATAATTTAAACAGACCAAACTGACCCTAACTAGACAAAATAATAAAATAGAAATAAGGTAAACTATTTCAACACTCCCCCTCAAGTTGGGGCATAGATGTCAATCATGCCCAACTTGTCAAACAAATCATTATGCCACACATGATGAAGGCCCTTGGTCAAGATGTCCGCAAGTTGTTCTTCTGAGCTAACATATGGAGTGCACATTTCTCCACTCACAAGCTTTTCTCTAATAAAATGCTTGACCACTTCAATGTGTTTCATCCTATCATCGAGGACTGGATTAGTAGCAATGTTGATAGCAACTTTATTGTCACAATAGAGTGACATGGGGTTGTTAACTGCAAAACCCAGTTCACCTAACAGGTTTCTTATCCACATGATTTCAGCAACTCCATGAGACATAGCTTTGTATTCTGCTTCAGCATTGGATCTAGCCACCATACTTTGCTTCTTACTTCTCCAAGTGACCAAGTTTCCTCCCACAAAGGTACAATACCCACTGGTAGATTTTCGGTCATCGACTGCCCCTACCCAAACAGCATCTGTATACACTTCCACTTTCAAATGTCCATGTTTCTAGAGCAGCAAACCAGCTCTTGGAAACTTATTGAGGTATTTAAGGATCCTCTCTGCAGCTTCAAAGTGAGCTGTCCTAGGACTGTGCATGAACTGACTAAGGACACCATTCATAAAAAAAATAAATAAATAAATAAAAACTAAGGACACCCACTACATAAGCAATAACAGGCCTGGTCATAGACAAATATAAGAGTCTACCTACAAGTCTCTGGAACTTCTTCACATCTTTCAAGAACTCCCCTTGACTGTTTCCCAGCTGATGGTTAGGTTCAATTGGTGAATCAATTGGCTTCACCTCTAACTTGCTTGTATCCTCTAATAGATCGTTGAGAAATAAAGATGCCCTTTTGAGAGCAGGCAACTTCAATCCCAAGGAAATAATGCAAGGGTCCTAGATCTTTCACCTCAAATTGAGTGGCTAAGAATTTCTTTAGTTGCTGTATTTCAGTCTTCTAGTCTCCTGTGATCACTATGTCATCAACATACACAATTAAATCTACAATTTTCCCTTCACCTTTCTTCACAAACAGAGTGTGATCTGACTGGCATTGTTTGAACCCTATCTGGTGAACAGCTAAGTGTAACTTACTAAACCAGGCCTGAGGTGATTGTTTCAACCCATATAATGATTTTTTTAACCTGCACACCTTCTGCTCACTGACTTCGGTGCAAAAACCTAGAGATTGAGTCATGTACACTTCCTCCTCTAAGTCACCATTCAAGAATGCATTTTTAATGTCCAACTGGTGAAGTTCTCAATCAAGATTCGCTGCCAATGAAAGAAGATCCTGATAGAATTCGGGCCCGTTTAGCGCGTCTTTCCGCAAGGTCTTTCGGCTGTTTACAAGCCAATAAGACCAAAAATCGGTCTATTTCCGTTTGGCACACGGAAAATCTAGCCGCCAAAAGACGGGACGCCGAAAAGACGCAAGAAGCCCATTTTGGGCTGATTTCAAGAAGCTCCAAATGAAGCTTCTCATGTCTTTCGCGTTTTAATCTCGCGCGGAAAGACCCGAAACGACACACGGAAAGACGCGCATCTGCCAAACGGTCTTCGGGCTGCCCAGATCTTATGTCAAAAGCTCAATGCGTCTTTTGACTGTTAGAGCTACAAGAAGATCTTCTCAAAAAGACTTGCCAAACGGGCCTGAAGATCTTGGCTACTAGAGCAAATGTCTCTACATAGTCTACTCCATATACCTGTGTAAACCCTTTTGCCACCAATCTAGCCTTGTACCTCTGAACTATTCCATCAGCCTTATGCTTCCCTATGAACAACCACTTGCATCCCACTGGTTCCTTCCCTTTAGGAAGATCTACCAACTCCCATGTATCATTTTTGTGCAATGCATCAATTTCTTCCTTCATTGCATATGTCCATTTAGGTTTGGATAAATCTTCTGCCACATTCTTAGGAATAGAGACATTGTCAACGGAGGAAACGAATGCACGATATGAAGGTGAAATATGATCATAGGACACAAAGAGAGAGATAGGATGATTAGTAGTACAAGATCTAACACCCTTTCTCTTAGCAATAGGAACATCAAGATCATTAATAACAGGGGGATCAATATTAAGGAGGTTCAGGCATATCAATGGGAACAAGTGTACCTGGCTGATGAGGAGGATCTACCTTTGGAGAATCCGATGATGTTGGTTGCACAGTTTCAAGTTCTACGGCTCTTGAACTCTATTGGCTCTTGTGGTGGCAAAGAAAGACACGAAATGGAGGAGGATCAAGAAGATGAGGTAATTGAGTTTGACCCTGGGTGTGTTTCTCCTCAACCCTACTCTCCCCCTAAGGAGAAACAAAGAAGAAATGTTAACTCTCAAAGAATGATACATTCATGGAGACATAGTACTTGCGTGAGGTGGGATCATAGCAACGATAACCCTTTTGAGATAAAGGGTAACCAAGGAAAACACAAGAAATAGCACGAGGATCAAGTTTACGAGTAGGGGACAAGTCATGAACAAAGCAACGACACCCAAAAACATGCATTGGAATGGGGGACAACAGAGTTGTAGGAAACAAAAGTTATGTGGGGCCTTATACTCTAGTAACCGAGATAGCATACGGTTGATGATATATGTAGCACACAGAACAACATCCACCCAAAAGTGTTTTGGAACATTCATATGGAGTAATAAACCACGAGCTAATTCAAGAAGATGACGATTTTTCCTTTCAACAACACTGTTTTGCTGGGGTGTCCTAGCATAAGAGCTTCAATGAAGAGATCCACACGAAGCAAAAATCTCCATAAGATCACTATGGAAGCACTCTTTTGCATTGCCCGACTGGAAAATATGAATTTTAGTTTGGAATTGAGAGAAAATCATGTGTTGAAAGTCTTTCACAATCTTTGGCACTTCATCTCTAGATCGCATAGGATAAACCCAAGTATATCTAGAGTAGTCATCAATCAAAGTAATGAAATACTTATATCCAGCCTCAGTAGGTAGAGTAACAGGGCCCCAAACATCAGAATAAATTCAGATCTTTTATTTCTTAAAGGAAAAGAACTTCTACAATGATTGCTCAATTGACATGTCTGACACTACAACTCACTAACTGACAAAGACTTAAATAATTTTGGAAACGTGAGTTTTAATGACTCAAAAGAAAGATGACCAAGACAAGTACTATGCCATAAGTAGGCTTGACTCTCACTAGATGAACTTAAGGACCATGTAGCCACAAGACCAGTTTTATTCTCCAACACATAGAGACCATCCACCATGCTTCCTCTACCAATCGTCTTCCCCGAGATCAAATCCTGAAACACACATGAAGAAGGAAAGTAACTGAGCAATGCAAGGAGTGAGTAATACTGCTAATGGAAAGTAAATTTATAGGAAATTTAGGGACATGCAACACATTAGAGATGGTAAGGCCAAATGGAAGAGATATGGTTCCTTGGACAACTATGGTGGAGAATGAACCATAAGCCAGTCTCACCTTATCTCTCCTAGAGAGGAGGTTATATGCCTGAAATAAATTTGACTTACCAGTCATGTGGTTTGAGGCTCCAGAGTCGATTATCCAAGGGGAATCAGATGTATGAGATGACACATGGAAAGTAGTGGTAGTGTTACCTGATGTAGACGCAAAGGAGGTAGAAGGAGTAGGACCAAAATCCATCTAGCGAAGAGTCCCACCATATAACTCCAATGGTCACGAAAGGAGTTGATAATCTCTTCCTTGGGGTCAAAACTAGGGTGCCGCTCCTGAGTTACATGGGACTAGTCTCTTGAGATGCCACATTAGTTGAATTATATTTTTTCTGATTCTACTGGATTGGTTTCTTACTCTGATCAGTTGTTGATTTCTTACCCAATTCCTATGCCCATTTAGGTTTCCCATGGAGGTCCCAACATGTATCTCTAGTGTGCCTAGTCTTTTAACAGTGAGTGCACCAAAGTTTACTCTTGTCATCCACTCTCTTCTGAGAATCATCCTTCTTAAAGGAGCCTCCAACCTTTAAATCTATACCTCTTCGGATAGCTAGGGCAACCGGCTCCCCCTCTACACAATTCATCACACTTCTACTCTCTTCTGACTGAACTAGGGCATAAACCTCCTGAACTGATGGTAAGTCTTTACTTCCCAAGATTTGTACCTAATAGACTCATATATAGAGTTCAACTTCAACCCCAAAAGAAAAGCAAATACCCGTTGCTGAGAAACAAGTGACTTGTATGCCCTTGCATCTTCATCACACTTCCAATTCACATTTTGATAGTGATCCAGTTCTTTCCAGATTGATGTCAAATCTGAGTAGTACACTGAGAGACTTCTCCCCCCTACTTGCAAGTAGAGGATTCAGCTTGCAGTTGGTATATCTTGGCATAGTGCCTTCTCTCTAAATAAGTAGATTTTGCTTGTTCCCATATTTCACAAGTTGTTTCAGCCCACATGAATGTCTTCCTTACTTGTGGCAGCATGGAAACCAAGAGCCATGACATCACCATACTATTTTCTTTGTTCCACTTATCATATTCAGCACTTCCAGTCTTCGGTTCCTTCACTTTACCAATAATTATCCTATTTCCCACCTAGCAGTAATGTAGAGTTTTATTCCCCTAGACCATTCAAGGTAGTTTAGTCCATCAAAGGGAATTATAGCCATGGGAAAACTCATATTCATCCCCCACTCACTCCATTTTGACTTCCTGAAACCCCACAAATTACAGAATTCTCAGAGGACATGGTTAAAAAAAAATCAGTCTCAACACACAGCTTAGGATCCCTCCTTACACCAACAAACAAAACCTAGCTCCACACCAAATAAGCAGTCCACATACATACTTCGGTTTGGACACAAACTGAGCACAAAACAGCACCAATTTCCAAACAAAAAGGCAAGATCGGATTGATTTCAGACCTGTACGGGTTAACAGTTCCAACCTACCAATCTTCCAGAATGTCAAAGTGCATTAACCATCAGGAGAGATCCTTAAAAAAGTTGTAATCACAGCAAAACCTGGAAATAGCAGGTCATCCGTGACCTACAGTCACCCTTTCATAGGTACAGGATCACACGATCCAAGAAAAAAAAGAGGTATAAACCTCACAAATTTCTGACAACATTCAGCAGCCCAGATTCATTTGAATTTTCTCTTGGTACACGACCAAGAAAGATATGAGGAAAAAAAGGAAGGTTTGTACCAGTCGTAGGTCAGTTTTTTGTTCTCGGTCTGGAGAAGACAGCAAGTTGAAGTGAAAGCCTTGTTCGATCTGCTCTCACATTCAGTAAACCTGCTCTGGTACCATCTTAAAAGTAGAGAAACGGCAGAAAATAAGAGAATGGAAGAGAGGAAGAAGGGAGAAGGTAGAACAGAAGAAGAGAGATTGACAACCAAAAAGAATAGCTGGCGGCACCAGACTATATTAATATTTATAAGGCGACCAAAAAGAAAAGGGAAAAAGACCCTTGTGCCCCTACTGTAACTAAAATACAATAACAGCCAAAAAAATAAATAATTTAAACAGACCAAACAGACCTTAACTAGACAAAATAATAAAATAGAAATAAAGTAAACTATTTCAGCAGGACAAAAATGACATTTCCATTTTTGTTTTCTGTAGATTAAATTTGTTTGAAGGGATGTTAATGCCAAATCTGTCATTTTCTACTTCCATCTAATGGAAGGTTGATTAAGTAAATTAGTTGCAAACTCTAGGGGGTGTTTTAGTAAAACACAAACTATAGGGTAGGTTTTAGTAAATCCATGAAACTACAAGGGATGTTTAGTAAATGACACATATTAATCTGCCAAAAAAAAGTACATCAGGGCACATACAATGAGAGACTGTACATTAGGAATATACAAAAATAAACATAAGAAGAATCATCTATCAAAAGATCAACTTCCAAAAAAGAACTAAGTTGGATCCCTGAAAATTCCTCTGTACACCTAACCGAGAACATAACAATCCCTTTAAGATTTCTCTTTGTTTCCTCCATCAGTGTATTTGTTATCAAAAATATGATGAGTTCTTTCCCTCCAGATTGATCAAATGATAGCTGCTGGTAAAATATTCCATAATATTTTACCCCTGCTGTTCAGACCCTTAATCCTTCATCCTTGCAGCAGCTGTACTATTGTTTCAGGAAAACAGAAATGAAGGGGTGGTAGATAGATATGAACTTAGACCTAACACAATGTATGATTAATTTTTTTCACATAGGTCATGTATATATCTAGATATCCAATGTGGCAATGCATTCAACTATAAGCACACGTATTTATATCCTCTATTTCTGCACATACAATTTAGTCTTGTCTGCCCCATATAGACATACTTGGGTTCACAACTCTCCATTACAGATGTGCATACACCCATTTGGCAATGCATGCAATAGGAGATATCCTGACTCACATCTTTGACCTGTAAATTATGCAAACATGCATATACAACCATATATAGCATGATCATGCATGTGAAAAGAATAGTTAAATGTGGGCATATGAAATGTGCACAATGTCAAGCACTCAGAAAATGGATGTTAAAAAAAAAAAAAAAGATGCCACCATGCAAATTAGCATTTAGATCTTTCAATCAAAGACAAAAATGATAAACCAGAATCGTAGTCTATATACAATGAAACCATTTTGGGTTTTCTTCCATGTCCTGATCTTAAAAAGTTCAAACCTAAAGATAGCACAATTCTACATCCAGTGTATCTGTTTTCAAACTAACATTTTTAATATTTTTAGAAAATACACATGGAGCAAGCTTACTAGCTAACTAAAAATTATGCTCATCATACATGAAATATAGTAAATAGTGGTTATTGATTATCATGGAACTCGCTCCTGTTGCCTAGAGATTGGAAAATAACTACTAGATCTCATTTCAGCTGAACTAACTATTTACCATCTCTGCTATTGGTGGAAGGGCAAGCAGCTTTTGAGAACCAACGAACCAGAATGACAGGGTCAGTTTGTAGTAGGTCTGGAGCATTCCTCAACTGTAAAACTCAAACACCATGAAAATCAAATTATATAGTGTAACCATGAACTGTGTTATTCTCATTCACAGAAGACTGGTGCAAAAGTACCAACAATATTTGGAATAAAAAATTAGTTATGAAGCACATAGTGTAACTGTGTAACCATGAACTGTATTATTCTCATTCATGGAAGACTGTGCAAGAATACCAACAATATTTGTAATAACAAAAATAAGTAGTTATGAAGCACATTAGCAAATTTTCTGAAGGCAAAAAAAGGGATCAAAGGCCAGATATTAATGGCTTGAAGAAGAGGTTTTTTTGAACAGTTAAAGTATCATTATATTAAATCAAGAAAGAAAAAAGTATAGGGTATACATGATCCTGTACAAAGAGATTCAGTACAGTGTAAACAGCATCAAGGACCCCCATAAAAAAAAAGTCTATTTTCAAAAAAAGATGCCATACAATCCTCCCCACTAAAACTCTTGAGGGATAACCTGCTTTTAATCATTTCTACCACAAAATTTCTCACAGCTTCCTCTGGGTTTTCCTTCTGCTATTTTTTAGGATGACTCTGTTGCTTCTTTCTGTCCATATTGCCCAATATTCCCTCTCTTGGACATTCCTTTAACCTGCCACTCTGCTAGCAGATCCTTAACAGTTGCTGGGCAGCACCATAGAACATGGATGATTTTGCAAAAGTGAATCCATATTCTATAAGAGAAGTTGCACAAAAAATAGATGATTAGAGGATTTGATCTCCCTATCACATAGAGGGCACCTTATATCCAGCATGTTAACTCCTTTTCTAGTAAGCATCTCCTTTATTAGACATCTCTCTCTTGCCACCAACCACCAAATGCAAAATAATAATGATGATGATGTCCCCAAATGGCCTTGAATGGAAAGACTGATTCTTTTTTTTATAGGAAACGGTAACTTTCATTAGAGAATTAAAAAGATTACAGGATTACCACCCACAAAATGGATGGAAAAAGAAAATCAAAAACTTACAAACAAGCCCAAAACAAAGCCTCCCTTGTAACTCCTTGCTTAGCTAAAGTGTCAGCCATTCCATTTGCTGACCCTCTTACCCATTTAAAATGCACCCCAATCTCCCTTGCTAAGCTAATAATATCTCTTAGACCACACTCCCAGTTTTCCAACTTGCATCCACCCTATTACCAGCTTGGAGTCTCCTTCCACTTCTAATTGCTGCATTCCCCATTGTTTCGCCAGTTTCAAACCTTGAAGTAAGGCCATTACTTCTGCCCTTAATGAATCTCCCGCCCCAATTGGGCCCGAGTAAAGGGCCAAGACTTTTCCTTCCTCATTTTTGTGCACACCCCTAACTCCCGACTGACCTGGATTACCCAAGGAGCTTCCATCAAAGTTTAGCTTCACCCTGAACTGAGGCATGGTACCCAAAATTCTTGTACCACAGGGGAGGAAGGCAAGGATATAGCTATAGCACTCCAATTTCTAATTAACTCAGCTGAGGAAAAGTCCTTGAAGAGATGATGTACTTTCAGCCAGTGCATAACATTGATGGTGACAACCTCCATAAGTGCTTCCTTGGATTTTTCTTGCCTTAGGAAGATCCTATTGTTTCTCTCTTCCCAAATTGACCATAGGATGGCTGCTCTTGTTATTCTCCACATTACCCTGCACCTTTTCCTTGGTTGTTGGAAGAAGCTAGAGTCAAAAAGGTTCAGCACACCCAAGGGGGGGTTCCATCTGTAACCAAACAAAGAAGAGAACCAATCCCACAAATAATAAGCAAAATGACAAGAAACAAAAGATGAGTCATTGCCTCACCATTTCTTAAGCAAATATAACAGACATGTAGGGAAAGGCTCCAGTCTGACCTTTTTTCTTTGAAGTACATCCATAGTATTGATCTTTTGAAGAGCCACTTCCTAGCAAAAAGCCCTAACCTTTGGCGGCACAGGAGAATACCATATTTCTTTAGCAGGAAAAGAGACAAACACAAAAGAAGACTGAACTAAGGTGTTGAAAAAAGATGAACAAGAGAAAGTACATAAAGAGGTCTCTTTCCAAATTCTATTATCTGGACAGGAAAGATCTAGGAAAACTGAATTCAACGCAGTGAATAACTCATCTGCAGAAGCCAATTCTAAATCCCTCAACCCTCTTCTCAAACTCAAATCCCGAGTCCCCTCAAACACATGAAATGAGGAGATGGTTTTGAATTTATTTAGGGAAAGAGAATACATTAATGGGAATCTATCCTTAAGGGTGGTGTTCCCAAGCCAAAGGTCCTCCCAAAACAGAATTTTATTACCTGAGCACACATCAAATCTGATGAAAGGCTGAAAGGAAGGCAAGACTCCAGCAATTGCTTTCCAAGGGGAGAAATGAGAAGCCCAAGGGTCGACGCCAGCAACCCATCCATTAGCTGCCATCCCATGAATACTTTCCACCACCAAGTGCCACAAACTGTCCTGCTCCAAAGGAAATCTCCACAACCACTTTCCTAACAAAACTACATTTCTTAATCTGATATTGCCAATGCCTAGACCCCCCGCTTCCTTTTTCCTAGAAACTACTACATTTCTTAACGGAAAGGCTGATTCTGCTCACCATACAAACCATGGAAAAAAGACTTGACTGTGTACTGACCTGACTTTGTCCATTCTACTTTTTTATATCTGGGGACTGTACATTGATTTGCTGATTGTGCAGTAATGCTAACAGATCAGAAACTTGCTGCAACTCCCAGTCGTTGAAGTTTCTTCTAAAAGAGGATATAGGTATCCCTTCCATAGAAAATGTCTCTGCTACTAATGTTTCCTTGTTGCTAGCTATCCTGTACAAGTCTGAAAATCTGTCTTTTAAGACCCTATCTTCCCACCAGGGGTCTTTCCAGAATTTTATTTTCCTCCCATCCCCTAACTGATATTTAATTCCTTTCACAAACTAGGGTAACACCGTAACACCATACAAATGCCCTTCCAAAGACCACATCCATATGACTGTTGAGTGTTGAGACCCACCTGGATCTCATCCAAAACCATCTGCCCAAAAGACTGTATTAAAACTCTTCACTCTACTTATTCCCAGTCCGCCAGAAGATATTAATCTCCTTCCAAAGGGTAAATCCAAGTGAATTGTAAAAGAAAAAGAACAAAAAAACTGCATATTTCTATGCCCACTGAAAGTATATGGATATACTAATCTAAAAGTTCAAATGCACACTAGAAGTGCATGATGGATATAACTAAATGAATCCCAACTTCAGTCAAGTTACCTTTTTAGACTCTGAATTCTGAATTCTGAAATCATCAGATAATGAAATAAAGAAAAGGAATAAAAAGAAATTTTAGACTGAAGTTGCTGCACTAAGCAGGTTAGATTCATTGTAAATTATGATAATTGTACTTGCACTTAGACCATGGTAGGTTGGACTGCATCAATGATTGACAAAAGGAACATCTCACTCCACCATATTAGGATTTAGGAGATCTGCCAATGGTCTAGCTAACTCCCTCTAAGAGGTGGGTTTGTGAGTTGAGGCTCTCCCTCGCAAACAAGAGTATCTAATACATGCCGAATTCCAATTCTCCATGGATTCTTGAGAAAAACTTCTACGCAATTTTTCCTTTTCCTCTCCTAGCTTATCTGACATAAATAAATGATTAATATACAAGATGAGTTTCATTTTTCCTATAAAATGTTGTTTAGTAACAAAGGCAACACTACAGACCCATTTTTTGTAGGCATATAATGTTAGGATTCAAAAAATACAAACTATTTTAATAGCATATAGTTTTCTATAGACATTTCCATGAGTCCATGTTTTCTCATCAGACTGTTGGACACATGATAGGTTTCATCTCCCATATCTGTTTACTTGCAAGTTGCAACACCAGTGTCTTGCATTAATAGGTGTGTGGGAGACCGATAATCCAAAAACAAGGTTATATGTATTCATACACAAAAAATACGTTTATGGTGCATATATTTTTACAATTTTTTCCTGATCAATAACAATAATGTAATGCATAGATATACAAAATTGAAGGTAATAACATACAAGTATAAGGTCAAGAAAGAGAAAAGAAAGAAAACCTCAACAAGTAGTAAAAAACAATCTGTCAAGACATGCAATATGTAATGGATATGATCCTTACTGTACATCTTTTTTTTTTGTGGGGGGGGGGTTCAATAACTAATTAAAAGAATTTTGTTAACTCAGAAAAGAAGAGTTAAAAGGAGTTAAAAGTAAAATCATTAGCAGCCTCATAAGATATAATAAGGTAACACATCAACCACAAAATGGAGGCAAACATAACACTATGGATCATTCCATACAACAACAATGCTAAGTTGGAAGAGTGAAGCCCCAATACAGATAAAAATAAACTACTATGCTCCAAACTTTCAATACCAGATAAACGATCCTTGGACTGTCAATACTATCCATTCAATTGATTGACCAAACTTTGCATATCCAGCATAGCTTACAAGGCAATGTGATGAAATAATCAAAAGATTTTTTATCATCAGAGATTGAGCTACAACTTGATGATGAAAGAAAATAATAAGTTCAAGGATCAGGAAAAATTAAACCCATGCATCAGGTACGTAGATGTGCTTAGGTAGCTTTGAGCTATACCTATCTAACAACGCCCCTAATCTAAAATTGCATATGAAGAATGAAAATCATGTTTACGATACTTGAAATGAAACCAGAGTATAACTGAACAGGCATTCCTCTTGTCGCACTCCGTGGAGACTCGCACTACAATAACCAAATTCTTGGTAGAGAACGTTGCAAACAGAGATCCTTACAAACCAGTTCCCGGGCTCTTTTCTATTTCAACAAAATCCATTTAATTGTCGAAAGAAAACGAAACCGTCGTCAAAAAATAAATGAAACGACTACACATTCTAGATTAGATACGGCTTGGGATAGTACTATATTAGTGCTCAGAACTTTAAACAGTTTCTAGGTAAGACCATCCTTGCTGAATTACGCGATGCAAACTCAAGAGATCATATTCACAACAAATTCTATGAACCCAGCAAGGAACTACACAAACTAGGGAGAAATGAGTACGAATTCAGAGGATTAATACCTTTTTGGAGTGTCTGAGCAGATGAGACGCATACGTCATGATTCTCACTCACAATCCAGAACAACCCAGGAATCAACTACAGAAACCTTCACCAGATGCTATTAGTTCAAACTCGAAAGTCGAAAGCCTTTGAACCTTGGGTAGATGAAAGAAATTCTTACCTAACTGGAGTACAGAGACTACTGAGGAAACAGGCTTCACTCTTGAGCTGGCTGATTCTTCGGCTGTTAATTATTTCCTTTTTTTTTATTTCCTTGACCGGATCTGTTTTCAACTTTTCATGAACCCTATTTTCCTTTCCTATTTACGGTGAGTAGACTCGGTAACTCGGAGAGGGTCGCGAGTTTTTCTATCTTGTTCTAATTCTAACAATCAAAATTTGATATCATTAGGTGCAAACGATGTTGGGAGGCAGCAACTACCGTGATGTAGTTTTTCACAATATTTTACCAAGGCCAAGTGTGGAGAGTGATAGAGAAGTGATTATTAGAATAAGCACTTATTTGGTACAGTTTTTTATTTTGAAAAATAAATATGCTTGGTGGTTTTTTTTTCTAGTAACAACTTAATTCATCATATTGGTATTTAGAGAGGAAAAAAAAAGTAATAAAGTTTGATGATGGGTAAAATGACCCTCCAATCATGAACTGCCACATTGTAGCCAAAACCATCTTATAACACATAGATATCACATATGGCATGATTTTGCTTGAATGTTCCTTGGTAGATCGGTTCACATAATCCAAACAAACTCCGCCCTCACTTAAGATCTCCCCGACGGATCAACCTACGGGTCTAGGGAGCGAGTTCACATCTGCACCTTACAATGTTCTATAGCGCATCCCCGCCATGTATTGAAAACATCTCCTTATGATAATACGGGCATATCACAAACAAGTCTCAAAGCCTATATAAGATGACCCCTACCTGTTAATTTTCATCCACTTTGTTAGCTCGGTGCTAACTTGATTGTCGGAATCCTCCATATCTAGCCCTACTCGGGTCATCACCCTGGGCTCTCTGACATATTTCGTCTTAGAAATTTAACTTGCCAATCTCCAAGTTGTCATTGCTAGAAGGGATTTAGCGCGGATTGACGCTCAACGGGGTTGGGCACCATGTTCACTATTATGTTGATGGTGAGAAAACGGAGGAAAAAAAAAATTAAAAAGAAAGTTCACCAACCTAGACGCACGAGCTTGGTTCGAGCTTAAAATCCCAAATGCTTAGGAAGGGAAATAAGTTGGTATTCATAGGAAAAAAAAAATATTAACAAAACTGGATGAATGTAACGGTTGTTTGGTTGAGGATGAAAGAATTAAAAAAAAAAACAAGTATAAAAGAATACTCACCAACCTGGATGCACAACTATGGTCGAGATTGGAGTAGTGGTGACATTGCTATAGAGTCTATGAGAAGAAAAATAGGAAAAAAAAAAACTTCACTGAACAAAGAAAGCCTTATGTTCTTCAATCAAAGGGCAATATTGGCATTTTGAAATGTAACCAATGAGTGTTTTGGAAGTACATTTTAAATAAGCGCTTATTGTATAAGCATTTAAAATAAGCCAGAAATTTTAACTTCTTGAATAAGCTTGAGAATAAGCACTTATTTCAGGGCTTATTTCCCAAATGCCAACAAGTGCTTTTGGATATGGCCCCGACCCAAAAATGTTGATTTGTTACGTAAAAACTGCATGAGATTAATGCTATGTTTGGGTAGACTTTTATTTTTGTACTTTTAATAGTATGAAAATACAAACAACATTTACTTTTCAAAGCAAAACTGTTTGGTTAAAAAATTTTGAAAAACATACTTTTCAAAACAAAAGTAACAATTTTTTTTTAGAAAAAACACCCTATCAGTCATGTGATTCATATGATCTTATATGTGACAAATGCCATATTACCCATGATTAGGCACTTGTATACACTGAAAATACACACATCATGCCACGTGTGCACATCATACACACGTAGCAACGACTTAGAACTGGCAGTTGGTAAAACAAAGTGGTTTGTATAGGTATAATGCTATATATAATGTTACAGTAAACAAGCTATAAAAACATTCCATTAAGCTTCAAAAATAGTTTAGGAAATGAAGAAGTTGACAACAGTGATTCCTATGACAGTAAACATTAAATAAACATACCATTAAGCTTGAATATATTGCATGAAATGGAAAAAGACATTAAAAAAATGGGGAAGTCAGAGATGGGCGATGGCGGAGCAAGAACCCACGGCAGCAAAGAGGTTAGGGCTTCAAGACAATAAGTGAATGGGGAAGTCTTGATCAATGGGGTTTTACCACGTGGCCACCCTTCACACGAAATGAAAGTAAAACTTCCCCAAAAGCACAAAGTAATAAAAGTCGACTTCATGCTTTTGGAGAGTTTTATACTTTTAAAATGTATGACAGCCAAAAGAGGAAGTATGATATTCAAACACAATGTGGTGTTTTTCGTTTTTTGTACTTTCAAAAGTAGGAAAAATACGAAAGTAATTTTGAAAAATATATCCAAACAAGGCCTAAGCTTTAATACGGCTATCTTAAAAGCCATCTTAAGCGTTAACACAGGCAAATCCGTAAAAAATTATTTAAGCATCCAAATTTTAATGATAGAATGACAAAATAAAGCTTATGTAGTCCATCCTATATGATGGACAATGTTTAGATGAATGATGATTATATAACGAAAATGCTTGCCTTTGAAGACAATCACACTAGTCGATTTATTTCCCTCTATCATTTTATTTTACTATCTTCTCCTACAATTGTTTTTCAATAATCAGTTTCACTTATTATTTTTGCAGTTTATTTTGTTTCTTTTGCATCTTCCACTATATGCACTTGTTTATAGGGGTGTTAATGGTATTCGAAAATCCAATTTTAAATTTGAGATTTGACATAATTGAATCGAAATCGAATAATTTGAAATTTCGAGTATCTAATCGGTTAGATTCAAATATGGCTTGATTTGATTCGATAAATATATGAATTTGATCGATTATTTTATTCTTATATATAATGTATAAAATATTTAAATTTTTATATATAATAATTAAATTTAAATAATTTATATACGGATATACTTTATATAAATAAAATAATTTTATATATTTATTTATTACCTAAGCTAATTAATTGGTCAAATTTGAATTTGAATATTATTTTTCAATATCCTTTGGATATCAAATTTTCTAATTGGATTTGAATTTGGGTATTGCCTAGTTTGAATTGAATTCAATCCGTTTATAGCCCTACTTATTTATGACTTGGTCTGCCTTATTCTTTATTGGGCTTGGACAAAATTTTAGGCCTAATGGCTTAGGCTCAAGCTTTCTCAAATAAGCCCAATCTGATAATATTACATATGATACAAATATATATTAATAATGTGTAATATGTGTTAATTTATTAATTTTTTGTTGCCAAATTAATATATAAAGAGTCCAAACCATGCTTTGGGCTTTATATAAGGGTCGGGCCTGAGCTTAAGATCTGGGCCTAGTGGTTGGATTAGACTCAGGCTCGAGCTCATACCCAACATGTGAACAGGTCTGCCTCCATCATTGCACATGTTGATTCACTACAATAATTATTCAATCAATAGATTGATATTGATGCTCCAATATAGTTTCACTTCCTCCTTTATCAAGTCTAATTTACTTTTATTTTCCACCCATTTTGAGCATGTAGTTATTTTGTTTTTTCATGAAGCAAGGTTGGCCATATCACTTTAGGGAAGGCACTTTCTACCCTACACAGTGGACACATGCCCTGCTTTTCTTTTTTTATACTTGAATGATGGTTTTGGGGTTCTATAATCAATATGGGTATAGGTAGGGTACGGTATTAGACTAAACTCGACCATCCCTAACCCGTAGGAAGAGTTTGGATTCTTAAAATCCAACCTGCTACAGATTCTAGGGTAGGTACGAATTGGGAATCAGGTAAGGTATAGAATTCACAAAACCATCCCCAAACCTCCCCCTTACCACCCTTAATTTGTAAAATAAACATAAAATATCACAAAATATTTAAACAAATAAACAAAAGGTAATTTAAAACCCGAACTACTGATTTTTTTCACAATTAAGACTTGGGGTGAGCAAGAAAAACTGAAAAATCGAACCAACCGAAAAACCAATCAAAACCAAGCTAAAAATTCGGCTAACCAAACCGACCAGTATACATATATTTATATATATTTTATGTATATTATATTTTCTATACATTCTAAATTAATAAATATGCATTATATATTTATAATATATAACATATTATTTAATATTTAAAAGATAATATTATATATAGTGTTGTATTATAGGTTTATATATTTTTATAATATATTACAAATAAAAAACCGACGAACCGAACTGGTCTACCAATTAACCGATCGACTTTAATTCAGTTTCGGTTACCGGTTTTCCAAAAACTAGTAACCCCAGCTCACCGAATCGTAAGCACCCATAATTAAGACAATAAAAGGGATTCGAAAGGACATCTTGTTTTTTGACTACAAATCTCTTGCACTTTCCAAGGGTGTCAATGGTATTTGAAAATTCGATTTCGAATTTGAAATTCGACATAATCGAATCAAATTCGGATAATTCAAATATCTAATCGGCCAAATTCGATATCCTATTAATGTCGAATAGCTAATCGGTTTTGAATTGAAATGACCTAATTCGATTCGTTAAATATCCGAATTGGATCGGTGATTTAATTCTTATATATAACATATAAAATACTTAAATGTTTTATATAATTTATATATAACAAATTAATTCATATAAACAATTCATATACTTTTATACTTTATATAAATAAAACATTTATTTTATACATTTATTAATTACCTAAAATATTTAATTGGTGAAATTCGAATTGAATATTTAATCAAACTCAAATTTGAATATTAATTTTCAATATCTATCAAATGTCGAACCAAATTTGGATATATAATTTTCTAATCGGATTCAAATTCGGATATTGCCTGATTCAATTTGAATTCGATCCATTTCACACCCCTTACCATAATGATGTGTTTTAGATGTTCAATTATAAGATGAAATAATTGTTAACCAATTCCACACTAGGCACAGTCTGTAAAAGTTTTTTTGTAAGTGTTTTCGTGTTTCATAAAAGTACTTTTGTAAAAGTGCTTTTATTGAAGTGATTTTGTGAAAGTCATTCTATAAAAAACTTATGTAAAAGTGTTTTAATAAAAGTACTTTTGTAAAAATGCTTTTGTAAAAGTATTTTCATAAAAGTGCTTTCGTAAAAATACTTTTCATAAAAGTACTAAAAGTGTTTTTATAAAAATGTTTTCGTAAAAATACTTTCATAAAAGTGATTTTATGATGTCTTCAATTTTGATTGATTTCAAATTAGACAAGGGTTTGGCCTCATGATCGGATTATTGGAAATTTGGTTTAGGTATAATTCCAACCAATAAGAATATAAACCCAAATTTATTTTAGATTGGTCCAATCCAATAATTATAATGGACCGTCCAAATCCGATTTAATAAGATTTGGATAGGATTGGGTCAAAACCAAAACTAGCCGATTGACACCCCTATTTCCATGGTTTTATTATTTATTGATGAACCCGTAAAAGTTCCACATTTATATGGAAAAGATATGATATCCTAAAAATTCTAAACAATCAACTAAAATCATAAATGTGATTGCAAATTGAGTGTTATTTATCAAAATTCATGGGTGGGTTTTGATTGATCAAAATTCTTTCTATACCATATCTTTTTCCACATCATAAATTTCTCCACCCGTAAATTGTCAAATATGCAAATTAGTTTTAGTTTTTCTTTTATTTTTATTACTTTCACCGGCAACCCTGCTAGCAGGTCAAGGGCAAGAGCTGAAATCTAGAACTCTGGGGAGTCTTTATCGGAAACAAAGTTTAAGGAAAATGTCACCAGTCGTTGTAATTTACTAAAACAAAATATAGGAGACACGGACTCCTTTTACTATTTTCACTATATATTCATGGAATAAATTTCCACCAAAGACAACCCAAATTTATGGACATTTTATTGGAAAGATATTGGGGATGTTTGGTATTATATTTTTTAAGAAAAAACAAAAAAAGTTTCACATGGGTACCAATTCAGCGTTTTTTCATACTTTGCCTTGGAATTTGAGAAATATCCTGCTAAGCGTTTCACATGAGTCTCTGTGAAATATCCTGCTAAGCGGTAACAGTTGGACGACATGGCGTCAATGTGGCAGCAACATTATGTTGTTTTTCTAAGAAATATTCATTTTACACCATGGTTTTGAAAATTGGACTGGACCCGTGGACCGGATGGTGGGACTGATTGACTCAGAAACTGATTAGGGAACCGGTTGTATTTCATCCTAAAACTATTTTTTGGGCCAAAGACCATTGATTTGGTCAACAGTTTATTAATATGGGTGGTTAAACCGTTGGTTCGTAGATACAATCAACAGTTTTGGCCGTTTTATTTGAGTCCGGCTTCAGTCAGGGCACCGTTCGTGCAGCATGAGAACGCGCCACGAGTCCTTGAAACGTGCGCGTGCTTAAAACGTGCAAAGTGAAATCCTTCCGCTCCTCTCTCTCAGTTCCTCTTATTCACTCTCTCGCCACACTGAACCGAATCCACCGTCTTCACTCTCACTCTCCCTCTCCAACCGGCGGCGACCAACAGCCACCGGCAACTATTGACACCGGCGACAAGAGAAAAACTCTAGATAACCAAAATACCCAGCTTATGTTGCATTACAAGTGATACGGAGTCGTTCCCCTCTAGCCTCCCATCCTCTCTTTCTTTCTCTCTCTTTTGTCTTCCACTCCCTTATCCTCTTCTTCCGTTCTCTGTTTCGTCACTGCCGAGATCTGGAACACTCCCCAGTTCAAGATGAATCACAACAGCAGCAAGCAGTGAACCCAGCCACTGTTACATCTTTCAGCCTCTTCACCACCACTGTCGTCCCTTCTTCCAGTATTGCCTTGTACGAAGTACCGAAGCTACCTTTCCCCAAAACCTCGGCTGAAGCTCTCAACAGATCCTCCAAGTCGAAATTGTAAGTCCCACCCTCGAAAAACACCAACTTGTTCCTCTCGGCTTCCGCTGGCCCACCGGCGATGTCGTCCTTCGATGACAAAGTGCCCGCTTCTGTAACCACCAATCGAGGTGCCGCCTTTGGAGGCTTTGCAGTGTTTTCTTTCCGTTGCCGCTTCCACAAATAGAGTAAAAGAAGCAGAAGCAAAAGTAGGAGAATTATGCCCGCCCCAACAGCAATCGCGATAATTGGCCCTGTAGAGAGCTTCTTAGACCGCTTTGCTACTACTGGGACGTTTGATGTCGGCGACGGAACCGGGGAGACGAAGAATGGGTTGTAGGGGCTCAACGGTCTGTCACATAGGTTTGGATTGCCGGAGAACGAATCCGGCTGGAATTTTGCTAGGGTATCGGGGATGGAACCATTGATATTGTTATTAGACACATTGAAGTTGACTAAACCGGAGAGATTGATGCTGGGGAGACTACCGGAGAAGTTGTTGTTCTCGAGGAACAGTCCGGTCAAACGCGTAATATTGTTGATAGAAAACAGTATCTTCTCGATGAAGTTATTGAACGAGAGGTCCAAACGTGTCAGCCGAGTCAGCTAAGTCAAACCTGATGGAACTCACCGGAGAAAAGATTGTGCTGGAGGTACAGATTGTGCAAAAGCTTCAGCTGAGAGAAATCAGCAGGGATCTCACCTGAGAGACGGTTGGACCGGAGACTATGAACACGTAGTTGGGAGAGACGGCCGAGGGTGTTGGGTGGGATCGGGCCCACAAGACCGACACCGGGGAGACGGAGGACGACGACATGCGACTGGTTGGTGTCGCATTCGACTCCAACCCAAGAGCAGGCAGAGGCGGATGAGTTCCATTGAGGACGATTCGCGTGAGGGGTTAGGGAGATGAAATCTAAGAGCGCTTGCTTGTCCTGTGTCAGCTCGGGACGGACTCGACGACCCAAGAGCAGTAACGAGATGAAAAAGACAAGGAAACAAGAATCGGATAACGATGTCATGGGAGGCGTCTTCGGCGAGTGGCTTGCAGGGCGGCTCGTGATGGCAGTTCAGCGTTCGATGCAGAGTTGTCACGGGTACAGCGGAAGAAACCCTGCGGCGTCCAAGCCAAGGTAGCCCAAGACAAGCTTTAATATGCTTAGAGGCTAAGAGTTGCTTGATGGGATGGCTCCACCAAAGTCAGTAGCACTGGATCATAACCTCAAGTCCAATGGCCGAGGCACTCTGCTGGATCATACCAGTCCATGGGAGGCGCCACTTACGTGCTAAAGGGGGACGACTATAATGCAAGGCAACTGTGCGCCGAAAAGGTGACTTGGCACCGATGTGAAGGGTCT
Source organism: Nelumbo nucifera (assembly GCF_055504915.1). Lineage (NCBI taxonomy): Eukaryota > Viridiplantae > Streptophyta > Magnoliopsida > Proteales > Nelumbonaceae > Nelumbo > Nelumbo nucifera. The sequence goes on from NC_142654.1 coordinate 3,838,832, forward strand.
CCTGTATGCCGATAATGACAAGCACTTGTGTGCCATGATGATAGGCAATCGCTTGGGTCGGAATACACCCATACATTAGGGGCAATGAGATAACTCGATCATCTTGGGCAAGGGGTTGGCGAGGAGAAGGGTCATGCTTGAGCCAAGCCCGCATGCCAACCCTCCCTTTAGTGTTGATAGCGCAGTGCCGGTCCAACACTGTCCCCATGAGCATGTGTGTGCCCATGAGGAACCCTGGTAGCCATGCTAGCCATTAACCAGGGCTGCCCCGCAATGGATGAAGGTTTAGGAGTGCCAAGGTTAGGCTGAAGGAATGGTAGAATCCATCTAATGGACGCCGAAGAAGTTGCGGAATGGGTGTGCAAATTTCAAAAATTTTTCTACATTCCTCCAACTGAGAATCATATTCCCTAAATTTAGAATACCATATTCAATGATCTTATCTGAACCAAATCGAACCAGATCTGAACCAAAAGGAAAAATAGAGGATTATACCTGATCCGGAGAAGCAGTATCTCCCAAAGTTGATGTTCACACCCAAAGAAAAAACCAAGATCCGCTCCTGCTGAAGATGACACAGCTGTGGATGGAACGGAACCAGCAGGGTGCGTCCTACACACCAGATCCTTCGCAAGAATCCTATGGAAACTCTGAACACCGAATCTTCTTCAATCTTTCTCACAAGACTGATTTCTTAACTTCCTAATTCTGCAAAGATCGAATCTTGCAAAAGTATATGGCGGCGGCAGGAGGAGAACTCCAAGGGCGAAGATAGCTGAATTGCTTTTCTTCTGGTTGGAGTATGAATGAGATCTAATATCAATTCGCAGGGAGTTTTCTTTCCACCAAAACCCTTGTTCGAATTCTGATGTGTTTTCTCTTCTTTTTTTTTGTTTTTCTCCTCTTTTCTTCTTGATTAAGAAACCTCCTAATTAGGAGTTATCCCAATCCAAATCTGTATTTGGATAGGGGATTATCTTAATTGTATCTGCATATTAAGTTAGTTTACTCCTGATCTTATCAGGAGGTTACCAGATTCAAATTAGGATAAGGTCAAAGGCCCAATCCTTTTACTAACATTAATCTCAGATTCGCCCCATAGATGGTTGATCATATAAGCCCAGCTCGAAATGGGCTTTTGGCCCATTAGATGTTCAGTGTTCAACTAGCTTCCAATCTGCTGCCTAATTGGGCTTCTTTGTATGGCGTGGGACTCAAGCATTGATCTACATGCCAGCCACATGGGTTCGGCCCAACCTTTAATACAAGGCCCAGCCGAATTCACTGAAAGACTCAATAAACCCCTGAGCCCATCATATGGACCCTATGGGCCCAACACTTACATTAAGTGGTCTATAGGCCAAGCCATCTTATAAAAACCCAGAGACTGTGGGCAGGTGCAAGATTAGCCCATCAGGTACTACCCTAAATGGTCTTACACTTAACCTCTCAGCCCTTAATGATCAAGCACTGCCCGATAAGAGAGGGGCTCTCCCTCGGCTGCAAGGAACAGTGCCGCACTCTCCACTCACATGGATCCCGGGAATTAAAACCATTTGTAAACAATTTGAAACCGTACATATATATATAAATATATTAATTTTGCAAAACAAAATTCCAACGATTGAAATCAACTGCCGGCAGTTTGGTTTCCATCAGGGATAGTGCATTCCCGATCATTACCCTTTGTCCGACAAAGGGGCTGATCCTGTCACTATGATCACCCACTCAGATGAATTCTCAGACTATCCCAACATACCCAGGTTTTGATCCCCATCTAAGGATCTCACCGATTGGCATATCAAAGACAGTCCGGTCCGACACGTAGTGAAATGTCATAATCGAGTCTAGGGGTCAGGTGTAACTTTCCAATTTTGCCCATCTGTCTATAAGGTCCAGGGCAACACTGGAAATCTGGTCCGATTCAAGGATTCAAGTAATCCCATACTGCATGTGCCTCGGGTCTTACCCTGGTGGCTGAGACAGGCCATCCCAACACTTGGCAGTACACCAGTATCAGCCTTGGCAGGATAAATCTCCCTAGACTTATCCAACGGCTGTGAATATTTAAAACTAACACGAGTCTCTATAAGTGTCCAGTTTTAGGGTCTTACACAGAATTAAATCAAACATGCACTTTATTTATTTCCACTAAATAACAAAAGTACATCAAATTGGATTGAAGCTAAGGGCATACAAGACTGTCTAACATAGGCACCCAAGGAGGTTGACCACCCCTACTCAAAAAGTACGTTAAACTTTTGGTGGTCTGCCTGAAGATAATATCAATTTTCCCAAAAATCTTATAAGCGAAAATGACGGTGATGTCCCCAACGTAAGTCTATCAAGCGTAGACAAGACTAAGCCTGTATCAGATCGTAACAGAGTGGCATCCCGACGATGAGCCATGTGAAGGAGAGAGAACTTTACTGGAAGCCAGGAACGGAGAAAGAGAAAAGTGGCGAGAGATAGAGAAACAAAGAGAGAGAGAGAGAGAGAGAGAGAGAGAGAGAGAGAGAGAGACTAGTAATGAGGAGATCCACTTTGTATGTTTTAAGCACTTGCACGTTTCAAGGACGCATGGCGCATTCTCATGCTGTGAGAGCGGTGCCCTGATTGACGCTACCTCGACTAAAGCCGGGCTCGTTTTATTTTAATCATTCTTTTATTATTTTTTTAAATCAAAGCAAACCATCCATTTGCGGATCATTTTACCGAGTAACTAGTAGCCAAAACAATTATGTACCTTTCTTTACACCCTCTTTCTCCGTCTCGAAACCAAAATCCCCTACACCCATCTGTCCCTCGTTACGAGGCAAGAATTCAATTTCATGCCCGTCCCCATAAGTAGAGGTGTGAGCCGTGCCGCTAGATCTGGCAATCGGGTTGGGGGTCGGGTCCGGGTTGGTTCAATATACTTTGGGTTGATTTCGAGTCGGTTGGATTTCGAGTTGGGTTATCAAATGCTATACTCTAACGCTCTAACCCCAAATGTTCGAGTTAGGGTTGACTCATGGGTCAATTCGGGTCATCCCAAAAAACAGTTGAAATTAAAAAAAAAAACTATATGAAAAATGCCAAAATTAAATGAATTAACCTTAAAATTTCAAATATAAAATAAAAAAAAAACTTGATTTAACAATTTAAAGAGAACAATAAAGAGTAAAGACTAAATAGAAAAAATTAAAAAGTGAAAACTTCAAACAAAGCATAAATAGTTCCAACTAGACTTGACAATCGGGTCAGTGGGTTGACCCAACCCAACCCAAGGGTTGGATCATTCTCACATTTAGGTAGCTAAATATGAGACCCTAACCCTTTTTTTTGGGGTTGGGTTGGGTCGGGTTTACGAGTTGGGTCAACTTTTTGCCAGGTCTACGTGCCACCCTCCTATGCGATAACTTGGGGGTCAGCCCGACACGGCCCACGACCCAAACATGTGCGGGCCCATGCTGTGTCATAGGCCAAGCCTTGGGCCAAGTTGGGCCGTAGACCAGGCCAAAGCTATTTATTTAACAAAAATTGAAAAAAACATAAAATTTTAATTTTATATGAATTTTGATGTATGCAATTGCTTATATATACAATAATTAAATAAGTTAGTGTAATAAAATTGAAAACAATTATTTATTTTATTAATATATTGTTATATAATTATAATATATATATATGGGCCGTGCCGCGGGCAACATGACCCACTTGGTCATGCCATGTCGGCTTGGCCCACGGACCTAAAACCCTAGGCCCAACACGACCCACACGATTTGTGCCGGGCCTAACACGACCTATGGACCGTCGTGCCAAGCCACGGGCAGCATGACCTGGTTTATGCTTCTACCCATAAGGAGGGGTAATTTGTGATCATAGTCAACCATTTAAAAAGCACATTAAACTCGGTGAGTATTTAAAAATGGGATTAAAGTTTTGGAAAATTAGGAGAGACTCAAGGACATTTTAAAAATAATATTAAACCTAGAGATATTTTATTAATTTATCATTGAATTGAATGTGAGTTTAGAAATGATGCATAGATCTCGTCCTTTACTAAGATTGGGAAGTACCCACCCCAAGGTGGATGGGCTGATTTTATAGGGAAATACCCATAGACAATGACAATGGATCATGAACAAAATACATGAAAAAGGTTTTAATATTATAATAATGATTTTTTTGAAGCATAATAACAACAACAACAACAACAACATAATAATAATAATAATTGTTTTGATGATATTTTAGGTTGTATTTATACTCCATCTTGTTTTTGATAGTTTGATAATGAAAAAGCGCATGCATTTGCATGCTATATAAATAATAATAAAATATAAGTTATGCATGTAGATTTTGTAGATTTTTACAGCCTTTTAGGAAAATTCCAGATTAGTATCCTATACTTTAGGCCTAGTGTCACTTTGGTCCCAGAACTTTAAAATGTGACAATTTAGTATTCAAACTTTCAAAATGTACCAATTTGAGTACATATCGTTAATTGTTAACCAGTCTAAGTGGCATTTGAAAAGACACGAATGCCCTTTGAATGGCATCTAATATTTTAATCAAACCATTCAAATGCTACTGACAAAAAATGAACAATCCCAAATTCTTACCTTTTATATTGAAGAAAGTTGAGGTCAATAGAATGTCCACTAAGATATAACCCCCAACTTTTTTGAATAAAAGATAAAAGGTTATGGGATTGATTATATTTTGTTAATGTTTAGATGATTAATAAAAAAATTAGATAAAACTCTAAGGACATTTGTGTATTTTAAATACCACTTAATAATTGGTTAATTAATAAATGATTAACGGTAAATATTAAATTGGTACGTTTTGAAAATTTGGATATTGGATTATTATATTTAGAATTCGGGGCCGAAGTGTCACTAGGCCCAAATTACATGTTATTTATCGGGAATTTTTCTTACTTTTATTTTCAAGAGATATTCCCAATGGAAAGGCTGCGTGAAAGGTGGGAGTACGGTCTCGTGAGGACCAAAACCGATTTATTTTCTTCCGTTCTTCGTGTATAAGCATGGCCGTTTCGACCCTTCATAAAAAGAGGAAACTGGTTTGTTTACACTTTACAGAGGAAATTGGAATTGGGAGGGCAGGTTCACTCCTCACAAAATTGTGGTCACACTGTTCTGATGGCCATTTTCAACCGTGCATCGGGAACAATGGAACATCATTATACTTGTCTCGATGGAAGATTCCTAACGTAGAGCTGAACCTGTGAAAAGGGTGTGAGCACACAGGAGTGAAGTTTCCATAGTGACAAAAATACCCCTATTTGTCGACGTTACGTTGCGTGCTGTACCGGAATTCGAAGGGGAGGTGCCGATCGGACTCGAAAGGGGAGAAGCCCACCCCGCAAAACTTTTCGGTTGTAGTTCTTCCCACGTAGCAGAAGGAGAGATTTCATTCAGACTCAGTGGTCTGCAAGTTGAAGAGGGATAGATGGGAAATCCGAAGCAGAAGTGGACGTCAGAAGAGGAAGAAGCTCTGCGAGCGGGTGTCGACAAGCACGGCGTCGGAAAATGGAAAAATATACAGAGAGATCCTGAATTTGGTCACTGCCTAGCCGCCCGTTCCAACATCGATTTAAAGGTTTCTTCTTCTTCTCATATTGTTTTTCCTTATTCTAAATGCTTATCCTTTTGAAAACATCGTTTTTTGCATCTCATATTGTTCTTCCTTTTTCTTTCCCTTGATTGTTTCCTACACTCACTCTTGTAAACGAGCCTTGAAAAACCTGTCATCCCTCGTCTTGTTCGTGTTGATTAATTTCACTCACGCTTTGATGCAGGAAGCTGCACTCAGCTATTAGTTAATATATATTGATTGATTCTCGCTCTCTTTCAGTAGAAAGCCTTAATAGCTCAACCTAAAAGGATAATGGAGGGATCTTAAACAGCTTAAACTTAGTTATGTTTGGTTTGACAGAAAATAAGAGAGAAAGAGAAAGTTGAAGGAAAGTTCCCGGTAAATTTTGTGAAATTCCCCAATTATAAAAAAAAAAGTGAAATTCCTTAAGAACATCACCTCAGCATTTCAAACCAAATACAGGCTTGATCAATCTTTGAACAAAAAAGTCACTATTTCCAACTAAAGACAAGTCAGGCAGAAAAATTGGAAGAATGAATTGAAATTTCCTGACTCCTAAACTATTAGAAGGTGAAACATATGCTCCACGATTAGCTTCCCTTCAAAGAACAAAAGACAGAATTCCCAATGGACTCAAATGCTTGTATAATAAACCACAATCTACTCGACAGATGCCTAAATGCTCAGGGACTTATAACCTCTCTGTTAATCATCATTACAAGGTCAGCACAATTAGTTTCTGCCTCTAACTTGCTCTCTACCATGAACAATCTGAACTCTGCTAGGAAAACGAAATAACTCCTAATAAAAAAAGATCAAGATCAAAGTATTTTATTATGATAGGAAAGTCATAAGTACAAAAAACCTTCCATCTTTAGGTGTAAGAGGAAGGGCCAATAAGATAGAAAATACAGCCAAATTGAAGGCTGACTAAAAAGCAAAGAGAAAAAAAGAAAAATCTTTGTTGACTACCCTGGTAAGTCAAATTCCAGTAAAATATCTTTTTCCACTTTCTGAGCAGTAATCACCTGACTGCTAAAGATCTATCCTTTTTGACACAATGCTAAAGTAGATAAGGGTTTTCTCACCTCTTGTTTAAGCAATAATCACCTGCAAATCCATCTCCACCTACAATCTCATCTGAGTATCTGTCCAATTAGACCAAAATAGACAAGAAGGATCTCTTCTGACTTCTGTGGAGTCTTAAAGAGCACCTCTTGTGGTTTAGGTCTTTAAATCTTTTACCTATCTTATAAGTCTTCGGCGAGGATGTTATTCATGCTTTCAAACAAAGACTGTTTTCTGTGGCTTTCATGAAGCTTTTGTATACTGGTCCAAGACCTGAAATCTCATTAAAATGGGCCAAAAATCATCTAATTCCATGGCAGATGCTCTTACAAAGTAAGGGGTAAATAGAAATTAGTTATATTCAAAACCATCATCTTATGGTCCGTTTGGTTGCTGAGAAAGGATGAGATGAGAAGGGAAAATTTATTTTCTCAATCCTGTTGCCTGTGTTTGGTTGCTGAGACCAGTTATCCTACCAAATCTGCTTCTCAGTGTTTGGTTGCTGAGAAAATTTTGCAGGATGCTCTAGCTAGTCTGTACTCTTAAGTCAACTCAGTGATTTTGACTCTTTCACTCTTGTTATTTATTTATATGTTAGTAGGTAAGCTAACCTTCAACCAATGGCTTTCCAGGCTCGAGCCCGATGTCAAAAAAGAACCCTTTATTAGCTTTGTAAAAGGAACCCCTTTATTGGTTTCCAACCTTAATAAAAAAACAACCCCATAGATCTACAGACAAATAAAATACAATCTTTATCCAACAAGATTCCTAAAAGCTTGTTTTGAATTTCTTTTCTTAGATTAAGACATTTAACAGTAGGCCACATTTAGGTTGTCCATATATACTCAAAATTAATTACTCTTAAGTCAACTCAGTGATTTTGACTCTTTCACTCTTGTTATTTATTTATATGTTAGTAGGTAAGCTAACCTTCAACCAATGGCTTTCCAGGCTCGAGCCCGATGTCAAAAAAGAACCCATTATTAGCTTTGTAAAAGGAACCCCTTTATTGGTTTCCAACCTTAATAAAAAAACAACCCCATAGATCTACAGACAAATAAAATACAATCTTTATCCAACAAGATTCCTAAAGCTTGTTTTGAATTTCTTTTCTTAGATTAAGACATTTAACAGTAGGCCACATCTAGGTTGTCCATATATACTCAAAATTAATTACTCTTAAGTCAACTCAGTGATTTTGACTCTTTCACTCTTGTTATTTATTTATATGTTAGTAGGTAAGCTAACCTTCAACCAATGGCTTTCCAGGCTCGAGCCCGATGTCAAAAAAGAACCCTTTATTAGCTTTGTAAAAGGAACCCCTTTATTGGTTTCCAACCTTAATAAAAAAACAACCCCATAGATCTACAGACAAATAAAATACAATCTTTATCCAACAAGATTCCTAAAAGCTTGTTTTGAATTTCTTTTCTTAGATTAAGACATTTAACAGTAGGCCACATCTAGGTTGTTCATATATACTCAAAGTTAATTACTCTCCACAACCAATAAATTTTGTTTTTTCCTACTATACCTAAAAGTCAAACCATGAAGGAGCCATTTTGTTTCCTATTACCGGTTCAAAGCATTTCATTGACCACAATTTTCATTATAACCCAATGAACATCCATAACTGGCCAAAAATTCCGGACCTAGACCCAAGCCCCTATAAATTTATTTATTTATGTCTGTAGAGGAGATGGGCCGAATGGCCCATAGGCCATTATTCTGGGCCCATACTCTGGGCTGTTATTGTAATTTATTTATTTTCTTCTGTAATGGGCCCTATTTTGGGCCCATACTCTTTATATACTCTGTTTTTGTAATTTCTTGCCCACCCAAGGGCGCCTCTGTAATAATTCAAAGATTAACTTAATAAAATGTTTTTAGAGTGTTAGAGGGAAGTTTAGTTCGCCGCCAGCTCTCTCTCTCTCTCTCATATTCTTAATCTTCTCTTGTTTGTGTTCTGGTTTTGCATCTAATCTCAAGCAGTCCTATACTTCAAGAGGGCTGTTTTCAACTTGGTATCAGAGCAGGCCAAAGCTTGGCGTGACCCTCATGTGGTTCTAGTCCAGTTGATTGCATGAGGATGTTCTAGGGTTGGAAGTTTAAAGTCATTCGCCTGGTTCTTGGAGGTCATTGGAGGGTGCTCAAGTCTCTACCCACTTGGAGAATAGTTCGGTGACCTGGAAGAATCAGAGAGAAAGGTGTTCGACCTGATTTGAAGCTCAAATAAGAGATTCACATACTGTAAGTTGCTGCAGTTATTGCTGGGTTATTTTCTTTGCTTGGGAGTGCTGTTAAAGTACTCGAAACCCCTCTCCATTCTGCCCTACTGTTCGGCTATTGCTGGACTGATTCAACTCAGAGATTTCTGGGTTATTTTGGGGAGCAGTTCGACTGTTGTTGGATTGTCAAGTTGCTGAAACTGGTTTGGACTCAGTGGTATTAGTCTCTAATTCAGCCCAGCCTTTTCTTGGACCTATACGAAATACTATTGAAGTGGTTTCTACTAGTTATCAGTAGGGTGTTAACTACTGCACATAGAGTGTTTGTTAATGGCCTCTCAAGGACTGTGGACTGTTATTTCTTCTCTTCGGGACAACGGTTGTTGGGGACCTGGAATACTGTGTTTGGAGGTCTGCTGGTTGCCCCTAAAAGGCTGAAATAGTATTTATTCTTCTAGAAAGAGCTGCCACCGAGCTTGGCTGTCACGGTTGTCAAGACTGAACTGATTTTGTGAGCTGTGTGGTGTTGCTGATTCAGCTCAAACCAAGTTCATCAAGAATCCCTGCACTTTGAGAAACTTATTAAAACCCTAATTGGGACCTTTTCATGATGGACTTCTCAGACCTTGAAAGCAAGAGTGCTGCTGAATATGGACAGACTTTGGGAACCCCAGCCGATTCTATGTTGGCTGTAACTACAGTTAAACTTGATGGGACCAACTATTTGGCATGGTCACAATCAGTGAAAATCCATATTTGTAGTAGTGGAAAATGGGGGTTTGTTTCTGAGAGCAAGAAAGCTCCCCTAGAGGATGATCTATCTTATGAGAAATTGATGCAAGAGAACTACACAGTGATTGGGTGGCTTGTGAATTTAATGCAACCACAGATTAGTCAACACTATCTTTGGATGAACTCGGCTAAGGAAATCTAGGATAGTGTTGCAGAAACCTACTCCCAGAAATTGAATGTTCCCAGAAATTGATGTGAAGAATCTAAGACAGGAGGATAAATCCCTTGTGGCATACTTCTCAACCCTGAAATCTATTTTTGGCAAGGGAACTGTCAAGGCTACGGACTCCTTACTCTTATCTTCCACTCTTCATGTACCTAAATTAAATACCAATTTATTATCTGTAAGTAGCTTGACCAAGTCATTGAATTGTTGTGTAACATTTTTCCCTTCTCACTATGTGTTTCAGGACCTGGAGTCTCGGAAGGTGATTGGGAGTGACCATGAAGCGAATGGAATATACTTGCTCGACACTCCTGGCCAATGCTTTGATCATCCCAAGAATGTTGCCTTTGGTTCTACTTCTTTAGAGTCTGTCAGTCGAATTATGTTGAGTCATTGTCGATTGGGTCATTTACCTTTTTTTGCTTTAAGTCATTTACTTTTCGAATTGTTTAAGGGAGTCAGTGTGTCTAGTCTCAATTGTGAGTCATGTCAGTTGTCAAAGCATTGTAGAAACAATTACCCTGTGAGCAATAAAAGATCTTCATTTCCTTTTCATATTGTGCACTCTGATGTGTGGGGGCCTTACCACTTATCTTCTATGGGGGGCTACAGATATTTCATCCTGTTTATTGATGACTTTTCTAGATTCACTTGGATATACCTAATGAAATCCCGTGATGAAATTCCAAGACTTGTGAGGCAATTTCATGAGTTTTTTTTTAACTCAAATTGATACCAGAATTAAGGTTTTCAGATTTGACAATGCAAAAGAGTATTTTGAGAAGAGTTTATCCTTGTATCTCTTTGACATGGGGGTTATTCATCAAAGCTCCTATGTTAGAACCCCTGAACAAAAATGGAGTTGTTGAAAGGAAAAATAGACATATTGTTGAAGTTGCAAGGAGCCTTTTTTTTGTCTCACATGTTCCCACAAGATTTTGGGGTGATGCTGTTCATACTGCTACCTATCTCATAAACCGTATGCCATCCAGGGTTTTAGGGTTTAAATCCCCCTTCAGCCTTCTTCATCCAGACAAGGATTTCTTCCCGATTTCTCTTCGTGTGTTTGGTTGTACCTGTTATGTTCACATTCCAAGTGCCCAGAGACATAAGTTTGAACCAAAAGCCCACAAATGCATATTCCTTGGTTACTCCCCCACACAAAAGGGTTATTGTTGTTTTGATCCAAAGACTGACACTCGACATGTCTCTATGGATGTTACCTTTGATGAGCTTTTTCCTTTTTTTGGTTCATCTCAGGAAGGACATTGTCAACAGGGGGAGAGTCTGTCACAAGTATTTGCTCTTCCTCTTCCTGTCCCAGTTGAGTCACTTGACAAGCCTGTATCCTCACCAAATGAATCAAAGGAGGATCAACCACTTCATTCCTCTTGCCCTAGTGCCCCTATTTACCTCATCGTCCTACCCATAATCCCAAAGTGTATCAAAGGCAGAGATACATGAATGAGCAAGTTGTTTCCCTTACAACAGATGAGGCTCATACATTCCCAATCACAGATGAGATAACAAGTACTGCTTCAACCTCTTTGGATCCATCTTTCCCAGATCTTGATGTCCCTATTGCTGTTAGGAAAGGAAAGCGGATGTGCATTGCACACTGCATTTCCAAACACCTTTCTTATGATCTACTTTCTCCTTCTTACTTTGCCTACCTCTCTTCAGTTGCTTCTAACCCCATTCCTAGGTCTGTGTCAGAAGTTCTTGGGATTCCAGAATGAAGAGATGCCATGAAGTCTGAAATGGATGCTCTACACAAAAATGATACTTGGGAGGTGGTGGATTTGCCTGAAGGGAAGGATCCAATTGGGTGCAAGTGGGTCTTTACCATTAAATACAGGGCTGATGGGACTATTGAAAGGTATAAGGCCAGACTTGTTGCAAAAGGCTACACACAAACATATGAGATTGACTACCTGGAGACTTTTGCCCCTGTTGCCATGATGACATCTGTGAGGGTTCTCTTATCTCTGGCAGTTCACTTTGATTGGCTTCTTTATCAATTGGATGTAAAGAATGCATTTCTGAATGGTGACTTACATGAGGAGGTCTACATGTGTCTCCCTCCAGGTGTATGGGAAAGATATGCAAGGAAAGGTATGCAAATTGAAGAAATCACTTTATGGCCTCAAACAGTCTCCTAGAGCCTGGTTTGAGAAATTTAGAGCTGCACTTGTTAAATTCGGCTATGTTTAGACACAATCAGATCATACTCTCTTTGTGAAGAAAAGTGGATCTCTAGTAGTGTATCTCATTGTGTATGTTGATGACATTATAGTGACTGGTGATGATGCCTCAGGCATTCGGGCCTTTAAGTCTTTCCTCCGTACAGAATTTGAGATTAAGGATCTGAGGGAGTTGAGATACTTCCTTGGCATAGAAGTTGCTAGATCCAAGGATGGGATTCTTATTTCCCAGAGGAAATATGTCCTTGATTTGCTGTCTGAAACTGGAAAAATGGGTGCTAGACTAGCTGCAACTCCCATTGATATGAGTTACAAACTTTCAGCTTCGGATGGAACATTGTTGGAAGACAAAGGGGTCTTTCAGAGACTTCTTGGGAAGTTCCTGTACCTGTGCATGACTCGGCCAGATATTGCGTATGCTGTCAGTTGTATTAGCCAGTTCATGCATGCTCCTAGAGATACTCATATGGCAATAGCAGAACGAATTTTGTGCTATCTGAAAGGCTCTCCAGGAAAATGAATTCTATTTACCAAGCATGGTCATCTGAAACTTGAAGCCTATACTGATGCTGATTGGACTGGAAATATTGATGATAGAAGATATAGTTCAGGGTATTGCAGTCTGGTGGCTGGTAATGTTGTCTCTTGGAGGAGTAAGAAACAATCAGTTGTGGCCCGATCCTCCGCAGAAGCAGAGTATAGAGCCATGGCACATGGAGTCTTTGAATTGTTGTGGCTAAGGTCTTTAATGGAAGAACTTGGGATTGATCATGACAAACCCATGATGTTGTACTATGATAATTAGACTGCCATCAACATTGCTCACAACCCAATACAACATGATAGAACCAAACATATTGAGGTTGATAGACACTTTATTCGAGAAAGAGTCTCTTCCGGTGAAGTGTGTCTTCCATTCATTACTTCTGAAGGACAATTGGCAGATTTCCTTACCAAGGGTATTTCCAAGGCAAGGCTTCAACATGACACTGGCAAGCTGGGCATGATTAACATCTATGCTCAGCTTGAGGGGGAGTGTAGAGGAGATGGGCCGAATGGCCCATAGGCTGTCATTATATGTTATGTTTATGTTTTCCTCTGTAATGGGCTTTATTCTGGGCCCATACTCTTACATACACTGTTTTTGTAATTTCTTGCCCACCCAAGGGCCTCTCTGTAATAATTCAAAGATTAACTTAATAAAATGCTTTAGAGTGTTAGAGGAAAGTTTAGTTCGAACCTCTCACTCTCTAACTCTCATTGCCGCCAGCTCTCTCTCATCTTCTTAATCTTCTCTTGTTTGTTTTCTGGTTTTGCATCTAATCTCAAGTAGTTCTATACTTCAAGAGGGCTGTTTTCAACTGTCATTATTCTTGATTGATTATGTGCAAAGAAGGATTAATATCCCTATTCTTGAGACATGAACTCATGAATATGAACTACACTAGCTACTTGAATACTGATACAGAGGATAAAGACAATTCCCCCCAATTCTTATCTATAACTCCTTGGATGGTGACAAATGAAAACTTTGGCCAAAAAAGGATTTAATAAGCTATAAACTAACATGGGGAGAGTCAAAGGTCTGCTTCCGTAGCTGTTGGGGTGATTGTGAAAGGATGAGATCATCTACAGCATCAGAAACTGTATATATATTATTAATTTGTAGGCTTTGTGGTAAAAAAACTACTGTTTTGTTGATTTGTTTCTCCAATCATTGTAGCTTACAATTTCAATGTAAAAAAATACATTTGAAGAAGGTATTTTTTATTTTTCTGGTATGACAACTTAAAAAAAAAAAAAGAAAACAAAAAACATGAACACAGCAAACGATGGTGAGTGATATTCATTCAACTTTTGTTCTGATCCAGAGACAGATTTTATCATATGAATGTAGAAATGAAACAAGAAAGTAGACTTCCATCGATCAACAGATAGGAAACAATGAAAGAGAGATTATAAGATCAACATGTACAGGGTATGTGTTACCTCAGGCTAAAAATCCCCTGCTTCCTTGTCTGAGATGACCTGAAACAAATCAAAAATAAAAACAACACAAAAAACGGCCGATCTGAGATCAACATTAACAATATTATCAACACAACAAAAACGCCAGAACTGAAACAAATAAAAAATAGAACAAATCCCCCACTTCCTTGTCTGAGTTCATTTTAATGTCTGGTGCTGAGAGAAACACCAGATCTGGAACAGACAGATGCTGGAAGCCAGATCTGGAGCTCTGACGTTAAAATGAACGCAAATGGCTGTCAATATGGAAGAATGGCGCCTTGAACAGTAAATCAACCATTTTCTGGCAATGGAAATTGGTCTGGACGACCAGGGATGGAGGGAGATGACGGTGAGATTTGAAGGGGGAACTCATTCAACGAAAGAAGACAAAAAATGAACAGAAATCGTGAGAGGATGCTAGATCTGATCGTACCTTTGGAAGAAATCACCGGAGATGGCACCGGAGAGATGACCATTGGACGGTGTGTAGGAAGAACACAACTGTCTGGGATGGTGCTCTCGATAATATTTTTCTCAAGAATGGTCTTTGTTTTCTTTTCTCAGTGGGGTCTCACCATTTTGGTATGACCCCGTGTATCGAGTTTTGGGAACCCGCGTCCCACCTCTTTCTCTTCCAATCCCAGCTTTTCCTTCAGAACAAACACCTGGAAAACCGAATATTCTTCAAAGATGCTTCCCTTCCCATCCCTTTCTCTTTGAACTTGTTACAGATGCCCCCCCTCCCCCCCCAAAAAAAAGTAAATGCTACTACACTGTGTTTTGTCTGTATGGAAAGTTTCACTTTGTTTATACTCCCTAAATTAGCAATGTAATTGATTGCAACTTAAGAAATTTTATATTGGCAACTTGGAAATGTTGAAACAAAATCATGGTTTCAATTTTCAAACAAATAATGATTTTATGGGTTTTAGAATCAACCCTTTTTTATTGCTGCAAACCATTAAAGATAAATCACTTCCCCCTTGAAGAGGGTGCTTATATAATATTATTTATTATATACTATATATAGTAATTTAGTTGTTTTTGTTATAGTTTTTTAAATGTTATGTTAAATTGATTTTTGTATTCATTTTACTTGTATTCAATTTACAATTTATTTTTATATATTTGAAATAAATATAAGTGGCAATTACCCAATGTTGTCCTGACTATCTGGGGTTTTGGGAGGGGTGGACTGGACATGGACCCAACCTTAGACATTTTTTGCACAGTGGCTATTCTCACTTTCTCAGAACCTGTTATCTCAAACTTGTCAGCCCAAGATTTTACCATTGCATCAAGCAAAATGATCCCTTTGTTTTGCTTAAAATGTAATAATATAATATAGTTATATAAATATAAAATAAAGGTAAAAACTTGGAAGTTGATTCTTATAAAATATAGATTAGAAGAACAGTGAATTGATAACAAGATTGATACATAAGATAAATACAAGAAGAGATAAGATACAAATGTTAACAGCATCAACTATGTTATATAGAAGCTTAAGCCCATTTAGGAGCACTTAATCTAAGATTGCAGTATATCATGCAACTCTACCTCATCTTTGTACTTTTACCCTTTCCATTCAATTAACCACATGGCATTTTGGGTACTCAAGGTCCTCCGACGTATCTTAAAGGTAGGTAGTAGCAACTTAGCGAAACTAAACCTTAATGTAGCTATTTGAGGTCAGGCATATGAATCCTGCACTCCATTATGCTCTATAAAAAACCATGTTTTCTTCAGTGCCCCCTTGCTCTTTTAGAGCCTTCTAGTTGCACCAAGTCACTCTTATTACTAGTGCAGTCACTTTTGTCTATGCGCATGGCTAAACCATCTCACTCAACTTCCCTCATTTTGTTTGTCATTGGAGCTACTCCTAAGTCTTCTTGGATGCATTTGTTTCTATTTGTCTTCTCTGCTCTTGCTACTCATTCATCTCTACATCCTTATTTCAGCCACTCACCTTTTTGACACATTGTTTCTTGATTGTTTAGCATTTTGTTCCATATAACATACCTGGTCTTATAAATATATTAGATTTTCCTTTTAGTCTCACTGGTATGTGTTAGCCACACAACACTCCAGATGCACCCCTCCACTTTTTGATGCTGTTTGAACTACAAGTTGGTTTATCACTTTGTGTATAATAATTTGGTTTGCTTGCTGTTTGAATTAGTTTTTTGTTATCTTGTTGTGTATGTTATACAAGAATCGGTAATTCTATTTTGCCTGCTCCAGGACAAATGGCGGAATATGAGTGTTAGTGCCAGTGGGCAAGGCTCTAGGGAAAAATCAAGGGCACCAAAGTTAAAGGCTCTTCCTCCCATTCCAGCTGTTCCAATATCCACCGTTCAGAGTGCTGCCTCCTCTACTCCAGTTGCACAGGATGCACCAGCAGATACAGTCATGGACCCAATCACCTCACAAGAAGGAAAAAATGTTCCTCGGTATACATCCATGTTCCTTTTGATTTTACATGTTGTAGTAACGTTTTAAATACCAGACTGGGCATCAAACTGTTTTGGAGGATAATTTTGTCAAAAGTGGTTTAACCATGGTTGAATCTGTCTGATTGCCTTCATGTCATCATATCATGTCAAATTTTATCAACCCCCTAATAACACACCATATCATGGTTCAATATTTTTTTTTTGGTAAAAATCATGGTTCAATCTGTTTTTTTTTGATGAGTAAAGGGAAAAGATTCATTAATAGAGAATTAATGCAATTACAAGCTTCCCATGGAGAGGCACGAGCTGCGTCCTCTCCTAATAGCAGGAAGAAAGACAAAGGAAAACAGATAACAGAAAACAGGAAGCAGATTCAATCTACAATTGAGTTCAATATAAACTTTCCCTGTTTACCCCTTGCTTTGCAAGGCCATCAGCCATAGAGTTTGTAGATCTCCCCACCCATTGTATTCTCACTGTCAAGCTCCTTGTCAGGCAGTTGAATTTTTTAGTTTCATTCTTAAAACACCAAACTATAGAGTCCGGGTCTTGTAGCCATCCCACTACCACCTTGGAGTCCCCTTCTATTATCAGATGTTCCACACCTATCTGCACAGCTAGCTGTACTCCTTGGATAGCAGCTGCAAGTTCCGCCCTAATGGAGTTTCCAGCTCCTATTGGCCCCGAGTAGATAAGAACCACATTCCCAGCCTCATTCCTCAGTACCCCTCCCACCCCTGACGGACCTGGATTACCAGACTACTTCCATCGAAGTTCAGCTTCAAAAAATTCTCAGGAGGGGGTTTCCAAGTCAGACTCACTTTAGTCTTTCTAGATGAACAATTAGCCACTGCTAACCAATTCCTCCAAATATCACTAAATGAGAAAAGATGAAATAAGTCCAGTGATTTTAGCCATATGATCACCCTATTTAGAATGCAGTCCATCTCTTCTAAGTTTCTCTCCTTCTCTTGGAAAGTTCTGGTATTCCTTTCTTCCCACACGGACCAAAGCAGCGCTGCTCTTGCACACCTCCACATAATTCTTCCTCTTCTGTGCTGCCATGGGAGGAAAGCAGGATAAAAAATCAAGCTTACATCCACTGGCCTAACCAACCTGCACCCAAACAATGAGAAGAGCCACTCCCATAACTCTGCAGTAAATGAACAGGAAATTAGTAGATGGTTACAGTCCTCACCACGTGACTTGCAAAGGATACACCAAGAAGGTGAAAGACAAAGATAAGTTCTTCTCTTTTGTAGAATGTCTAAGGTGTTTATTTTCCCATAATGCACTTCCCAACAAAGAGCCATAACCTTAGGGGGAATAGGCCTACACCAGATTTCCTTAAAAGGGAAAAGCCGAGTAGAGTTAGATTGAGTAATGGATTTAAAGAAAGAAGCGCAACAGAAGGATCCATTTGGCTTGGGTGTCCAGATCCGTTTATCGGGTTTAGAAGGGTCCAAACACACTGTATCAAGTAGGCTTAGCAGATTTGTTAGGGACACAATTTCCTCTTCCCTTAGGCCTCTACGAAACCCAAAATCTCAATTTGGTGTTAATGGATTATTCATAAAGGAGCAAAACTTCGAGACAGCCTCCTTTTTGTACCTTGAGACAGAGAACAAAGAAGGGAAGAGGTCCTTCAATGGAGCCTCCCTGACCCATATGTCCTCCCAAAAAAGAATAGAGTTACCATTACAAACATCATACCTGACAAAACTGAGAAACTGAGGAAGGATGCCATGAATAGCTTTCCAAGGAGTTGCCAAGGTTGCCTGCCGTGAAACTCTAGCATCCCACCCGTTATCAGAGCGACCATGAATACTACCCACCACCTCATGCCAAAGCCTCTCTCTCTCCACTGGCCACCTCCACAGCCACTTCCCCAGCAGTGCTTTATTCTTTTTAATCAAATTCCCTAACACCCCCCCTCCTCTTTATTCCGGTATACAATCTCCCATTTTATCAAGTGATCCTTTTTACCTTCTCCCGGCTCCTAGAGGAAATCTTTCATCACCTTCTCTAGCTTCCTAGCTTCCCTAGGTGGTATCCTAAACACAGATAGGAAATAGGTTGGTAGGTTAGCTAATGCGGCTCTTATCAACGTGATTCTTCCCCCCAAAGAAATATAGTTTTTCCTCCAAGAAGTCAATTTCTTTTGAAACCTCTCCACCATTGGACACCAAAAACTACATTCCCTAGGGTTTGCCCCTAACGGAAGCACCAAGTTGGTCATAGGCCATGGCGAAATAGAACACCCTAAGCTTCTTGCTATAGCCTCTGCCTGACTGTCCTCCAAGTTAACCCCAACTACACAACTCTTCCCAAAGTTGACACTCAGATTTGACACCCTCTCAAAATTCCTAACCAGATCCTTGAAATTTCTAACTTTCTCAATATCGTCCCCTTCACAGAAAATCAAAATATCATTTGCAAATTGGAGATGGGTGACCGAAATACCATCCCTACCTATCCTCCACCCTTTAATCATTTCTTCCCTGTCAGCCTTGGAGATCATTCTACTAAGCACCTTTGCTATTAGAGTAAAGAGGAAGGGTGATAGCGGGTCCCCTTGTCTGACATTATATGGTAAAGATAATCCCTCTGCAACACTTTTATTGGATGTCTCTTTCCTCTTGAGACATTGTTTCTCTAAGTGCCAACTTTTTATTTTTATTTGTATTTTTAAAGGCACTCTTGGGGAAGTGACATTGGAGTGGAAGTTTTTTTTTTTTTTTTTTGTGGGGGAAGGTGGTGGCTTGCAAGTATGGTGTTACAGGTTGTGGGTGGGATTCAAAGGAGGTGAAATCATCTTATGGTGTGTGTGTGTGCGGAAAGGTATCATGAGCTTCCAATCAACTTTCTTGAACTATATTTCCTTTAGGCTGTGTTTGGTTTGAAAGAGAAGGTAGGCTAAGGTAGGGACACGTTTCCCTACCTTTCCCTTCCTTTCCCTACCTTTTCTTTCAAACCAAATTAAGGTGGGAGATGGTGCAAGCATAAGATTTTGAGTCTGGAAAATTTAAGGGATTTCTGCATCAACCACTGGCATGGGGTAATTTAAGGCGTTTCTGCATCTTGCATTATCACATACTATTTGATATTGCACATGCATGATCACCAGTCATTAGGTCAAGCTCTTTGGTCCCCACCAATAGAAGGTTTCATTAAGCTGAATTTCAATGGAAGTAGTGACGAGTGAAGGTAATCCCGGTCCTTCAGGCATTGGAGGTGTATTCAGAAATGAAGAAGGAAAAGTAATTGCATTATATTCAGGGCCAATAGGTACAACCGTATGTTCCTAGATTTAAGTTTTTACTTCTGCTATTAGAGTGCTGTCAGCATGTTCTTTTTATTTTTATTTTTATTTTTAGGGTGTGCCACCAGGGATCTACTTGTAATTTCTTTATATTTTATTTGTTATATCACATTAAGATAAAATAGAAGCTGGGTGCCGCCAGGCGCCAGCACAATTCTTTTGACTCACATAATTTTTCTTCCTCTTCTCTTCTCCTCTCTTCTCTCCTCTCTCTTCTTCCTCTTTTCTTGTAAGAGAACATGGTATCAGAGCACAACACTGGGCAATAGGAGTTGTTTTTTCCGCTGAATAGTATCCATTCAACCCAGGCATCAGATTTCTTGGACTGTGAAGACAAAAAACCTAATCGGATTGATCAGAAATATTTTTTGTCGCTTCTTTTGGGTTCTTCCTTGGTCGTAGCACCAAGGAAACCCTAGTTGGAGGAGGCCGATGCTGTGAGCTTCCTTTTTTTTTTCCTTTGGCTGATGCTGTGAAGGCTTAGTCGTGTTTTTGCACCTTCGTACAGGTGCTGTACAAGGGTGTGTGATCCCCTTTGTCACAGGTATGTACTATGTTTAAATTGGTGTGTGTAGTGTGGAGATTACAGCAGTATACTCCTTATTTTCTGGACTGTTTAGTTGCTGCCAATAGCCCTTCAGTATTGTATACATGTTTTCAGAAGTAGTGTGTGGAGTTTTGTGCCCTAATTGTGACTGTTAGAAGTAGTACGGTGTGAGGATTGGTCTTGTGCACCTGCAGTTTTGTTTTTGACTTGTAGACCTGCCTTTGAAAATGGCGAATGATGATTCTGCCTCATCTGGGGTTACATCAACCCGTGATACAACAGGTATGGGGACTGAAAGTATGATGTTCCCTATGCCAATTATTCCTTTAAATGGTCTGAACTACCTGGAGTGGGCCAAAGGTGTAAAACTTTATGTAACAGCAAGGGGAAAATCTGGTTATATAAATGGAATGGTGAAAGAACCCAAGAGTGGGACTAGTGAACATGATCGGTGGGGACCAAGAAAACAGTATGGTGATGCCTTGGTTTCTTGCAGCCATGGAATCTGGTGTGAAGAAGAACTTTATGTGGGAAAACACTACAAATGAGATATGGGAACATGCCAAAGCCACTTGTTTTGAGCAAAGGCACTATGCTAAGATCTACCAGTTACAAGCTGAATCATCAGCTTGTAAACAAGGAAACCATAGCTTATCAGCCTATTATTCAGCCCTTACCTCAGTATGGAAGGAATTGGACCACTATTAGACTATAGAATGGAAACATGATGGTGATGCTAGAGCCTATAAGAAGCTGGTTTCTCAGCAGTGGGTTTTTGTCTTCTTGTTGGGATTAAACCCCATATATGAACCCCTTAGAGTTCAGATTTTAGGAAGTAAAGAGTTGCCTTCAGTTCAAGAGGTGTATGCCCTTGTTCAGTCTGTGGAAAGTAGGCGGAGTGTGATGGTTACAACTGAGGGGGAGCAACAGGTTAGTTGCAACGGGTGGAAATAATATGAGAAAGAAAAATGACTCCAGGAAAGATGATGATAAGGATAAGTTGTTCTGCACCCATTGCCGTCGTTCAAGACATACACGTGACACATGTTGGGAGCTCCAAGGGAGACCAAAGTGGGCTGTAAAGAACCAAGAATAGGGTAAGATATAGTGTCAGGGGAAGTCTAATACAACACACAATGCATCAAATGTGGTAACCCAAGAAACTCAATCTGTTGGGGTGCCAACTGATACTACTCGAGAGCACTTCTTTGGTTCTGACCCCAAGGAAGACATTATGAACTCCTTCCGTAGTCACTTGGAATCATATGGTAGGGCCTTGTGCTAAATGGACAGATCAACTACTGGTAACCCTTCTACTTCATTTGCGTCTACATCAGGTAATGCAACTTCTACTTTCCATGTCTCCATTGCCACTGATTCCCCCTGGTTCATTGACTCAGGTGCTTCTAATCACATGACCGGTAAGCCAAACCTATTAAAGTCTTATAACCTTTTGTCAGGAAGGGATAAGGTGAGACTTGTAGATGGTTCATTTTCCTCCATTGCAAGCCAAGGATCAATATCCCTTTCTCAAGGACTTAACTTGAATAATGTTTTGCATGTCCCTCAGCTACCCATCAACCTTCTTTCTATTAGTAGTATCACAAATTCATTAAATTGCAGTGTAACATTTTTTTCCTGATTCATGTATTTTTCAGGATCTAACTTCTGGGAGGATGGTTGGTAGAAGAAGCTTAGTGGATGGTCTCTACACTCTTGACAACAAGGTTGGTTTCTTGGTGTCATCCTCAAAGTCGCATAGTCGGTCAAATAAGGGTCATTTTTTTTTGGCATAAATGGTTAGGTCATGTGTCTTTTGAAATAATAAAGTCTTTGTTTCCTTTTTTATTTAAGTCCTGTTCAGTGTCATATTTCCATTGTCAAACGTGTCAGTTAAGCAAGCAATGTAGAACAATATTTCCTTCAAGTAATAAAAGATCACAAGTTTCCCTTTCCATATTGTGTATTCTGTTGTGTGGGGGCCTACTACCATAATTTCAGAGGGCGGGTATAAGTACTTTATCACATCGATTGATGATTTCTCCTGCTATACATGGGTATTTTCCTTGCATAGCAAAGACAAAGTCCCAAAGATCGTAAGAGATTTCCAAAGGATGGTGTTTACACACTTTCATGTTGAAATTCAGATTTTTCAATCCGATAATGCGAAGGAATATTTCCATGGTGAGCTAAATGAGTTCTTTGCTTCCCATGGATCCATTCATAAGAGCTCATGTGCAAGAACACCACAACAAAACGGTGTTGTAGAAAGAAAGAACATACACCTCCTTGAGGTAGCCCGAGGGATGATGTTACATATGAATGTTCCCAAACGATTTTGGGTTGATGTTGTACTTGCTGTTGCTTATGTCATAAACTGCATGCCCTCCAGAGTGTTAAACTACAAGGCCCCTCATCAACTATTGTTTCCTCAGTTTCCTTTATTTTCCATTCCCACGAGGGTGTTTGGTTGTTGTGCTTTTGTCCATGACTTATCCCCATCCTGTGGTAAGTTGGATCCTTGGTCTATTCCATGTGTCTTTTTGAGGTATCCCTCATCGCAAATGGGTTACCGATGCTTTGATCCCGTGGGCCATAAGTTCTTTGTCTCCATGGATGTCTCTTTTTTTGAGTCTGAACTGTTCTTCCCTGCTTCTCCTTAGGAGGAGAGTTATGTGGAAGAGGAGAAGCAGGTCCTGGTTCGTCAAGTCTCCCTTCCTTCTATTTCGAATCTCGCTCCTTTTCATGTCTTTCAACATGAACGCTGTAGAGATCAGCAATGTGACAAAGATGTGGAGCCACCAAACACTGAGCAACCAACACTGTCTGATTCCCAAGAGGTAAGTCCAACACCCGTTGATCCCTAGCTCCCGTTTCGGTTGTGGATGACCTTGACATTCCTATTGCTCATAGAAAGGGTGTCAGGTCATGTACTACCAAACACCCCATTACCCAGTATGTGTCCTATGACCACATTTTCCCTCTCATCGTGTCTTCCTATCTGCAGAGTATAGTATTCCCATGCCCAGAAACGTGGCAGAGGTTTTAAAATATCTTGAATGGACAGATGCTATGAAGGAGGAGATCAATGCCCTCCATAAGAATCAAACATGGGAGTTGGTGGATCTTCCAACAGAGGAAGACCCAGTGGGGTGTAAATGGGTGTTTACAGTGAATTCAATACGGGTAGCTAAAGGGTACAAAGCAGATGGGACAGTTGAAAGGTACAAAGCAAGGCTGGTAGCTAAAGGGTACACCCAAGTTTATGGTGTTGACTATGATGAGACATTTGCTCTAGTAGTTAAGATTAATTCAATACGGGTTCTTTTATCATTGGCTGCAAAATTTGATCGGAAATTGCATCAACTGGATATAAAGAATGCCTTTTTAAATGATGATTTGGAGGAGGAGGTGTACATGGTTCAATGCCTAGGTTTCTGTGCCAAAGGAAGTGAAAATAAGGTGTGGAAACTAAGAAAGTCCCTCTATGGTCTAAAAAAGTCTCCTAGAGCGTGGTTTAGTAAATTTCATATAGCGGTTCAACAAGTAGGGTTCAAGCAATGTGAAGTCTGATCACACACTCTTTGTGAAGTGATGTCAAGAACAAGTGGCTGTGTTGATAGTGTACGTAGATGATATCTTCATTATAGGAAATTGGAGTTCAGAAATACAAAAATTGAAGGAATTCCTAGCCTCTCAATTTGAAGTGAAAGATTTGGGTCCCCTAAAGTACTTTCTTGGAATTGAGGCTGCCCACTAAAAAATGGGCATCTTCATCTCTCAGAGGAAGTATATCCTAGATCTGTTACAAGATACAGGCAAGTTAGGTGCAAAACCGACAGATACCCCTATGGATGTTGACCATAAACTGGGAAATTATGATGGTGAACCACTAAAAGATGTGAAACAGTTTCAAAGATTAGTGGGAAGGTTGCTTTATTTGTCCACGAAATGCCCTAGCATTGCTTACTCAGTTGGGGTCCTAAGCCAATTCATGCATTCCCCTAAGAGACCACACTTGGAGGCAGTAGAGAGGATTCTTAGGTATTTGAAGAAGTATTCAGGAACAGGGTTGCTATTCAACAAACATAATCATCTGAAAGCGGAAGTCTAGACAGATGCTGATTGGGCAGGTGTCGTGGATGATAGAAAGTCCACAAGTGGGTACTATACTTTTGTAGGAGGAAATCTAGTGACATGGAGAAGTAAGAAACAAAGTGTAGTGGCAAGGTCAAGTGCTGAAGCGGAGTATAGAGTTATGGAACATGGGGTGGCTGAATTTCTTTGGCTGAAGAACCTTTTAGGGGAACTTGGGGTTATTATCCACAATCCTATGTTCCTCTATTGTGACAATAAGGCAGCCATTAACAATGCTAGTAATCCAATCCTACATGATAGGACCAAGCACTTCATAAGAGAAAAAATGGAAAAGGGAGAAATTTGTACTCCTTATGTCAAATCCAAGGAGCAACTTGCTGATATTCTCACAAAAGGACTTCCACACTTACGACATAATGAGCTTTGTGACAAGTTGGGCATGATAGATATATTCAACCCAAGGTTCAAAGTATCGAAAATGCAAGGTGTATCGGGATGCGTATGGATGCGGACGAAAAATCAAGATACACATAAATATGGTAGAAAATTCAAATAGATGCTAAAAAATATATTACTAATTATATTTACAAATTTTATATAATTGTAAATAAGTCATTTAAATGTAAAAAACCATAATTTAATGGTTTATATAAAGTGTGACATATCGGGACACAATTAGTAACCACTGAAAAATGATGGAATAACTAAAATGTAAAAAAAACTAAAAAAACTAAAATGTGAATGACAATTTTCAAAAACCAATATAATTAATCTTAATATTTATTAGTATATAAATTTTAATAATTAATTCTGTCATTTATTAATAAATACTTGTCACTCATTAAGAAAAGTGAAAATTTATTAAAATTAAAAATACATATAATCATAGCAAACAAATATGTGTGGCTCATTGGCGAACTTGTGTTTGTTAAAACAAAGTGACCAAGGTTCAAATCTTGTTATACCTAAAATTTGAAGTTTTTACACTAACAAATGAAATTAATGAAAGGAGATCATTAATTAAAGGAATTAATGAGAGAATTTGAATTAGGCGCTAAAATTCAAATTTAAATTTAAATTTGCCTCGGGGTTATTGACTAATTAATGAAAGAGAAATTAGACTTAAATAAACGACATTAACGAGGATTCGGTATTAAATATGGATTAACGAAATTAATGATGAACCGAATCAAATGTATCGAATTGTATTGGACTGTTTTGGGCTCGTATCAGCCGATATAGATCCAAAACAGCTCGATACGTATGAAAAGAAACGAAACAAATGAATTATACACGTTCCGCGTAGCGGGTTCTTGTCGGAATGATATGTATCGGCCGATACGACCCGATACGTTGCGATATTTTGAACCTTGATTCAACCCAACTTGAGGGGGAGTGTTGCTAGATTTAAGTTTTTACTTCTACTGTTAAAATGCTGTCAGCCTAGGCTACTGTCAGCATGTTCTTTTTTTATTTTTATTTTTAGGGTGTGCCGCCAGTGATCTACTTGTAATTTCTTTATATTTTATTTGTTATATCACATTAAGATAAAATAGAAGCTGGGCGCCTCCAGCACAATTCTTTTGACTCTCACATAATTTTTCTTCCTCTTCTCTTCTCCTCTCTTCTCTCTCTCTTTTTCCTCTTTTATTGTAAGAGAACAGTTTCCAAATTCTACTGTCCAAACAAGATTGATCCAGGTAGGTTGACCCTAAAAGGTTAATTAATTAATCCATCATTGCCTTTTTTGACTCCCTTAGACCTCTCTTCAGACCTAGCTCCCAAGAATTATCAATAAAAACCGAAGAGATCACTTTTCTTTTATATTCTGATAGTGAATAAATAGAAGGGAACCTTTCATTAAGGGGAATGTCTCCAACCCAAACATCTTCCAAAACAACACTTTATTTCTTGCACAAGCATCAAATTTGACGTAAGGAAGGATGGAAGGTAAAATACCATGAATAGCTTTCCAGGGAGAGCATCGGGAAGCCCTAGGGTCGACTCCTGCATCCTAACCTTTGTCTGCCAATCCATGAATGCTAATAATCACTCAATGCCAAAACCTGCCCTGTTCTAACGATAATCTCTATAACCATTTCCCTAATAATGCTGTATTTCTTAGTCTCTTAGCTTAATATTTCCTATTCCTAGGTCCCCTTCATCTCTACTTCTAGAAACCACCTCCCACTTCACTTGGTGGTCTTTTTTGGTGTCTCTTGGTTCCTAAAGGAAGTTCCTCATAATCTTCTCTAGCTGGTTTGCCACTTTCACCGGTATCCTAAAGGTAGATAGGAAGTACACTGGTAAGTTAGCCAAAGTTGACTTTATTAGGGTTATCCTACCTCCCAAAGAAATGTAGTTTCTTTTCCAATTCACAAGTCTCTTTGTAAATCTCTCAATCACTGGATACCAGAAACTATCTATATTAGGATTTCCTCTCAATGGTAGTCTCAAATATTGTAATGGCCAATCCCCCACTTCACACCCCAATAGTCCAGCTAGCTGAATCACCTCTTCACTCCCTAAATTTACTCCTGCCACACAACTCTTGCCCCGATTAATCTTATGGTTGGGGATCCTTTCAAATTTATGGACTATCCTTTTTAGGTTCATAAGTTCTATTGTTTTCCTTTCACAAAACAGAATAATATCATTTGCAAGTTGTAGGTGTGTGTAACCACCACTTCATCCCTTCCAACTCTCCAGCCTCTAAACATATTGTTGGCATCTGCCCTTATGATCATTTCACTCAACACATTAGTTACCAGAGTAAAAAGGAAGGGGGATAGATAGATTGTTTGGTTGGATGATTTGTTAATTTTGATCCATACGTGGGAGACGTACGAAATTGGGTGTTGGTGGAAGTGGAATGGCATCTGATGCGACCGTTTCTGGTCACGTACTAATTTTTTTTTGTGATGTACCAATTTTTTAGCTAAGTACCTCGTCATTTGACCTGCTCCCAGGTGGCCTGTAACTCAGAGGATGATGGAGCTCCCTGGTGGCGAACTGCATGGTGATGAGCTACTTGGTGGCGAACTCCTTGGTGGTGAGCTACTTGGTGACGAGCTCCCTGGTGGAGAGCTACCTGGTGACGAGCTCCCTGGTGGTGAGCTACCTGGTGACGAGCTCCCTGGTGACGAGCTCCCTGGTGGTGAGCTACTTGGTGACGAACTCCCCGGTGGTGAGCTACCTGGTGACGAGCTCCCTGGTGGTGAGCTACCTGGTGACGAGCTACCTGGTGACGAGCTACCTGGTGACGAGCTCCCTGGTGGAGAGCTACCTGGTGACGAGCTCCCTGGTGGTGAGTTACCTGGTGACGAGCTCCCTGGTGGTGAGCTACTTGGTGACGGGCTCCCTGGTAGTGAGCCACCTTGATGAGCTGTAGGGTGCGCTGCCTTGGTGGCGAGCCTCCTAGTGTAGTGCAACCCGACTGCCCTCTGCATGAGATGATCTGCTCCTCTTTGCGGACGGCGGGAGCTGAAGGTCCCATCCTCCTTGCGAGAGATGATCTGCTCATCTTTGTGGATGGCAGGAATTGAGGGACCTGCGAGAACTGAATCAGAGGACCCGGCGGGGCCACTCCGATGGCTAAGTTAGCACTCTGATAGTAGAGAGCTTGAAGATGATATTAGAGAAATGAGAGAGCTAGAGAGCAGGGGTTACCTCCATTTTTCATCCCCCTTTCCCTGGGGGGGTGAGGTCTTTATATACTGGTGATCTGACATGTAACCGCCTCTGATTCTCTGCCGCAACCGTTATTTGCCATGTCTGAGCTGGTGGGCGCAGGTAACCGTTGCAGGGTACGGTCCTGTCAGGCAGTAAGCAGCCACCAAAGCTGGCAGGTACGGTGCCGTCAGGCGAGAGGCATGGGTACAATCTTCTGGTACGGCTGTCAGACAGAATGCTTCTCGTGAGGCCCCGGACGAGCTCCTTGGTGATGAGCTCCGAGCTGCCTGGTGGCGAGCTCCTTAGTGATGAGCTCCGGGCTGCCTGGTGGCGAGCTCCTTGGAGAGCTGCCGAGCTGCCTGTAAGTGCCGAGCTGCCCCTAGCTAGCTCGAGCTGTCTAGTTGTCAAGAGGCTGCACTTAGTTGGCATGGGGTGCCAGGTGTCATAATTTTACTGGAGGGCCAAATCCGCCCTCATCAGCATCCAAGTAACACTTTTCATGTGAGGAAACTTAATGAGGACTTCTTTCTTTTCTCGTTTGGTAGCGAGGACGAAACACTTTATATTCTTAATTAGGAGCAAGGCCAGCTCCGACTCTCAAAGCTTAGGTTGGGAAGATGGAATCCTTTAGTTGGGGCTTGGAATCTGGGACCTTCAAGTTTGGTGTGGATCAATATCTTTGGTATCCCTCTGCATGCTTGGTGTTTCCAAACATCTAGTGTAGTAGGGGATGCGTGTGGGAGCTTTAGGTTTGTTGATCTAAGGACAAGCTCGTGGTGGAATCTTGTCTCTACATGCATCTTAGTAGAGGTGAAGGAAGTGCACATTTGGCACCATTGTCTTTGATGCTTTTGTTTTGGTGAAGAATACTATGAACTGAGATTAGTTGTTGAAGGGTCACCTATTAAAATGGCTTGATAACATGGACTTGCGAACAAAAGAGAATGACGCGGTTTTTCATTCCTTTGGCTTGAGCAGTTGGAAGTTGAATGGTCAACCAATAGAGGGAGGGGCTGAGGTTGAAGATGAGGGTATTTTGGGAAATAGAGGATAAGAAATTGGAAGTGGGGGAGTTTCAAAGGACTTGGCTGAATATTGTGCCGATAAGTAGCTGAAGAGGCATGTGGAAAGTAGGGCTCAATAGGAGGTTTTACTTGAAGGACACGTGGGAGGTCTAAGGGAGAAGAGGTTGGGAGTAGACCTGTTCATGGGCCGGGCTGGGCTTTGCCTCTTTGTCAATAGAAAATGTGCAGGCCTGACCATCGGGCCTAGATCTTGAGCCTGAGCCTAGCCATTATATAAAGCCCGAGCCCGAGCCCGAAGCCCCATCTGTACACAACATGTCTTATTTTCAGTGTACTTTTATAAACTAATATTATATTAATTTAGTAATAAATTAATTTGTATTTTCTAATAGTAAATTAATATTTATTAATAGTTTAATAAACAAATATATATTATATATTTATTACATATAACATAAATGTTTTTTTATTATATGTAATAGTATCGAAAAATGACCGGGCCTGTTATTTAAAGCCTGGGCTCGAGCCCACAAGCCTGAAATTTTGTCCAAGCCCGAAAAATAACGGGCTGGGCCATCAGGCTACCCGGACCATGAACAGCACAGGTCTAGTTGGGAGTTGATAAGGGTAATGGTGGCTCTTCAATTAAACCTATTAAAGAGGTTCGTTGGTTTTTGGGGCATAGTGGTGGCTTGAGTGGGTCCATGTCTTGATTTCTAAGGCTAAGGCTAATAACACTTTGACTGGTAACTGTATGGACAAGTTAGGGGTTCTAAGTAGAAGAGGCTTTAAATTCAAATGTCCCTAGAATTTAAAAGGGGTGGGGGCTTTGACCAGAAAAGATGTGACCGAAAGGAGAAGAGGTGCTGCTAAAGAATGGATCTGGGTAACTTACAAATATGAAAATTCCAGACTTAAGGATGCTGATGTGAGGGGTGGGAAGACAGAGGTTGGGCTTAATATTGATCAAGGCAGTGGCGATGCTGTGGCTGTTTAACTGAAGCCTGATGTTAGGACATTTCAAGAGAGAAGCCTTGTTGTGGCTGTGTATTCAACTTGGAAGCTGGCTGACTTTCTCAGGACGATATTTCTGGGGTTGGTCACTTCGATGTTGTGGAAGTGTTGGTTGGTAAGATAGGGGTTGACTTGGGTTGTAGAAGGAAGGTGGAAGAGAAAAAGGAGTTTGCCGTTAATGCTGCAAATGACTGCTAAGAAACATTGCAGATCAAACAACTCCCATATAGTTCACATAACCAAAGTTTTCTTGCATTTGAAAGATGGGCTGGTGGGGCGGGTCCTACAAATAAATACAAAGAAGTTTTCAAGAGAAGGAGAGTGAAGACAAGAACTCAGATGGCAGAGGTGATTGATGGGGAGTCTCAAATCCACACCGAGCCAGAGACTCAGTTGGTGGTCTTTCTTTAGAAAAGAAGAGTACAGAGGAGGGATCTAAAACTTTGATGGAAGTTCAGGATGCTTGTCTAGAAGGAAAGAT
Organism: Nelumbo nucifera; assembly: GCF_055504915.1. Lineage (NCBI taxonomy): Eukaryota > Viridiplantae > Streptophyta > Magnoliopsida > Proteales > Nelumbonaceae > Nelumbo > Nelumbo nucifera. Next base: position 3,869,522 of record NC_142654.1, read on the forward strand.
GAAGAGGCAAGGAAGTTTGCTACTTGAGGAAATAATTAACAGAGCTGTAGAGGTTGGTAAGGGGCTTGGGCTGTTTTTTTTTGGGGGGGGTGGGGGGGAGGCGTTTGCTAGAAAAGCTTTTGAGGAGTTTGAAAAGTGGAGGAAAGGATGAAGACGGTCATAATAGGGGAAGGCAGAGAGAGCTGGAATGAGGGTGGTGATGGGCAGGATGGAGTGTTTGAAGGGGAGGATTGTGTAAGGGGTGGGTCTCATGATCCTTCCAATCTTCTGTAGATCTTAAGTGGGTTATGTAGTTGGTGTTTCTGTTAATCTTTTCAGGTTGTTGTAGGGATCAGATGAGTAAAGTTGTGTTTGAAATGTCTTAGTTTTCTTCTCTCAGGTGATATCTTATCACCTTCCTTGTTTACTTCATTTCTTTGTTATTTTTCAAAAAACAACAGGATTTTGGGAGGAGGATTGGTTGGGTCTTGGCAGGTTTTTCGAGTTATGTCCAAGACTTTACAGGCTGAGTCAAGGGAATGTCTCTATTGCTGATTGCTATGAGCTGAACCAAGGAAGAGAAATGTGAAGCCCAAATTTTAGAAGGCCTCTCCTTGATTGGGAGGTTGAGGAGAGCGCGGAGCTTTTGGCAAAATTATAGTTGGTGGAAATCCAAGCAAAAAGAGATGTGAGAAGGTGGAAGGAAAGTACTAATGGTGTTTTTCTATAAAATCTCTTTATAAAGTCTTAGCAAGAGATCAGGTGGAGAAGTCGGATGTCGAGGGGATATGGGGGACACCAATCCCCTCCCCCCTCCCCCAAGGGTGGAGGCTTTTGCTTGGATAGTGGCTTTGGGCAGCACTCTAGCCCAAGATCATTTTACAAATAGAGGGGCTCAATTGGTAGGAAGATGCTATATTTGCTTAGCTAAAGAGGAGAGTGTGATGCACCTATTTTTTGGCTAATGTTTCCTGAAGTATTTATGAGGATACTACTTCAGTCTCTCTACTCTTGATATATTGAACCCAAGAACCCCGAAAGATATCTTTGGTTGCTGGCCTACATTGAGGGGAAATAGGAAGGAAAAAATAGTTTGGAGCTATATCCTTTTGCTATTTGCTGGGAAATTTTGAAGAGAGAAATATAAGAATCTTTGAAGGCCTATGAAAGCACAGGGGTCAAATTGTTTTCTCAAGTGGAAAGAGATTTAATGATTGGGTCTTGATTTTACCAGAGTTTGATGAAAATTTTGATTGTAAATTTTGGAGCTGACTTCTTTGTATATTTTGTTTTATGTTCTGTATGGTGATTCCTAATCACCTCATGGATGTACTTTTCATTCCTATTAATAATTTTTATTTCTTATCAAAAAAATATTATTTTTTATTTGTTTACTTATTTATTTTGCTGACTAAAGCTTATAGCATCATTGATATGCTAAAGAATTGCCATGCCAAGTACCAAGTGTTGGCATGGCAATGAGTGTTAGCATGGCTAGACCTTTAAATTTTGAAGGATCCTTGTAACATTGCCATGAGTATCATGAAGGTGGAATTTGGAAAAACCCCAATTTTTTTCCTCTTGTGATATAGGGAGGAAAATCTTTAACTTCTAGGATAACATATTATTTGTCATGTGACATTATATATGTTATTCTAGGCTACCACTACATGGTCCATTTGGAAGGAGAGGAATAGCTGGATTTTTAATGATAAGAGAAGACGTGAGGAAATCGTAGAAACCATCAAGTGGAGGGTAGTAAATTGGGTAAAAGCACTGAAAATCTTTGAGCTGTTTTTCAACGATGATTTTCTAAAGGGCTGGGCCGGCTGGCAGCAGGTGGCAGATTCTTCAATAAATCACTCATTTTAAGGGAATGATCTCCACCAGCCATATACCATTGGAAGCTGATTTTTGATGGTTGTGGCATTGGAAGTCCAGGACCTGTAGGAGGGGGGGGGTATAAGAAATATAAATGATAAATGGGGATTTCATTGTTATATTCTTGGGACCAATAGGAGTTGCAGATTCTACAGCAGCAGAATTGAAAGCCTTACTTCAAGGCCTACAGATTTATACAAGGATGAGTCTGGTTGGCATTATGGTTGAAGGAGATTCCTGGAAGGCAATAGACTCGTTAAAGGAGACACAAGGCACATGGCAACACAGACATGATTTGAGGAAGGCTAAAAATGGCTAGAGAACTGAGTCAATAACTACGCCACCAATACTTGAAGGGCCAGGGATTCCCCATAATGTATAAGGCCTGGATAACACTGCAACACAACTCTTAAGTCAATAACTACACCACCAATACTTTAAGGGCCAGGGATTCCATAAGGAGTAACAGCCAAAGTTGAGCTTGATCAGTTGATCATTCCTTGAAGTGGGGAATTCCATTCCATGGATCAAATTGCTATAGTCACTAATTACAAAGCTATAGCACCCTGGTTTCTCTCTACACATCATGTGATGGATGTGTCTAAACTTGTCCTTGATCTTCATCTTGAGTCACTCTAAGGCAATGAGGTCAATCAATGCTTCTGCCAAACTTTAGCTGTCCAAAAATATTCTATTATTCCTTTCTTCTGATATTGTGCATGAAGCGACACCCTTGCATATCTCTAAATGATCTTCCCTCTTGGAGGAAAGGAGCAAAAGCCCATATCCTTTTTTTTTTTTTATCAGCAAGAAAATTTGTATTAATAAAGTAGCAAAAGTTACAATCAGTTACAAAAGTTATAGGTAGCAGAAAAGCATTAATGTAATCTTCACCCACAAACAATCAGTTACTGTTCTGCCCAGTACAATGTAGATCTATTTGCCCTTGTTTTTCTAGGGTATCCTCCATCCCATTTGCGCTCCGTTTGACCCAACCAAACTGAGAGTTGATCCTCCTTGTAAGTATGTCAATTTCTCTGAAGATAAATTTGAGCTTCCAAGGTACTGAAGTGATGTTTTTAACCCAAGAAATGACCAGTAGTGAGTCTCCTTCTATTTCTAAGTCTGTTATTCCTATCTGCTCAGCCATCTTTAGACCTTGAAGTAGGGCTAGAGATTCAGCCTGTATTGAGTCACCAATACCTATTGGTCCTGAGAAGAGTGCCACCACCACACCCTGATGATTTCTAATCACACCCCCTATGCCTGCCCTTCCTGGGTTACCAAAAGAACTCTCATCAAAATTTAGTTTTAGTTTGTTCAGTGCCGGTGGCTTCCATTCCTCACTCACAATTACTTTGGGTGCATCTGTTAGTTCTACTTCAGCCCAACTTCTTAAAATCTCATTCGTGGAGAAATTTTTGAATAGCTCCATGGTCTTCACCCAATGTGCAGTTCTGATTTTTATGGCTTCAATCACTTCTTCCTTTGGTTTACTTTTTTCAGAGAAAATTCTTAGGTTTCTTTCCTCCCATATAGTCCAAGGGAGATGAGATTAGCATGGGGAGAATGGCTGGTCTCATTGCTACCCCTGTGAAAGCACATACGGGGATAAGGACCAAAGACACCATTGCCGAATCATATCTAGATATTGCTTCTCTTTTGTATTACCTCCCGACAAAACACTCTAGTTTTAGGAGTGGGCAATCGCCAAATTGCTTCAACAGGAAAAGTTAGTGGAGAAAAAAAATCGAAGGGTAGATTGGCAGAGAACATGAGAAAAAGAACAGAAATGGAGGCCATGGAATTCAACATATAAAATTATTTTATCCTGTCCAACGCTATTCAAAAGGACCAAAGTCATCATCCCTAAAACCCCTTCTTAGACCAAAATTCCATAAAATTCCAATAGGGCTCCAAGAAACTAAATGAGCAATGGGCTTATTTTCATAGAAAATAATGCTGCATTCTTGATTTAAACTACAATACAGGATTAGGATACTGCACGATTTCTAAGCCAGAAGAGGCTTTAATGATATCTTTATGAAGATGAAATAAATGTGAAAGAGAAAGAAGAAAAGTAGCGATATGGCCGGAGTTTCACTACCCCAACCCAGTACTTTATTGGAGTCTCATTGACCAGGAGAGGGATATAATTGTCAAAAAGCAATCTACATAATTAAAGACAATTATAGAAAAAGATCCAGAATTATCTTAAACTTGTACCATCTTGTTTTATCCTAACAATGCAATTTGATCATGCTACTTATGAAATCTAGGGTGTGAAATCTTGGGCATATTTTGCTTCCTTGATACATAATTACATATCAATACTTCATAACACATTAGGATAATTTAAGTAGGATGATAGTTGATTGTTTACATTGAGGGGAGTGTGAAATGCATAATTGCTCACCTTGGTTTACTTCTAACATTTGTCATCACAGGACATACAAAGGGCTCACTATACCATATTATACTGTGCTTTTCTTCTTCCGACTACTGTTGTTGTACAATTACCAATAGGTCAATTAACTAGTTTTTTTTTCTCTGCCTTGTTATTTTGTGTGCCCCTTTAGCTTTACAGGATGTCAAATACCAAGGCTGCATTTGGTAAGAGTGCAAATGCAAATATGTAGTGTTCATGAAAATGCAAATTTGGTTTGGTTTTGCATTAATAAATTTTGTATTCTTACCAAAGGAGTTTGGTTGTGATGGGTACAAATACGAACTCCAAGATTGGAAGTACAAATATGAACTCCAAAACTGGAATCTATCTTTTTTATATTGACCAACTTATAGTGCAGTTAGCTTCCATTTTTAGGAAGCTAATTTTGCTCTGATTTTGAATGCAAACATGTGAATAAGAACAAATTTACTGCCATTTTCAGTACAAAAACGAACTCCTACCAAATGCCTGCATAACTGAACTGGATTGCAAATTCACTCCAGTTCAGTGTTTGCATTCTTACCAAACACAACCCAAATGACTATTTTGTTTAATACAGTTTTCTGCCCCTCTTTTGGGTGTTTTATGTTTGCTATTGTATGTGTATGAGCACATTTTCATGAGATGCTTGATGTTATTTCTTTGGTCACAAGGTACAATGCAATGATTTTTGAAGCACTTTCAGCCATCAAGGATCCCAATGGAGCAGATATTAGTGCTATTATTGGCTTTATTGAGGTAAGGCAGAACTCTTTAGCATTATGTTGACCCAGGCTATCATTCTAAAAAAGAAATGAATTTCATAGAGTGCTGATTTGGACACACCCTATTTTTGATAAACTAGTACATCCCCTGAGCAAAGAGAGCTCTTGTTTTTGTAACCACTGAAGTTAATTAACAGAGATGTTTTCCCTATTTAAACAATCACTATTTGACCATTTTTTTTTGATAAATAACAGACTTTTATTAAAAGATAATAATAGAAAAGGTACAAAAGGAGGGGTAAAAATTCTTAACCCTCCCAGGAAAAGCAATTCAAATTACAATGTTGCCCAAAAGAAATTAACTCTTCCCACCCCTTGTTTGGCCAATGAATCTGCCAAGGAGTTGGCACACCTCTTTATCCATAGAAACTTGACTTCCAAATTTTGGGTGAGATGTCTAACTTTCTTTTTTTCATTCAAAAACTTCCACAGACTATAAGTTGGCTATAGTCACCTTCCACTATCAATTTTCTGATATTTAACTCTTAAGCTCTATTTAACCCTTCCAAGACAGCCAATATTTCAGCTCTAAGAGAGTCCCCCCATCCAATAGAACCAAAATACAATGCAATAATTCGACCTTCATCATCCCTAAAGGCTCCCCCTATACCTGACAGACCTGGATTTCCTTCACTACTACCATCAAAGTTTAGTTTAGTGGAACCTGAAACTGGAGGGGACCAAATTGGTTGGGATACATTCTTTCTTGGAGCTGACCAAGCCACTTCTTTCCACTTCCTGATGATGTCTCCTTCTGAGTAATTTTCAATACTTTGCAAAGTTTTAACCCAATGGATCACCCTTATAGAAATCAGTTTAATGAGTACACCCTTATTTCTTTCTTTCCCATGAAAGGTCCGTTGATTCCTTTCCTCCCAGACTGTCCAACATACAGCTGCTCTTACACACCTCCACAGAAATTTCCCTCTCTTCTTCAGCCTCCTAATAGTAGTAGAATGAAATAGGCTTTGTACATTTGGGGGAGGGGTCCACCTGCCACCAAAAAGAAAGAAAAACCAACACCAGATTTCTGAAACAAATGCGCAAGAAACCAATAAGTGATAGCAAGTCTCACCATTCTTCTTACAAAGGATGCACCAGTGTGGGGATAAACACCAACAAAAAACACTAATTCTGGGAGGAATTGATCTACCCCAGACTTCCAAAACTGGAAAAGGGATTCCAAAGACAGGAGGGGAATGAGCCAGTTTTTTGAAGAAAGAGGAGCAAGAGAAGATACCCGAAGAAGAAGGAGCCCAAATCTTACTATCCCTCCTAAGGGGGTCAATAACCACCCCCTCAAGGATATTTAGCAGGTCAGCAATGAGGTTCAGTTCCGGTTCTCTAAGGGCCCTTCTAAAACCCAAATTCCAATCAATGGTTGAACTAGAGGCGGTCAAAACAGTGGAGACTGGCTTATTTTTAAACCGTGATAAAGAATACAAGGAAGGGAAAAGCTCTTTTAGCGGAGTGCTTCCCACCCAAACATGATCCCAAAATTTCACGCGGTTACCGGAGCACATATGATACCTGATTAGAGGAAGAAAAGAAGGAAGTATGGCATGAATTGATTTCCAAGGAGAAGCTCTCGTAGCCCTATTTGAAACTCCATAACAGCTATACTTTGGTTTGTCAAAGGGAGATGTATCCAACCTTTTTAAATAGGTACATGTTGAAATATCTACATCATATCATTTGATGTTTTGATTTTTAGAACATTGACTTAGATGCTGTGGCTCGATCTTTTGCTAGTTATCTGGGTTGCTTGCATGTTATGGTGCCCCTTGAATTGTCCATTGTTTAGTGTCTTTTGAGACAATCCTAATGACAAAGTTAGTGACAGAAAAAAAGATTTTTGGAGGGAGATCCAAAATTATTGTTTGAGAAATTCGCTCTTTAGATGCTTATGTTTTCTCAAGAGATGTGGACTTCAAGCATGTTCTAGTCCAAGAGGCACACCATCTTTTTGTGTTTGATTCTGAACAAATGCTATATTTACATGTGACAAGGCCCACAACTGCAATTTCATGAATGCAGCCATCATCCTCAATGAAGTCCAGTACTCCGATCCTAAAGGTCATTCATTACCCAGTGCTGATCCTGGATTGAATATAGAACTAACCTTGGCATTTTTACATGGAGTAACTGCTCTCAGACTCAAACTACATTCCCATGTTTGTCAGCCCGAGATTTCACCATTCTAAGAAGCAAACGTCCCTAGATGAATTCCACTCCTCTGATGGTTAAAATTACTGCATTAAAAAGTTCATGCTCTTTTACTTGATACCATTTTATTTCTGGTATTCACCAAAATAAGGAAAAAGTTTCTTTAATCAGTGAAAATTCACGGATGCTACCAATCCAGCTTTTGTACATTAATGTAGAGGTGGTTCAAATCAGCAACCAGCAACCACTTTCCATGCATTATGTTTTCCAGGATTAGGAGCACACTTTGGATGGAACACTAGGGCATCATGGTTCCATTTATCATTAGCCTCTTATGCAGATTTATAATCAATCACTGAACTAAATGTTGTTATTTAATTACTCATCATTTGTGAGGTTGAAAAGATGATTTGTATATTTCATGCTTTGTTAATATTTATGCAGCAAAAGCATGAGGTGCCTCAAAATTTTAGAAGGTTGTTAAGTTCAAAGTTGAGAAGGCTTGTTGCACAGGAGAAGCTTGAAAAGGTGATGGTTTTCTCTGTCTCTCACTGCAACATTTTATTTACTTTCAGACCATGATGTGATTTCCTCTTACTATGCACTCCACCTTGCGATTACATGTGTGACTTGTTCTTCGTTGTGTCTTGTTCCATGAACACTGACACAGGAGATGAAACCTGATGCGTGTCCAAGAGACTGACTTGGAAAGATGAGAAACGTGGACATTTATACGGAAAAATATATACCATTAAAATAGTTTACACTTTTTGAATCCTATCATTATATACCTGCAAACAATGTTGCCTTTCTTACTATGTAATGTTTGATATGGAAAATGGCATATTCATCTTGTACGTTACCCGTTCATTTATGTCAAATAAGCCAAGAGATCAAAGGAATGTTAAATAGAAGTATCCTCAAGAATCTATGGAGTGTTGGACCTTGTTGCATGTCTGACATGAACACATCATCCATTTAGGAGAGTCCATGTAAAACTGATTTAAAGTTCATTGAATGCTCAATTCTCTCTGGTAACTAAATACTTTAGCTACACTGCAGACCTTGCATTTTTTGGTGTTAGTAGCAAGTTCTACAAAATTAATGATCCTTGCACATCTGCCTGGTAGCTCTAGGTCTTGTTTAGATGCTTAGATATTCCATCAGGAATCTGTAGGAAATTGTCTGGGCTCTGGATGTACTTTTCTGGTTTAGTTTCACATGTAAGTCTTGTTATTATTGAAAGGTTGAGCATTTATAGATGTCTCAAATACTAAAGGTTGACTTATTGCTTTGTCTTTTAGTGAATAAAATCAAATAGTAGAACATTGAAGGGTGTAGTAATCTATCAAACTTCAGCTTCAGCAACTAAGGAGCTCAAACCTCCTTAAATACCTATTACTAAAGGACAAAGACACAACATATATTTCAAAGGAAAAAAAATCAAATAACAAGTGCAGAAGTCAGGAAGAAGTTGCAGTAATGTAGAGAGGGAAGAAGAACAGAGGAAGAGAATGAAGAGAAAGAGCATTCCAATCGTGGGTCTCAACCTGAGATCCCACTAATTTATATAAAACTCCTCAAACTGAACATAATTACAATTCTGCAGTCTAATTTACATAAACCCAGCCCAGTATGGCATAGTTTCTGGAAATCTGGAATCATAATGCTATACTTCCTCCACAGTATATATATTAGTCCATTAAATGGTCAAGACCCTTGTACACGAAGGAGCTATATAATGAGCATACAAGATAGGTAATGGGCATACATTTCCTTACAAGTACAAGATGTCTTGATAAATATCTACTATAAGACAACCAATGGAGTGATGCTCCAAACCACTTCCCCTTTCCCACTGATTCCTGCTAATTGCAATTCCTGTAACAGCTTCAACATCAAATCTGGAAAGTATCCTTTCCATCCAAAAGTTGCCAAGACCAATTCCCATATCACTCTAGAATAATCACAGTGCAGGAATATGTGATTTGAGGATTCATTTACTAGGGTGCAGATGACACAAAGTGTACTGTTTGATCAACATTTAAGCAATAATTCCCATCTCACATATTCAAAGTGTCAAACCACTAGTCCACCCACCTTTACCACTCAGGTTGCTCCATTCCTTAGTGGAAGCCCAACATTTTTCCCCTTTTGGAGGCTGAAAGTAAATGCAACCACAAGTAGGGAGTTATGAAGAAAAGCAAGGTTGTCGGTAGAATGCTTTACAGAGTAGTGGAAAGGGATGTTGACAATATCTGTGTTAACTGTTTCTTTATCTTATTTTCTAAAGTTTAATTGAAATGTAGGTTCAGAACTGCTACAAGATAAAAAAGGATACTTCATTCGGAACAAGGACACCAACTCTAAAACAAAAAGACAACCGACCAAGGCAATTGCAAAATCCTGGATTCATCACATCTGCTGACACCATAGAGGAAGCTGCACTTGCTGCTGCCTACAAGATTGCTGATGCTGAAAACAAGTCATTTGTGGCAGCTGAAGCAGTTAAGGAGGCCGAGAGGGTTTCAAAGATGGCCGAGGAGACTGATTCATTGCTACAGCTAGCAAAAGAGATATATGAACAATGTATTGCTGGCACTTCATTTCTGCTGTTTTCCATAATTTCTTCCATTTTTTCCTTGGATGATGATCCATCATTTTCTTCTTGATACAGGTTCACGGGGTGAGATTGTGCTCATGGCATAAGCATTGGTTTAAGGCATGATTAAAGTAGTATCTCTTGTACTTATTCTTCATAGTTATCTTTTGCAGATGATTTTTGTGTTACTTTTTTTTTTTTTTTTTTTTTTTTTATGGGGTGTGTTGTGTTCAAACATGAAGCTTTGTTGCATTCCACAAGCTGTCAAAAGGACAAAAAGTTATATGTCAAAGCCCTAGAAACCCATTAGCATAAACCATGTTTAGAGCCCAAGAACTCAACTTGATTCCAAGGTCGATTTAGTCAAATCTACTGATGGCTTGTTAGTCAACTTAGTCAAGAAATAGTAATTATAATTATGATATTGGAAATTTATTGCAGGAGCAAATTCTCAAATTTATAAAGTAGTTAAGATATGAAAATTGATGGCACATTGAGTGCAGGCTGATTTTTTTCCTAGATGAATTGACCAACTAGTTTATTTACAGAAGATGAGTTGTTAAACTGCTTGCCCTCAAAATTCAATTAAGTTGAGTTGAATCAGAAAATACTTTTCTCTTTCTCCTTGTGTGTTTTCCATGATGGACATGTTAGTGAAGGCTTCACTAATGTGGCTGTTCCATCCTTCAGAGTCAACAATGACAACAACACAACCTCTTTCTCCTCAGTAGAAAAGTGATAAGTTCGAGATCATCATAAAACCTACTATCTCAATATCCCAAGCCAAAATGCTTAGGCGGTGTTCTGTTTATGAATTTACCCTTGATCTCTTTGGTAGATTTAAATTTTGAAATATTTGAAAGATTTCTACTTGGAATTGTAGTATTATTACCATAAAAGCATCAAGAATGGTACTGCTATCACACCTCAGCTGTTGTTAACAAGAGTTGAAACTAAAGAGAAGGAAACCTAGTAAAGTCTCTACCTGCTTGCAGCTTGCAGCTTGCAGCCGGGGGCTTGGAATCGAATCCCTCCTTCACTGGGATTCAGAAAGCATCAGTGGATTTGGACTAATACTCATTCTATATGAACTGAAAAATTAAAACAAAATAGAAAACTATATAAACAAATAATTAATTAATCATTAACATTAGTATTTTTTAAGTTTAAAGAGGTTTAGTGAAATATGAACGTTTTTATTCTTGTAGCATCTTTGAACATTTCTGAAGCTTATCGCAGTGAGGTCATGTTTGGGAGTGCTTAAATTAAAAATAAGTGCTTATTCGAATAAACACTTATTTGCATTTGGCACGTTTGGTAGTCTTTTTCTCCGGTAAGCACTTAAAGAAGTGTTTGTGACTATTTTGTTTTTCATCTTCTTTCAAATTCTCAAAATATACCCCTATGAAAGTACTTTTATTAAATTATTTTTATAAAAACACTTTTGTGGAAGTACTTTTATAAAATTCAACCAGGCATAATTTTAAAAGTGGTATTTTAAAATTCAATTAGGGATAATTTTGAAAGAAAAAAAAGTGCTTATTGTATAAGCACTTAAAAAAATCTGAAAATTTGGGCTTAAAAAATAAGCCCTTATTTTTAAAATAAGCATCTATTTCAGGTTTATTTCCCAAATACCAATAAGTGTTTAATTCGAATTAGTACTTATTTTTAAAATAAGTCCAAATAAGCACTTATTTTGAATTAGTACTTATTTTTAAGCACTCCCAAACATGGCCTAATTCACACTTCACATAAGATATCGAGTATTGGTGTGTTTGATGCATTTGTGGGATTCATACGAGTTCCTTTCCCCTAGCGTATTTTACTCAAACTCCTTAAGCTTTATAGGCTTTTTATTTATTTATCAATTGTTTTTGTTCTTTATGTTTTATCAGTGACTTTGAAACGTACATAAATTGATGGAAGAGAACAAATAAAGAAGCAGTTTATCGTCAACGAATATATTCTTGTTAATCTACCAGAAGAGTCGGGCATTAACAAAACGTGCTTTGTCAATATCTCCAGTCCACAGTTCGTCGACTCTATCTCTATATGCGATTCATTAATCCATTAGACTCGGTATGAGAAGGTGAATATGTATAATGTAAATAAGAAAACAAGGTTTTGCACTGTATATGTTTGTATTTGCATTCTTTTTTATGGCTCAGTTTGGAAGGACTATAAATATAAATATGTAGTGTAAATATATATATAAAATAATACAAAATATAAGGTTTTGTATTCTATATATTATATTTGTACTTCTTCCAAACTAAGCCCATCTGATATTTAAATTTGCACTCTTTCCAAATTGAACCTTTAGGGTCAGTTGGGAAAAAGTACAAATACAAATATGTACAGTATAAATATATGCAAAATAATACAAATTACAAGATTTGCACTCTACATATTTGTATTAGGCTCAGTTTGCTTTTGCACTATATATTTGTATTTGTACTCCTTCCAAACTGAGCATTAGGCTTAGTTTTGAAAGAGTGCAAAACTGCAAATACAAAATGTAGAGTGCAAAACCGTATATTTTGTATGTATTTGCATTATACATATTTATATTTATACTCTATCCATATTTAGCTTTAGGAAATATGGATCTAATTTGATATTTCCATAAAAATTGGCAATCTCATATTTGGATGTTAGAACCTGCATTCGATTAATAATAGGATTGGATGTGAAACCCCATTCAATTTGATTAAAATCTGAGTTCAATAAAAAATTATTATTTTATATATATAATTATATAAATACATTAAATTTATTATACATATAAAAGGTTTTTAAAAACATTTAAATTTTTTGATCATTTTAAACACAATAAAATAATTATAGATTAAATTTGAATTCGATCCAAAATCTGACATAATAATTAGATGCAGATGCTTGGATCTAATTCGAATCCTTGGAAAATATCCCCTGATTAGGATTTTAGGATGCCAAAATCAGGAATTTAGGATGCCAAATGCAAAACGTCGTCTTCACATTAACTACTAAAATGACATTCACTAACCTAAAATACAACTTAACTGCCAAATTACTGCTGAAACCAATGGCAAAGTAATTGAAGATACCAGTCACCTCCACCTCCAGACATGGACGTTAAGATGGAATACCAAGGCCTCTCATTGGATATAATGACAGAATTAATGCCCCACCAAATAAGGCAGTGCAGTGTGGTAACCATATAACAATGAAGGCATAATGAAGCATTGAACCCCCTCGATGTGGTCAATGATCAAATGATAATAACATCATTAAAATGAAACTCGAAAATGGATTTTAACCTCGGATTCCAATCTGTACGAGCTATACATTGATGACACAGCCCTGCAAAGTTTCAATAATGCTCAAATGCCTGACTAACATGGCAATTATCACCGATGGCGTTACTTGCATCCAAAAAGAAGAGCAAATTCAAGTTGAGAATGGTTAACATGGCAATCCGCATAACATGTTGCGAGTGTTTAGAAACCTCCAATAGGGAAAAAGAGATTTGCTCAATACTAAACTAAAGCTAGTGGGCTAATAAAACTTAATTACTCAATATTGATTAGAAAGTATTGTCTCTCAAGATCTTGCCACTGTTTATGAAGTACGACAATATATAAATGATGGTAATTCGGCTTTAGTCAAGTAATTAAATAGAATATTGGAAGGGGGGGGGGGATAATAAATTGTTTATGACTAACAAGAATGACTTTCTCATCAATTGTTTAGATGATCAGGAAGACAGAAGCAAAATACAAATTGAAACAAAGGCAACATACTAATAGAAACAAACCCACTTTAAGGCATTATCAAAATTAAGCTAAGCTAGAAATGCTAGCCTAAATATTATGCAAGAATCAACTACTACCATAAAAGACACAAAAGGCCTCCAAACATACAATTCCACCTCTGGGAAGCATGCATGTATAGACTGCAGAATGAAGTAAGAGACCAAGCACCCCAATGAAAAGTGAATGAGAAAAAGCAAAAAAAAAGAAAAAGGAAAAAGTTTTTCATATTTCAATCTTATTTCAGTTGTAGCTACACATTTGCTCAACATTCCAAACTCACCTGCGCACAGGCTATAAAAAGTCACAAAACCCTGTTGTCTCACATGCTCAGTAACATCTTTTTCCTAAATCATGGAGAAAAAGAAGCAAGGCTATGAATGCGATCCACAATGGTTCAACAAAAACAGCCAGAAATACTTCCACTAGTCCATGCAATAAATGAACTAAGGTTCAATGGAGCTGAACTACAAGAGTACAAGCCCAAGTTCCGATGGTTTCAGGCTGTGTCTTATCCGATAGTTGTAAAGATAATAGTGAAGTTGGCCATCACCAGGTCCAAATTTCAATTCCTTCAGAAAAGATTCATTCTGCATGACATCTAATGCATTGAAGACATCATAATCCTTCTGCTTTGCCACAATAAGTGCATCATTCATCAACTGAAGTAATGGCGTCTGTGTAGCAACATTGTAATATGAATAAGCAGCCTTCAAAGTTGAATAGTTCTGGTTACCAAGGATGGATGATGGAAGGGTGTAGAAACTGCAGAAGTCAGTAATCTCGTGGGTCTCGGGGCTCTCAACCACATAGCTGTCCACAACATTCTCATTTGGTAGAAGCCAATGTTCAACATCATTCTCATCAAAATCTGGTGCAACAACAAAATGCTTCAAGTAGTTCCTAAGCAGACGGGTAACTGCAGGGACATCACGCAGCTCCATTTTTCTGAAACCAGGAGTAACTGTTGAATCTGGTAACTTGTAAAGCTTTATAGTTCGACTTATTGTCATCCTTGCACCAAGCCTAGAGAAACCAACATCAATAAGTTTCTTAGGATTTAATGACCTGTGCCAATATTGGCAGGTCGATATTGGTGTAGGAAGAACTACCCCGGCTGTATAAGCTGCCTGCCAAATATTCTCCAAATGAACCCTCCTGGTAACCTCCTTAATCATGACGGGTGCGAGCCTCTTTGATCTAAGCTTCTTATGAACACACAAAAAATTAATTTCAGCCATGTTAACAACATCATCACGGGCCCTGATCTTTGCAGGAACACCAGTAATGAAGGCTACAAGCTTCTTTGAGACCTTGACACGAACACCAATGTGCCAGCTTTTGTAGTAGCCAGGAGGGCGAAGAGCCCAGCGCAGGAACTCCTTGGAGTAATTGAATCTGAACATGTTCTCATCATCTTCAACATAATTGTTGGTAAGAAGATTGTATACCTCAGTACAGGTCTCGTCATTGTCGATGTCGCAAGTGGTCCATTCATAGGGACCTGGAAGGTTGTAAGGTTCTTGCTTGACTTCAGATAAGGGCGTTGGAGGTTCAATAGGACCTTCAGGTAAGCTTGTATCTCCAAGATCTTTAAATTGCCCAACAGGTTGAGTTTCCCAGAACTTATGTCTCTTCCCCAAAGAAAGCGATTCCTGAACCTTTCGGGCTAGGGTTTCAATCGAGTTTTCGTTCTCGGGAGCTGAATTTGCATCAGGATTAGGCTTCGAGTTTTTGCTGGGGGGCCCAGATGATGAATTGCTATCAACCATTGCAATGATCTATCGACAAAACTGTAATCTGTAAACAGGCAGACTAACAATGAAATCCTACTTTGTCCCAATAGGATCTAAGATAACAACTTTGGAAGAAAGGAATTCAGAGGACAGTAAAAAATATATATATATCTTTTTCACCGATCAACGCAATGAAGATCAAATAAAGTCCTAAATTTCCGAATTCTTTTAAACGCGACCATTTCAAAAAAAAAAAAAAAACAAGAAAAAATAAGAGAAAAAATAAAAAAAGCAGAGAACAAAACAACAATGCTGTAGAAAAGATCTGCAGAGACTAATAAAACAGAGGCACAATTAACTCCGGTAAAAAACAACTTACAAGATTTTGAATAAGCTTGGATTTTTGCACCTTGACCCTATAGCTTCCCGCAAGTGCGAACCGAAGTTCAAATCTGTAGAAACCAGAGAGAAGTATTTATTTCTGTTTCTTTCCTTTTTCTTTCACGTTTAAGTTTTATCAAATGCGAATCGTTCTTTGTTTTCTAGGTTGCCTTCGTCCTCCACAAGCAATCAAGCAATAGGGCTTTGTTTTGGGAATCTAGGGTTTCTATGCTAGGCTTCGAGAGACCGAAACAGAAAGCCGTCGGGTCCATGTGCAAAGCATTTATTTTTAGTGAGCTTCATGAATAAACCTGTTGGGCGTGATTGATAGCCCAGGAATTATAGATGGAATTTATCGTCTATTAGCCAAAGAACAACAGACCTGGCGTTCACACGTGGCAACTCAACCAGACTACACAATCTACACTCTACTGTGTAAGCAGAACGTCAAGGTCAAGCTGAAGGCTGAAGCAAGTTGATGGGGATTGGGACGAGAAATGGTTACAGAAACAGCATTTTGCTTGAGAGAGCCCCCTTTGTCACGTAAAGTTTTCAGCACCAAATGTGCTCCATCTCAGAACCCTAATCCAGATATCATTGTAGTCGCCTCAAACAACGGATCTGTTGCTCATAGTCGATATCTTCGTGCATCTCTTCATTTGTGAGTCATTGAATTTCATTGCCTCATCTGCGTTCATTCTAGTTATGTTTATACTCGGTTACTATACTGCCGGAATCACATAATCGTGAATTAGACTTTTCGGTGCTGATACCGAACCTGCAACTCTGCAAGGTTCCAACCTTTACGAATTCACATCCTTCTCTTAGAATCCTACTATGCGTTGTTTTGTGATAAACCATGGATTCCATGATAACGCACGTAATTTGTTGGTTGTCGTTGCTTGTTTTTCGCGCCTTACTTCCTTTTTTGTTTTGTTACTGCTATCATTTAAACCATGGTGCCAAAATTTGAATGGAACTTGTAGGTTGCATTGTAACTTCTGCTTTGCTTGAAAAGGTTATAATTACAGCTCTTTAACCTGTCAAGGACCATTGAGAGTAGGACTTCTGCTCCTAAATAATATTGCCATGTAACTGAGAACAATGGTGCCTGTTAGGACCAATTTTGATTAGATCAATATTTTGAAATCTAGACCGCAGTGGCCTGTCAAACAGTTAGGTTGTCAACCAATTAGGATTTTGCTGTCTTCTGTTTGACATTCCTGCAACAATCTGCCATATCTGCATTGACTCATCCATGCACCCCTTTAAGTTCATTTCCGCAATCTTCTCTCAACAAACTTTTACCAAAGAAACTTGATTTTGATTTGCTTCTCCTTTGTTTCCATGAGATGGATTACACAGATGATTTGTTTTGAAGAAAATCTTACCTCATATGTTGTCAAAGGACCAACAAGCACAGATGTTAATAATGCTCTTGGTGAAGTGCATTCCATGAATTTGTCAGCCAGTGGGGCTTAGCTGATATATGTCCATCAGGTTCTGTTGTTTCTAAATCGACCTTTATTTGATTTTATTTGCATTAGCAGAGTATTATAGAACAGGTGCACAATTGGTAACATACTAGTCTGTGCTGGATTTATATTAATAAATCAATACAATTCATTGTAGAGGAAGAGCCATCTATCAATTAATTCTCTATAACATCTGAAGTGCACCTAAAGATGAAGACGCATACCTCAGTTTATTGCTTCTTTAATTGGAGAAAATATGGAAGGAAACAAGAGATAGCTTCAATAATATGAGAGCACATAAGAAATTTGTGCAATTCATAGTAGCTTAGTGGAAAAGGCTTAGATGATAATGATGATGATTAACTTAGTGGAAAACAGGGACATGAGAACAACTCTAAGTAAAGTAATCGAGTGATCCATGAAATATAACTCTAACTGGTTTTTACCCTATTTCAGTTGAATAGTAACATTCTTCTCTAGCTTTTATCCTTTAGAATTAATCTGAAGAGATGGTACTAAGATCCTTAGCCTTTTGCCAAATACACTTTTAATGATCTTCAACAAAAAAAGAAATAAAAGTGACCAGATAATGGATATACATGATATATTATGGTTGTTCTACATGATTATATTGATCAACTCGACCTTTGCCATTCTCCCCATCTATTATTTGCCTGTATTCAAAATTCCAATGTTGATAGCAAAGAGGATTTAGAAGATGAGAGACTTTCTTTTGGAACCTGGGACTGTAAGAAAGACCACTTGACTATTTGGCCAAAAATGTTCAAAAGTAAAGAAGAGGATTATACTGCTTTATTCAGGTCCTTTGGGATTTGGGGATTCAGTCAGAGCAGAACTATTAGCAGCCATACAAGGAGTGCAACTCACAAATCAGTTAGGAGTAGGACAGCTTGTTATAGAAGGGGACTCCAAGGTGGTGGTGGGGTGGTTGCAGAACCCTGAGGAAACTATATGGTGCTACAGAAATGAAGTAAAAAAAATTTAAGTGGCTGACAAGGAATATGTCTGTTAGTACACAATGGGTGGGGAGATCAGCAAATGCTTTGGCTGATGGCTTAGCTAAGAAAGGGACAAATAGGGAAGTTTTGTTTTGGGCTCAGCTGTAATGTTCATCTTTTCCTTTTCCTTTTAAGTTTCTTTGTAATCAGTTGAGAGAGCAGCTTGCGCCTCTCCACGGGCTGCTGTATGAGATCTCCATTTTCTTGTGAAGTAATAAAACTATCCTTGTTCATAAAAAAAAAAAAGTTCTGGAAGTCAATTGTGACAGGTAGCTGTCTGATTTTATGCGATGCCAACCTGACTTCACTTTAGGTTTGGCTAAGGTTCACCCCTTGGGCAACCTGACCCAACCTGAACCCAATTCTACTATTACTTGTGTACATATGTACTTCTGCATACTATAATAATGCATTTGTCTTAATTTTTAAGCCTCTAACCCTATCATAGATCATAATAGACTTTAATCATTTGAAACATCTTTTTCACATTTACGTAAAGAACCAATAAAAACATCAAATAAGGAAACACCAATAAAAAATATGGTCATAAAGTTTAGGTCTCTTAGTCAAAGACTAAGAGAATTTGAGAGATTTTATGAGATTTTAACAGGATGATAGAAAGTTTGGGTTGGGTTAGTTTTGAGGGATTTTAGGTTGGGTTAGGGTTGGGGGTTCAGAACCTCAGGTTGGGCTAGGGTTGACCTTAACCCGGCCTGAATTGCCCCCCTAGTTAGGTATGGAAGAGTGTGTTTGAGAAATTCCTCTCCTTTAAGAAAATGGCATTGGAGATTCTGTTATGGATGCATTCGTGGGGAAGACATACCGCCGCCGGCAGCAGTGATAAGGAGGGGCCCACATGACAACTTATCTTGCCAGCTCCATCAGCTTATCTTATCCCATCCGTTCTTACCTTATCTATTAGAAGTAGGAGTTAAGTTCTGTTCTTAGTAGAAGTGTTTATCGATTAGAAGTAGGAGTAGGAGTTGATTTAAAGTTGGATTTATCCTAGCCTTATCCTTAATAGCCGAATTAAATAAGGAATCCTCCTACAGGGAGGACCCTCATCTCTTGTAATCTCCTATTTAAGGAGCTACGAATTGGGAATAAAGGCATTGAGTTTTCAGTCAAGAAAAGAGTGAGGAGAGTTAGGGTGATCTCTTGAACAAATCACCCACCAGACCGCCACAATAGGGTCTGCACGTAAAGGAAGGGGCAAGAGGAAGTTAGAGGTTCCTCCCGTGGACCAACCCGTGACAAGATCCTACGCCCGAGCCCAAACATCTTGGTATCAGAGCCTACCGTCATGGGAGATCTGGAGCAGCTTTCATCCAGGGTCCACGAACTGGAGCATAGGCTCATGGAAACCAGCGTGGAGGTTCGTGAGGTCAAAGACGATGTCCGGGAGCTGCGTCGCTTGCTAGAATCGTTTTTCTCTAACAAGGAAAGGAACTCTGAGGGAGCCGCTGCCACCACCAACAGTCGCCGGCCAGACTGGGCAGAGACGTCCGACGAACATCAGACTGCCGCCCCAACAGCCGCAGTTATTCCCAAGTATAGTCTGCTAGAATTTCCGTCTTACAACGGCACCGGAGATCCATTAAGATGGTTATATCGCTGCGAACAGTTCTTTCGTAACCAACGCACTGATGACAGGGACAAGGTCAGTCTGTCTGCCTTCCACCTAGTGGACGAAGCACAACTCTGGTTCTACCGTCTGGAGCAGGAAGAACCCGGGCTCAATTGGGAACAGTTTAAATCCTACTGTCTCCTCAGGTTTGGACCCCCGTTGACAAGCAACCCGCTGGGCGAATTAATTAACCTCAAGCAAACTAGAACTGTGGCTGACTACCAGCGACAGTTTCTAACCCTTCTCGCCAGGGCAGCCTCGGTACGACCAGATCAGCAAATAGATATGTTCACCGCGGGGTTAGCAAAACCCCTAAGGGTGGACGTGGAGATGCAACACCCTCCCAACCTGGTCACAGCCACGAACCTAGCATGCGCCTTCGAGCGCAAATTGCAGCTCACCCGCGGGACCTTCAGTGTGGGTCGGCCGGCGACGGAGTGTCCCCTTCTTCAGCAGCCCGCTGGGAACAGAGGCCACCTACCGGTAACATTTCCAGGATGACATCAAGCATGGGGAGCAGCATGACAGCACCACCCATTAGACGGTTGTCCCGAGCTGAGATGGCAGAGTGTTGCGCAAGGGGGCAGTGCTTTAACTGCGACGATCTGTATTCCGCCGGGCACAGATGCAAGAGGCTATTTTGTCTTCTGGTAGATGAATAGGAAGAGGACGAGGAGGAACCCGCAGCATCAGAACCCGAGATCTCCCTTCACGCGATCACGGGGATAAAAACCTCACAGACCATGCAACTGAGGGTGTAGGTAGCAGGGAAACCAGTAGCATCCTCGTTGACTCAGGAAGCACGCACAACTTTGTCAGTGAGCAAGCTGCCCGCCAGTTAGAATTACCGATGGAAATCAGGCCGCAACTACAGGTAGCCATAGCAAACGGGGAAAGGGTCCACAGCCCCGGAATCTGCAGGAACACCAAAATTCAGGTCGGATCAGAATCTTTCCTTGCTGATTTATTCGTGCTATCCTCAGATGAATTCGACATCATCCTGGGAGTCAAGTGGCTGATCACTCTAGGGCCAATCCTATGGGATTTCAGCGCCCTAACAATGACATTCCATCTGGATGGAAAACCAGTTACCTGGCAGGGAACCAGGATAAGGACAAAAACACAGTTGCATACACTTCAGGGTGAGAATATGCGCACAATAGAGATGGAGAAGCTCCTCACGGATTTCTCTGCGGTATTCCAAGAACCCAAGGGGCTCCCACCTACCAGAGCCTACGATCATCGGATCCCTCCGATAAACGGATCAGATCCCGTCGTCGTTCGACCCTATCGCTACCCATACTGATAGAAGGATGAAAAAGAAAGGCAGTGTGCGGATATGATGCAGCAGGGAATCATCTGTCCTAGCCGCTCCCCCTTCTCCTCGCCGGTTCTGTTGGTACCCAAGCAAGATGGGACTTGGAGATTTTGTGTGGACTACAGAGAGCTTAACAGTCGGATGGTCAAGGATAAATTTCCTATCCCCGTCATAGATGAGCTACTGGACGAACTCCATGGCGCCCAATACTTCTCAAAACTAGACCTCCGGTCGGGTTACTTTCAGGTCCGGATGACTCCCGAAGATGTGGAGAAAACGGCTTTCCGAACACATCATGGCCATTTTGAATTCCTCGTTATGCCATTCGGCCTCAGCAACGCTCCTTCCACGTTCCAGTCCCTGATGAACGAGGTATTTCACTCCCACCTCCGCAGATTCGTCTTAGTATTTTTTGATGACATCCTAGTCTATAGCAAGTTGTGGGTAGAACACGTGCAGCATCTACGGACCGTTTTTGAACTCCTGCGCCAACACCAACTCTTCCTTAAGCGATCCAAATGCTCCTTTGGGGAACGTCGGGTCCTTTACTTAGGACATGTGATCAACGGGCAAGGGGTCACTGTGGATGACTCCAAGATTCAGGCAATCAAGGAATGGCCCAAGCCTCAATCCGCCAAGGCTCTCCGCGGGTTCCTGGGGTTGACGGGTTACTACCGCAAGTTTGTACAAAATTACGGACTTTTGGCAGCCCCACTAACCAATCTGCTCAAGAAAAATGCCTTCCATTGGGATAGTACAACCGATGCAGCCTTTGCGAGTTTAAGAGAAGCCCTCTCCACGTCGGTCTTACAGTTGCCAAACTTTGACCTCGAGTTCACAGTCAAATGCGATGCATCCGACAGCGACGCCATACTACAGTAGCAAGGGCACCTGGTCGCCTTCTTCAGCCGCAAACTGGCTGACCGCCACCTTAAATTACCCGCTTACGAACGCGAACTAATTGGGTTGGCTAAGGCAGTGCAGCACTGGAGGCCATACTTATGGGGAAGGACCTTCGTCGTCAAGATAGACCACTACAGCCTCAAATATTTGTTGGAACAACGGCTTACCACCTCGCCGCAACAGCATTGGGTCAGCAAACTGCTTGGTTTTGATTTTCAGGTGAACTACAAGGCGGGATCCTTAAACCGTGCAGCAGATGCCTTGTCTCGCCGAGAAGAAGACAATATGCTCCTCCATGCGATCTCACAACCCCGAGCCACCCTGTTGAAAGACATTCTGAACACACTGCCGCAATCACTGGAGTGGAATGACCTTGTCCAGAAAATACTGTCCGAAACGACCAACCCAAACTGGTCCATACACGACGATTTGGCACTATACAAGGGACGGATATATCTCCCAGCCGACTGCCCCTTAATCCCCTCCGTCATCTCCAACATACATAACTTCACACATGAAGGTGTTCAGAAAACATTGCACCGCATCCACACCGATTTCCATTGGCAAGGTATGAGAGCTTCGGTACGGGACTTCATCCAGAATTGCTCTGTGTGCCAACAACAAAAGTGGGAAAACTTGCTGTTATGGGCCCGGGCGTAGGATCTCGTCACGGGTCGGTCCATGGGGAGAACCTCCTGCTTCCCCTTGCGCCTTCCCTTGCGTGCAGACCCTATTGTGGAAAACCGAATGGGTGATTTGTCCAAGAGACCACCCGAACTCTCCTCACTCTTCTCTTGACTGGAAACTGAATACTTTATTCCCAAATCATAGCTCCTTAAATAGGAGATTACAAGAAGAGACTCCTTACATTCGACTAAGCTAGGACAATCCAACTTTAAATCAAACTCCTACTTCTAACAGAACTCGGTTCTTATCTCTAACAGACTTGCACCCAGCAGGCCTTCTCCAACCACTTTCACTCCCAACATAGATCTGGGCCGATATTTCTATGGACTTCATTGAGGGCCTACCCAAGGTTGGCGGGAAATCGGTCTTATTCGTGGTGGTGGATCGTTTTTCCAAGTATGCTCATTTCATTCCCTTATCCCACCCATATAGCACGGTTTCAGTTGCCCACGTCTTTTTCACCCATATTTTCCGGTTACACGGGCTACCCGAATCCATCGTCAGTGATAGAGACCCGGTTTTTACTAGCACCTTCTGGAAGGAGCTATTTTGACTGCAGGGAACGGCCCTAGCCTTCTCCTCCGCCTACCACCCGCAGACTGGCGGACAAATGGAGGTGGTAAACCGAACAATAGAGATGTGCCTCCGTTGTTTTGTGGGAGACCAGCCACGGCATTGGGTGGATTACCCTTCCATGGGCCGAATACTTTTACAACACGTCTTATCACTCCTCTCTTGGCATGACTCCCTTCCGGGTTGTTTATGGTCGGGACCCTCCCTGCCTATTGTCTTACGAACCCGGTTCAACACGGTTGGAAGAAGTGGATCGAAGCCTACAAGATCGCGATGCCCTCCTAGCTGAAGTCTCCCTCCGCTTACAGCAAGCTCAGACACGCATGAAGAACGCTTACGATCAGCGCCACCGAGAATTAATCTTCGAGCCCAGACAGTTCGTGTGGCTGAAGCTCCAACCCTATCGGAAGCACTCCCTCAAACGCAGAGCTCCTCCTAAACTGGCTCCCAAATTCTACGGGCCCTTCAAGATTTTACGGCAGATCGGGAAGGTTGCATATCAGCTCGAACTACCAGAGCACAACAGACTCCATGATACCTTCCACGTGTCCTTGCTCAAGCCTTTTACAGGTCCTCCTCCTGATAAGGTACCTCCCCTACCACCCTTAAAGGATGGCAGACCCATTCTCCAACCTCGGGCTCTTGTCCTGTCCCGCGTCAATCGAGGTACTTTCGAGGTCCTAGTGGAATGGGACGACCTACCGTCAGCTGAGGCCACCTGGATCCCTTGGACTGATCTTCACAACGCCTACCCAGATCTCGAGCTTGCGGACAAGCTCGTTGCCCAGGAGGGGTGTGATGTTATGGATGCGTTCGTGGGGAAGATATATCGCCGCCGGCAGCAGCGATAAGGAGGGGCCCACACGACAGCTTATCTTGCCAGCTCCATCAGCTTATCTTATCCCATCCGTTCTTACCTTATCTATTAGAAGTAGGAGTTAAGTCTGTTCTTAGTAGAAGTGTTTATCGATTAGAAGTAGGAGTAGGAGTTGATTTAAAGTTGGATTTATCCTAGCCTTATCCTTAATAGCCGAATTCAATAAGGAGTTCTCCTACAGGGAGGACCCTCACCTCTTGTAATCTCCTATTTAAGGAGCTACGAATTGGGAATAAAGGCATTGAGTTTTCAGTCAAGAAAAGAGTGAGGAGAGTTAGGGTGATCTCTTGAACAAATCACCCACCAGACCGCCACAATAGGGTCTGGGTCTCAAGAGATGACTAAGAGACCATGAGATAACATTTCTTAGCTCCTTACTTGAGTCATTGAAGGGAGTCTTTAAATCTTAATATCTCAAGTGGAGATGGTAGGGTCTGGATATTGAATATTAAAGGATATTTTTTCCTGTCCTCAATTAGTCCTTCTCGTCATCTAGTGTGTCCAATCAATTCAATTTGGAAAGGACCTATTCCACCAAAAGTTAGAGCTCTCTAGTGGGAGGTTGATCATGACAAAATTAACTCCTTCAAGAATCTTCAAGGGAAAAACCTTACTAGCATTTGTCTTCTCATGTTTGCCCTTTGTGTTTGGCAAGTGATAAAATATGTTCCATCTATTAATCTCCTACCATTTTTCTTCCAAATTTTGGGAGTTTCTTTTCTCTTTATTTGGTTGTAGGTGGGTCCTCCATTGAATCTACAAAGCCTATTCAGCTCTCCCTTCTCTCCAGCCAAAAGAAAAGGCAAAATTATGTGGAGATGCACAGGAGCAGCTACTCTTTGATGTATTTGGGAAAAAAGAAACCCAAGAATCTTCAGAGGCAAGAGTAAGAATGAAGATGCAGTATTAGAAAGCATAATGGTAAAGGTTAGTAATTGGATAAAAACTTTGGAGGCTTTCAAGCAGTTCACCATAAATGGCATACTCAAAAATTGATATCGGCTGCCCATGGTGCCCCCCCCCCCCCCCCCCCCCGTGGATATGAGATTGAAACATTCTAGCACTCTTTTGAGGTCTTATATGGGAAGGTGACTCAATTAGGGCAGAATTATGGACAGTGCTACATGGTCTAAGACTGACCAAAACTCTCAACTACAAATAGGAGATTGAGAGGTAATTATTTGCATGGATCAGGAATAACAAAGGGGTGCATGGCACTTAATCAATGTACTTATTTTTTTTCTTTTTCTTTTATTAATGGGACTACACAACTGGGGGCAGGAGGACAGGGGAGCCCATCCCCCAAACCCTGGAGAAGGTGGCACTCAATCCCAAGTCTCCACTAGAACCCGCTAGAGGCCTTACCAACTGGAACCTTCCATTGTACCTAAATTTTATACATAACAACAAAACTGTTTTGCTATTACTGACATATGGTTGTTCTACTTCATACATCATACAAACTTATTGCTACATGCTTCTACCTGCTTCTTGTGTGTCACTTTCTTGTTAGAAGAAACGATAGATAAAGCCAGAAACAGGAAATTGTGCCCCACTCCGCATACTGAATGGATATGGGACCTGTATTAATGTTCTGTTCATCATGTGGTACTGGTGCAATATCTGTTGAACCTCAAAGTTGTACTGTGGAGTAAATGGATGACACCACTAGCTCCATTTTTGTTGTTTGATGGTTGAACTCATTGTATGAAGTGCCATAATGACACATTGATACCTCGGATCTCCTTCAGTAACAAATCAACACTATGAGTTGAGTGTGCAGCAGCACCAGGGATGGATGCATATGCATTATGAGAAGGAGCATTAATGGTTACCCTGATTACCTGGTCTGCCCTTCCACAGCTAATTAATCTGGATCCAATAATCAATAATCACTCCTTAGTGAAGGTTGAAGCTCAACTCAAACTCAACCAATGTGACCCAATTCTAGCACAGGTTAGGTACTTGGATTGAATTTTTCATGCCTCAGATTTTGTTAGGGTTCAAAGACGATCAATCAGTTCAACTGTGTTGATCTCCGATTTAGGTCTTACAGGAAACCAACCCAATAAGAGCCCAACTTTTTATGTATTTTCAAATATTAAAAATTAAAACTGTACATCAGAGCATTGTATTATTGTTTTTTACTTCTCATTTTGCATGCAATTCCCTGATATGTTTCTTTCCTTTCCTTGCATGGTAGCATTTGTCAATTGCTTTAGTCCATAGAATTATTCATTGCACAAAAATTGTGTTTTGACTGCAAATACAAATTTCGCATGAATAAAGATTCGCATGAATAAAGCTCTTTTACAGCAGTCAGCAAACACTAATGTACATGCTAACTGTGATGTATACAATGTATAGGTTGTATACACAGCATACAACATTGTGACTATACATGTCAGCTTATGTGTACAACAAAATACAGATTATTGTTAGTGAATTAATTTATGAAACTCCTTGCCTTCTAGATGATGATTCATCATTGTGGAAAACAGATACATGTTAAACCTTTTTTTTATAGGTTAGAAAGCACAAGTCTGCATTAAATCTAGCACGAATAAGACATCAGCCAACAATATGAAAGTCCCTACTAAAGAAGGGGAAGAAATAACTGCTATCAATACCTGAAAATCATTTTCAACAAAATGCTCTCCTTTTTTAGATGGTCTGCCTCTTTAATCATGATTGTGCTTTTCCTTTTTTTCCTGGACACGTGAAATATGGTTTTTAATCATATAAAGGGCAAAACATTGACTACCTAACTATTCTCCACATTTTGTCTTAGTAAATTCGGTCTAAGTGTATGATTTTAGTTGATAGATGCATAATCAAAAAAGATAAATAGAAAGACAGGAAGGAAAAGTTGGTATTTGTAACTCTCGCTTATTCCATATTAATATAAGGACTGCTCTGATGCTTAGATTATGGCAATTGGAAGTCATGGAGTTGATCCAATGCAGAAGTATCTGAGTTGGCTTATTAATCTCATCCTTTAGGAATGTCAAGAAAGGTTTGTTAATGATATACAAGGTATGCAAGTTGGGTAGTACAGTAACCATTTGCCCAATCAAACCAACTGTTTGTGGAGATCTCCAGATTTCAACTATAGCAGTCCATCTTATTATATTATTGATTTCAATTATATTTGGTAATATTACAACTTACAATAGCTTCATGTAGATATATAATGCATGTATGAAAGAGGCAATACAATCCTGACAATAAAAGAGGGTACTCTTCTGTGGAGAGTTATCTTTGAATAGAATTTGGAGTTGTTTGTTACAGAACGCTATATTAATGGGGTTCCCTTGCATAAGAATCACCAGATGCTGCCATGCAAGTATAATCTATTTCCACAGGCAGCTTGTGGTAACATTTCAACAGGACACTTTTGGTGTTCTCAGAAAAAACTATTTTTTGGCTATGTAGAACACCAGAAATGGCATGGATCTGCTGGTAGCAAACAATGCTAGGCACATCATTATTTTGTGCTACCTGTCCTTAACACATGAGAGTTTTCAAAAAAAAAAACAAAAAATTAATAATATGTGCAAGTGCATTTTTCATGTTTGATGACAGGTGGCCAAAACTGTGATGTGCCTAGCTTGTTTTGTTACTATCACTTCCAAACTCCCAGAAACATTCTTGTATTAGGGTTGCCTAGGCAGCTTAAGTGGCATTTGGTGGTGTTCTATGTTCAGAGAACAGAAAACAACTATGTTTTGCTACCAGTAACTAGGCAGGAACACCAGAAACATTCCTGTGTAATATTACCAGGTGATGCTTCAGCTGCCTTTTCTGTTGGCATTTCACAGAAAAATAACTGCTATTTCTTCAAATTTTACAATTTGTCATTAACTAGGCCATTGTATTCCCAAAACTGCCAAAGAATCAGCTGGTACCATGTAAATGTGATGAATTTTGTTTTTAATACAATGGATAGATGCACCAACAGAGGCGTCAGGTAGTGCATGTTAGAGTCAAATCGAAAAACTGAAAAAGAGAAAGAGAGAGAGACAACACAGCCGAATGGTGGGTGTGACAACTTGTGTCAGTTGACACCCTAAAAGAAATATTTATATTAAGTTGTAAAAGGACAGATCTGTCCTTAATATACATGAGAGATATAATACAAAGAGAGATATACGGAAAAGAAAAGTAAAAGTACAAAAATAGACCTACGGCTAGATTTCACTATCTCTACACTCCCCCTCAAACTGATGCCTAGGAATAAGCATAAGTTTGTCCATAAGAAATAGATGCCAAGCCCGTGTCATTGCTTTAGTTAACAAGTTTGCCAATTGGAGTCCGGAGGAGACATAAGGAAGAGATATGGTACCCTCAATAAGGAGATTGCAAATGAAGTGGCAATCAACTTCTATGTGTTTGGTGCGCTCATGGAAGACGGGGTTGGATGCAAGTTTGATTGCACTGATGTTGTCTGCATAAAGAGGAACAGACAATGGTGGCTCACTTAGTATTTCAAATAGAAGAGCCCGAAGCCATATGATCTCACTACATACGGAAGACAGCCCTGTATCCAGCTTCAGTGGAAGATTTGGACACAATAGCTTGTTTCTTGCACTTCCATGAGATAAGAGAGTTGCCTAGGAAGACACACTAGCCAATTGTGGACCGTCGGGTGTCAAGGCATCCAGCTCAATCAGCATCTGCATAGGCCATAAGATGAATGGGAGATGATGAGGAGAAGAATATCCCATGTGATAGTGTGCCCCGTACATATCTTATAATCTGATGGAATGTAGATAAATGTGGTTGTCTCGGAGAAGACACAAACTGACTTACTATTTGAACTGCATAAGATATGTCCAACTGAGTCATGGTGAGATAGATTAAACTGCCCACTAACTGACGATAAAGGGTAGGATCTTCAAGGGGAGACCCATCATCTTTGTTGAGTTTCAGATTCAGTTCTAGTGGAGTGCCCACAATCTTAGAATCACTAAGATTTGCCAGTTTAACTAGATCAGCTGCATACTTCTGTTGATTAACAAAGTAGCCTCGAGAATTTCTGCTCACCTCAAGCCCCAAGAAATATGTCAACGGTCCCAAGTCCTTCATTTTGAAGGATTTACTGAGTAACTGTTGTAGCCTAGAAATTCTTTCTATGTCATCCCCTGTAATGAGTATATCATCAACATAAAGGAATAATATCGTTACTCCTTGCTTCCGCCTTAGGGTGAACAAGGAGTAATCAAAAGAACTCTAAATAAAGTCAGCATCAGTGATGACAGACCTGAACTTCTCAAAAGCCCTAGGAGCTTGCTTCAGGCCATAAAGTGACATCTTCCCCATGGAGAAAAGCATTCTTGACATCCATCTGATGAATTGTCCATTGTTTGACTGCAGGCACAGCCATTAAAAGTTGTACATTGGTCATCTTAGCTATAAGAGCAAAAGTCTCCTCATAGTCTATCCCATATTCCTGTTTGTAACCCTATGCAACAAGCCCAGCTTTGTATCTGTCTAAGCTTCCATCAGATTTTAGTTTCACAGAATAGACCCATCGGCTTCCTATGAGAGATGTCTCAGGTGTTGCTTTGATTAGGTCCCAGGTGTCATTCTCCAGAAGAGCTTGAATCTCAAAATCCATTGTATCTTTCCAATGTGGTTCTGCTACAACCTACTGATAAGATCAGGGAATGTCTGTGGTAGATAAAATGGCAAAAAATGAGCTATGGTCTGGTGAATAACCATAACGGTTAGGTGGACGAGAAATTCTAGAGGAACGGCGTAAAGTAGGAGCAATAGGTTCAGAGGGAAGGTCTTGAACACTTATTGAGGTAGCTGGAGTGACCGGATCAGCAACTAGAGGTGGAGCAGAGGGGGGATGGAGACTGAACAAGGTTGTTGCTTCCTGAAGTAGGTCTGAAGTTGTTGTGGAGGTGACAATGGAGTATCCGATGTACTTGTAGAATCAAAACTATGCAGCAAGGAAATAGAAGGAGTTGGGAACTTCACAATATGTTCAAAAAATGACACACTTTAAGGAAAAACTATATTACGAGAAATTCAAAGACGACAAACCAAAGAGTCATAGCAAAGATACCCTTTATGTTCAGAGCTATACTCCATAAAGGCGCACAAAGCTGCTTGTGTAGTTAACTTTGTGCGTTCATGGGGTGGAAGGTGGACAAAACAAGCACATCCGAATACTCTGAGCATGGATAAGTCTGGGGATTTGTGGAAGAGGGATTGAAAAGGAGAGGAATTGTTCAAAATTGATGACGGAAGACGATTTATGAGATACATAGCAGTGTTGGCCGCCTTCACCCAAAACCAAGAGGATACGTGGGAATCATGTAAAAGGGTTTTGACTACACTCAAGATATGCTCATTTTTTCTTTTTGCAACCCTTTTTTGTTGTGGGGTGCCTAGACAAGACTTTTGGGTTTGAATTTCATGTTGTTTTAAGTAGTTTTAGAAATCTCCATCAATATATTGTCCCCCTGAATCCGATCGTAGCACACAAATTCGGGCATCAAACTGAGTGACAACATGTGTGAAAGTGTTGAAATATGGAGTACACTTCAGATTTCTTTTGAAGAAAATAGGCCCAAGTGAAACGAGTGCAGTCATCAATAAAGGTTACAAAATATTTAAAACCCATCCGTGAGACAACTGGAGACAACCAAACATCACTATGTATTATTAAATAAAAAGGGACTGTTGCATATTCAGAATGAGAAGGAAAAGGCAAAATATGACTCTTACATAAGCTACAAGTAATGCAGTCTTTATTCACATTTTTAAGAAAAACATTAGAAACAGGTAAATTGCTAGAGGAAAACAACTGATCAAGTTTCTTAGAAAAAGGATGGCCCAATCATTCGTTTATGCCACAATTACCAATCTTTATTACAATTAACAGATTCAGAACTAGAAGTAGTAGAATTTAAACATGAGGTAGAAGCATGCACAGTTTTATTCTTCTCAAATTCTAGAACAAAGAGTCTTTCCAAACTACGCCCCTTCCCCTTCACCTCCCCAGTTTTCCGGTCCTATATCAAACAATCATCAGAAGTAAATGAGACATTGTTACCTTCCTTTACAAGTTAGCCAACAGAAATTAAACTGGTGGTAAGCTTAGGTACAAATAGGGTTTTGGACAAATGAAATGGAGATGACTTAGAAGTAGATAAATATAAATCATCACATCCAAGTATATCTAATTTCTCACCATTAGCAGTAACAATGTGTTTATTGGGGAGATGGGGTTTAGGACACTGACCAAGAGCGGCCCTTGTCATATGGTTAGAGGCTCCTGAGTCAATGTACCATAAATGGTTCGATGAAGGACAGTAGGTAGGAGACTTACTAGACAGGCCCATAGTAGAGAAGGTTGAAGAGATAACAGAGGACATGAGCTATTGAATTCGTTCTTCAGACATGCTACCTGAGGTGTCATTTTGCCTAGTCACAGAAGTAATGGAGGATGTTACATCTTATCCATTTACACCTGTCTAATAAGCCTTATAGCTTCCTTTCTTCTAATTTGATCCATTGCTTTTCAGAGGTCGAGTGGGGCATTCAGTGATAATATGGCCAACCTGCTTACAGTAGGTGCATGTATTATTTTTCTTGCAATGAGAAACAACATGTCCGAACTCCTTACATTCATAGCACTATATTTTAGAGAAGTTCTTTTTCCCTTTCGGTTTTATTGCTAGAAAGGCCGTATCAATGTTAGACTTTTTCCTTCCATCCAGAGTAGTCTGTGTGGTAAATATGGGTTCAGCCCTCAGAATTTTACCGAGAATAGTATCCAAGTCAGGAAGTGTTCATCGACTCAGGATATTAGATCTAACAACTTTGAATTCAGGTCTGAGATGCATTAGGAAGTGCATAATCTTTCTTCTATTGAAATGTTCCTTCATATACTTTACACAACATTCTGAAGGATCATTCCCCATGTGAACAAGCTCATATTCAGTCCAAAGGTTAATAAACCTGGCATAGTACTATTGGACCTTTCTTTCTCTTTGATAATAGGAGAAGATGTCAACCTCTATCCGGTATTGTTTTGAGGTGTTTGATTGCTGATATACTTTCGAAATACTCATACATCTCACAAGCAGTCTTGTATCCTCTCATAGGAATTGCAATGTCAGTTTCAATGGATCCTAAGATCTAAGATGCAATTTTTGCATTATCAATTCTCCACTGATTAAGACCTTTGATGTCTGAATCATCAGGTTTAACTACTGATCCATCCAAATATCCTCAGAAACCTTTTGCCTCCACATGAAATTGGAAATTGAATTTCCAAAGTGCATAGTTCGTACCATTAAACTTGATGGGGAGAACTTCCATTCTTTCTGATACCATTGAATCACAAGAGCAAGAAAAACCACATAGAGAAGTGTTCAAAACAGTAGAATAATGAAGTACCTTTCAGTTAATGTCCAAAAAATGAAACTGTAAGGGTTTGTCAAACTCTGAAGTGGCTCAAAACCCTTCTAGATCAAATCCGATTCAAACCAAACCAATTGGAAACAGTAGATCTGCCCTGGGTGACACTAGATCTAAAGTTTTAGCCCGACCCGATGCTTCTAGAGGGAGATCCAATCTGAAAGAGAAATCTGGTGGCGCAGCAGTCCAGGAACAAAGTCTATCGAGTTCTGATTAAAAGCAGCTTCAGAAATTGGGTTTAAGAACACTCAAGAGCCTCCCAAATACTGTTAGGGAGTACTCTAGATAACAGATAAGAAAGAGATGAGGAAGTAGTCGCTCGTAGATCAGATCGTGACCTACTCTAATACCATGTCAGAGTCGGATCGAAAAACTGAGAAAGAGAGAGACAACACAATCGAAGGGTGGGTGTGACAACTTGTGTCAGTCGACACCCTAAAAGAAATATTTATATTAAGTTGTAAAAAGACAGATCTGTCCTTAATATACATGAGAGATATAATACAAAGAGAGATATATAGAAAAGAAAAGTAAAAATACAAAAATAGCCCTATGGGTAGATTTCACTGTCTCTACAGTGCAACCCAACAAATCCTCTAGAATCAGCTACTTGGTTTCCTCTTCTCTAACCTACATGTTGTGGGCTTAAACAAATGTCCAGATTCTTGGGTGATCAAGCTTATGTTCCATGGAATGGCAACCCTCAACGTTTCTGTTAATGCAGTCAACTATGAGTTCACTGTTTGGATGGGTCCTGTTGCGAGCTAGGCTTCAGCTACCTTCACTGATGTGCTTATTTCTCTCAATTGCTGACAGATGCGTCAAAACTGATCCTCATCACGTTTCCTGGTTGGCTTTTCATCTCAGTAACTTTGTTGCTTCTATTAGGTTTCATCTTTAGTCTGATGTCTGAATTGAGGGAATTCCAATGTGCATTGTCCAATATTTTGTCAAGGCCTTTTTTATGGTAACAAGGCCTAATTGAATAACCACGAAGATATATTCACTTTTTCTGTTTTCAGAAGGTCCTTTGTGTAATGATATGTTTTTTTTTTTTTTCTAAGGTCTTTTTGCCTGTCTCATTTCTGATCCGTCTGATTCAGTCCATGAATGAAGACGTCGAAGACTCAGAATCAAGTTGACAACTCCTGTCCTCCGATCGTTGCTTGGCTACAGCTGGAAGGCTATATATTAATTGGTAAGCTTATTCAGTTGGATCTGGATGAGTGCAAATTTTTGGATGAGCTTAGAATCACGGTCAAGTGTATATTTACAACTGATAAATTTTAGAAATTACAGTACCAGCCGGCCACTGAGCTACACGTGAATGCACAAAAGGCAAGGTGGAGCTCCATAATAAGAAATAATAAGAGAGAATACTCACAACAGATTTCAGATTTCATGGGACCCGTCATTATCATGAATGTGGTTGACGGAACATGCAGCCATTTCCTCATTAGAAGACTTCTTATAAAAGAAAGAAAACCTCATTAGAGGGAAAAAAAAGTGAATACATGAAATGAAATTCGAGTGGTTGCGTTGTCTACAACTTCATTGATGAATGCATCCCCGTCATTTACATCAGAAGAGGCTAAAGAAAATTGTCATCATATGAAAAGCCTTATCCCTTAAAAGAATAACAACTTTTTGTATATTAAATTTATGCATTTGACCTCATTTTTATAAGATTTTTTTAAGAAAGAATGCTAAATACATGAATCTTTTGTATGTGTTTATATTAAAAGAATTAAAACATGAATTTCTTGGATCAAGGTTTTAGCAATACATTTGAGATTTTTACTATAACAATACATTTCACAGCTGAAATGGTTGAATTGAATGACTTATTCCGTTGCCTTTTGGTGAATAAATTTTCCTTATGGGTAAATCTATTATGCTGGAAAAGCTATGATACAGGAAGTGCTCTAACCAATCATCCCCCCCGGTTGAATTTTGATGAATACTATTTTTATTATGTGACGATCATTTTTTTTCTAATATCGTAGTCGAACTCTTTTCCTATTCAAATCTTTTTGTAGGGTTTAAGTCCTAGCATTTGCATTATATCATTGGAAATTAAGAAATTTGAATTATATCATTGGAAATGGCTCAGTTTGGAAGGAGTACAAATGCAAATATGTAGAATATAAAACTTATTTTATATTATTTTGTATGTATTTGCACTGTACATATTTGCATTTGTATTCTATCCAAACTAAGCCTCAAAAAAGTTACGTGTTTTACATAATACAACACTTTAAAACACTTAGGTGCCATCAAGTGAAATCGGATTTCCTCGTTATGAAATTGGTCCTTACACCCCATCACCCACTTCACAGCCCTTGCAGCAATGCATTGAGAATACTCCCCATGAGTAAAAACATAAACTATGGGAATCCATATATGTGCCCCACAACATATCCCAACCGTGTATTGGGAATATCTCCCACTAACAACTTTTGGAGATGTTCCCAATACATGCTGAGACCCGAGATGTGCATATAGGGTGCAGATTTGATTTCATATTACGGAGATGCAAGGTTCTAAATATTGATATGCCCGATACGTGGTAGGGATGTATTGGGTAGTATCGGTATTGTTTTTTTATTTTTTTTACTTTTTTTCAAGTCAGGTTTAGGGAGGGGCAGTTTAAGGTTCCTCTATCCCGTGAATCGGTCAAAACCCCAATACACCCTCTGTAGGGGAGTATCGGAATGCTCCCAATACGATTCGTATTAGCTAATACAAGCCGATATATAATGATTTTTTGAACCTTGCGGAGATGTTCTTGGTGTACAACTGCTAGTGCTGTGACAATCAATATTGTGAATAAGAAATCCAAACTGCCATCAACCATCAAATAAGACATCTGAAGTTGAATTGCAAAAGACGTTTCTCCCAACACCCCCACTCATGTAAAGAGTGGTGCATATATTTGAAATTATATCTGCCCAATCAAACATGACTTTGATACTACAAAGTCAAAGCACCTATATGGTGCTTACATGTAAGCAAGGAAAAGGTAGGGAAACCCATGGTTTTCAAAACCGGACCGGATCAGACAGTCGGACCAAAAAAACTAGGAATCAATCATTTGACCGGTTTTGTTTTCTCCCAAAACTGTTTTTTTCTCAAAACCGTTGATTTTGATCAGTAAACCATTGAATCAGCCGATTAACCCTTCGAATTGTTTTGAACTGTTCAAACGGTTTTGACCGTTTTCCAATTTTTAATTTTTTATCAGAACAGCCCGGACCATTCGAACCGGTAACCGGATTCCTGACCGGTTCGTTTTTAAAAACCATGGGGAAACCCATACAGGAGCAAGATTTGTATAGCAGTATAGGTTTCTCTACCTTTTCCTTCAAACCAAACACAGCATTGCGGAAAAAGTTATTAAGTAGCTTTTAAACTCCTCGATGGCTGAAGCTGAAATTGTTTTCATTTCAATTTATCGCACCTTGTAATTTTTATTATTTTATTATTTAATCTATTGATTAAGTCATTCTGTTCAGCCACTTTCCATTATCAAACGGCCCTTCTAATCTAAAATTTTGAAATTTCCACAACCATCCCATAAAAGAAATCCTAACGACAGCACTTAGGAGTTACGAAAGGAAGAGATTGATCACTTGGGAGTTGGGATGATGGGTGTGTCAAACATGGCTATTTTTGTTTCGCCGCTTTGTAATAGTCATTGGCAAACCATGATAAATGTGTTTCCAAAAGCTTGGCTTAAAAGTAAAATTAACACTGTTTCAAAAACCGAGCCAGTGCTGAACTGAAAGCTGTTCCGTCACTGGTTAAACGGTTCACCTATAAAGTTTGTCCGGTGATACTATCTGACTATTATTAACTAGCTTTCTAGGCTTCCCGTTCAGTTCAACTGACCGATACGGGATCTTCTCTTTCTTACAAAAACTCGACATGCACCCCTGAAGGTATGGGAGCCCATTCGCACAACTCTTTTTTTTTTTTCTGTGGTTGGGGGTGGGGGTTACTGTTCAGTCCACCCCAGAAATCTTATCTCCACTGTTACAGTTGGGGTAGGTGACAGTTTAGAATTGATGCTAATTTACGGGTGGGTATGGATGTTATAGGTGGAGATATTTATAATTTTGAATTGTTATAGATTTGCAGTTGAATTCAGAATTCTGAGGTGGTGTGCAGTGTAGTCAATTTATAACTTTTTTTTTTAGGGGGGGTATAGTTCGGCACCATGAATCACAAAAACAGTCTTAAAGAGAGAAAATACAAAAATTGAGGGGATTGGGAGAATACAAAAGAACTTGATGCATCATCCAATCCGTAGTTTGATTGAAAAGTGTGAATGTAAGGAGATCAAATCAGCCTCCCACAAGATTGTCCCACAATGTTCCACAGCACATCTCTATTGGAAACATCTTCTGATGATAATATTAAAAATCTTGTGGGACATTGTGGGGGGCTGGTTTGAACTCGAGTGTAAGAGACCACTCACAGAACTCTGCAAGCATGGCATCCACCTTTACATTGAAAACATCTCTCAATAAATATGATATATATTATCAATAGATGGATGGATGTGAATATTTCAATATGTGTGAAGAGTTTTGTGGGGAGCGAATCCAAGACCAATCAACTATTTGAAGACATTGACCCAAATAGAACTAAATAGTTGATCTGACCGGGTAAGCTTTTTGGGTCCTGCTTCTGACTGTTCTTATGGGCTGAACAATCTAACCGGTGTAGTGGTGTGTTATAACATTGCTGAGGACCATCATTTTGAGTCGGTCCATATAACTATCCAAAACTGCAAAACATGCCTCACGATTGTTGTGCCAAGTTCATCCTACCTACACTAAAACCAATAGTTCAATAATGATGGTGAAATATGCAAGTGGCTAAACTATTCCTCTTTTCTCCGACACCCAACAAGGCAACAACTGGTATCCGGTACACAAAGCCTGCATATGAGGGTTTATGTGTTGATTGAGCCACTTGGGAAACGGTGAAAAAGCTTTTTGAGATGATTTCATCAAAAAATAGATTTTTTGGCTCATTAGGCTTGTTTTGTTCTGTGAGAGTTTTGTGATAGGTGTTATTAAAACATCATTATGTCATCGTCAAATTAACATTTAATACATTATAGTGATATATGTACATATAAATACTTACAAAAATTTGGCATTTATTTATGTGTGCACCTATCATTGGGGGAAGCTTCATTTGAACGCTTCTCCTAAAGGTTAGGCGGTTATTTACCGTTCTACTGATGTGGTGCCTAATGGCACTTAGTGGCGCCTATTTGTCATAAATGGTTGACATTATTATTTTTCTTGATTTTAAAGACAAATCAAATACAAATGTTTAATTAATAAATGGAAGCTCTACCAAATACATACTAGGCCTACTTTCAATTTTCTAGGTTTTCATCAAATATGGCTTCTTGGCATTCTAGGCTTCTCAGCTTGTGTTACCCCACCAACTGGTGGTGGCTCAATTGATAGGATCTCTAATTCGTCGGAGTAGAGACTCGGAATCAAATCTCGTTGCCACCAGGATTGGAGGGTCAAGGGAGGGGGTGGGTAGACCTGTTCACGGATTGGGCTTTGGGCCTGACTTACACTATGTTAAGCTTGGGCTTCGGGTTGGGCCTCGTTTAAAATTTGACAAAATCCAAACCCGAGCCCGACCCATGAATAGGTCTAGGGATGGACTACCACCGTTGTATAACCCCAGTGCCGCTGCACTCCCAAAAAAAATACATGGAAAACCACAGTTCTAAACCATTGATCTTAGTTTGAAATTGCATGTTTCTCAAAGTGC
Source organism: Nelumbo nucifera (assembly GCF_055504915.1). Lineage (NCBI taxonomy): Eukaryota > Viridiplantae > Streptophyta > Magnoliopsida > Proteales > Nelumbonaceae > Nelumbo > Nelumbo nucifera. The sequence continues at coordinate 3,908,000 of NC_142654.1, forward strand.
CCAAATTGTAATTGATTGTAAAATAATATCCACTAATGGTCATGAAAACTACATGGCATACAGTTGCTTTTGGTTGTATGTAAAATGAAGGAAAATATTTTTTTTTTGAAGAATCATATTCATAATTTCTGATATTTCAAATGAACCCGAATGGTGGAAAAAAAAATGTGGGCGATACAAGATATGAATGGAGATGACTACTCTCGGTTTAGATAATGATTCATTTTTCTTGTCCACAAGCAAGAATAGGTTATTGTATAATACGTATATTAACATCATACATTGTTCTGCTTTTGTGTTTTTCTATTTCAATGGATTTGGGTACAAAATCTATGTCCTCCAATGCACTAATTGTTTCTGTCAAAAAATAAATTGCGTGATAGCTAGGAAATAGGCAGGCTTTTGCTTTTAGTTTCAATGGGGTGGAAGGTCACATACATTATGTAGCTTTTAAATTCTATTATCACCAAAATAAAATAAAATAAAGGGAAAAGGAAAGAAAGTGCCACTCATGAGGGTAAGTGGGTAACCGATAGGTGAGAGTGATTTTATAATCTTGTTGTAAATATTACGAAGAGAGAAATGGTCAATTGGCAATTCTTCCGTTGAGGAGAAAGCAGGCTCCCCGTGTTGTGTAAGCCACTGGGAATAGAGTTGTATTCGTATACTTTACTTTTGGATTAAGTTATTCGTGGGCAAGGTGAAGTTTGGTCCTTCACAATTTATGTATTATAACAAGAACAAAATTGTCTAATCAGATCAAGTAATGAGCTTCCCTACTTAGATTATGGTGCCATTTGGTAATTCTTATCTTTTAATATATTAGATGGCCAAAAGATATAATGAGTTTTTGGGGTCTTATCTTTAAATATCTAGATTGCTTGGTAAGTATCATGTTCTATCACGATCTACGGAGTTGTTAAGAATAAAAGATTCTACGTGTTGAACGATGGGAAGCATCCAGATTTTTTGTCATTTTGGGCTTTCAAGAGCTTTTTAGGGCACGTCTTTCTAGCTTCATGTCGTTCATTGCCAAACAAAGAAAGAATAAATTTTGGTCTTCCAAATTTTGAAAATCCGAAAAGACCATAGAAAAAAAAGGCTTGCCGAACACCTCCTAAGTAATCGACTTTGTTGGGGCTGTTGGAAGACATCCTCAGTTGAGGGATATCCCACACAAGCAAGGGGATGCCTGTTATGGATTGAATGCAAGTGCATAGAAAATTGGAGGAAAAAAGAATTCAGACTTGCTCCTCACAAAGAGGTCATCACACCATCCTCAAAACATGTTGCAGCCGTCAATTAGGAATATCTCCCCATGAATGACAACATACAAATATGGGAGATGTTACAATATGCACAAGTGTTGTGAGGTTGGTGTGAGGAGTGAAGAGCGGATATGGTCTGGAGGGAAACAAAGTGTGCATACTATTGTACATAGTATGGATAAAAGTCGTTATAAAAATGGTTTGTTTTTAAATGCAAGGCAAGGTCTTTAGGGCTAGGGGTGTCAACGGTATTCAAAAATCCGATTTCGAATTCGATATTTGACATAATCAAATCGAATTCGGATAATTCGAATATCTAATCGGTCGAATTCGGATATCCTATTCTTACCGAATAGTTAATCGGATTCAAATTCGGATATGACCTAGTTCAATTCGTTAAATATTCGATTTCGATCGATTATTTAATTCTTATATATAATATATAAAATAGTTTATATAATTTATATACAATAATTAAGTTATATAAATAATTTATATATTTATATACTTTATATCAATAAAATATTTATTTTATATATTTATTAATTATCTAAAATAATTAATTAATCGAATTTGAATCGAATCGAATATTCGAATATTTAATCATATTTAAATTCGGATATTAATTTTCAATATCCGTCGGATATCGAATTGAATTCAGATATCGGATTTTCTAATCGAATTCGGATATTGCCTGATCTGATTCGAATTCGATCTGTTTACACCCTTATTTGGGGCCAAACTTTCTTGGGTATTGCTTTACTCCTACCATGGTCAGAGCAAATCGCCTAACCACCTTTTTATTTTCACATTTAAACCCTAAACTTTAAACGCTAACCCTAGATGTATGTCCTCCAACCATGTAAACCAAATATTTTACAATTTTATTTATGATAAAGGACGAGGAGAGTGTTAATTTGGGGGAGGGGCAAACTTCATCTTCTTTTAAAAATGAGAGAATGCTTCTTTTAATAGTCGATGAAAAATGCCACATCAACCATGTAACTTAAACTCTTTTGTGATATATAATAGGTGACATTAATTGGCTTTCTTTTCCACTGAGCATTCCCCTCACTTTTAAAGATAAAGCCCAAAAGGAGTGAAAGTTTACTTATACTTTGGAGCTCAAAACAAGGTTACGACATAGAATATTCTTGCTCATTTTGGAAGTTCGCCAATTAGCAAAAAATCAAGTTTGGAGTGGCTCCACAAAGAATGCGTCCCATATGCATCCCACGGCACAATACTAGAGATGTTTTCAATGCACAGATGGATTGTGATGTGAGGCACGCTTTGTGGGGAGCTTGTTCGCTCTTCAAATGGCCTTAAAAACCCATTTAAATGGATCAGTCATCTATGACCCACTAGTTGTGATGGTCACTCAATGTCCCTCTACATATGGAGGCGCAAGATCAAATTCGCCTAACTATAGGCTCTCCATGGTGAGGACATTGGATTTGCACTCTGTTTTCTCCCCACTCCTTAATTCCCCTTAATGTATAATTTGTAATACAAATAAATAAATAAATAAAAGTAAGATTGGTTTGATGCATTCCAACAGTCCGAAAGACTTTTATTTGTTGCAATTTGTAAATTAAGCCTATTTTGTGTTTATAGTCGTGCCTTCAAAAAGGGATGAAGAGGTTGCAATCTTGCGATATTAATAACTGATATTTACCATTTTTTTATGTTTCCCTCATGGTTTCTATCAAAACCTAACAAAGATCAAGGAAAAGTAATACTTTGTACATTAACTTTTTTTTTCTGATAAATAGGTGCACCTTTTGTTTTCCATGAGGAATGTTCACACCCTAAAAGAATGATCTTTTTCTTAAAGATGCTTGTAAGATTTTATAGAACTCTTGGATTCTCTATAGAACACATGATTTTAAATGTTGGTAACATTTTTGTGAAATTTTGTTTAAAAAAATAGAAAAAAAAATAAATTGCCAATACAATTTCATAAGTTTTGGGCCCATTCAAATTTTGGCAAAAGCTAAACTCGAGACTAACCCATGAACAGGTTTAACCAATAGCGAGGGAGGTTGATTGATCAAGGTTCAATCTAGTTTCACGTCTTTCCTATAGATTTTTTTCTACATAGAATATATCAGAAAGATTATTCAGGTAGAAACTAGAAAGTAGAAACAACAATGGTGCTAAATACACACAAAGTAGGGGATCATGACACTTTATCTCTTCTAAACTTGTTTTGCAACAAGTTGCCGCTTGTTGTTACCATTCATTCATCATGGTTCAAACTTAAAAGCTGATTCTATTGATATGCAAATTTTACATATTGAGAATTTTAGTTTATCAAAACAATTGCTTTTTTTTTAATTTGTTTTAGTTGATATATTGACAGCCCACTTATTACATTGAATACTAACATTTAAAACAATTCAAATCTCCCAACTTTGTATTATTTCCTGTATCGACAACCCTAAGATACTATACCAGATCTTACTCTCTTTCTCTCAAATAAGGTTGATATCCTTCTCCTCTACTCCTATCTAGCAATATTACTCTCTTTCTCTCCCACTCTGTGATGGGTCAGTTATCTTCTTACCTCTGTGCGAGTCTTCTAATTCTTCCCCTCTTTGTTCTGTTTTTTCTCCTCTCCAGCATTATGGTCCTTTTCCTTTTTCTCTCCTATGGCGATAACGATGAATCGGTTCTGACTCTTGGGTGTGAAGCTTTTACACGGCCATGGATGATAGTCGTTATCTATGTCTACAAACTCACCAAGTTGTAGATTTGTCCTAAATCTCATCCATGGCAAGTGCAACTTTGTTTGTTGTAGGAGATTGGCTATCGAAAATACCGATGATCAATGTTGATGTCAGTTCTTCAGATGGATGCCCAGGTGGAGCTTCTTTGAGATTTTATTTTGGGCTTATGGTGAGCAGTAAAGGTGCAATTTTGTTCAACAGTTTCCTTGAAGGTGGCTTTTGTTTCTTTCCACCGGGGTTGGATGATATAGCATAAGTTGAGAACGCTGCCAGAGCCATCGGATTTGCTCTTCCCGGTGAAACAATGCGTTGCTCTTCCATTTCTATGGTAGTTACGATTGACAGGTTAGTAGTCTATTTTCACACCTTAACACTCGTGACTTCGATTTTTTGTGGGAGCATGTAGATCTCGATGAGTTGGCGGTAATTTTCCTTATTTTGAAACAATTGAAAAGTTTTTCATTATCTTTACTTATGGACCAAAAGGACAAGGCAGTTGTCATTGGTGTTATCAGCATCAAGATTATTAGGGGGCATTTTTTTTTGGATTTCGAGAGGGGAAAGTTGGTTAATGGGATTTTGATTCCCATTGGTCAAGAAACTCATGTTCATTTTTCATATTTATGTGGGAGCACGTGAAAGTTGTCAATACTTTGATGGAACAAAAATGCCTCATTTAATAATGGAATTTTGATGGCTAAGATTGTCATTGCTTTATTTACATGGAAAATAAAAGAACATGGGTAAGTGCACTTACCCAAGTAAGTCTTTCCTGGATAAGTGCATTTATCCAAGTAAGTGACTTACCGAAAAGCAAAGGAGGCATTTATGCAATGGAGAAGGTGGATTTTCTCAATGAAAATGTCAAAATATATCTATTATCTTCAATCATTGGATAAATTCTCACTTTTGAGATTCTTTCGGGCCCATTGGTCAGGTTAACTCAGCAACAGAAACATAAGGCTAAGGAGTGGGATGTTGGACCCTCCGACCACTCTCCTTTATTTAAGCCAAATCTTGAAAAGATGGGCCTACTCCGACCATTCTCTTCAAGCAATTCTTATAATCCAAAGATGGGTCATTCCCTACTCCTAGTCGTTCCTCTACAACGGACGGGGTGTGGGCTCAAGCCCATTCAATTGATGTTATCGTTTTTGTCAAGGTTTTTAGGTGTTTAGGTCTTTGTGTGTGTGTGCGTTTCTCTTTTGTGTTTGTTGGTAGGTGTTGAGTCTTCAAGGGTTTTGTGGTTTCTATTGAAGGATTATAACTTGTTTTATTGGCGATTTCCTCGTTAACGCCGATTGTTGAGACCTTGCTTGTTGATGCTCCTAATGCTCGACTTACCTAGGTTGTTGTTTCGTTCATGATGCATGGTGGTGTCTAGTTGGTTCTGTTTGTCTTATTGGTTTTGAGTCTTGTGTTCTTTGAGCTTTCTACTTATTTTTTGTAATACGAGCATTTTCAATGAAGAATTGCCTTTTGCCCCCCCGACCCACCAAAAAAAAAATAAAGAAAGAAACCTGTCCCCATGAGGTTATTATTAAAGGTGCAAGTTTAGCCTTCGAGTTAGGTCCATTGAAATTTTGACAAAAACCCCAACCCTAACCTGCAAAAGTTGCACCCCTAGTTATTATGTGTGAATTTATACATTTTTAAACCCCAAACTACAAGGTTATAAGTATTGATACACCCCGCTAAGACGCAAGGGGTGTTTAGTACTTTGAAGTTGGAACCTTGTGAGTTGCACCCACCTTTTTTTTCAAAAATAGATTAAGGCATGTCTTGGGCCTGCCTATCCCTTGAAATAGGTCAAACCCCCAAAACATTCTTATATCAATGACCCACCAATACCATTCGTATCTTATCTGCCGATAAACAACAATTTTTAGAACCTTGCCCATATGTATTTTTCTAGATCATATTGCCATTTTGATTTTTTTTTTCTTTTTTTTGTTAACCAACTATTGTGTGTTTCTCTCAAAACAGGCTGGCAATTACTTGTGCCCTCTATGGAAGCAACATGTCTTACAATGCATATTTCAAGAGTTCAACTATAATGTATTCCTTAATATTAGTTGCACATCATTTTTAGATCTCAATCAATCACCTTAAAGTCTGCTTTACTTTTTATTAGTGAAAAAAACTTATTTATCCATAAGCATAACCAAGGATGTTTGTTCATACAATGAATAAAAAGGCAAACAAGAAGACAAACAAGTTTTGAGATCTCATTGGTGATATAAATAATTTATCTTTTTTTATTAAGCATTTACAAAAATACTAAAAGTATTTATTTATTTTTGCTTCATGGAACTAAACAAATAGGGGTAACCCACCCCCCAACAAGGGGACTCGATCCTAAGTCTTCACTACAACCTTACCAACCATCCAGTTCCTGCAGAAAGTATTATGTTTATGCTCTGGTTGTGTAGTGTACTTCTTGTTTAGATTGAAATTGAAGTAAATATGACATGATTAGATTTATTCTTTCAAAAATATTTTTCCTTAGGTGTTAATGATGTTATGTTTCATAAAACACATAATATCGTGACAAGGACTTTGACCATATAAACATTAACCAGTTTTTATTCTATTTTTATTTTTTAATTATAAAAGTATAATAACATGTGATATATAAAATGTATAACAATATTAATTATATATGATATATAATATTTGAATTTAACTTTTACGAGTCCTGTGACTTATATAGAACCCTAAGAAAAATACTGGCTTTATATGAAAAAAGATGTTTTGGTATCATTATAGATTATACAACATCACTTATGAGTGTAAATTCAACTAGAAAAATGTATGTGTGACACTCATCACTGCATTTATAGTTAAAACCTTTTGCCTTAAATTATTTGAACTCATTTTAATATTTTTAAATGTTTTCATTATAATTTGTATCGGAACAAATTTGAAGGAGCAAAAAAGGGACAGATATATGCTGCAGAATTAAAAAAAAAAAAGAGATGCGAACTTTTGAATTATGTATGGACTTTGGACTTCTTAGAAGTATAAAGTGGGCCGTGCCATCCTCTCCGGTGAAAATTTTGGGGGTTGGCCCGGTATGGCCCACGGCCTAGGCTCATAGGCCCGTATGAGCCTGTATTGTGCCATGGGCTGAGCTTTGGGCCAAGTTAGGCCATGCATCGGGCCAAAGTTATTTATTTAAAAAAATTGATAAAAAACTTAAAATTTTAATTTTATATGAATTTATGTATAAAATTGCTTATAAATACAATAATTAAATAATATAATATAATAAAATAAAAAATATATTTATTTTATTAATACATTATTATATAATTATAAATTTATATAATATTATATAAATAATATATATGGGCAATACCAGTCCGCAAGCCCGTTTGATCATGCCATATCGTACCGGCCTGTAGACCTTAAAACCCCAGGCCCAGCACAGCTCACATGATCATGCCGGGCCTGACATAGCCCGACCATCGTACTGGGCCAGTCCAAATTCATATCGGGTCGCGGACGGCATAACCCGATTTACACGTTTAGAATTCTGTAAGATTCATGGACAATCCGAATACAAAGCGAGCAAGAGATGCGAACTTTACTGTAGGCGATTTCGTAGATGAGACCCATCCAAATCTCGAAGCAAGATTGACGGCTACACTCATTTTAAGCAGCAGCATAATAGCCATCGTACTGAAATAGATCCGGCTACAAAACGGAAACTGCCTCTGATCCGGACTCGGATCTACCCGAATCATGTTCCCGCTCCAACCACAGCATTATATATCGAAAATTCACTCTCATTTCGCAATCCCTCTTCAACTCTACTAGCGTTCCTTAACTCCACGGCGGAGATCCGAGGAGTTGGGAAACCCTAACCCTAAAAAAGCTCTAACGCTATCGCCCTCGCCTCTCATCGTCTATCTTTCATCACCAGTGATCGCCAGCGATCTTCTTCACTAGCAGGTGGCTTCTTCTAATCCGCTTGTGTTTGTTCTCTGTTTCATCTGCACTCAATATTTGTTCGACTATGTATTTAGTATCTAAATCTCATTGTTTGAAATTTTTCTGGATAGTTTTTGTGCTGAGTTTAGTGCTAAAGCTGTTAACCATATCCAAACATCATTAGAATTGTGTCACCCCCTTTCGGTGCAGATTTATGTTCTTGAGATAGATCGATCCACCTGCTTATCGATTATATATTTTTTATTTTTCACTGTCGTGGATGGGATCTACCTGATTATAGGTTCCTCTTTTTTTTTCTCAAAATTGTATTATTTTAGTTCGATTTAGGGTTCGATCGTTTTATTGGACATTTTTGAAGGGTTAAGTATAGGAAGTTGGTCCAAGGAAGCTTAAGCTTTTACTAGTGTAGTCGATCTTGCAACATTTGCAAATTTAGCGAAACATATTTTGCTTCTTATGGAAAGTGTATGGAAGCTAAACTTTGTTTGGATTGGTAGAAGTGAACCAGTGAAAAGAGAGGCTATTTTTTCCATCATCTCTTACGCAGTTATTGATTTTTGTTGAAGTTTTTTTTTCAGAATTTCATTGGCGTGGTAAAGGTAATAAAATTTTCAGCAATTAGAACAGCTGTTTGGATTTGAGTATTTATTTCTTTCAAATTTGTCTTATTGGATGCACTACCTGATGATTGGAGCCGTGTACTTTTATGCCGTCTTTGAGCTGGAGATGAATTACAGGATGATATCAATCTTGATTTCTGAATGGAACATTTATTCTTGTCGAGTCGAAAATTTCCCTGTGCTGACATTGTACCACAGCTTAAGATTTTCCCTTCTTCTAAATAAGCCTAACATGTGTAGGTAGTTGAAAACATGAAACAGTGCCACCAGGTATTAGGAAGATGCTCCTCTGCTTCCCTGACATTGTATAGATTTTCATATTTACCTTGTGATTTATCTGTGGGTGAATGCTGGGATGCATTATTTAACCATCGTCAACTCATTTCTACATGCTTTATCATTTTAATTCTAATTTATAACAACCCATTCAGATTTTTAATTTCCTATAGAAATTTTAAACAAGCTGTTGGTGCATTCTGTGCCCGTAATATATCAATTGTGGTTTTAGTAGCACTGTTTTTATTATGCATTACAGACAATTAAATGGAAAGAGCTGTATGGACATTGAAGTTTCCATTATTGTATCTAAAAAGTTACTCAGGTTCTTATTTGTTTGAAATTTGTGCATGTAGATTTAATATTTGCAATCATGGCGGGATTGGCACCAGAAGGTTCACAATTTGATGCGCGTCAATATGATGCCAAAATGAGTGAGCTGTAAGTCTCCTCCCCCATCAAAAAAGAGAAAATAAAATGTGAAAAATAAAAATAAAAGGAAAAGAACAAGAAGAAATATGGAGAAATGCTGGTGATTTGGCTTTGCATGAATCTCCTCTGTGTGCGTTGTTGTGTTTGTTCACTCTACTTTTGTGAATTAATTTTAATCTGTAAATTAATTTACATAGGATTTTAAAGCCTTCCTAATGATGATTTTGATTTAATGAGCAGGCTCACATCAGATGGACAGGATTTTTTTACATCATACGATGAAGTTTATGAAAGTTTTGATGCCATGGGCTTGCAAGAGAATCTTCTGAGGGGCATCTATGCATATGGTAGGTCCTTACTGTTCTGCTAATTTTTAATTAAACAGCATGTTGAGTATTCACATATCACGTTTACCATGAAGCATTTGACATGCCAGTTTCTGAGATCTTGCATCAAACTAGGTCTGATTGGTGGCACCTGATAAATCTGACCTACAGTTTAAAAAATAGAAGATTTGTATTTCTAGGAGGTGTATTTATGTGAAACCTGACATGGTCTGGACTCCCACCTAAACATTTTTACTTGGTTGTCCTTGGTGGTGTTATCATGAAATTTTGTGCTGCAATGCACCACAAAGTTTGTTTTTCATTTATTCTATGGAACTTTTCTTCGGAGCTATTCACCTGAAGTTTATTTTACATGATGTATTGTTGGTTTGGCACTCCTTTTCCAAGGATAGGTAGTAATATTGAAAGTCTTCTACTTTATTTGTTCAAGGGTTTGAGAAGCCCTCTGCAATACAGCAAAGGGGTATTGTGCCCTTCTGCAAAGGGCTTGATGTAATTCAGCAGGCACAATCTGGAACGGGAAAAACAGCAACTTTCTGCTCTGGAATTCTGCAGCAGCTTGATTATAGTCTAGTTGAATGCCAGGCCTTGGTTCTTGCACCCACTCGAGAACTTGCACAACAAATTGAGAAGGTGATGAGGGCTTTGGGTGACTATCTTGGTGTTAAAGTGCATGCCTGTGTAGGAGGAACCAGTGTCCGTGAGGATCAACGTATTCTCTCAAATGGAGTTCATGTTGTTGTCGGTACTCCTGGTCGTGTATTTGACATGTTGCGGAGACAGTCACTTCGCCCTGATTACATTAAGATGTTTGTATTGGATGAAGCTGATGAAATGCTTTCACGAGGTTTCAAAGATCAGGTAATAATTCCTTCTATGTCTTTGTTAGTTTATAATGCTAATTCTGTGATATGCTTGTAGCCAATGTTGTAAGCATGCAATTACGTGCTATCCTTGTCCTGTATGGTATGTCTTTATGCGAATTCAATATACATTAAAAATTCCTATTATTAGAGCAAAAGTTTTATATGTCATTTTCATGGGAGGAAAAGAAACTTTGGCTGCTCTGCCATAAAATTGTTTCATTTCAAAATCTAAAGGTTAGCTTTTTGTGAACCATTATCATATGCAGTTCTTCTCTTTTAGTTATCTCATTGTTTGTTTTTCCGTTTTGAATCCAAGGCAATTTGATTGGTAGCAAACGTTGAAAGAATTTTAATAGTCATGGTTAATTTGAATGAAATTTACTTTGTGAAAAAGGAAAAAGAGTTAATTTGGGCAATAGGTAAATTTTGTTGACCGAGGCACATGGCATCAAGGTTCAAATTATCGATGTACCCGTGTATTGGCAGGGGCTTATCGGTACTAAAATCTCACCGCTCAATGTTTTTTTTAGTGTTTTTTCAAAAATTTATTTCTGGAGATGATTATTAAGTGTTTTTTATTGAAATAAATGCGGGTCGCGAAACACCTCTTAATAGATGTATCGAGACCAAAAGATACGATGTGGTGCGTATCGTATCGATACTTTGAACATTACATGGCATCATAGTTTGTTAACTCTGTATATCTATGGATTATAAGAAAATTGATGAGAATCTACTCTGATCAAGTTGTATTATTGGGAAATAACAACCAACTAACGAGGCAATGCATTTTTTATTGCACCTTACTGTATAATCCCCCTTGGCATTGATGATATTTCTGCTTTAATTGACAATTCATCCGTTAAGAGTTTCTTGGATGTTGCTATTTGAACTTGTATATCTTGCGAAGTTATTGTTTCATGGTTCTGCATTTTAGAACATATGCTAGTTATTTAGTTGAATTACTGTGTTGCCTTTTGAAGTTGATCTGATGTTTTGAGTTTTGGGAGAGTCCATCGTCTACATTCTGACATAATCTTTTTCATCAGATTTATGATATTTTCCAGCTCCTGCCATCAAAAGTCCAGGTTGGAGTCTTTTCTGCCACAATGCCTCCTGAGGCTCTTGAGATTACAAGGAAGTTCATGAACAGGCCTGTGAGGATTTTAGTGAAGCGTGATGAGCTCACACTTGAGGGTATCAAGCAGTTCTATGTCAATGTTGAAAAGGAAGATTGGAAACTTGAGACACTTTGTGATCTGTACGAGACCCTTGCCATCACTCAGAGTGTCATCTTTGTGAACACCCGACGCAAGGTTGATTGGCTGACTGACAAGATGCGGAACCGTGACCACACAGTCTCTGCCACCCATGGAGACATGGACCAGAATACCAGGGATATCATCATGCGGGAATTCCGGTCGGGTTCCTCTCGTGTACTCATTACCACAGATCTGCTTGCTCGTGGTATTGATGTGCAGCAAGTTTCCCTTGTCATAAACTATGACCTTCCTACACAGCCTGAGAATTACCTTCACCGTATTGGTCGTAGTGGACGGTTTGGAAGGAAAGGAGTTGCCATCAACTTTGTGACGCGTGATGATGAGAGGATGCTGTTTGACATACAGAAGTTTTATAATGTAGTTATTGAGGAGCTGCCATCAAATGTTGCTGATCTCCTGTGATGAGATTTTGTCCGTGGTTTACATCGAAGGTAAGATCTTCCTATTTGCTAAGTACTATTTAATGTGTCTCTTTTATAGGGTTAGTGTCTTAATTTAGTGTCTTTGAACTTTATCTGACTATCGAATTAAATGGGTCCTGCACATTTGCAATGGGGAATTTTCTTAATATTGCCCATTATGGGTGTGGGTGGGCATTTGTTATTGCAAATTTTGTTGCAGGTAGGGTTTTTGTATCTTATGTGTCCTTATATAACCCAAATGAGGTAGTTTGGATTGGTTCTTTCTCCCATTCTGCTTGGTTTTCTTTTTAATATGGTGAGGGGATACTTTGTAGAATGAAAACATGATTTGTTATTTATGTTGGAGACCAGAATCTCTTGAATATTAGGTCTCTCTTCTGCCTTTTCAGTGTTCTGCTTTAATTGATATTCTTTGATTATTGTTTATCAACTTCCTCTTTTTCTTCAAGTTTGAGGTCCTAGTTAGTTTGAGTGGTGAATTTCCGAAAGCCTCGGATATTGGTCGTGCGCTCAATTCATGCACTAATTGTTAATCGAACATTGTTAATGTACCGAGTGAAAATTTACTGTATTACTGGTTTGCTTGTTGCTGTTGGTGAGGGGATACGTGTGCTTTTCTATAACTATAGTGTTGCAACGATGTAATTTGCATATATAATTAATTATTCTCGACGATATGGTACAGTGAGTTTCATCAATCGAAATTTGAAGGCATACTTTTTCTCGGGTTCTGCGACCGAGTTCACATCTGCCCCGCCCCAATAACGGCCCACATGCACATCTCACCGTGTATTGAGAACATCTTCCGTACTTGTCACGGGAGATGTTTCCAATACACGATTGGGATGTACTGTTGGGGGCAGATTTGAGTTAAACTCTCTGCGACCAGGATTCTAGTTCTTCTGGAATTAAGACATTATTTTTTTTAATAGAAAAAGTTCACGAGCCATTCCCGCCAAGCTGGGCAGGTTTCGCAACTAAACTCTTGGGCTTCTCATACACTTGTTCAGTTATTCATAACTGAGGTTAGACTGTAAGATTGATCGAAGTAGTATATCGATTTGGGATTTGGGATTCGAAGGCAAACAACGGGAAACAGAACCCAGACCATGAATGTTATTTGGATATATTCCCAATGTACCACGGGATTCCTCCGCTTTCAGAGTGTGCAGTGTTTTCCCCTCCATTCCTAAATGGTATCCCGTCAGCCGTCACATTCGATACGAGTAAACTTTGCAAGCATCTCTAGTCTCAACTTGGTGCTCAGCTGGCAAAGTGGCAATGGCAGTTCTAACCTGGTCCTATGCCTAAATATTGGGCTTAATGCCCCGGGAGTTCCTACCCATGGTAACTCTACCCACACCCAAGATTCAAAGTATTGATGTGCATTGTCGATACTTAATGTTTTGGGAGCACCCTGATATGCCCCTACAGTGGGTGTATCATGGTTCTGACTGGTTTAGGGGGGTGGAGGAGTCTTAAACTGGCCTTACTGTATCTGTTTTGAAAAAAAAAGAAAGTACCGATATTGCCTGATACGCCCCTATCAGTGTTGTCCACACCTACCCAGCCGTACATGAGAACAGCTCATGTTATTATGCACAGGGTAGGTGTGTTTCTCATCCCAAATTGAACCATAGTCAGGCTTGGGTTTGAAGACGAAATCACAATATTCAACCGCCCACCTTCAAATGAAACCAAAATGCTTGGTTTAGAATATTTTAGGCCTGAACTTTATTTATTAAATTAGCAAGGAACCGGTGAAATCCACAGAATAGGGTTTGAAGATACAAATTTGAAAAAAATATTTAAAAATAGATGTAAATGCATTAAATAGAAGAGGTATGGTTGCTTCAAATGAATTTTGGAATAACTCTTTTATACATAACTTGCCCTTCTAAGTTCTAACTTGTACTTCCAGGCAGTGAAATTTAAGCAGTCTCAATCTCCTATCCACAAAAACCTTGTGATATTTAAACAGTCGCAATCTCCTATTCACAAAAACCCTGCCCATGCCTACGAACATGTTATCACATCTGCACATTGGGAACATCTTCACATGAATGATAACATATAAGTAGAGAGATATTCCCGATGTGTGATAACATAAGGGCCCAAACTTTTACTTGAAACAACAATCCCCCACTCTTTATTGGAGAATGCAGATATCCCTATTGGCTTAGCCTTGGGTTTCTTCAATGTTGATTGTTGAATGAGTAGGAATGGCAATGGGGCAGGGTGGCGACAAGGAGCCACTCCCTATTGTATATTTAAGGTCTTAACTTGCATTCATCTTCATTGAATCATATATTTAAGGATTCTTTGTTTCTTCTCATCATTAAACTCTATAATTAAATACATACATATTAAATTAATAATTTCAATAATATAATAAATTAATAATAATTAATAATTTAAATACATACATAATAAATCTACCTAAAAAATAGTGTTTTCATTTAGGTGGTGGTACGAAATTAAACCATTTGGGTCAAATAGGCCAATCCATGTTGCCACAATTAAATAATAGAATTCAAAAATATATAAAATGCAAAAATATAGAAATTAAAAAAAAATAGAATGTTTTAACGTCATATATTTGACATATTAAACAATAGTAAGTGTGATAAACAATGTTTTAAAAAACCAACCTAGAGGCCGACCCGTTTTTGCCTTCAAATTACAAGTCACCAATTCAACTGTCAAGGTCAAACGAGTCAAATTGCCCAGTGTCAACACTATGTGTGTGTGAGCATGTGTGAAAATACATATTTTATCAATAAATAGTATAATTATGTTTTACATATATTTCATATAATATTTATATTATGTTACATTTATTTATGTTTTTCAATTCCGTTTTAAATTTTTTATTTATAAAAAATATTAAAATTTATAATTTAGGGCCAAAAATAGGGTTTTTTTCGTGAAAATAGAAAGACAAGGCGCATAATGCCCTTGTGATGTTTAGATTGATAACCCCGATCGGGACATCGGAGTTCAAAGTTATGGCTTCCAAAAGTTTGCACATAATTAAGTACGGAACCTGCAACTTGGTTACTGGGTCGAACGGGAATGGTTGAACTGCCCAAGTTGGACAGTTTTTAACCAAAAGGGAGAGTTTCAACAAAACCAAACCTAGAATCAATACTGAGTGACAGTTTGAACGGATCAATCTGCCAGGTCAACAACAAGTTGAAAACATTGATGATAAATAAGAAATATTTTTATTGATGATGGAAATGAAATGTATAACTTAAAACCAACTGGAAGTAAAACTATTTTCCTATTATCTCTCATTAAATCTTATATCTAAGGTATATTCTCTTATTAAATCATATATTTAAGATATATTTTTCTCATCATGAAATTGTACTAATTAAATCCACAACATTAATTTTAATAATATAAAAACAAATATTTTGAAAACAAAACTATTTTCTTCCCTCTCGGTGGTGGGTAAGCAATTCAACCATTTGGGGTCAAATCCGTTAATAAATAATGTCATAATTAAATAATCAAAAATTAAAATATATAATACAAAAAATAAAAAGAATTGGGCATGTCATTAATATTGTATATTCATTATAGTGAACAAAAATAGGTACGAAATGTAAGAAGTATTTTTGTAAATGATGAAAATGGAATGTCAAAACTAAAATCAACCTAAAAATGAAATGATGTCGTAGTCAAATGATAAAGTTTTTAAAATAGAAAATACAAAGAGTCACAAAAATAACTATTATACATAAGATATAAGAGAGGCGGACTGGAATAGTAAACATTTAAAGGAGTTGAGTGTAAACCTACTGAGTAATTTTGAAAATATATGTATTAAGGATATAAGAAGATCACCACCTAACTTATCTGCTCAACTGCTATCCGAGAAATTCTTCCATTTGTGAAAAAAGGGTTGTTTGTTCGGATTTTTGCTCTCTGCCTATCTTAGTTGTTGGAGTAGAGCTGAACAAATCTTATTGCCACTTAACTTTAGAACCTAAGGCTTATACTTGAAAGATTGCAAATACTAATATGTACAGTAGAAATCCATACAAAATAAAACAAAATGCAAGGTTTTGCACTTTGCATATTTGTATTTGCATTCATTCCAAACTGAGTCAAATGGAAAGTATAGGGTACCTTATTGTTAGAAGTGAAAGTTTAGGTTTGTCATTATCCCCAAAGTACAGGGTAATTCCCTGTAATTTTCCCTTTGCTTATCTATGAGCCCTACGACAATGAGCCAAATCTAATTGATGCTTTATTTTTGGGACATTTACTTGTCTATGATGAATTTTATTATTTAAAATTTTAAATATTATTACAAGATTCAAAATTATAATTGAAATTGAAGTTTTATTTCTTTTAAGTTTTAAAAATAATATTGCAAATTTTAAATTTTAAATAGTATCTTTATTAATTTTAAAATATAAAAGTAATAAATTAATTTAATCAAATATAACTTTATCAATAACAATTAATTATAGTTTTTATTCATAGTAATTAATTTCTATTTTTTCTATTTTATTAATTAATTATTGATTACTTTAATAATTTAATTAACTTTAAAACAATGTGATTTTAAAAATAATTTATTAATTTTATTTTATATTGAGTAATATAATTTAAATTTTTAATAATGGGCATGTGTTTGCTCTAATTCCACCCAGGTTGCAACCCCCAAATATATAAGAAAGAGTCAAGAAGAAATTTTTCTACTTCCCAAAATGATCAAATAGAAATCCTTTTTCTTTGCTAACTAAATATGATAGCTTATTTGATTTTATTATTTTTGAAAATTTGAAATTCTCTTAATTTTAAAATTTTGAAATACTATTTCATTAATTTTAAATAATATTTTTATTTAATTAACCTAGATGTGAGAAATTGGCTATGTTGATGAACATTTAATAGAAATAAAGTTTTAGTTTTGGGTTAAGGGATGGTGTTAGAAATAAGGCTATGTTTGGTTTGAAGGAAAAAATAGGGAAAGGAAGGGAAATGTTTCCCTACCTTTTCCAACTTGAGTTGGCCCCAATTTACATTTTACACTACTTTGGGCTCTGGCTTAGGGAGGACCATTTATATTTTGACAAAAGTCAAACCAAGCCCTTCCAAATTGGACCCCTAGCCAAAAGAGTATAATTCAGAAGTGCATTAACTATTCATAATGCCTCCTAAGTTTTGATGAAAACGACCTGATTCATTACCACTTTTATAATAGCAGTTGCTAGGTTATAAATTTATTCGGTACTAATAGTATAGAGAGATTTGATGGGGAAAGGGGGAGAGATTTTAAGGGCAATTAATTTATTGGGTTGCTGGAGTACCGGAGGGGGAGAAAAAGCTAATTGATCACAAATTCACACAACCAATCGATGGCTGACTCGTTCGTGTGTTAGTTGATTTATTTAAATCCCGCAACTAGTATTTTGAGGGAAAAAGGGGTCATGGGGAAATTATTAATGGTGTATAGCATCAGTTATTAAAAAAAGATCACAAATTCACACCAACTGGAAATATACTTTTTCATGGGGTAGGTTGCTTTATGCGCACGCTCGGTCTGACGCGTTTTTGGACTTTTCAGTTTTGGACTTTTTAAATATATATATATATATATATATATATATATATATATATATATATATCTTAAAAATTATTTTTATTTAATATGATAATTATATAACATTAGAAATGTTCTAAAATGTCTTTGACAAAACTATATACTTTTTTGTCTTTTGTGTTCATATTTATTATTCAATTATGATATCATGAATTTCTTTGAAAAGTTGGATCATTGACCCACCATTTAAATAAGAAAATAGCTTTGTTTTCGGATCAATCTTAAATTATAAATTTCATAAAAATTATATACATATTTTTTACTTATCACGCTTAATTTTTGTTTGACATAATTAATATATCATTTTTTATATATTCTTTTGATTACTTGTACTTTTTTATTATTTTTTAAATATTTATTATTTAACTATTATGTCATCGATTAATCCATTTGAGCCAAATCACTAACCCACGGCCCAAAATGAAAAATAGTTTGATTTCTAGGTTGACATTAAATTTTGTATTACATTTATATTATTGATAAAATTATATCTTGTGTATAATATTTATTTTGTTCAATATAATGAATGTATAATATTACATATGTATCCAATATTTTGTTTTTTATAAATATATAACATTATATCTTATGTATAGTATTTATTTTTGTGATTCTTTGTATTTTCTATTTTAAAAATTTTATTATTTGACTATGACCATTTCATTTTTATGTTGATTTTAGTTTTGGCATTCCATTTTCATCATTTACAAAAATACTTATTACATTTCATACTTATTTTTGTTCAGTATAATGAATATACAATATTGATGACATGCTCAGTTCTTTTTATTTTTTGTATTATATTTTTTATTTTTTATTATTTAATTATGGCATTATTTATTAATGGATTTGACCCCAAATGGTTATATTGCTTACCCACAACCGAGAGGAAAGAAAATGGTTTTGTTTTCAAAATATTTGTTTTTATATTATTAAAATTAATGTTATGGATTTAATTAGCATACTTTAATGATGAGAAAAACATATCTTAAATATAGAATTTAATAAGAGAATATACTTTAAATATGAGATTTAATGAGAAATAATAGGAAAATAATTTTACTTTCAGTTGGTTTTAAAATTTACATTTCATTTCCATCATTAATAAAAACATTTCTTATATATTTATCGTCAATGTTTTCAACTTGTTGTTGACCTGGCAGATTGATCCGTTCGAACCATCACTCGGTCTTGATTCTATGTTTGGTTCTATCGAGACTCTCCCTTTTAGTTAAAAACCATTTAACTTGGGTGGCTCAACCATTCCCATTCAACCTAGTAACTAAATCGCAGGTTGCACACTTAATTATGTGCAAACTTTTGGAGGCCATAACTTTGCACTCCAATGTTTGATTGGGGTTATCTTTTTTTTTTGAGTAACTTTTCAAGCTCTATACGTCCCAAGGGGATTATGCGCCTTGTCTTGCTATTTGTGCAAAAAAACCCTATTTTGGCCCTAAATTGCAAAATTTAATATTTTATAAATAAAAATTTTAAAACGGAATCTGGTCCATCTGTAACAAATTTATATTGGATTGGATTGGATTAAGTCAATATCTGGTCCATTGATATAAGATAAGAATATATGTGTCAATGGATCGGATTTGGATTAAACCAATCTAAATCAAAATGAATTTAAATAGATTGGACGATACAGACATTGAATTGGACCAATCCAAATTTGTCCTAAATGTTCATTGGATTGGATTGGACCTGGTTCATTTATAATGGACTCATATTGGACTGGATCGGATTGGACCAAATCCAGCCCAATTGACATCCCTATGAGTGAACTGAAATGGATGATAGAACAAGCGAACTGTAAACTATCGACAATAATAGTTAGATATTTGAGTTGGTTTTCAAATATACATTTGTTAAAAGCATATTGGAAAAATCAAGAGAGGAAATAGGTTAGCCAATTCCTTGGTTGAATGACTTTGCTTAAAATGGAATCATGTAATGAAAGGGTTATTCATAAAGATGGTACTGCAGAATGATTCCGGCGCCACCGCTGGACGAAACCCACCCAGCAATGGCATTAGTTGCAGCCATCATCCATTGGACGAGAACCCAATGGAGACCACCAAGATAGCAAATTATTTTGTTGGTTTTATTTTGATAATTTAAAGAACATTGAAGGTCCAAATTAACGTAATTTTAGAATTAAGAAGAGTTATATATCATATGCCACCACATGCCAAGGATTGTAGTAGACACACTAACATTAGGGGAGGATTTTATTGTGAGAAAATTTAGGGATCTTGAAGTTATTTTTCAAATAATAGGAATAAGTTTTAGTCCATTTAATAAGTACTTTAGACTGCATTTTTAAACGATACAAATATGTAGAGTGTAAAATAGTTCATATAAATTACAAAGTTGGGTTAATTTTGCATCGACAAATTTACCTTCTTACCAAACAGACATTTAGCTATAATGGATGCAAACACAAATTCCAATAAAGCTATGCTTTGTTTTTTTTAAAGCCCACTTGAATGCAAATTTACTTCTTTTTGATTGATGTATTTTTACATCTTATTATCAATGTAAATATGCATTGGTTTGTTATTTCTCAATGCAAAAATATAATTTTGCCAAACACAAACAAAAGTGAACCATAATACAAATTTATCTTGAACTGGGATTTACACTCTATTTGCATCTTTTCCAAACGCAGCCTTAAGCATTTAACCCTTAAAAATAAGTACACACGTGTGAAGTTAGTGGAGAGAGGACCACAGTGTGAGGTTTGTGGTGAAAGACCCTTTGCTCCCCACACACTCCTCTTTCTATTACATATACATTAGATGCCAAAGGTGAATAATTAGCCCAAGGCTTAATATATATAAATTATTATTTTTTTTTGTGTGTTTTATTTCTTTAGTTTCTTATTTGGCTACACAGTAGGGTGGGGGTATCCCATCCCCAATGCCCATAACTAGACCTATTCATGGGCCGGGCCGGGCTTTCACTCTGTATTAACAGATTTTTCTAAGGCCTGACCATTGGGTCTACAACTTGGGCCTGAGCCCGGCCCTCATAAAAAGCCCGAAGCCCGGGCCTGGACCCGAGCCCGAAATTTAGCCCATATTGTTACTACTGCTGAAGTGGCTGAATAGAGAGAGAGAGTGAGAGAAATTATAAGGAAAAAAATTAAAAAAATGTATATATTAAATTATAAATATATATTTCAATAAATATTATATTATTTATATATTTTATATAATATATAAAATACATATTATGCATTTTATAAAATATATAATGCTGAATCGGGCCAGGCCGGGCCGGGCCATCGGGCTACCCGGCCCATGAACAGATCTACCCATAACCCCAACCCTTGGTGGCAATGGAATTTGATACTAGGCTTTTTTTTTTATATACAAATAAAGAAGCCGCGTTTAGCAAGTCTTTTCGCGCAGGTTTCAGGCTGTTTAGGATCCCGTAAGGCTATTGGTATACTTTACTTTTGGATTAAGTTATTAGTGGGCAAGGTAAAGTTTGGTCATTCACAATTTATGTATTATAAATTCCCTACTTAGATTATGGTGCCATTTGGTAGTTCTTTTCGGGAATATCTTTTAATATATCAAATGGACCCACATGCATATCTACCAATGGCATGTGGGTCCCACCTTGTAAAATGTATGTGGACCCCACATACATGTCTATACATGGACCCTATATGCATGTCCACTAGTGGTATATTGGGTCTACCCTGCAAAATGAATGTAGGCCCCACATACATGTCCACACATGGACCCTACATACATGCCCACTAATTGTATGTGGGGCCACCTTGACAAATGTATGTAGGCCCCACAACATGTCCACACATGGACTCACATGCATGTGAACCAATGGCATGTGGGACCCACCTTATAAAATGTATGTGGGGCCCACATACATGTCCACACATAGACCCTACATGCATGTCCATTAATGGTATGTGAGGCCCACCTTGCAAAATGAATGTGAGCCCCACATACATGTCCACACATGGACCTTACATACATGTCTGCCAATTGTATGTGGGGCCCACTTTGAAAAATATATGTGGGCCCCACATACATGTCCACCAATGGAATATGGGGCCCACCTAGTAAAATGTATGTGGGCCCCACATGCATGGCCACCAATGGTATGTTGGGCCCAGCTTGTAAAATGTACGTGAGCTCCACATACATGTCCACTAATGGTATGTGGGTCCCACGTGTTAAATGAAATGCTTGTTGGCCTACACACAAGACATTCACATTACTAAACAGTCTTTTAGCTTTTATGTTTTTTGTGAGATCTATGTAAAATATTTCAACCAAATAGTTGAAGGTCTCAGCAAATGACATATATTTGATACAATGTGCCAGTGATGGCACTGAACTACCCATTAGTTTGTTACTAATGTATTTAAATTCAGCATTGTGGGGCCTTAACCCATTCAATCCCCAATATTTCCATCCTTATGATGGACATTGGTTTATCGGGGTTTGGCCCAAATCAATGCATCCCAATGCTGGTCCTCGTTAGTGTAAAAGAATTTGTTGAAATTATAAGCATGTAATTCTTATAATGTATCAATGTTTATTTTTAAAAAACATTTTCAACAAAATATTGTTGTGGACAATAGTCTTAATTGATTAAACTATTGGAGGGTTAAATGCAAAT
This sequence comes from Nelumbo nucifera, assembly GCF_055504915.1. Lineage (NCBI taxonomy): Eukaryota > Viridiplantae > Streptophyta > Magnoliopsida > Proteales > Nelumbonaceae > Nelumbo > Nelumbo nucifera. Next base: position 3,930,494 of record NC_142654.1, read on the forward strand.
TTAAGTTAATGGACAAATGCCCTAAGAGGTTTTAAAATGAGTATGATTAAAATAGAGTATATGACATATAAATTTAATAATAATAGGAGTGTAATGAGGATACATTTAGTATTCCGAAAATAATTCAATGTGACCAATTTTGGTATCTTGGTTCAATAGTTTATAGCAAGAGCGAGATTGAAGAGGATGTCACTAAAAGAATTAGAGCAAACTAGGCAAAATGAAGGGGTGCATTTTAACTTTTGCATGATAGGAGAATACCATTTAAGTTAAAGAATGGAAATTCTATAAAGTAGTTGTAAGGCGAGCTATTTTGTATAGAGCAAAATGGTGGGAAATCAATAAACAATATGTTTAAGAGACCAAATCAGCCCCTCAAAACACATCCCCACCATGTATTGGGAACATCTCCTAATGATGACATCATCATTTTGGATATTATCATCGAGAGATGTTTCCAATACATGGTGGAGATGTGTTGTGGGACGTTGTGGGGGGCTGATTTGAACTCGTTCAAGAAGTGAGTGTGGCAGAAATGTGAATGCTGAGATGGATCCATAGAAAAACTAGGAAGTATATGTTCAAGAATGAAGCCATCTGTAAAAATATAGGAATAACTCTAATAAGTGATAAAATGTGTGTGTGTGTGTTGGAGACAACCACCAACAACTCTAATTAAAAGTGATTTGTTATAAGTAGAAGGGGCTACTAGAAAAGATAGGGGTAGATGAAAAAGGACATGAATATAAGTAGTAAAAAATGATTTAAGCACCAATAATTTGATAATGACTATGGCTTTAAATGTAACAAATTGGCAAAATGGGCTTTATGTAATTGACCCCATATAATTAGGATAAAGCATGGATGATGATGATGATGACAAGGTGGATAATTTCAAACAAAATATTTATAAGTGCAGTGTTTTCAACCCACCGTTGACCCGGTCGGTTGAACTGTCACCTAGACAAGATTTCGGGTCTAGTTCAGTCAAGACCCGTTAGACGGTCAAAAACCATTCAACTCGGCCAGTTCAACCATTGAGTCGTTCGACCGATCACTGGGTTGTGGGTTGCATACTCAATGTATGCAAACTTTCAGAGGCCATAACTTTGCACTCTGATGTCCGATTGGGGTGATTTTTATTTTGGGTAACTTTTCAATATTTATGCGTCCCAATGTGTTGTAGGCACCTTGCCTTGCTATTTTCGCAAAAGAAAAAAAAAACATTTTTTTTGCCTCAAATTACAATTTTTAATATTTTTATAAATAAAAAATTAAAAACTAAGTTAAAAAATATAGATTAAATATAAAAATACATATAACATATCTAAAACATATTTATACATTATTTATTGATAAAATATATATTTATACATATATACATATGCATATAAATAAATAAACTTAATACATATATATGATGATGTAAAACGATCTGAACCGATCGAACTGATGACTCGTGACCTAGAGGCAAAAATGGTGTGGCCTCCAGGTCAGTTTTTAAACATTGGATAAATGTTAGCCCACACTTACATCAATATTAAAGGGCTTGGGCTCATGAATGGATATTGTGACATGACAAGATTCTATAATTAACTTTGCTAACTAATCAGGCAAAAATAATTTGGGAAAATGTTTATAGCTTTTCATTGGAAATCAGAAATCTGCATTGGACCTGTCTATACTTCTCCAAAATAATTTACCTTCAAATAAACACGGGCAAGTTGTTGACAGCAAAACTTTCCTCCTTGCTCTCAATTTCCTTCAAAAGAAAAGCTTTTGTCTCCCCCACTTTTCAATGATTCAATTTGAGATGAATGGGAGTATGGCCCGAGTTTGGATTTCCTCATTGAATTGGACATCATAGCCCTTGCAACGGCCTATCATGAACATCTATGTCTTCCATCGGGAGATGTTCTTGTGAATTCTTGCCTTTATTTTCCATTACCAAAATTAAAAATATTACCTTGGTTTTTGTGAAGTATTTTTTAATAGAATGTAACATTAAGGTTAACGTTTATAAAAGGCAATTGTCTAAATATTTCATATGGGGTGTTCTGCCATTTGAATTGTTTTCTCTTGTCAGTTTTAAAAACAAATCAAAACTATTTTGTTTTAAAATAAATTGGTTCCTAAAATAAATCACATAAAACATCTTATTGTTGTATATGTGTTTTTTTTTGTTTTCAAAAAAAAAAAACACAGAAAACATGCTATTGGAATATATTAAAATACATGTTTTCAATTGATTATTTAATTTAATATCTTGTTCCATAAAATTATATAATTTCTAAGTAATGTTTTTTTGTTTTAAAAACCATTATTTTTGATGGTTTGAAAACAGCATAAATAGAACAGACTTATTTTTTTACTTTTCAAAACAAAAAAAAAAAGTTCAATACCACGTTTTTTAGTTTTCTTTGTTGACGTGGCAATTCCAAAAATAAATGAAAAGAAAAGCAGTCATGGTGTAGAATGCCCCTTATCATTTAAAGAAGTTTGTGAAACTTTTATTCTTTAATTAAAATATTCCTATTTTTGAATTTGCTCCCTCTCTAATTTTGAGACGTAAAAATATGTAATTGAACTAATACTTTTCACCTTATTCAATATCCTATCATTATCTTATACTTAAAATATCAATTCTCATTTTATTTCATTAAATAATTTATTTTATATATTTTTCCCATGGATCAATTATATTAATAAGACCGGGATACAATGCTTTTTTATGTAATCCAATGAGGCTTGAGGTGCAGGGGTAGACCAAAAAGGGTATGATTGAAATATTAAGAAATGATTTAAGTGCTCATTATTTCACAATGGATATGGAAGTGTGAAATAGAATTCATGTGGTGGTCCCATATCGTTGGGTTAAGGTTTGGATGGTGATGATGATGAGATATAATCCAATACTTCCAACAATACAAAACTCATATATTTAAACTAACCCAAAAGCAAAATTGTTCTTCCATTGAGGTGGCAAGTAATCAATTTAACCATAAGTCAAACCATGATGGCATAGTTTACATATAAACTCCTTTCAAAATAAAAAAATAATTACAAAATTTTATGCACAACTTAATTATGTTAAAAAAAATAAGAGCAATAAATAATATACAAAATTTTAAAAACAACCACAAAATGGAATTGTTTTCCTGTTTGGTGGCAAGTCACGAATTCAACCCTTTTTGCAGATAATGGATAGCTAGCTCGTCATGTAAGTTGGAGGTGTGCTGAGGTCATATAGGTCTCTTAGGTCGCGAATAACTTGGGTAGGATGAACATGTCGAAACCATTGTGTGCCAAATCGGTCGCATGCTTCGAATTCATTGTACTTAGGCCTCGTAGCCTCGTAGGCCAAGCTGACAAGGTGCCATAAAATGAGGTCCTTACACTTGTGTTGTTGAAGTGTCATAATGCGTTTGTATCACCATGTATATGTGATGGAAGGGAAGATTAGCCCTCATCACATTATATAATGCAAAATATTATATATGACTATTGTCATATTATAACATTTATATACAAAATATAAAATATAAAAGGAAATTGTCTAGAATTTAGCATGATTTTTTAGTATTTTTCTTAAGTTTACCACAACTTTTCAAAATATCCAGGGAACTCCATGTCGGTGACGGTGAGTTTTTGTTTTGAAACTCACCATCCATTAGAGCACCTTAGTATTCATTGACAGAAGTTGTCTACATCAGAATAACTACATTTTTCATGACCAAGCTGCCTTTAAATGGCGAGTCAACCATATTAAACATATTTTTATGACTTAAACAAGGTTCAAAGTATTGTTACGTATCGGCCCGTATTGACCGATACGTATCATTCTGGGACCCTTCCGATATGCCCATACAGTGGGTGTATTGGGGGTCTGACCAATTCAGGGGATGGAGGGATCCTAGACCGGTTCCCCTGAATTAGTTTTGAAAAAAAATAAAAAAAAGTAAAAAAATAAGTATTGAAACGCCCAATACACCCTTACCGGGATTATCAGGCATATTGATATTTTGAACCTTGGACTTAAATTTCCTTAATCATTCAATTTCTTTATATATAAAAGATTTCTACTCGTTGAAAACGTTTATAAGGAAATTGAAAAATGGGTTTTGGGCGAATAATAGGAGGGGTAATTATGATATATTACAAAATGAATTGAGTATACCTGAACGTTTTGAAAAGTTAAGAGAAATGCTGAAAATTTATGATAAATTTTAGGCAATTTCTCAAATATAAAACATAAAATGAAATAATTATATTATATATTTAAAAATAGGGCATATATATGTAAATATGCACGGGCCGGGATTGGACACAAAAACACTGGCTCAAGCCGAAAATTTCCGGGCCGGGCTGAAAATGATGATTTCTCCACCGTAACATGCATTGTTGAGTTCGTAAGTTTGTGCAACACCTTACACCTGATTTCTTCCTCATCTCCCAACGTACAATGTGGGGACTTGACAACTTGTTACCGAAACTGAAAAAGAAAGTGGAAAAGGTGGGACCATGGAAAGGCATGTCCGATTTTACTGATAGCGGCATGTCTTTTCGTATGTCTATAGGGCAAAGTACACGACGACTATACGAGAGCTTTGATTACTGAAGCATTTCCCCCATCCTCCCACGGTAAAGGTACGATACCGGAAGAGCTTTGACTGGTACCGTCTAACCGCGAATCCTCCTCCTCCATAAATCGACATTGCATTAAGGCAAAAAGGCACTTTGCTCGAAAAATCGTGTCTCACTGTCTCTGCATGCGAAGTATCTTTCCTCTCTCGCAACTCACCTAAGCCCTTCAATGGCGACTCCGAGCTCGCCTGATAACCTCGATGAGAAATCGACCCTCCAATGCGAATCGGATATTAAATTCTCTGTTCGAAGGAGAACAACCGCCAACACTCTTAAAACTGCTGCCTCTGATTCGTTTTCCAAGACCTACGTTTCTGAGATTGATAGCCTGGTCAAGGAATCCTCCACTGATTCCGGTACCGTGACGACCTCGGATGAGGAAGTAAATCGGATTGGGAAGGACGATGATGGTAGGAAGGATGAGGCAAATTCGTCGAGTAACGGAGAAGATCGAAGACACGGGCCGAATGTTGTCGTCAAATTTGCCTATCGAGCTTCTACTCCGGCACATCATAGAGTAAAGGAGAGTCCTCTCAGTTCTGACGCCATTTTCAAACAGGTTAGTGTTGCTTTTGGAGCTTGTGTTTAGTTAAACATCTGCACAGAATCTCGCTTTTTTCCTTCAGTATTCCGTGCGGGCCTGAGTTTAATGACTTTTTACGTTCATGGATCGATTGGGGCTTGAAGGTTTATTCTCCAATAGGGGGACGCGCCTTTTCCTTCTAGAATTCCCGTTTATTGAAAAAAAAAAAGAAACTCGTACATAGCTTAAGCAACCATGCCTGGTTCTCTGAATAAGGTTTACTCTCCAATAGTGTTTTGGTATTTCCCCTAGAAGTTTAACGGTATCCATGTTCTGTGTTCTCTCTCTTTATTTTCTTGCACATATGTTCCTTATGGATTTTGGATTTCTCTCATAGTCTCATAATTCAAAGATAGAATATGCCTTTTCCTCAACGAAAGGGCAAGATCTTCTATCTGTATTTATATTTATTTTTGATGATTTCCTTCTCCCTTTACACATTTCCAGTTTTTCTTACTTAATTCAGTTTTTTTATGAGTACCAAAGGTACTTTACATTTAAAGTGGTTAATGGCATGTGCGGAAGGGCTACGAACTCAGTTCGTATCTTCTTGCTGAAACAAAATATAATACATGCTGCTAGTATAAAACGTGTATATACCATATATTAAGGGTAAAATGGTTTTGTTAGTTTTTTTTTTTTTTTTTTTTGGTTTGAACCCGGGAACTAATTATATTCGTTGCAAAATCATAATCAGTTGAACCGCTAACTACTAGTACTAGCTCATTATGTGGTTACTTATGCTCTTCATAAGCAGCTCTGTTCCACCTATACATTTTGAAGTTGTGAGAGGTAAATGTTCCATTTTATATGACCAAGGGGTTACTTTTCATATCATGGTAATGACGTTTTAGGAATGATATTGTGGCTTATGTGGGTGTGAAACCTTTTACCATCTTAACTACAAACATTTAACTGTATTGCACTTACTGTTGAGACAATTGCTATGAGAAATTGATGCTTTTATGTATCTTTTAAATCATCTTGAATTTGTACAAGTATTTGGTGAAACGGTTCATGAATTAACATCACATTTATACTAGGTAATCACATGCAATTGTGTGATTTAGAAGCAACTGAGCACCAATTCTGCTGTTGAATCAGTTTATATTTAGACAAATATACCAATTCTTAGAGGAAAAATTTCCTTTATCCACTTGCTGATTCTTATTTGACATTTTGCAACAGAGCCATGCAGGTCTCTTCAATCTCTGTATCGTGGTGCTTGTTGCTGTTAACAGCAGACTTATCATTGAGAACCTAATGAAGGTTTTCCCCCTTTCACCTCACAATGTTATTCTATTAGGAAAACATTTGCAATTTTGACATGGTCTTTCCCTTTGTTTTCCCCTTTCCTTCTTCATATAAGCATGTCTTTCTTGAGGTGATGCTGTTCTTTTGGGCCTCTAAACTTGGATGTCTTATCATTAATTTCTGTCTGCAGTATGGTTTGTTAATGAGGTCTGGTTTTTGGTTCAGTTCAAAATCACTAAGTGATTGGCCACTTCTTATGTGCTGGTAATTTCTCTCCAACTATCATTGTTGATTCACCTAATCCAAGTGCAATGCTTCTCTGACATGAGATATGTTATACTTTCGATTTCAAATTTGCAGTCTGACTCTGCCGATTTTTGCACTTGCTGCATTCGTGGTTGAAAAGTTGGCAGAACACAGGTTTATCTCTGAACTAGTAAGTGATTGTGTGACATTTATATCATTCATTTTCTCTATGTGCTTTATTATTACCGTTTAATAAACATCATGAAGACTATCTGTTATTCATTTATAGAGATATTTTTTGTAGTCTGAATTCTGAAATTGCACTTTGTACTGTGCTCCTTTGGGGTTGGCTTATCCCAACTATATGGGGTTGGCTACTGCTTTGGAATTCCCTAAAACATATTTTATTTCTTCAGCAATTAGTTCTGTCCGTATGTTGGGCATTTCCTTGAATAGAGCCCAAACTAAAATCTGTTCTTTGCATGAATTCTGACCGTCTTACTGGAGGCTTTTTAAAATATGAATTGAAGAGGAAAAAGATGTGTAGCAGCCAAAGATCAGTTTGAACTACTTAGAGGAAAAATGTGCATCCATGATCCTTAACTTGAGGAATCCAGATGTACTGGTAATAGTAGGTACTTTGATATTATGGAATTTGGTAATATTATCACCCACTAGTGCTAGGCAGGTAAATGGTTCAGTATTAGCTACCATACAGGTAGGCAAGGCCTATCCAAAGCTTTCTCACCTCACCATGGATTTCTAATGCTCTATCTTTAAATTCCAAATAACTCTTGTTGCTACATATGACTTGGTCAATCTGAAAAACTTAGTGCATCTTAATGCTTAACCATAAGACACTTCTTAATTTGGTATTCAAAATTTTAGTTGCTTTTCTTAATTGGCATCAGCGAGATTGGGTTACATAATAGGGTGTCACAAGGTTTCTAAGACTTCTTTTTCAGAGTTGATGCATTGTTCACTAAGAAGCTGATTTCCATTTCCTTCAGGTTGTTGTTCTTCTTCATGTGTTAACTACTACTGCTTCAATCATATATCCAATATATGTGATTCTCAGGTCAGTTTTATGTGTTCTTTCTTTTATGTTCTGTTTTATTATTTTTGTTGTTTTTTCTTATCATTATATACTTATAGTAAACTGATTTTCACACAGGTGTGATTCTGCTGTTCAATCTGGTATCACATTAATGTTTTTTGCTAGCATTGTGTGGTTAAAATTGGTATCTTATGCACATACAAACCATGATATCAGGGCACTTACCAGGCCTGATGCTAAGGTACCATGGGATTCACTCCCTTTCTTTGATATAATGCATATCATGTAACGTGTCAATTCAAAATTATAAAATTTAAAGTTTCAATAAATTGTAAAGATTACTTTTGTTGGTAACAGTTGGAGTTAGGAAATATCTGGAATTCATAGAACATCCCAGGGAGAGGCGTGAGCTGCAGCCCCTCCTTGAATCTTACAAGTAAACTAGGAAAGAAAAACAGGAATCACAGCTGAGCCCAAAACAATTCTTCCCTATTTACCCCTTGCTTGGCTAACACATCTGACAAAGTATTTGCTGATCTCCCCACCCATTGTACAATTACCAACATATTCCTTGTCAACCAACTGAATTTTTTCATTTCATTCTTGTAATGCCACATAGCCTCTTCAGGATTTTTCAACCAACCCACCACCACTTTGGAATCCCTTTCGATTATTAGGTGTTGTACCTCCAGCTGGTTTGCAAATTGCACCCCTTGTACAACAGCTAATAGCTCTGCCCTAATGGAGTCCCCAATTCCTAAGGGACCTGAGTAGAGCAACGAAATCTCTCCCTTCTCATTTCTCAAAGCACCCCCCATGCCGGATAATCCTGGATTACTCATGCTACTTCCGTCAAAGTTCAAATTCAGTGAGCCTTCAGATGGAGGAGACCAGCTTGTAATTGATTTGTCCTTTAGGGGTGAACACCTCGCTACTTCTGACCAATTTCTCCAAAGGTCATTAAAGGAGAATTAGTTTTCATGTTGCCATATATGGTTATTTTGCATTCTGCAACTCTGCTGTGTCTTTCTGGGTAACATTTCTTTCAACTCAACATTGTTTTTTATTTTCTTTTATCTAGCATCAGAACAAAAGCTTCTCTCTCGTTAATGTGTAGGAAGAAATCTCTTAAAGAAGTTTGCTTTTGATGTTAGGGTGATGTTTCACTCAACTTTTCGAATGTGGATTGTTCTTATAATGTCAGCTTCAAGAGTTTGGCATATTTCATGGTGGCCCCCACATTATGTTATCAGGTAATTAATCTTTCCCCACCCCAAAAAATGGAATTGTATATTGTTCAACTACTTTATATACAATTTTATGAATTTACGTGCATGAGTTTGAGGTAAACAGAATTCATTGCTCCAAAAAGGGGAAAAACCTCCTTTTCAAAAGATGGTATATGGTTGGTGCAAACTACTAACTAGTGATGTGGAATGAAAGAAAAGGATTAAAATGTACAAACTCTATCACTTAAGTAACAATGGCATAACTGACATTTTGGTTTATTCATTCTAATGAACCGAACTGAACTACATGTCATAACCGAACCGAACCAAATTCAATTCAGTTTGGACCCATTAGCAAAAAAAAATAGTGTATTATATTTTTATGAATATATATATTAATAAATAAATAATATTATATTAATATATCAATACACATGTATTATTGGTTTATTTGGTTGATTTTTTTTGCCAAATTGAACTGAAAACCGAAGTTTCTTAAAATTTAAAACTGAATCGAACTGAATCAGCTTATTTGGTTTGGTAGCTGAATTTGAACACCCCTACTAATGGCTTGTATTTGCTTTAATACTCATCTGTCTTCACCCCCGGTGGGATGAGTCATCTTCTGCCATATACATATGGATACATGTACATCCCTATAAATAAATATGTGTGCACCTATGCATGCATGTACACCCAGCCAAACCCATGTATACTTGAAATAGAGGTTGAAGGAAACCCCATGCTAGTAGGGGGTTGGATGGTGAATAATTATGAGGGCCCTTGGATGTACAGGCAGGAATTGAGGGAGATTAGGAGGCTAGCAAGAGAAGTTGAGGCGCTTTCAAATGGGTCAATGGATCAGAAAATCCAATGGCAGATACTTTAGGTAAGCAAGGGGGTGTCAAGGGAGCATTTCTTTTGGGCTAGCTTGTATAAACACAAGGAAAAATGGGGGTAGCCCCAGAATGTGAGGCATGTTCTATTCTTGTAATTACCACAACAGCTGAAATATTATGCATTCTCTTTCCTTGACAGTTACTGTACTTACTGCTTCGAGATTTTCCCCTTCATTCATCAATACAGTTATAGTTTACCTTTTCCTAAAAAAAGAAAGTGAGGATGCAAGTGATTTATATTCTACTCTGCTTTCTGATGCAGTATGGTGTATTTGCATCCATTCTCCTATACCAATCAAATAGTTTGATCCACAAGCAGAAAGGATAGAGAAATTGATTTTTAATGAGCATATGGTGGTAAATATGTCCTCTAACCCTCCACCTCCCAATTGTTCATGTTTCTATAATTCTATTAAGAGTCTAATTTGTCTGTCCCAGGCACTGCCACTTAATTATTCCCCACGACAGCCCCTTTATTTCTTATTGTCAATGGCAGAAGCTATCCTCTTAATGTCACACATGCTCCTAGAAACTTATTCTATTTCCCCTCCCAATCTCATACTGTTTTCTCTTTTTAATTCCCAGAAGTTTGGACTTCTTTTACACATTTTTATTCCAAGATTTATCCCATTCCTGACATCATTTTTCATTCTATCCCAACTTCAGTAACCACCCTTTGCTTTCATTACCAATATCTATAAGATTGGGAGATCAATCATAGAAGCTATCTTTCTTTTGTGACAATTGATAGAAAAGTTCAGAGAGGAAAAATTAGATCTTTATATTGGTGTTCATTGATCTATAGAAAGCATGTGATAGAGTACCTAGAGAGATATAATATGATGGGTATTGGAAAAGAACGGAATTCCAAATAAGTATATAAACCTAATTAAGGAATTCCATGAGGGTGCAACAACCAATCTTAGAACACCTGTGGGAGAGACATCAGATTTTACTGTTATGATGTCTTCACCAAGGTTCAGTACTTGGCCCTTGTTTATTTGCACTGATCATAGATAAATTGACTAAACATATTCAGGAGGAGGTCCCATGGTGCATGTTGTTTGTTGATGACATTGTTTTAATTGATGAAACTAATAAAGGATTAAATGTAAATTTAAGTTTGTGGACAAATACCTTAGAAACAAGAGAGTTTAAAATAAGTGGAACTAAAACAAAACATATGATATGCAAATTTAATAATAATGGGACTGCAAATCAGGGTGCACTTGGATTGGAGACCAAGAGGTAACTCAATGTGACATTTTTTGGTACCTTGGTTTGATATTTCATAGCAAGGGAGAGACTGAGGAAGTGAGGAGGATGTCATCCATTGAATTGGAGCAAGAGGGGCAAAATGGAGGGGTGCATTTGGAGTTTTATGATATATGTGAATACCACTTAGATTAAAAGGAAAATTCTATAAAACAATTGTAAGACCAGCTATGTGATAGGCCCCAATTAATGCCAGGAAGAGGAAAGGTCAACAATCAACTGGGGGGGGGGGAAATAATTGAACAATTAATCACATGAGGGCAATTATAGCTGGAGGGAATAAGGAGAGTCTTGGGGCATTTATAGCTATGTTAGTTATGAATAAGAAGAGTTTTTGGGCATTTATAACTAGGCCAGTTGGGCATTTATAGAGGGAGTCAGTTATGCTATCAGTAGAGTATAAGAAGGGGCTTTGGGGGATGGGGGTGGTATGTTTTCTTTGAGTAAAGAATATTGTGAGTGCTTGGGAGAGCCGGCGGTCTCTCGAAGAACCGACCAACTGTTAATGTTTTCTGCTGAATGAATACTAGTTTCTTTTGTTGATGTTCGAGTGTGTGAACGCTGCTGTAAGTCTGTGAACTACGTGTCAAATTTCTGGGTCATTTGTGGAGAAGAGACGACATTGTTGGAAAGCCTTGAAGGAAAACAAGGAAAACCAAGGTTGAAGCCTCCTTTTCCAGCTAAGGCAGGGCTATATGGATGTCCAACAACTGTTACAAATGTTGAAACTGTGGCTGTTTCCCCCACCATGTTAAGGTGTGGTCTTGAATGGTTTGCTAGTTTTGGCAGGAAGAACTATTCTGGGACAAAGCTATTCTGTGTCTCAGGCCAAGTGAATAAGTCTTGTACAAATGAAGAGGAGATGAGTATTCCATTGAAGGAGCTGATAGAGAGGCACTGTGGAGGAGTTAGAGGTGGATGGGATAATTTGCTTGTAGTGATACCAGGGGGTTCTTCTGTTCCACTGATTCCAAAGCACATATGTGATGATGTGTTGATGGATTTTGATGCACTCCAGGCTGTCCAAACGGGTTTAGGGACAGCTGCTATAATTATGATGGACGAGTCAGCTGATATTGTGGATGCGATTGCTAGGCTCTCTTACTTCTACAAGCCTGAAAGTTGGGGGCAGTCTGTGGAGGATCATGGAGAGGGCTGAAGGTTGGAAACGCGAAGCTGGAGAAAATAGACATGCTTCAAGAGGTGACAAAGCAGACACACCATCTGTGCATTGAGCGATGCTGCTGCTTGGCCTGTGCAGGGACGTATCAGTACGCGGTGTGCGTCCATCCACTATTCCTGGAGCTACTGGTTTGGGAGTTCTTATTCATTGGCTGGGCCTGCCTGATTTTGAAGATTCTTGGGAGCCTTTTGACTTACTTCGAGACCAGTTTCCTCATTTTAACCTTGAGGACAAGGTTAGACTTTGGGCGGCGGGTAATGATAGGCCCCAATTAATGCCAGGAAGAGGAAAGGTCAACAATCAGCTAAGGGGGGGAAATAATTGAACAATTAATCACATGAGGGCAATTATAGCTGGAGGGAATAAGGAGAGTCTTGGGGCATTTATAGCTATGTTAGTTATGAATAAGAAGAGTTTTTGGGCATTTATAACTTGGCCAGCTGGGCATTTATAGAGGGAGTCAGTTATGCTATCAGTAGAGTATAAGAAGGGGCTTTGGGGGATGGGGGTGGTATGTTTTCTTTGAGTAAAGAATATTGTGAGTGTTTGGGAGAGCCGGCGGTCTCTCGAAGAACCGACCAACTGTTAATGTTTTCTGCTGAATGAATACTAGTTTCTTTTGTTGATGTTCGAGTGTGTGAACGCTGCTGTAAGTCTGTGAACTACGTGTCAAATTTCTGGGTCATATCACTATGCTGGAGTATAGTACTAAGTAGTTAAGAAACATGCCTAAAAGAAATTTGCATCTCTTTCGAGTGACTTCTGGCCGCTTTCCTTGTATCTCTTCCTTTTTATTTTAATATAATCTTTTTATTTATTACAAAAAAATGAGTATGCTGAGATGGATGAGTGGAAAAACTAAATAGGATAGGATCAAGAATGGAGTCATTCGAAGGAACCTAGGTATACTGAGTGTCATACTGAAAAGCGTCATAAGTCTCATTCCCCTTAGTGACATAAGTCCACCCCTATCCCTATTGGCTTACAATAACCATTATATAAAATTTTCCTTTTAGCCTAAGTGATATTCCCCTATTAAATAAGACTTTGGATGCACCCCATCATTTTGCCCATCCCACTCTTGTTCTATGGGCACAATCCTCCTTGATCTCTCCTTTGTTATGTATTATCAAACCAAGATAGCGGAAGAATATGACCCTGGATACATGCCAAAATTTACCATTGCATCAAAGTCAAACCCATTTTCTCATACTTGCTTCCAAGTTCTATGGGCAAAATCCTCCCTGATCTCTCCCTTGTTATGGACTATTGAATCAAGATAGTGGAAGAATATGGCCCTGGATACTCTCTTCAAAATTTACCATTGCACCAAAGTCAAAACCATCTCTCACTTGTTTCCATGTTTTTACCATTGTAACAAACAATGGCCTTTTCTATAAATTAGACATCATCAGCCTGAACCCTTAAATTTGTTCCTTGTCCATAATTTTTTATCTACTCTTCTAGGTATGATGCTTAGTATGTTTAGGAGTCCTTAGATAGGGAAATGAGTTGACTTATTCCTGATAGATCCTCTCTCTAGTCTAACTGCCCTTTATACCTAATAGTCAAGCCACAGTCCCATAGTTTTCCAGGATTTTATTTGTTTATTTCAGGTTTTCAGTTCTTGTTCATCTTTTATTTCTCCTAGTTGTTGATTTCTTGAACTGCAGCTTAAATCCTAATATTTGTTTAGGTCTCATTATAGGATTGCCCTATACTTAGTCAGGGTATTTATCTCCCTCCTCCACCCTATCATTTTACATGGGTCTTCCTTAATAAACTACTTCTGCTGTTAGTAGTTATGTTGTGCATTTCTTGTTTCTCTTCTACATGATCTATGGGATGAAAAATCTAGGCTTAGCAGTTAGTGGTCGAAGTTTCACTTATTTATATTTTTTAATTGATCATTTTCTCTTGCTTTCTGTAATTGATTATTTTGAGCTCACTCCCCTATTTCTTGTTCCTTTTAATGATACATATCCGTGGTATTTATGACCTCAGCATGCATATGTCCTGACTCCTGAGACCATGTATTTACTTAATTCTTAATCATTATTTGTAGCCAAGCTATCCTCGTACGACATGCATACGGAAGGGTTGGGTGATCCGTCAACTTGTGAAGCTTGTAATATTTACAGGAGTTATGGGCTTTATTATAGAGCAAGTAAGTTGCTCCTCGATATTTTATGAAGAAGTTTTCTGATCACTTCCTTTTTGATTTCAATTTACATAACAATATTTCTTATATACTTCCGGTGGAAGGACTTTGCAGTATATTAATCCAATTATCCAGAATTCTCAACATCCTTTGAAAGGGAACCTACTATATGCCATTGAGAGGGTCTTGAAGCTATCAGTTCCTACGTTGTATGTATGGCTGTGCATGTTCTACTGCTTTTTCCACCTTTGGTATGCCCACCTCTCCTGACACAGTTAAGCACTTCATTTTATGCAATTGGGAGGGTATTTTTCTTCCTTATTAGTTGTTCTTTTTTTGATCAATAACAGGTAGCTTTCATTAATAAAACTTAAGATTTAAGTACAGGTCTCCCGCTGGTTTTGTGGAGTCTGGAACTTATCTCTGCGATTGGGGAATTTTGTGGGGGTTTTCTAGCCACAGATGACTCCATGGATGAGTTGGTGATGCGTGAATTGGTGAGAGGTGTTGAGAGGAGAGATTCTGACCATGGTGGAAGTAAAGGTGGGTGAAGTCGTGTATGCTGTTCATATCTGGTTAGAACTGAAACCATTGGTGAGGCCGGCAACAAATTTGCACAAATCGACTAAGAGGATGACAAGGGATGAGTCGATTGCAAGCTATAGGGAGGTTTCCTTAGAGGTAGAAGAGAGGGAGGAGTTGGTGGGTCTGTTTTGGTCGGACAAATAGTGGGTATCACATAGGAGGCAATGCTGCTTGTCGGTTTGGAGAAGATGATAGAGGAACTGTTGATTTGAGTCAAATGGGAAGGAAAATTGGACAATGGAGAAGTCTATAGCATCTGACAAAGAACTTCATTGTGGCCAAGCGACCAGGTTCAAATTTCAAATGATTTGAGAGAGGGTTTTTGGCTGAGTAGTAAAGAGGAGTTAAAGGCATTAATAGGGGAATGCTTGTTGGGTTTGGGGATTCTAGGTGGTTTGGGAAAAGATGAGTGGGTCGGATGGCATACTCGAAACTTTAAACACAAGGGGTGGCCCAGGGGTCAAAATTGTAACTGGGAAGGGGAATGTGAGGTTGGGGGGGGGTCAAATGGTCAAATGCTTTGGCCCAAGGCCCTCCATCTGTTGGGCCTCCTAGGAAGGTGCATTTTGTAAGTTGAACCTCTAATTTTAAGCTAGGCCATTGGTAGAACCAAGAAAGCTCAAAGAACTTTTGGGAGAAGCTTGGAAGGGACCTAGGGGCGATCAAGATTTTAGAAGGAAGGAACTCCTAATTGAAGCAATAGGGGATCCAAAAAGGGTCGATTGCGGGAAAAGGGAAAGGATTGATGATGGAGGAAGAGGACTCATCAACATATGAAGAATTGGTGGAGGTTGGCATTTTGGGAACTCCAAAGTTCAGAGGAAGTCCTAGCACCTAAGAAACCAATATTGCAATGGTGAGTTGTGGAGGCTTGTAGGGGGGAGGTGTATCTCCTGTACAGGTTGTGGAACTGGCGATGCAAGAGAAGTGGAGAACAGGAAGGGGTGTAAGAGTTCCCAAGAACTTGCTATTGTGGAGTTGATGATGTATGGTTCCCAAGACATAGCTCCACTGGAGGAGGGGGAGATTTCAGAGGATGGGTCTGAGATGGAGGAATGGACGTCGCAACACTGGTCTCAGACATTATTTGAAGGTGAGTTAATTTCGAACTGGGTGCTTTCCAATTACCAAAAGTTTGGGGAATTCCTTGGTGTCTTAATGGATGGTTTTGAGAAGCAGATGGAATTCATGATGGAGATTGAATACAGGATATTACAGGAAAGGGGGAGAGCTAATGCCAAAGGTAAGAAGAATGCTATGGGGAAAAAGGAGTTGTTAAGGCTTACTTGGGTCTTAAATAATAAGGTAGTATAGATGAAGGGGGTAGGGGGAGGAGAAAAGGAAGATAAGTCAGGAAGCGGTTGGGTGGTTTTAGGGGTCTCAAGGGGTCTTTCCGGGTGGTGATAGTTTCTTTATTTCTCTGTGTTGCGATGAAGGTTTTATCGTGGAATGTAGTCAATGTACGTGACTTGTGCTCGGGTCAAAGAAGGGTAGTCATCTGTTCATTAATCAAATTGCATAGACCAGATGTCGTCCTGACTTAGGAAACAAAACCAAGTAGCGTGGATTTTTTTTTTTTTTGATCAATAACAAAGATTTCATTAAGAAATAGATAAAGATACAAGGGGGAGATAACCTTTCTTATCTCCCCCAACAAGAAACAAAACAAGCTAAAACATTACAGTTGTGCCCAAAACTATGTATCCCTGTTTACCCCTTGTTTTGCTAACCCATCAGCAATGGAGTTAGCACACCTCTTGACCCAATTTACTTCAATTTCCATGTTTCTGGTTAACCACTTGAATCTCTTCTTTTCATTGCTGTACCTCCATATCCCATTTTTATCTTCTTTCAACCACTCCACCACCAGCTTGGTGTCCCCTTCAATGATCAACTTTTGTAAGTTTAATTCCTTATCTCTCTGAACACCTTCCAATGCCACCAAGATCTCAACTCTAAGAGAGTCACCAGGTTCAATTGGACTCAGCAACAAGGCAATTATTGTCCCTTTCTCATCTCTTAGAACACCCCTAATACTCGATGGCCCTGGATTGCCAAAACTGCTTCCATCAAAGTTACCGGAACTCACCGTCGACCTTATAGAGATAGCACTAGTAAGGGGACAAACAACTCTTTGGTCTTTTCTTTTGAAGTAAGTCACAAGTGTTGATTCTTTCCAAGTATGCTTCCCAACAGAAACTTCCAATCCTAGGCAGGATAGGTTTACTCCACACCTCTTTAACAGGGAAGGATGGGCCCCCACTAGCTACCGGAAGGGTTAGGGCATTGAAAAAGGAAGAGCAAGTAAACAACCCATGAGGAGTAGGAGTCCATATTCTTTTATCTGGTTGAGAAGGGTTCAAATACACCCCATCAAGGATGCCCATCAAAGACAAGGTATTATTTATTTCGGAATCCCTAATAGCCCTGCTCAAACCTAGATCCCAATTAAACCCCATCCCAAAATTAGAGGGGACCAACAAGGTAGAAATAGGCTCATTTTTGTATGAAGATAATGCCAACAATGAAGGAAATTGATCCTTCAAGGGGGTAACCCCTACCCATACTTGTTCCCAAAACTTAATAGAGTTTCCAGAATGTACAACATACCTGGTCCAAGGCAAGAACAAAGGAAGAATAGCTTGGATGGATTTCCATGGAGATGCTCTTCTAGTCCTTGCTCTAATTCCAGTGTCCCAGCCATTTGCCACTAGCCCATGCATGCTCACCCCTACCTTGGCCCATAGTTTTTCTTTCTCCTCGGGAAGTTTCCATAGCCACTTACCTAACAAAGCTGAATTCCTTATCTGCACATTCCCAATTCCCAAACCTCCTAACCTTTTGCTTTTACACACCACCTCCCATCTAGCTCTATGATCCTTTTTTTCCTCCCCCGGTTCCCAAAGACAAAGAAGGTTCCTCATTAGGTTCTGTAACTTCTTAGCTATCCTCACTCGGGATTTTAAAAACTAACAAGAAATACACAGGTAGATTAGCTAGAGTGGATTTAATTAAAGTGACCCTTCCTCCCATGGATACCTAGAGTAGGGTGGAGGCTTTGGTTGTCAAAAGTGTATGGAAGGATGTGTAGTGTGGGTGCAGATGTTTAAATGCTTCTGGAACAGCAAGGGGGATATTGGTAGTTTGGAACCTTAACATTGCCACAGTTTGTGATTCTCTTGTTGGGGAATACTTTGTCTCGATTGAAGTGTCAGGGGCAGGAGATTTCAAGGGGATTATCACTGGGGTCTATGGTCCTAATGAAGAATTTGAAAGGCATGCGTTTTGAGAGGAACTGGACAGGATCCGGAGTAGGGGTAATCTCCCCTGGTGTATAGATGGGGATTTCAATATTATCAGGTTCCCACAGGAGAAGAATGGGGCTTTGAGGAGGACTACGGGAATGAGAACTTTCAGGGAGTTTGTTTATAGGCATGGTCTGGTGGACTTACCTTTGGCTGGAGCTAAGTTTTCCTGGACTAATAATCAGGGTGATCCTACCCTAGTTCTTAGTGTTGACTGAGTGGGAAGAAATATTCCCTAACCTATATCAGGAAGCTTTGCGCAGACTAGTGTTTGACCACAGACCTATTCTGCTATGGGGGGTAGGGTTTGAGGAGAAAGCTAGAATAGTTTTAAGGCAGCAGTAGAAGTAAAGAAAAGAGAGTTGTTAAACACCATTGAAGAGCTGGACAAAAAGAGGAGCTTGTGAACCTTTCTGAAGAGGAGAAAGTAGCCAGGAGTGAGGCTAAGTCTTGTTTTGATAAGGTAGTCTATCAGGAAGAGATAAAATGGAGGCAACAGGCTAAAATCTCTTGGCTGAAGGCGGGCGACAGAAATACAAAGTACTTCCATGCAGTAGAAAATTGTCGCAAAAGGGAAAAAACTTTGTAGAAGCTGCAGGTGGGGGAAAGATTTAATTCCTGAGATCATCACAGGTTCACAGGGGGGCTTCCTGCCAAGAAGGTTGTTGTTAGAAGGTGTCTTAGTTGCCTATGAACTGGTGGATTTGAAATTAAGGAGCGGGAGCAATGGGGTGGTCTGTAAGATTGATCTGGAAAAGGCTTATGACCACGTAAACCGGAGGTTTCTCAACTCAGTTTTGCAGAAGATGAATTTTGGACAGAAGTGGAGGAATTGGATCAGTGTGTTTATCTACTGCCAAATTCTCTATTCTTGTAAATGGGTCACCCTCTAGATTTTTTAAAACCTTGAGGGGTCTCCGGCAGGGAGATCCACTCTCTCCCCTGTTGTTTATTTGCATGGTGGAGGCCCTAGCTAGAATGACTAGAAGAGCTTCGGTTGAAGGATATATTGAAGGTTTTTGAGTGGCAGAAGGAGGAACAGAGGTTCCCTTGATACAGTGTGTGGATGACACTTTGTTTTTTGTTCAGGCTGAGAGGAGCAGTTGATTAATCTTTGGATGATTCTGGTTTTGAAGTGGTTTCAGGGTTATGGGTTAATTTCCAGAAGAGTGTGATCTTTCCAGTTGGGGAGGTCAATAACATCCAGGAACTTTCTTTGGAACGTGGATGCAAAGTGGTGAAGCTTCCTTTTAGTTTTCTGGGTCTTCCAGTTGGGGCAAAATGCTCCTCCAAGTCCATTTGGGACCCAGTTGTTGGACTGGAGAATAGGTTAGGGGGTTGGAAGTCCAGGTACCTGTCCAAGGGAGTCAAGATTACTCTGTGGAAAAGCTCACTAGCTAACCTGCCTATTCATTTCATCACTGTTTCCAATCCCAGCCCAGGTGGCTGAAAGGCTGGAGAAATTAGAAGGAATTTCCTTTGGTGTGAGAAGGATGGTGAACATAGAATTCATCAGGTTAAGTGGGAAACTATTTGCAAACCTGTAATAAGGTGTGAGAAGTTTCTGACAAGTTAACACTGCTCTTTTAGGTAGGTGGCTTTGTCTCTTCAATTCTCAACCCCAAACCTTGTGGAGTCAGCTGATTGTGGAGAAGTTTGGTACTAGAAACAGTGGTTGGAATCCTGGGCCTACTCCCTCTTCTGCTGGTTGTTCAGTCTGGAAAGAGATTGAGAAGGTTTATCCTAATTTCTTTCAAGGGGTGAGACTGAAAGTAGGAGATGGGAGAAGGGTAAGATGCTTGCAAGACCCTTGGTGCAACAGCTCTGCTTTAATAGAGGTTTTCCCTTCACTGTTTCTTATAGCTGAGGATAGGGATGCTATGGTGGCAGATCAGTTTGAGCGGTGTGGGAGTACAGGGTCTTGGTGTCCTAAATTTGGGAGACATCTCAATGACTGGGAGCCAGTTTTCAGACATGCTAGCATTGTTCCAGCTACTTCAGACTCAACAACCACACCCAAATCAGCAAGATAATAGATTCAAGTGTATGGAAATGGTCCAGTGATGGCATTTTCTCTGTGAAGTCCTTTTATAAGAAGCTGGCTGCTGGTGGTTCTCAGGCTTTTCTGTGGAAAGAAGTATGACCCCCTCACATTCCATCAAAGGTCTCCTTCTTGGTTTGGATGGAAGCTCATGGTAAATGTCTCTCTAAAGATCAGATGATCAAGAGAGGTTTGGTACCGAATTCTCTGAACTGTGTCATGTGTAACAAGGAAGTCGAGTTTGCTGATCATCTCTTCATTCATTGCAATGCTGCTCATAAACTATTCAGTCACTTCTGTTCCCTACTGAATGTCAGCTGGTGTCTGCCAAGTTCTTTGCCTGATTTATTACTCTCCTGGAAGTTGCCGGGCTTAAGTGGTTGGGGCAAGGTGCTTTGGAATGCTATTCCTCACATGGTGTGCTGGGTTCTGTGGAAAGAAAGAAATGGAAGGATTTTTGAAGGAAAGTTTTGCTCTTTAGATGATGTGGTGGTTTGGGCTATGGCTACCCTGTCTTTTTGGTTGTCTGCCAAGGATTCCTTCAAATATCCCACATCATCAGTATTTTGATTATGGCACTTTGTTTATCTAATTTTAAAGTATGTCTCTAGTATTTAGTCTTGAGAGCCTAGTTTTTTTGGGGTGGCTTCTGTGTATAGTTGCTGGCTGTACATGGAGCATACTGGACAGATATATGTTTTTTGTTTGTTACAGTATAACTTCACTACAATACCTTACTTCTTTCTCAATAAAAAGAAAAAAAAGAAAAAAAAAGAGAAAATACAAATTTCCTTTGGGGTGGGAGTGGTTTTAGGACTGGGCTCAACCATATTACTAATTAGAGATGGAGTTTAAAGCATGCTTTTAGCTGTGGCTGCCTGGAAGTATGGGGGGCCATAAAACCCTCTCATAAAACTCAACTAGTGATGTTAGCTTTCTTTTGTTGCAAATTTTCTTTTTCTTTTTTCTTTGAGACATTTTAAGTTGAGATACAATGTTGAATAAATAGGTTGAATATACTTGCTGAGCTTCTTTGCTTTGGTGATCGTGAGTTCTACAAGGATTGGTGGAATGCAAAAACAATAGAAGAGGTAGCATTTCCTGTTTGATAGCTTGCATTCCTTTGTATTGATTTTTCAATATTTCTTTAGCTGAACTGATTTTCTTTGAATTACTGTATTTTCCGTTTACTTGTTTTGCCATTGGAGCTGTCTATCAGTACTGGAGAATGTGGAACATGGTATTACCTCTCTACTACCAACTGTTTTGCACTTTTCAATTCAGTGGGATAAGAAAAATCATCAGTTGTGTTGATCTATTACAATTTGTTCAACTGGTTTATTGATTCAAAGTAGTTTCTTAGATTTGTTGAGGATGAAAGTTTAATAGTTTTTCCTTCCTGGTTACATATAATGCCTAATATGGATATAGTTATAATATTGTACCGTTTTTTCTTATTTGCTACAAGGGGCTAGCCCATCCCCCAAACCCATAAACCCTACAACCCAGGTGCAGGCAGGATTTGATCCCAAGTCTCTGCTACAACCAGTAGTAGACCTTACCAACCAGCCGGTTGGCACCTTGCTATAATATTGTACCTTTTACATATATTGTATGAATAAAGACCAAAGGATCCTGTTTCTTTTGCTCTAAATTTCTTGCGAATTTTGTTGTAGATGAGCTCTAGTTGGCATGGTTATTAAACTTATAGATATTTCTGTTATGAATAGGACATGGAATGTTTAAATGGAGCTATATTCATGTATTATGAATATGGTCCTATTTGGGGGAGGGGTAGAGGAAAGCTTCAATTCAACCTAATTTAAATACTCTACTAAACAATGGCTAGACAAAGCAAGATCTTAACTTGGGCCCCACACATGTAATTTTGTAAAATGATCAAAATACCTCTACTACACAAAAATGCATAAATAGTTCAAAAATTCCAATTTTGACTTCTTAGTTCCCACAAAACAGACATTTGAAGAGTAGGATTGACCCTCTAGAGGTGGATTGATCAGTGTTAAACACAGAGCAAGTGGAGCTGTTGGAGAGAAGATTTGAAATGGAAGAGATTTGTGAGGCAGTGTTTTTGATAAACAGAATAAAAGCTCCAAGACCAAATGGGTTCACTATGGCCTTTTTTCAAGACTTGAAAGGGGTGTTTGATGTAATAAAATAAGATGTGAAAGGGGTTTTTGATGAATTCATTGAGAGGGAAGGATTAATGCAGGGCCTAATGCAACCTTTATTGTTGTGATTCCCAAAAGGCCAAGGGCTTGCCATCCCAAGAATTTTAAACCAATTTGCTTGGTGGGAAGCCTATATAAGATCATCACCAGGGTGTGAGAACTAGGGTGGTTTTTCCGTCTTTAATCCCCCCATTTCAAGGAGCCTTTGTGGAGGGGAGGCAAATAATAGACCAAATTCTTATTGCTAATGAATGTATGGAGGAGAGGAAAAGAAGTGGCAGAAAATGACTAGTGTGTAAACTAGATCTAGAGAAGGCCTATGGTGGATTGGTTGGCTAAGAGAGGACTGAGACAAGAGCACCCACTTTCCCTCTTTTTATTCATCCTCGTAGTTGATGTGCTAAGTAGATTGATCACTGGAGTGAATAAGAATAATTTGATCAAAGATTTGTGAAGGGGAAGATGATGAAGAGTATCTTAGGAACCTCATAGGCTTTTCCCAAAGCTTTGAAAAGAAGTCAAATCTGAACTGCCTTTGGGAGGGAATCCTAGGGCTGGTGACTTTTGGAAACCTGTGTTGGAGAGATTCACCAAAAAGCTAGCCATGTGGAAGAAAAACTATATATCTTTATGGAGGGAGGATTACTCTAATTAAAGCTACAATGGCCAATATTCATAAAAAAAAAGCTACAATGACCAATTTACCTATTTATTTCCTTTCAATGTTCTGAATTGCAATGAAAGTGGCTAGGAAATTACAGAAAATTATGAGGAATTTCCTTTGGGAGCCAGGTGAATCTA
This sequence comes from Nelumbo nucifera, assembly GCF_055504915.1. Lineage (NCBI taxonomy): Eukaryota > Viridiplantae > Streptophyta > Magnoliopsida > Proteales > Nelumbonaceae > Nelumbo > Nelumbo nucifera. The sequence goes on from NC_142654.1 coordinate 3,953,949, forward strand.
AAATGGACCATTCAGTGAGACGGGATTTATTGGGTAGGAGGAAAGAGATGGGAGGGGGGAGGGGTTATAGGTAACATGTCCTTAGAAACTCTGCTTTGTTTTGAAAATGGTTGTGGAGATTTCCTCTAGAACAGGATAGGCTGTGGCACAAGGTAATAGAGACCATACATGGGCAGTCCAGAAATGGTTGGGATGCTTCTGTCTCTTCTACAACCTCCTCTGCCTACCCTTGGAAATCCATAGTTGACTCTCTTCCCACCTTTAGGAGCTTCATAAGATATGACGCTGAGAATGGCCTTAAAAGTTGGATCCTAACTCCTCTAGAAATGGGGATTCTTTGCTCAAGGATGGGTTTCCCTCTTTGTATGCCCTCTGTAATTATAAGTTGGATCCTAACTCTAAATTCCTAGTATACTATTCAGGTGGTTTTGTTTGGGGCGTTGAATTTAGAAGAGGATTAACTGATTAAGAGAAGGTGAGTTTGTGTCTTTGTTGGATCTGCTTGCCATTTTGGAAGTCTGTTATCTAGATTCTTCTTGTTCTGATAGTAGGGTTTGGGCTCTTTCCCCTTTAGGGGTGTTCTCTTGTGCTCCCTTTTTGATGTCTTAGTCCTATCTTCCTCTTTTGTAGCGACTTCTCTGGTGAAGGAGGTGTGGTGCAAGCTTGTCTTCCCAAGATTCAAGGTTTCTGTTGGGAATGCTGAGAAAGATAAACTCTTGTGACATGCTACAAAAGAGAAGACCCCCTTTGTTGCTTATCCCCATGTTTGTGTCTTATGCCATTATAGTGGTGAAACTGCTTCAACTCAGGATTCCTACTCCTGTTTGAAAGAAGAGGAAAGGTAATGTGGAGAGCTACAATAGCAGCTATAATATGGCTAGTTTTGGAGGAAAGAAATAATACTGTTCAATTAGCAATGCAAATCTGTGGAATCTCTAATTGAAGGAATTAAACTGAAGGTAATCCTCACTGGGTTAAGACATTGAAGATCTTCAATGATTCCATGGATGATTTTCTTAGAGGGTGGGAAGTTATAGCAGCATAATCTGCATTAAAGGTGGTAGTGCATGGGAAGTGTGTCCCTCCAAGTTACAATAGAATTAAAATGAACTTTGATGGAAGCTCCTGGTGGATTCCTTTCCTTTCAGGCATAGGGGGAATCTTTACAGATGGCAGCAGAATGATAATGGCTCTCTACCTGGTCCATTAGGAGTAGAAGACTCATTAACAGTAGAAATTTCAGCCCTCCTTCAAGGACTAAAGTTAGCAAGGCAACTGAATCTGAAACAAATTGAGATTTTAGGCGATTCCATCTTGGTTGTGGGTTGTATGGTGAGCAATAGTGAAGGTCCTTGGATATTAAGACAAATAATAAGGGAAATCAGGGGGCTAGCAAGAGAGGTGGAGGCAACTTTCAAGTGGGTGAAATGGTGAATAGGTCAGCAATACATTGGCTGGTGCCTTAGCAAAGCAAGGGGTGACTAGGGAGCAACTATTTTGGGCCAAATTGTACTTATACAGTAGCCGTTGGATTCTTGTATATACTTTTTTTTTTCTATTAATTAAATTTTATTGGTATTTATCCCAAAGTAAGAAAAAATATTTATTAATAAAATGGTCATCCTTACAACTGACTCACTCATGTTTGAATACCTAAGCTTCCTGAATTGACTAGAAAAAAAATACTGCCTTCCTTGGTCCCTCTGTGGCAATCATGGAAGAGCAATGATTACCTCCTCATTCATTGCTCTTCCATGAACACATGTTGGCATTTTATTAAATTATTTGATTGATGATGGGTCATACCTAGAAAATTACCCTCTGTGGTTACCATGGGCATGATGATTGAGTGATTAGTTTTCTCTTGGGCATCTACTTTGAAGAGTTTAGGGGCCTCAGTTTCAACCAATTTTTTAATGAGTGGAATGGTGGTGGTGGTGGGGGGGGTCCAGGGGGCTGGGTATAATGTATTAGGTGTATCTGTAGCTAGGTCTATAACCATACTTACTGTATAGCAGCGCTGCCTTGTTTTTATTATAGTTTAATATGAATCGTACCTTACAAAAAATCTTCAAAGGGATTTCCAGCAACTAATCTAACCAAGACTTTTAAAAAATGGTCATTACCCCATGTCGGTTCCAGCCATCTGGGGTCTCGGGAGGGGTAGACTGGGTACAGTCCTATCCCTAACTTTTGGCATTATTTCCCACAAAGTGGCTACCCTCAGACTGGAATCTACGTTCTCACACTTGCCAGCCCATTATTTTACCATTATACCAAATAATGGCCCCAGTATGCTTTATATTATTAGCATTTTTAAAATATTTAAAATGGTATTGTTTTAACAAATCATATTATAAAAATATGTGAGCTTCAAAAGCTAGACATTAAAGCATGATATATACATATTTGAGATTATTTATCTGTTTTTTGTATAGGTCATACAGCCACTCACTGTATAGGTGGCTTTGCCTTTATTTTCTTGGGCAAAGCCCATTTTTTGGATGAATGATGTCTGATATTCTTTCAGAAAGATGTTCTTCTATTCTGTCCTCTTCAAATTCAAAATAAGAAAAAAAAGAAAATCCTGCCAAAGGCGTTTCCTTCCACATTCCACAAAATATATTCTCTGAAAAAAAGGTGATTTGTTTGATTTTTATATGTAGTAAAAGTTGTGTTTTAGTGGAAATACAAATTGGTTTTACTGAAAATAATCATTCAGTGTTTAATATAAACAACTCAAACCTACTGAAAAGTACTTTTTTTTTTTATAAGAGATATATGGATGTACTAAAAACATTAAGTTTCATGATGGCAACATTAAAATGGCAAGATATCAAGAATTCTCAAATCCAAAAAATATAATTGGGCGAATGATTCTGGGCAACTCAGTAGATGCTATAATGTGGGCCTGTCAAACAATTATTAGAGTGATACTTCTAAAATTTTTCTTGACCACATTGTGGTGGATCCCTGGAGAGAGGAATTTGAGTGCTGATGGTTAGCTAGGGTTGGTGCAGGAAGGGCCTCTTTGTATAGTGACAGCTATCTGCCTTCCTAGTTCTTTTTGCTTTGAGATGGGGCTGCAACTGCATATTTAGTGTACTCATGTACATCCTTTCATAAAGTCCTCTTTTTTATTAACTCAAATCTTTGTTACTTTTATTCAAAGAAGGGGGGAAGGATGTCATTTCTATTGCTCCAATATATGCTTTGAGCATCTGTTTTCTAGTTGTTTAATTGCTTAGGCTTTGCTGTCTTTTCCTTGTAGTTTTCCATCTTCTCCTCTTCTTTAATCATTGGTTCAAGTGTTCATATCCTCGTCCAATGCAGTTGTGCATATTGAATCTCCTACCTTTGTTAGTATTATGGTTTGTGGATCGGTTTCTTCTTGTTTTCTAGTCATTAGGGTGAGCCTCGTTGGTATTCCCTCTCTTTGTTAGTATTATGGTCTTGGCAACTCATCTCTGGTAGAGAATTTGCATCATGCTATCCCCTGTCCTCAAATTGTAACGTTTCAGAAAATAAGCCCAGCAGAAACAGCAAGAGTCGGTGACGGAAGAGGTCTAGAGGGATGAATAAATCCCATCTTGTGTATGTTACAAAGGTTTTTTCGTGCTTAAAAGAGGGGTTTGTTGGGGCTGGTCCCTGTAATAAATAGAAGAAAGTATTTAAGAGAAGTTAATGCGAGAGCCATGACCAATAAGAATTTTGTTGGGGTTTGCCGTGATGACCAAATTGGGTCAAGGGATGTCCTTCAGGGGGGGAGTTGGAAAGGAGTGGAGCTGTAGAGGAAAGGGAGGGAAAGAGCAAAGAGTTGAGGAAAGAAGACAAGTCAAGTTTAGAGGGGGAGGATAAAGAAAGATGGTAGTGGGGGTTTAAGGAAATTGGTTGAGAGAGAAGTGGAGATTGACAAGGCTCTAGGTTTGTTTTTCTGGGGTGGTGAGGCTTTTGCTAGAAGGGCCTTTGAAGAGTTTGATAGAAAGAAGGAAGAGAGGTGGAAGGAACATGTAACAGGGGAAGGTGGGAGAGGTTTGGGACGAAGGGGAGGGACAGGCGGATGAATTTGATGGGGAGGAATAATTCTTCTTATTGGGTGAAGCCTGGGAAGTTTGTTTTTGCTGAAGTCGGATAAAAGAATTGGAATGTTTTCTCAGTTTTATTAGTGGGGCCTTTGGGTTTGATTGCTTTGATTGAGTACCAATTGTTGTTCTTGTAGGGTTGTTTTGTCTCAGGGATGTGTAGTGTGCTTCTCTCAGGTGATATCTCGTCACCTTTCTTATGTATTTTTTTTTTCTTTTAATGAAAATTTAATCTTTTCCTTTCAAAAAAAAAAAAAAAACTCAAGCACTTGCTCCTCCATTTTCTAAAGGGACAAGGTAGTGTTTGACTTCTCCTTGCTTTGTTCCAGGTTTAATTATTCATTTATTCTTATCTTTTCATCAATGTTGTTTTCTCAATTAAAATCTAGTTTTATTGTTTTTTTTTGCAATTTATACTTGCATTTTCTCTTGATACATTGATTTTTAACCTTAAATTTGTGAATTATATTACAACAATATTACAAAAAGTGTACTCATTAAAAAATTTTTAACAGAAGTATGACATTATTTAGTTGGCATGAATGGTTGGTAACTAATGATTTCCTCATTGACTACAGCCTGTGCATAAATGGATGGTTCGCCATGTTTATTTTCCATGCATACGACATGGACTACCCAGGGTAATCGACTTTTCTTAAGTTTTAATGTAATAAATGCTGCTTTGTTGCATGGCGATGATTGTTTTATTTGATTTCATATTGCCTAATGTTTTATTTGGTTATTCTCCTCTTCTAAATTTCTTTTCTTTTTTTTCCACTTTCTTGGCCAAATCATTAATTGCTATATGTGCTCTGCAAAAAGGGCTATGGGCATGCATATACATATTATAAAAACTAAAAAGTAATAGTTTTTTTAACAGATAAAATTAATTGTATAATATAAACAAAGGATCAAATATGTACAGCATGTACCCACAAAAGAGAAGAGTCTAAAGGTAAAAAGGAAAACCTAGACCCAAGTTCCAAATATAGAAACAGCACAAACATGGATACATTCCATAGCTCAGAAGCAAAGACACTGCCCACAAACCACATCCATCCGGAGTACCCCAACCTACATAACCGCCCACTGACCCACATCAAACTGCAGAAAAAGTTCATACCTCAACTTGATTCACCCCTCCTTTTTATTGTTCACCGTCAGAATTTTGTTAACATGAATAAATGAGTTATAGAGACAATGGAAGCTGAAATGTCATGTTGGGCTAGCCATGGCCACCCAACTTAAACTATCAGTTGTTAACTAATATTAGTTTATTTTCTTTCAATAAACACCATAGACCTTACATTGCTCTGGGGAACATGGTGGTTGTTTTCACAGGACAGGCTTTCTCCAAGTTTGTGAAGGAGAAAATATTTGATTACAGAAAAATGTCAAATGACTACTTCATTTTGAAGAAAAACTTGTCTAATTGATAATGCAAATCTCTTTTCTAATGGATATGCCTACAGATCTACAAGGTGCAAGGGACTCTAAAAAGCCATGAGCTACTTTCTTATTTTATTAATAGAAGAAATATGAGTGAAGAACATATGTCCCTTGCTTAACTTGAGATGACAAGGTGCACAAAATATGTACCATACAATGTTTATGAGAAGTGGCTCTTGCTCAAAAGATGAAATCCAAATGAGTCAATATATTGCTTTTGTTAGAAAGGGCTCTTTTCTTTCCTTGATGAAGAAATATTCTACATTTCTACTACTTCTCAAGGTGCCACAATATGCTTGGTATGATATTAATTATTTAAATTTGATAGATATATATGAATAAAACAAATTATAAATGACTAATCCTAGTTATTGCTATTACTTATAAAAAAAATCTTAGTTATGCTATTTACCTTGGAATTAAACCAAAATTATTCAAGTTATTAGTCAATAAAAGGAGTTTCAGAGTTTGTCAAGTTGCTTAATGCCATTTCTGCCTGCAAAGCATTGTTTCTCAGGCTTTGGCTGATCACCTTTCACTAGGAAAATTTTAATTCATTGGAATTTTATGCTCTTGTCCTTCAACATGATTCACTTATTTCTGAATTTAAATGATCAACTTTGATAGTGGAATCTTGCTGATAAAATTTTTGAATTTGTGTTTTTATTTGATTTTGATTTCAGGGAGTTTCCATTGTAATTGCCTTTTTCATTTCAGCTGTATTCCATGAGGTACATTACCTTACCAAGCTTTTGCTGGATAACAATTCTCCCTGATATATAATGTGTTTGGTTACACAGTAACTTAATGGTGGCACATGTAGTCACTTTTATTATTATTATTTTTGGTCTCATTTTCCTGTTTCTTTTAAATCTCTTATTGTATTAGACTATTAGCTATTAGGTTAGGCTTGGGAGAAAAAGAGGCCTTACTATTTCCTATCTTTTCCCTCCACATAGGTTTAATGTTTCTTGTGTCTTCATATTCTACAATTTGTAATATTGGTTTTCATGTCATCCTTACAAATCTATGATTCCCTTGTCTTCTGCAAGTTATTGTTTAAATAATTTAAGGTGTGAAATCATTTGGAAGATCATGAAAAATTGTTTATACAATATTGGGGCTCTAATATTTATCAGAGTATTTTCAGTATTTGCAGAAATTGAAGTCAGAGTTAACCATTATGACAGCAAAGGTTCCAGACTGGGTGCCCCTCCTTGGGCGTGGTAGTAAATATAAAAATCTTAAATTATAATGAACATGATGGTGGTAGAAAATGTGTTTTCAAGCCAAAAATATGAACAAAAGCTCTGGCACAATGAAGATTACAGATGACTGCCACTCATTTCTCTTCATTTAATAAAATTGCCCTTACGGTTCAGATTAGTTAAGTGCCAAAGGCATGTGAAGTTTTACATCAGGGATGATGAGCAGTTGCATCATACCACATTGTTGTGTAAATTTTGGTAATGTCCTATATGTGTTGTATACCCATTATTGACACAGGTTATACATGTCAGTAAAAAAGGAATAGAGGAACAAGAGAGCAGAGTTCATTTTAGCATACGATACCTAAATACCTTATATGCCTAGTGTACTGGTGTTGGACACAATACATCTGACATGACACTGGATGCTCCACAGACATTTCTATGGTATTCTTCTAATATATGTGAAGTGGTATGTCACTCTTTGACAAATCATACTATAAAAAAATCTGTTTATATTTGAAGCTTAATTAAATTTGGCATGATATTTATATTAAAAAAAATGACACTTAGCTTCAAAAGTGAGATATATAAGCATGACAGTCACTACCAAAAAATGACAAATGCATATTAGATGAGATACCTATTAACTTTATTCATGTCCAGGTCTATGGGATCTTAGGAAATCATCATCATCTAAGCCTTGTCCCAACTACATGGGGTCGTCTACATGAATCCTATTTTTCCATTCCATTCTCTTTGTGCCATATCTGGCATCAAATTATGGGCTCTTAAATCATTTCTTACTACTACCACTCTATGGGATCTTAGGAAATAGATAGTTGTATTGGCATTTCCCTTTCTGTATCCATGTCAGTGTCAGTGTATAACAGTGATAAATTTTAACACTCAAGAGAGACTTCCATGAATTCTATGACCAAAGTTTGAGGAAGTACAGGTAATGTACTGATTGCAGGGAAAACAATACTTAAAGACTTAAACCTGCTAACAATATGAGCCATTCAAATAATGTAATTTCAGTGACACATTAGAGCTTTAAACAAAATATAATAGAAAGGCTCAAATACCTCTAATTATTTAGGTGGGTGGCCCAGACCACTTTTTAGTAACTAGCTGGAGGAAAGAAAATAAAATTAAAGCCCCACACCTAAAACACTACTCTCTCTCTCTCTCACACCAAAACATGTCACAAAAATCTTGGCCATCTTCATATGTTAAATATTTTACACTGGGTCTATCATAAACTTTTTATATTTCACATTGGATTTATCATGAACTTTTTAGATGATGGTGAGAATCGCTCTTTTGGAAATGGGAAAACTGGTTCCTTGTAATGGAATGACATACTCATTGATGAGGCCATTAGGGATCGTTGCATGGTTTTGTGGTAAAATCTCAAACTGACAAGAGTTAGAATGTGCTTGAGTCTGAGAGCGGCCACTTTGTGCAAAAAAGTGCCAAAAATGTGGTCTGTATCCATACAGAAAGAATATTGAAGTGGCTGCTTAAACAAGTTACATATTGAAATGACTGCTTGAACAAGTTATCTTTGTTGTATCTTACGCCACTTTAGTATATATAATGGATACTGTGATGATTTCCTTTATTCATATATGTTTATTTTCTGATTTTTGCACATTATTTTTGTTTTGTATTGCCTACAGTTATTGATTGGTGTCCCTTGTCGCATGTTAAAATTTTGGGCATTTATAGGAATTATGTTTCAGGTAATATTATCCTAAAGAGTTTTCTCCTTTTCTTTGTATATATTTATCAAGGAAATCTAGTAAACAATGAGTTTGTGCAACCATTGGATACTTTGTCCTACTGGCATGGTGGGATGATGATTTTCTAGTGTTTTTTCATGTGTCCTGCCATTTCTTTAGGGCAAGGTATCTACGAGTTGCATAACTCAGTTTACCGGCATTGCTTATATTTATCTTTTTTATGTTATTGACCTGGAAAAACTACAATACTTTTTTATATAGCAGCTACATAGTTGCCATAATTGCTGGATCTTATTCAAAAGAGAGGTTAACTTGGAAGGGCGTTGCTTCCCTATACCCTAAATCCATGCAACTATGGGGAAAGGAACTTTCCACCTGAAACTGACAGAATAGTTGGGCCATGATTTTTACTGGATAGGAGGTTTACATTTTTTTTGGTTTTCTTTTACTTTCTTGATTATCAGGTTCCCTTGGTCATCATCACAAATTATTTGCAGAAGAAATTCAGAAATACTATGGTATGCCTTTTTTTGCTGGACAATCTCATCTAAGTTTGTTTTGCATATTTTGTTTGCAACTTCTGCAAGCTAAATTTTTCTACTGGTAAAGATTCTATGTGGAGGAAAATGGCTGAAGGTTTAAAACCATTTAGCCAATAGAGACTCCTTTTGGGCTCTCAAACAGATACATTTGCGTGAACCTGATCCTCCAAGCAAATGATAATCTGCCACTCTTTGGATGAACCAAACCACTGTAATCAAAGCTCCTATTTGTCTGCATAATGGACCTCTATTAGAGGGCCCAAATTGGAGTACATGACTGGATGAATCAGAATAAATAGAAACCTGTAAAAGCCCCATGTGTGAATGGCTGCAACTTGGGTTGGGTTAGCCTGAAGCCAACACGAAAAGTTAGGTTGGATGCTCAGATTGAACTTAGGGTTACTGTTAGGGTTGAAAAAGTACAAGGAAAAATTTCTTCCATAGCATGATAACTATATCCTTCAATATATGATAACGTTAAAACTGAATTGATCTCAACCCAAGTCTAGGAAATAAGAACATTTGGCAAAGGGTAGTAGAGAAGTCAGGCTAACCTGAACCCAAGCCAACCAGAAAATTGTGTTGGGTTAGGGGCTCAACAGCTTGGGTTTGGTTAAGGTTGATCTCAACCCAACCTAACCCGACCCTACTTGCATCTCTACATGTGTGTGTACATGTAGCAACATGCTTTTCAGAGCAATAGACTTTTGCCAAGTGCTGCAACCCAACCTAACCCGACCCTACTTGCATCTCTACAGGGGTGGGTGGGTGGGTGTACTTGTGCAGTTTATTTTGCAATCTTCACATTTCAGTCTCAACCACCGATTAACCAACATTTGTAGTTTACATGTTCTGATTCCTTGTTTGCTTAATACCTTTTTGAAAGAGCCATTACCCATCTTGTCAGCCCAAGATTTTACCATTGCACCAAGCAGTGGTCTTTGGCATCCTTGCTTAACAAATTTTTATTTGAAAAACTAATTGATGTCAGGTTGGGAATATGATCTTCTGGTTTTTCTTCAGCATCTTGGGTCAGCCAATGTGTGTCCTCCTGTATTACCATGATTTAATGAACAGAAAAATGACGACCCAGTAAACCACCAGTCTCTCCGTCGCCTGTTTGATGGCTGAAAAAAAGCTTTGAAATTGATGGTTGGGGGAGATTGTCTTGGCATCCACTTTTGATGCAGGATGAGTGGACGATATCATTGATCATCTAATTTGTGCTGCTTTGGAATGCACTGAACCGGTTCGTGTACCTAGCCACTGAAGTTTGTACTTTGTACAAGACCCACATATACATATTTCATTTTGATCGGTAGTGTATGCAATCAACTCCATAAACCCAAGCGTGGAGGGATGATTATTGACACTGACATTAAGTATGCCACTAAGTTGTGGCAAACTTGTCACTTGTAATGTTGGTAGATCGTGATGTATGTTTCACTCATCATTCGTTACCTATTTTTGACTTACTGTATTTGGGCGCTCCCTGTAGGAGTTGAGACCCGCTGAAGTAACAAACTAACGACTGTAACAATCTATAGCATCTCTCTCCGTAGAATCTCCTTGCTATATTGGTACCGTGGCCACCAAACATGGCCGTTTCTACCTGAATTGCTGCTACATCGGTACCAGCTAGGTATTTTTTTTTGTAATTCAAAGGTTAAATTTCTGTTTGAATGGGTTGATTGCTTATATATATCCTGTATATTTAGGAAATTACTTTTGTTGAAAGGTTAAGTCCAACAAGATAAAATAAGAGACAAAAATATTCTCAACTGTTCAATAAGTTTTTAAAATATGCCATTTTTTTTCTTATTTTTTGTTTATTCTTCTTTCTTCTTTGATGCTGCAAACATGAAACACCAAATCCCCAGACCCACGCAACTGGAACATCAATCTGGCGTAGACCATGGAATGATTCCATGGTCCCTAGCCTTGCATCCGAATCCAAAATTCCAAATAATGGAGAAGAAAAGACACACCACAGCGTGAACAACTCGGCAACAACAGAAACCTTCGTCACCTTAACTTGTTCAAATTTCAAACCCAATCTGTTACGTCAAAATCAACTATCCATTTGGCAAAAAAACCATACCATATTCCTTAACACATGAAGGACAAATTTTACGAGACATCAATGACAAAAGCTGTTGAAAATCCTAAACAACTTGGCTCTTTTGTCGAGTACACTTGTTGAGGAAATGATTAGCTCCAAAACCCCAAAATTTGGATTTTGCCCAGGCTGCTGGGGTTCATCTTGTTAGTGAGTGTGAGATCACATATGGACATTTAGAATGATCTGGGTTTTCCGCTGATAAATCATAAATCCATCGTTGTAGGGCTAGTAATTCGATTTACAAATTACAAGACTTTGAATTGGCCAACTCTTTCTTCTTGGAATGCTGCGGCTATGTATTTTGCTCAGCCTATAAGCGATGTACATCTTTAGGAAGTACACGTTTGTGTTAGCTTAGCTACCTGAATCATTACTTGAACAAATTGAAGGAATTCAGGCATAAGCGCACATCCACTCAGATTTACGCCAGTAGATTAAATCTGAGTTATTTTTTTTTGTGTGTGTTGTTGGTGCCTAGCTTTTTCTTTTTTTTTTTTTGTAGTCTGGAGACATGCAAAGCAAAATGGTGGTGGTGAGAAACAAATAGGGATAAGTAGAAAATTACCATGATTGAAACTGAAAGCTCGGCTAGAGCTAATACGGTTTTAGTACCTACGGGCAATATTGGTATTATAAGAGAGGTTACAGCAAGGTTTTAAAAATTGGCCTGGGCATCGAACTGCTATGACCACCGAGTTCTGGGTCAAATGGGTCGAAATGGTCAAGGTAACTTTTGCATCGAGAAATATAAATAGAGAGGAGGTATGCTGGCTGGGAAAGGAAAGAAAAAAAGAAAAAGGAAAAGGAAGAAACGGAAGGGAAGAAAGAAAATGAAAGAAAATAAAGAAGAAAGGAAGGAGGAGGTGGTGGTGGCGATGACGACGACAATATTAGACAGCAGTGGCGAGCTGGTGGCAGCAGATCCAACCTCAGATTTACCCGATCTCAGATTAGGCAGATCTCTCTCTCTCTCTCACGTCTCAATGATCTCAGATCTGAGAACTGAAATTTCTATCTCAGATCTGAGATATCCTCTGTTTACACTTCCTTAATAGTTAAATAGAATTGTGAACCGTTGCCCGGGTTGAACGGTTTAGCAGTTCGATTGCCCGGGTCAGCAGCTCTTTGACCATTTCAATGTTTTTTGAGAATGAACAGTCCAAAGCAAAATCAGACCTGGAGACCGATTCTGGGTTCGAACAGCCTGACCACCTGGTCTGGTCTGATTTTAAAACCATGGTTTAAAGTAAGGTATTAACGGCCCTTAATAGTACACTAACAGTGGTCCTATTTGTGTTATGTGGGGCTAGTCAACAAAGCATGTATAAGTAGGTTTTAAAAGTTCAATGTGCATTCAAGTAGTTTCCTAAATGCATAGGGTATATATAAGTAATTATGGTCTGATGACCACTGTTAGAGGGTGTTTGGTAGAGTAACATTGTGTTTCCGCTGTGTTTTGGGTTGATTAATAAAAATGTGTAATTTAGGTAGAAATAACACTTTGTATCTATCACCTCAAAGTGTTTTCAAAAATGTTGGTAAAAAAATCTCTCGTACAAATTTGTGTCCATTAACTCAACAACATCACTGTACAAAACTCCCCTTTAGTTGGTGTATCCTACAACTGTACAACTATGAAAGGTTACCTTAGGTTTATGGCTAATACACAACCATTAGATGAACATCTAGATAATTGTATGTTTGAATGGTGTGGCAATTGTGTATAGTATGTACAATGGTATTTGTTTGTATCATATTTGAAACGGATCCAATGAAACATGATTTCACCAAAAACGTTGATGTTTTGCCTAGTCAACTTACAACGAGAGCCCGGATCTCTTGCAAGCAAAAACTTTGCGTACATAACATCCAGCTGCATATTGGGAATATCTTCCGTCCATATATGTTAAATTCATGGGTATTCGCAGTGTTGAAAAAACTTTGGCTGTCTGAAAATTAGCATGGGCTGTTTGGAAGCTTCCTCCTCATGACACAGTACCCCACTCAGTCCCTTGTTTATCTTTTTGGGTTAGCTATCACAAGATAAAGGTTGTGTTTGGTACTATTGTTGACTTGTTTCTACTTGCAACTTTTAGGATTGATGAATGCAAATTTGTGGAATAAAGATATATTTTTTACCAGTTTTTTTTTTTTGAGCTGGTCAATACAAATTGCTATTTTTGCTCCAAATATTGATGTTTCATTTATAAACAACAATGATTAATCCCTTTTTCAAAATTACTCAACACCAAAGGTACCAAATACAAGCAAAGTTTTACCAAACATGTTTATTGTTAAAATGTGGCCATAACGTGTTTGGGCACGGTGTGCTGATTTCCATATGAAACTAATTAGCTGCCACAGCCGAAACAGCCATTCCTACAAACACTACCTAACGTCAAATACAGGTGAAATCTATGGTTATGATTAAGTGTGAGTCTCCTCCCTTGTTTGTTCTGCTTATTTATGAACCACCTCCACCTCAACCCATACCCCACTTTAATTTTTACACATAAAGTCGATCACCGATTTATGAGCAATCGACCAATTATGAATGGATAAAATCATGAAACTAGCTGTCCCCTTCACGCTACCAATATCATCATAAACTATATAACATTCAACTTTCGATGGGATAATTCTAGTTTAATGCATTACTTAAAGGGAAAATCCAAATTAGTACCCTGTAACTTAGGCTTGGTGTTATTTTGGTTCCCAAACTTTAAAATGTGATAATTTAGTATTCAAACTTTTAAAATGTGTTACTCTAATACCTACTGTTAACCAGTTGTTAATTAGTTGTTAATTGGTTTTTGAAAAAGACACAAATGTCTTTTGAGTGTCATTTAATTTTCTTTATCAATCATGTAAACATTGACAAAAAATTAACAATCCTAAATCGTTGCCTCTTTTATTCAAGAAAGTTGGGGTTCAGAATGCCCACTAAGATGTGACCCCAACTTTCTTGAGTAGAAGAAGCAAAGATTTGAGATTGCTAATTTTTTTGTCAATGTTTGGATGATTGATAAAAAAAATTAGATGACACTCGAAGAGCATTTGTTTTTTTTATCAAATGCCACTTAACAACTAATTAACGGTAGATATTGGATTAACACATTTTGAAAGTTTGGATACTGAATTGTTGCATTTTAAAGTTCAGGGGCTAAAATGGCACTAGGCCCAAAGTACAGGGTACTAATCGGAAATTTTCACTTACTTAAATACTATAACGATCAGGCCTACAGGCTATAACCCAAGAGATTATCTAAATCAAATCCAATATTTCAATCCATTGCCGCTAACTAAAATTGAATTGGGAAATGGGAAAGCTTTCTATTTTTAAAATTACTCAATAATGATCAATACGCTTATATTATTTTTATTTTTTTTTTCAAAATTTGGTTTTTGGGTAGTTTAATACCTATATTTATCATTAAAAAATAGCGGAGTCCTAAAACACCTATAAACAGGCATATTGAAAACCAAAAGATACGATACAGTACGTGCGATATAGAGTATATCGTATTGATTTTTTGAACATTGCTTATTTGTTATACACATAGTTTAAAGTATAATAGCCAAAAGGGATGATAGTGATGGTTAGAGTCACTTGCAGGTTTTAAGATTTCAAGCAGACATAACCTTGGAACGGTATTAACAACCTCCTAATACTTGTAGTTGACGTATATGTGGATTCATTATTCGTACATATCATACGATACACAAAAAAATATCGTAACATTGTTTGTAAAGTCAGCCTTTTAGTTGGGAGGGGCGGAACCAAGTATACTGGTAGGGGGTCCTGGCCCCTCAAATTTTTTGCTAAATCATTATTTATATAGGATTGCTGATGTAACCGTTTTTGGTCACGTACTATTTTTTGGGATGTGTAAAATTTTTTGGCTAAGTACCTCGTGTTTGACCTGTGGTGACGTGCCTTGGTGATGAGTTACTTGGTGGCGAATTTCCCAGGGGAGAACTGCCTGGTGGCGAACTGCTTGGTGATGCTCCCTGGTGGCGAACTGCCCGGTGGCGAACTGCCTGGTGGCGAACTGCCCGGTGGCGAACTGCCTGATGGCAAACTGCCTGATGGCGAACTGCCTGGTGGCGAACTGCCTGGTGGCAAACTGCCTGATGGAGAACTGCTTGGTGGCGCTGCCTGATGGCGAACTGCCTGGTGACGAATTGCCTGGTGACGAATTGCCTGATGGCGAACTGCCTGGTGGCGAACTGCCCGACAGTTCTCCCTGGTGGCGAACTGCCTGATGGCGAACTGCCTGATGGCGAACTGCCTGGTGACGAACTGCCTGGTGACGAACTGCCTGATGGCAAACTGCCTGGTGGCGAACTGCCCGGCAGTGCTCCCTGGTGGCGAATTGCCTGGTGGCGAACTACCTGGTAGTACTCCCTGATGGCGAACTTGTCACTTGACTTGCTCCTAGGTGGTCTGCAACTCAGAGGATGGTGGAGCTCCCTGGTGCAGCGCTACCCGACTACCCCCCGCGTGAGGTGATTTTCTCTCCTTTGTAGACGGCGGGAGCTGAATCAGAGGACCCAGGGGTATTTTCCCGGCGGGGACTCTCCGATGCCTAAGTTAGCATTCTGATTACAGAGGGCTTGGAGAGAAATGAGAGAGCTAGAGAGCGGGGGTTACCGTACTCTTTTTTCTCCTCCCTTGGCTTTGGGGGTCGGAGTCCTTATATAGTGGTGCCCTCGCGGGTTAGGCGGGTAAAAAGCCTTCAAATGGTAAGACGTCATATCCCGTCAGAACCGGGGTACGGTGATGAACTCCTCGAGGTTGTCAGGTCGGCGCTTGTCAGTCGACGGGTCGGTGTCCGGGCCAGGTTGCCAGGCCGACGCCTGTGTCAGTCGGCGGGTCGGTGTCCGGGCCAGGTTGCCAGGTCAGCGCCTGTGTCAGTCGGCGGGTCGGCGTCCGGCCAGGTTGCCAGGTCGGCGCCTGTGTCCGGGTCAGGTCATCAGGTTGGCGCCTGTGTCCGGGTCTTGTTGTCAGGTCGGCGCCTGTGTCCGGGTCATGTTGTCAGGTCGGCGCCTGCGTTCGGGCCAGATTGCCAGGTCGGCGCATGTGGCAGGCTGATCCGGCCAGGTCGTGTAGGTCGCGCCAGGCCGCGCGCAGTTCGCGCGCAAGCCGCGCCAGGCCATGCCAGGTTGCGCGCAGGCCGCGCCAGGTCGCGCCAGGTCGCGCCAGGCCAGCCAGACCGGTGCCCGGGGGGGATCAACTTGGTAAGTTGTTGCCTGGGGGCTTGCCTAGTTGTCACGAGGTGCCACGTGTCGCAACTTCACTGGAGGGCCAAATCTGCCCTCATCAATTGCCCCCCACTCCCGAGCTGAGAGTAACTCAGCGAAGGGAGTAGATTTCTTTTGGCCCCTAAGTCGATGAGTTAGTAAGTTTTGATCCAATTCCTTAGGCTTTGGGAGCTGCCTGTATGTGGCGAGCTGCCAGTAAGACGAGGGGGTCTCCGCCGGTTTCAGTAGTGTAGCCCTTAGGCTCTGGGGCAACTTATAGTTCACTTTTGCTGATTTTGTTCTTGCTGAGAAAGCGATTGGATATTTAGCAACAGTGTGGCCCGCAGGCTTTGGGAGTGACTCATAGTCTACTCTTTTTGATTTTCGCCCGTGCCGGAGAGGCGACCGGGTCTTAAGCAGTAATGTGGCCCGTAGGCTTTTGGGAGTGACTCGTAGTTTACTCTTTTTTGACTTTTGCCCGTGCCGGAGGGGCGACCGGGTCTTAAGCAGTAATGTGGCCCGTAGGCTTTTGGGAGTGACTCGTAGTCTACTCTTTTTTGACTTTTGCCCGTGCCGGAGGGGCGACCGGGTCTTAAGCAGTAATGTGGCCCGTAGGCTTTTAGGAGTGACTCGTGGTCTACTCTTTTTTGACTTTGCCCGTGCCGGAGAGGCGACCGGGTCTTAAGCAGTAATGTGGCCCGTAGGCTTTTGGGAGTGACTCGTAGTCTACTCTTTTTTGACTTTTGCCCGTGCCGGAGGGGCGACCGGGTCTTAAGCAGTAATGTGGCCCGTAGGCTTTTGGGAGTGACTCGTGGTCTACTCTTTTTTGACTTTGCCCGTGCCGGAGAGGCGACCGGGTCTTAAGCAGTAATGTGGCCCGTAGGCTTTGCCTGTGAGGTGTCGAGCTATGATTGTGCTGCATCAGCTTCATAATGCCGGTCACCCACTCCTACAAGAAGCTGCTAGGGGCTCGACCTTTGGGGGCAGCACTACTAACTTTAGGTTGCCAGCTCACACGGGAGCCTTGGAAGGCTTGACCGGTAAGGGCGCCTATGTAGTCTGTTGGCCGTCAACTCTCACGGAAGCCACGAAGAGCTCATCTTTGTAGGGGGACCTTGCGGAGAGGACTGATGAGGCATCATCTGAATCGAAAGTAAGGTTGGTAGAGCTACTTAGTCTGTTAGCCCCCTGCATAGTTTTTGAGTTCATAAAAAATGTAAACTATAAAGTGATATCTTCAAAAAAGTGAGGACTTAGCTTTGGTAGGATGAGAACTTAGCTTTTGTAGGATGAGAACTTAGCTTTTCGTAGCGTATTCCCACAGACGGCGCCAATTGATGTAACCGTTTTTTGGTCACGTACCATTTTTTGGGATGTGTAAAATTTTTTGGCTAAGTACCTCGTGTTTGACCTGGTGGTGACGTGCCTTGGTGATGAGCTACTTGGTGGCGAACTTCCCGGGGGAGAACTGCCTGGTGATGCTCCCTGGTGGCGAACTGCCTGGTGGCGAACTGCCTGGTGGCGAACTGCCTGATGGCGAACTGACTGGTGGCGCTGCCTGATGGGGAACTGCCTGGTGACGAACTGCCTGATGGCGAACTGCCTGGTGGCGAACTGCCCGGCAGTGCTCCCTGATGGTGAACTGCCTGATGGCGAACTGCCTGGTGGCGAACTGCCCGGCAGTGCTCCCTGGTGGCGAACTGCCTGATGGCGAACTGCCTGGTGGCGAACTACCTGGTAGTACTCCCTGATGGCGAACTCATCACTTGACTTGCTCCTAGGCGGTCTGCAACTCAGAGGATGGTGGAGCTCCCTGGTGCAACGCTACCCGACTACCCCCCGCGTGAGGTGATTTTAACTCCTTTGTAGACGGCGGGAGTTGAGGGACCTGCGGAAACTGAATCAGAGGACCCGGGGGTATTTTCCCGGCGGGGACTCTCCGATGCCTAAGTTAGCATTCTGATTACAGAGGGCTTGGAGAGAAATGAGAGAGCTAGAGAGCGGGGGTTACCATACTCTTTTTTCTCCTCCCTTGGCTTTGGGGGTTGGAGTCCTTATATAGTGGTGCCCTCGCGGGTTAGGTGGGTAAAAAGCCTTCAAATGGTAGGACGTCATATCCCGTCAGAACCGGGGTACGGTGATGAACTCATTGAGGTTGTCAGGTCGGCGCCTGTCAGTCGACGGGTCGGTGTCCGGGCCAGGTTGCCAGGTCGGCGCCTGTGTCAGTCGGCGGGTCGGTGTCCGGGCCAGGTTGCCAGGTCGGCGCCTGTGTCAATCGGTGGGCCGGCGTCTGGCCAGGTTGCCAGGTCGGCGCCTGTGTCCGGGTCAGGTCATCAGGTCGGTGCCTGTGTCCGGGTCTTGTTGTCAGGTCGGCGCCTGTGTCCGGGTCATGTTGTCAGGTCGGCGCCTGCGTCCGGGCCAGATTGCCAGGTTGGCGCAGGTCACGCTAGGCCGCGCGCAGTTCACGCAGGCCGCGCGCAGTTCGCGCCAGGTCGGGCGCAGTTCGCGCAGGCCGCGTGCAGGTCGCGCAGGCCGTGTGCAGGTCGCGCCCGGCCGCGCAGGTCGTGCGTAGGCCATGCCAGGTCGCGCGTAGGTCGCGCGCAGGCCGCGCCAGGTCGCGCCAGGCCAGCTAGACCGGTGCCCGGGGGGGGATCAACTTGGTAAGTTGTTGCCTGGGGGCTTGCCTAGTTGTCACGAGGTGCCACGTGTCGCAACTTCACTGGAGGGCCAAATCTGCCCTCATCAATTACTAATGGGAGGTTGGGTCAAGATGTAATAAACTGGGTCCTTGGCCCTCCAAAAAGCTTGAATTAAAATGTAAAGAAACATATTCTAACTCCTCCAACCCCAAAAATTAAAAAAAGAAAAAGAAAAATATGTAATAGATTCAAACCTTTTCAAATCATTTTTTCCAATACCCTATTTTTTTGTTCAACTTGGCCTCTCAAAACTTGAATTAAAATGTAAAGAAACATACTCTAACTCCTCCAACCCCCCCCCCCCCCAAAAAAAAAAAAAAAGAAATATATGTAATAGATTCAAACCATTTTTTTCCAATACCCTACTTCTTATGCTCCCTATCTTGTTTTCTTGTTCAACTTGAATTAAAATGTCTCTCATCCACCCCCCCTCCCCCCCAGAAAAAAAAAAAGAGAAATGGAAAATATGTAATAGATTCAAACCTTCTCAAACCATTTTTTCCAACACCCTACTTCTTATGCTCCCTATCTCGTTTTCTTGTTCAACTTGAATGAAAATGTCAAGGATCATACTCTAACTTTCCTCCAACCCCAAAAATAAAAAAAGAAGAAAAATATGTAATAGAATTAAATTGTAAAGGATCATACTCTAACTCTCCTCCAACCCAAAAAAAGAAAAAGAAAAATATGTAATAAATTCAAACCTTTTCAAACCATTTTTTCCAATACCCTACTTCTTCTGCTCTATCTCATTTTCTTGTTCAACTTGCCTCGCCCCCCTTCCCAAAAAAAAAAAAGAAAAAAAAAAGAAAATTCCTAGCTCTGCCACTGGATTGGGATCATCAAAGTGTTTTTGAGAGACCAAAGGCATTGTATTTTGTATATTGACTAAATGACATAATTTATGGTGCATTCGTTGCATTATCAAAAGAAATTATTGATTGAATGAGACGGTAAGTACATCTTATGAAACATATACCAATAATAAAGTAAATAGACTTTAACTTGATTGATTGGATTTAACATGCAACTAATATTAATGAATGCATTATAATTGAACTCTTTTGATTCTCAATTCTTATGCAACTTTGGCAAGGCCAACAGAAAAACGTTTGTTTTTTGACCGTCTTTTTGGTCAAAAGAATAATGAGTGCAATTACTCTTTTACACCACACTTATGACAACATTTCATGCGAAAAAAACATTCTCAACACTTAGGCCCTGTTTGGTTTTCAGGAATAAGGGTCTGGAATTGAAACCGGAATGGCTTTTCCGATTCTAACTGTTTGGTTGGATGCAATTGAAATCCCATTCCTATTTCTGTGCCTTTCCCTTGGAAATGAAATATCATTCATGTTAATTCCAATTTTTATTCCCATTCTTATCTAAACCAAATAGATCATAAAAATAGATCATTCTGATTCCAATTTTAATTCTGACCGTAAACCAAACGAAGCCTAAAAGTTAATTTTTGGTAGGACAACAAGCTGAAGATCTCCCCAACTGAGGATCGGAAGGAAGATCACGAATGATTCTATCTGGAAATTGGATGCAGGCCACATGATCCTGATCCTCAGCAAAGAGGCCCACCCATAAATTTTATAGAGCTGTAGGAATGGGGAGGGCACTGCATTTTTGTTCCTTCTTTTTTTTTTTTTTTTCCTTTCAGTGGCAATTTGCAAATTGCAAGCATAGTAGGAATTTTCTCCCTTTAGCTTTTCCTTTCTTTCTGGCTGCGTAAAGCAAAACTGACTGATACATTTGAACGTGGGGAATGCTGTTTTCTATATGGGGAGAAGACATTGAGATGGAAATATCACATCACACCTTCAGATTAGCTTTCGTTATTGAGGCGGCCAGAGAACATGGGCGATTTATGACCGAGACTTTTTTGAGTTTTTCCCCCTAAAAAGTAGACTTGTATTAAACTTCAAGCTCAAGGGCTTGATACTTATGATACCCTAACAAATCAACCAGTATTATAAAATTGATAGTTAATATTGGCAGGATTGTAAATAATGGATAGAATTGGATTTGGTATTGGTATATTCAAATTTTATTTTTTTTTTTAATATTTGAATTCGAATTGGTTCTCGATTTGAATTTTTGTTGAGAGGTGATCAGAAATAATAGGGGTTATCGAACCGTGGGTTTATTTTTGAAACCGAATTGGATTGTCGTTCTTTGAAAAACCGGTAACCAAAATTAAATCAAAGTCGATCGGTTAACCATCGATTCAGTTCGTCGATTCATCAGTTTTTTATTATTTGCAATATATATATATATATATATATATATATATATATACATATTAACCGAATTTTTTTGCTCACCCCTAATGAGTAACATCCCATGTATATGAAGTTATCTCCCACTCCCACTAATAATCACATCTCCTTTTGACTTTTGATGATCTCTAATAATAATCACATTTTGGGACTAGAGTTTCTGATAATCATTCATATCTTCCTTGAGGAATTTCACAAAATTTGTGAAGAATTTTCCCAAGCTTTCTGTGTCTCTAATTTCTATCCTACCAAACATATCCTAAGGCCAGATGATGTCCATCCACATTAGTGGGCTGGGCTCACCAAACCATCAATGCTATTAGATCCGTGATTGGCAAATGGTGTGAAGTGAATGATTGAGGTAGGTTTAGGTTAAGGTGAGGGTGAGGGTGAGGGTGAGGGAGGCCCATCACTCTCCATCAATTGACTTCGTCAACGTGGAAAAGTTGTCCTTCCATTTCCATATGGCATATGGGTATGTATGGGTCGTCCAACTTTGCAATCTGTACTCAACCAATCTTCCCCATTTCCGCATTCTGCTCAAAAATGTCTGGCCTCAAATCCATTCAAATTACTCTGCAAATCCTCTCTTAAGGTCTTAGCAAACCGTTTAAGGTGCCACTGATTTTGCTTCCCAACAAAAGATCCAAAAATTGGGTCTATTTCATTGAGGTTTGTGGGATCCATGTATCTCCATTTTCTTCATCTTACTGTATTAAGTACGAATAAACCCACTTTCAGTGTCACCTTCTTCCCTTCCCGTCCCTGTAACACAACAAAAGATTTATTAACTGAATCTGTGCTGTGCATCAAAAGAGTATGATGGTTTGTTTTTCCCACGCGTGAGAGTGTTAATTGTGATGGTGACAGAAAGCTTCACAAACTGAACAGAGGCAGCATCTTTAATGAACATCTAGGACACTTTGCAAACCAAACCAAAATTCTGAGTGGAAAGGTCAAGCTTGCAACCATCTCCAGTATTTTTCACCCAGCTTTGATGGTTGAAAATCCGACAACTTATTATTTCACAGGATCGGTTGAGCGTGACACATTCTCATGATGATGAAACCACGAAAGCAAACTAATGAAATATGATGACACAAGACACCAGCAAGCAATCCACAAATTCACATTGTTCACTTTGCTCTTTAATTTTATTCACCCTTGATTCATAATTTTGGAAAATTGTGAAATTGATTTGATTTGTTAATTAATCTTAAACAAATCCAATTCGCTTATTAAGCCCAGTTTGGAAAGAGTATAAATACATATAAAATACAAGATTTTGCTCTCTACATACTCCTTCCAAACTGAGCTTAATGCACCATCAAATATAAAATGGGGCTGATTCAGGTCTTGCCTCAAAAAGCAAAACAGAAATATGTCATATAACTGACTTTTACCCTTGATTAATGATTAATGTGAAAGCAAGAAGATGGGGGTGGGAGGGAGTTGACAATACAGTTAATCTAAGTCCAACAGCTACCATTGTCTTAATCCATGTGAAACCAAGAACTAGGGAAAAACTCTTTCTTATTTTTATTGTTAGAGTTAATCTTAATCCATGGAAGGTGGGCCTTGGCGCAATGGTTGGATTGTTCTATTATAACTTGGATGATCAGGGTTTAAATATTAGAAATAGCCTCTCTCTCTCTCTGTATGTGCAGGATAAGATTGCATACATCTGTTCCTCCCTAGACCATATTGGTTATCATTAACATCACACCAATTATACAAGGATAGCCTACAGATTAGTTCCAATGGCCTCAGTTTGTGAAAATGATTTGCACCGAAAATTGACTCTTTCTCTTCATGCCTGGTTCAGGCAAATTGATTCACTCTTGGTAGGTTGATGCTGAGAATGAATCAGCTTCTTTTTATTTTTCCTGTTTTTGTAAACTCTATCACCCATCTAAACTTTGGATACAAGCAAGTTTAAGATTTGAGGAGGGCTTTCTCACAAAGTCACAATGGCTTTGGGAGTCCAGAAAGTACATCGGCAATGTTAGGAAGAAACATAATAACCCAAAATTAAATGGGGCTTTTTTGATAGCTTCTTCAAAGTTCAAACAGCTTAAGCTAACCGCTAAAGCTTAAATGGGACCTATTTTAACGGCCAACTCTAAATTTACCACGTCGCACCCGCCGACGTTACAGTATTTTTCTCAGCAGTTCACCGAGTTCAGCAGGCAAAGTTCACAGTGATAAAATGCCACGAGACCCCACAAATCCAATAGAAAAATAAAGAAGCCACTTTGAGGCTTGAGCTGTTCCCAATTCAGAAGTAAAAGGAAAATAATAATACACAGAGAAAAGCCAATCCACCTGTTCCTTTTCTTCTCGTCTCTGTTTTTTCCCCTTCTGCCTTGCCTGTTGCCTCTCCTCTCTATTGTTCAAAGACTCAAATCTTTCAGCCTTTCTCTGCCTTCATGGAAGATTTCAGATCCAGGTCGTGTGGGGATGGGAGGATGCAGATAGAGAGCTACTATGGGGGCAGACCCACTGCAACTGTTATGCATGATCTTAGATGTTATAGTGCTTCCTATGCTTCTTCTGCACCACCACCACCCCCCCCACCACCACCACCAATCCAGATGGGGAAAGATGCCAAGTTCAAGAAAGGTAAAAGTACTAGTGCCTCTACCTCAAAGAGTTGGAGCTTCAATGATCCTGAGTTGCAGAGGAAGAAGAGGGTTGCTAGCTACAAGGTTTATACCGTGGAGGGAAAGATGAAGGGGTCTTTGCGGAAGAGCTTCAGGTGGCTCAAGGACAGATACACCCAGGTGGTCTACGGATGGTGGTGATTATTGGGATTTTCTTGTTTTGCGCCTCTGTTTCAGTTTATATGTTTTGGGCTATGTAAGTCCAGTATGCTTGACAATCTCGAATCTGATATTATCAAAATCTTTAGTTGACAGTCTTTCCATGGACATGGATAGATAGATGAACTGGTTTGCTTATTTATGGATTTCTTTCTTTGTAAATGTATGTAGTCGCTACGAGTTCGATCATTTCTTGCTAAGCTACTTTCTTTCCCCCTTTTAATTTAACTAATCTTTTTTTGTGGGTTTTGGCCGCATCCTAGGGATTTTGGAAGTTCTAGTTAAGATATAATGTATCTGAAGCTTTTCCTGATACTGGATAGTGTTTTTATGATATTCTTATGTATTTAAGTTTGGTTCTTCACAGTCTGAAGGGAAAAATTTGATTCTTCAAAGTCTGTTTGTCTTTGTTATTTCTGTTTTATGGGTGAACTGATTTATTTTCTTATGATTTGATCATCTGTAAACAATGGGTTCCATATTCCAGTTGATAGGAGAAGGGGTTTGTGATTCTTGATCTTCTCCTTTTATTTCTTCATAATTACGTTTGCGTTTCTAGATTTTGGACATGGATAGGGCCTCTGCGTTTGGGCACCTGCCCATGCGAGTCCAATTTTGCACTCCATAACGGGTTCTTAGGTATAAAGTTATTTAAGAGAGATCCCTGCAATCAGTAGTTTAAGTTTTCTTCTTTGGCACTAGGAGATTCGTTCCAGCTTGTCTTGCCTTGATCCATGATTCTTGGGCACTTCGTAGTGTTGATCCCTTGATTGTTGGGCACTGTGGTATGCGGTCAGTTTTGGTCTGTGAGTTATCCCTTCAAGCAAGCCATACAGTCTTTTTTATGATTAGGATTGGTGAAGTTGAGCTTTTTTAATGAAGTCATAGATATGACCACTGAATCGGAGTTACAAATTTAATGGAGATTGGACCTTTCCTTTTGCGATGATAAAGGTAAACAAAGCATAGCATCATCATTTCTTTACTGGTTACTTGAACAAATGCAGGTTTTCCAATTTAACTCGTTGTGTTGGTCTTTATTTTGCCTGAACTGTTACTGCCCTACGATAAGATTTTACAGAAAACATGTATTTGTCTGCCTATGTGCGGCAGATTGAAGGTGGAACTGTGGATGTCATTAATTTAGAACCAAAAATGTTTATGGCACAAAGTCTTATGCATTTCCATTGAACCATTGGTTTTCCAATTCCCCTTTCTCCTCTATTCTCTCCTTTCCTTATTTTGCCTGTGGCAAATTTTGAAATAGGTTGTTATTTTTGTACTAAAAGAAATCTTGGCACCAAAGTATGCTCATGTCCACTTAACTATCAAGTTCCCAATTTTTTGAAGCCCTCCTCCATTGCTTCTATTCAATACTATAATCCAATGTGAATACATGAGATGACACAGTTTGTCTTTATGATTAAGTACATCAGAAACTACTTTGAAATTCAATGAAGCCTCATCTATAAGTCATTTCCTTTGTTGTCCTATGATGGACTTGGCAGTGAATTACTCTGCCTGCTCATCATTTACAATATGCAGTGTGCTTCCTATAAAATGTTGGATTTTCTTCTTATATATTACATCATCTGTTTGAACCTGGCAGACACTCCCTTTCTTATGAAAACTCAGGATTTTCAGATGAGTTTGTTAGATATTACATTACATATTTTGAGTGGTTGGAAATTGGAGTTTACTGTAGACACATTTGTTGTGGTTTTACATTAGATATCTTTTATGATTGGTTCCTTGTACATGTGAAGTTAAAAATAGGATTTATGGGTTTCGCTGAAAGAATCTGGAGTGATGTCTGCGCTAATGGTGCAGCATGAGTCCTAGTACAGGGTTATGATAATCATATGGTTGGCTTGTTGTACTTGGATGACCCAAAAGTATAGGATAAATTGACCTATATACAATTATGGAACTTCTTTGAATTAATAAAGTTGCAACTTGCTATAGATAAACCGGATTAATATCTATATACTTCCATGAAACAAGGAGGGTGGAACTCAAGACCTAAATCAGATGTAAGTTTTTGATCTCTTCCTAAGGTTTAGAAGAAGACAGAAGTTCTTTTGATGAATGTAGATGAGGAAAGAAGTTAATCAAAATATATTGGTCAAACCAAAGGTTCAATATATAATGTCTGTATTTGCTGATTGTTCTTCCAGTTTAGTACTTATGACATTGGCAGGAACCTTGATAAAAAATCTAGGTATTGAAGGTTATTAGCAGATATAAATGACCAAAGAAAATGTTAATGTAGAAATAGATATGCTGAAGGGGGAATTTGACATCACAAATTTTGTGTTAGTGCCTTTTGGCATTGCCATGGGAGTTCATCAAAGCCTGAAGCTGTGTTTGGTTACAGTGCAAATTTAATTTGCACTGGTGTAGATGCATAGGAGTGTATATGGGCTGAATGTAGATTCTGGTTTATTTTAGATTCAGACTTGTCCTTGTCTTATTTGTTTGTGACAAGTAAAATGATCCGGTCCCATTCCCACCTTACATGCAAGAGAATGGAGGTGGAAGGAGAGTTATTTGTTTGGGAGTGAGGTAGGAAGCAAGATGATGTGATACCTACTTTATAATTATATGAGAGAATTGAGGTAGGGGGAAGGTGGTGCAAATTTTGCATCAGTTTTTCATATGCAAAATCTACACTGCTAGTGAGTGCAAATGAGACAAAAGTACAAATTTTGTATCAGGTAGGAGTGCAAGTCATAGTTACTATACATTTGATGCCTAACCATCTGAAGTTCATTAGTTTAGCTTTTCCAAAGCATTAGATTGACCAAGTAATTATAACATCTGAAAGGTTTTGTTCCATTCAATTATAAGAATCACGCAGAGAGAGAGAGAGAGAGAGAGAGAGAGAGGCATTAGGAAGATGAAATTGATATGTTTTACAGAACCATCACTTCTTGATCATCTACCCGAGTGCCATTAGGAAGATGAACATCTGAGGATGGTGATAACAAACTTGTCATCCGTGGCTTACCCAAGCACAGGCTCCCTTCTTGGTAATCAAAAGCATTCACCTTACTGATAAAGAAAGCATAAACATTCACCTTTTGATCACAAGAGAGATTTATTATTATTATTATTTTTTTTTTGGGGGGGGGGGTGGGTGGGTGGGTAAGAACTTAGTTTCCATTGACCAAGAAAGAACAGATTACAAGAAGAGAAAGCAGATCGAACAACCAACACTTACAGCAAGAAAAGAACTCTAAAGAAAGAGACAAGAAGACTAATGTTGCATTTGGCATTCTTTATTTTAAGGACTTATCTCCTTTTTGGAGTTAAAATGCCTCTATGAGCACTGAATTTTCAACTGCAAAAAGGAAATAATTCCTTAAAATAAGGAATGCCAAATGCAGCATGAACACTGAGTTTTTAACTGCAAAAAGGAGATTAGTCCTTAAAGTAGGGAATGCCAAGCCTAAACCCGAACTTAGAAAAACAAACTAGAGAAACAAAAATCTAAACAGAAGTAGAGATTAAGGGGGGTAAGTCTACTATCCCCAGAAACAGCAAGGTCCGATCAAACAGCTTGGGGGGGTGCAACCAAAGAGCTGACAAGCCATTCACACCCTGCTTTACTAATTCATGGGCCACCATATTATCTTATCCTCTCTGAGAACAGACCATAAAGACATCAGGAAAAGCATCAAAGGATTGAGAAGACATAGGTTGAATTACTGAACTGGAATCACTTTCTACAATGAAGTTTGATAAACCCAGAATTTTTGCAAACTCGCAGCCTTCCCTAATTGCAAAAAAGAAACCCATGGAAGAGTGAATCGATCCCAATGCATACTAGTTCTCGGTGAATTTGATATACGATCACTGAAGTGTTTTAGAGGTTGTGAATGAAACTGAGGAATTGCCGAAAAAATTATCAAACAACCATTAGAAGCTAACAGAGTACGTCAATGCTCCTACCTGTACCTGTGCTGCTTTTATGTGTTGATCGTATCTCTCTCCAGTCTATGTATTAGAGAGGCCTACCAACCAAACCCACCTCAGCAGGCAGACAGCAATCACTGGTTCTTCTTGTCCTTTTTTAAGTTTTAACCACTCCAATTACCGTTGTCTGTAGTACATGCTTGATAAATCATAAAACAGTGTGCGATTGCTGTGCACCAATCAATTCCAAATACAGGGACAGGTGCTAGTCGTTAGGGGTGGATTTTAGAAACAGAATTTCTGGACTGAATTCGTTATATCAAATCCTCTCTACCTACAACACCAGAGTCAATCTTTTTTTTTTAGGGGTAAGAAAGACTAATAGCAAACCAAACAGGTAGGGAAAGGTAGAAAAATTTTTGGTTTGAAGGAAAAGGTAGAAAAACTTTTACAAACCTTGTATAAATTTCCCTGTCTTTTCCTTCTTTTCCCTACCTTTTCCTTCAAACCAAACATAGTCTTAAGGAATACAAATCCTGCAACAGAGGCCACACCACAGGAGAGCGAACAAGCAAAGGATCGCTGATTTAAAGCATATTCAATATTAATAGTCACTCTCAATGCTGAGATACTTCACACCCAGACTTTGTGCAGATAAACAACATTCCAAGATATTAACAATTCAGCATATTCTGTAGAAACACCTTTGCATAAATCATATCTAGCAACCAAAAAAATACCCTGAAGTATCTGAAATCCGAAAAAGCCATGGCAAGAGTCAACTAAAGCAATGGCGAGAAGATTAAAACCCGAAAACAGATGAAATATCAGAGATACAAATTGAATGGCCCAACTTTGTGAGCCTGGTGAATTTCCCCATTTAGCTGCCAAAGAAGTGACTAAGTATCCGTGTAACAGCGTTTCACATTTACTTTTACAAAAAATTAGTACTTGGGAAAGGCCTTGTTTGTTTTTCAGTAAATTATTTACTTGGGTAAATGCAATTACTTAGGTGAATTTTTGTTGGGAAATATTTATCCGGGTAAGTGTATTTATTCATGTTCTTTTATTTCACAGGTAAATAATACAATGACTATTTTAGCCATAAAAATTCATTATTAAAAGGGGCATTTTTGTCCCATTCAAGTGTTGACAATTTTCCCTGTAGGTGGAAAAGTTGTTTATCCAATGGGTATCATTTACCGGATAAGTGATACCTAGGAAAATAAACTTTCCCTGATCCTCACATAAATCTGAAAAAAGAACATGGGGTTCTTGGTCAATCCCCCCCCCTCTCAAAATCTCAAAAAAGAATGCCCCCTAAATGTGACACCCTTCAAATAGGGGGGCGGGGGGTTGCAGACTGAAGTGCTGGCTGCCATGTAGGGGGCACAAATGAATGTGTGTTCATTGGAAATGGCCCCCACCAGTTTGAACTTGAACCTCTTCAGAAGAGGGATCCAGCTTCCTCCTTAGGTTATACATTCTAAAATTAAGGGTACCCACTTGGGTGGGTTGTGTGAGCTTGAGGGTCAACTCAAGCCCAGCCCTTAGACTTAGACTTTGGGTTTGGGCTTGGCCCCCATTCAAGGTCAAGCCCAAGCTTATCAAGTTAGGCCCAATCCAAACGTAACCCAACACAACATGGATTTCGGCTTAAGGCTTATTGGTCGAGTTTGGAAGGATTTTTGAATGAAGTAAGATGTATTGATGAAAATAGGTAGAAATGCCCAATTTACTGGCACGTGGCACAAGTAGAATGGTGGAAACTCCATTCCATTCCACTTGTATTCACAGTATACTTCTATATTTAAGCCTTCATGTGTCTCCCTTAATATCTTCTCCTATTATTAATCATTTAAAAATTGCAACTAAAAAGATTTAAACCCATGTATCCAAGTCGAAAGCCAGCAAATCCACCACTACACCATGCTTCACTTTATTCTCACTTAATTAAAGATATTTATAGAATAGTTTATATTACAAAATAAATTAGAATATATGATATATGTAAATAATTGTGCATCAAGTGGAGTCGCAAACAATACCGGGGAAGATTGTTTTGCACACAAGACTAAGGTTAAGTCATTAGGTTGTTGATCAATCCCTATATATTAATCATTCACATCTCTTAATCTCTTTCTAATGTGGGATTCACAGGTGAATCCGGCCATGAAAATCATCAATAACTCAACTATTAGAACATGCCCACTATAGGTGAAGTCAATAGGAGTTTACCAACTGTTTGTCTTAACCACTCAACCATGGGAAAATCAACAAAACCATTGGAATCACAGCATGCATCTTATCGACTACTACAAATCTACACTAGTGGAGTCATAGGAGTTCACCAACCGCTAAACAATCAATTTTCTATGAGGCTGACGTGTGTTAGTACCGATTATGTATTGTTCCCTATTCATTCCAATGTGTATCGGCTTGTTATTACCATCACATGGTACAGGACTACAGGGTGGGATTTCTTTGTTTTGGTGTCATTCCACCTATATCCATCCACTGATATGCAATTGTATCAGTCCATATCGATTGGTACTCAACTATCATAAATCGAAATGCTGGATACAAAACTGTTATAATTCATTACAAACCCACCCATGTTCAATAGTCAAAAATCAATTCTCAAACCGTTACAAATCCATACTTACAGATTATTCAAGTCTCAAGTCTCTCTCTCTCCAAAAAAAAAAAAAGAAAAGAAAAGAAAAGAAAAGATTATTCAAGTCAATCTACAACCACAACAACCCACTTTCTATCATTAAAACAAAAGCCCTTTTTTGTAATCCAGCGACCAATTTACTCGCATTTGTGTATTGGTAATTGCAGGTTTCACGGTAAATCAATTTTTTCATGGATATCACTTAGTCTGATAAATGATATCTAGTGAATAAGCAATTTTTTTTTTCGCTTAGGAGGAAGTTGGTAAAACATTATTGGACATAATTGGCCCTTCTAATAGTGATATTTATCTGAACAAAATTTATGCTAAAAAGAACGCAGATAAATGCATTTACCCAAATAAAACTTATAGATAAACGAAATAGATTTATATATTGTCCGCCGGCCCTTACCCAATATAAGACGTCGGATTTGAGTTCAAATGCTCTCGTTGCATGGAGGACGCAGAGCACTCCACTGATGGTCATGGACACGTAATCAGCATTAAGGCTTGAATTTTTTTAGGCTACTATTCAGTTTGTCTATGTGTCCGTCACTGACTGCAGAGAGCGAAGATAAATTCGAACTATTTGGGGACGAATTAGCTCTTTCCCATCATTGATTGCAAACTGTTTGGATTGAAATGGAATAGGCAGCGGAATTAGAATCGTCAATTCTACGAATCTCCAGATTCAACTGTTTGATGAGTTTATATTGAGGCAGAGGAAAAAAAATTAGTATCTCTAGTTGCATCGGTGAGGAAAGTAATTCTTTTTTTCCCCGGACGAATCAATTAAAGAGTGGAATTCAAAACAAAATCCACTCCCCTGATCCAAGCGCTCAATGGGTCCTACTAAGATCAACAGACCAACTACTAAGATAGACGGTTGCCCGAAGGGTCAACCCTAACCCTAACCCTAACCCTAACCCGATCATCAACCCGGCCCAAGTTGCAGCCCTAGTGATGATTTCAATTTCCAATCCCGGAAATGACAATGAGTGGATTTCAGTGTAATATAAGCTAATTCTGAGTAACAAATTCACATGAACAAATGTATGATGGCATCCCCTCTCTGACTTGAGTTCAATGTTTGCAACTGGTAAATGCTGGCTGCTTTTCGACACTGGTACAAACCATTTCACATCATAGGAGAGAAGGGACCCATGAACGGAAAAACACAGCTCTCTCTCTAGTCTTCCACCTTTTAATTCTGGCCTTAAATTGCTAGACCAGAAGGCCCACCTCATTGTCAGCTCAGGTAACAAACTCATCCAGAGTCCAGACTTGTGCTTGAACGGGTATAGGACCTAATGCTAATGGACTCATAGATCAAGAGTTAAGACAGACATCCATGTGGGTGTCAGTTGGCATCTTCAAATAAGGCCAATTCTTCCTATAAAAGCAATGAACATAATCTGAAATTTCCAAAAAAGTGACAGGTCAGTAAGTCTCCTCATATTTTGGACAAATTGGCTACCTGGAGTTACCCAGTAGTCACAGATACTGTAGCATATCAGATGATGAGCTGCAGGGTTTTGATCGAGTCAGTTGGGTGATTCATCTGAGTTGTCACCGAGTCTCTCCTGCTGTGTGTCACAGTTGACTTTGCAACTCGGCAATTGAACAGAAGTTGAAAATTTAAGCTACTGCAACTGCAAAGAGGGGCCATCTCACTACATGATGGAATGTTCAATGTTCTGTTTGAGGTACACCCACAAAACGACTCAAGAACAGTTCGCCCATTGACCACCCTTAATTCAGTTCATTGTGCAGGGATATCAACAGCAGAAGATGTTATTAGAATTGAATTGGCAAAGTGCATGTGTATTTATTTATGTACAGTGGAAAGTGAAATCCAATTTCAATGAGTTCTCAGAAAAAAAAAAATGGAATGACAAAGAATCTAATCAGAACTGGAAGTAGTGAAGCAGTGGAATGGATGGACACCCACCGATGAATGATGTCATGGTTGATTGGGTGGCTCTGGATAACCATTCAGTTGTTCTATCTGCCAGCTGTTGTGTGGGGCAACTTGTTCATGGGATGGGCTGTATTGCTGCAAAGATTAAAGAAATGCATTCAGATGAAACACCCAGAAATCTGTTAAGAAAGAAACAGAGGTAGATCAGATGAACTGACGACCTCCATCTTCAACATCAATTCCTTGGCTGTTGGAGCAGAGATAACTATATCACGAGCAGCTGGGTTGATGAATCCTTCTGAAACGCCATTGTCAAATAATGCAAGCAAAGAATTGTAATAGCCATCCACATTTAGCAGACCAACCTGTGAACATGATACCAAGTTAGAAGCATTATGAGTAACCTCTCCACCCCTGAAAACAGATCAAATAAGTAATAAGAAAAACCAGAAAACTCTGATTAATACTGGCTTGTTATGAATTCCAAGCTGTGACCAAGTTATCATCTCTAGTGTCTCTTCCATTGTTCCATATCCTCCTACAGAAAATCAAAATCCCATTGCCGAAAATCGACCAAGAACAAGAGAAAACCAAGTCAGTTACCTCTATTTTATGTTTGAAGAGTTAAAAGCTTCTGTGTTTCTTACCTGGAAGAGCAATAAATGCATCAGATTGCCGAGCCATCTCAGCCTTGCGCTCGTGCATGTCCGAAACAGTTCTTACTTCCCCCACAGTTTCGCCAGATATCTGTTGATACAGTCGAAGTTGCAACTAGTTTCCAACTACTCAACTAGAATGTGACAATATCATACAATTAAAAAAGCTACAACTCAATCAGTTATTCATGTCTCCCAATTGCTTTTAGGATTGAGATTTCCTTCTCCCCGGAGATAATAGCAGTAAGTTTTATAACATGATTAACAGATAAAATTGAAGGTCACTGCATACACGGATGAAAAGGATAAGAACCGCTTTTATAAGCACTGGAGTCCAACTAGAGACCAAAATCAAGATAATCCCATGAAATTATAGCTCTATTTCCATGTCTGCTAGTTTCTATAAGATAGATGGTATTCTAAGTATGTTCCCTCAATTATATAAAAGTTTCAGCCTTCTAAAACATACTGAAAATAAGAAGAAGAAAGAGATGACAGCCTAAGAGCACAAATACCTCAATAGGCTTAAGTGCTGTTGGAATGACCCTGCGTATATGGAGAACAAAGCCAAAAGAAAACAGAGTAACAGAAAAATCAATTAGAGAAGAAGCTCATAGATTGTTTTGATGCTAGAATTGTTTCAAAAACGTAAATAAAAGCATCCTAATTTACCCAAGAACATGGCAACCCCCATCATAAACTCTCTGAGAAATCAAACCCATCAAGCCAACACTCCCACCACCATAGACCAAATCTATTTTCCTCTTCACCTGCAGTCCACACCGACGAAATTAAAAATAAAACCCACAAAAGATCTTACTGAACCAACCCCAAAAAAAAGCCTGAAATTCTATGAACTAAAAACCGAACAGTAATCACAGAAGGAATTCAGTTCAAAACATAAAATACCCATTACGCGGGTCCTCAAAACCAATCCTAATGCACACCCAATTCTATGTTTGGGAGCCGAAAACCAAAATTTCATAGAAAGAAATAGAAAGCTACATGAAAGCAAGAATGAAAAAAGAAAAAAAAAAAAGCAATCGACCAATTATATGTAGATAAACGAAAAGGACCAGAGTTAACCAGTTCAGTTCCCAATTCAAGAGCAGCATCACTGAAGACTTTCCTGTTGCCTGAGCTGCTACCACAGAAAACGCATACTCTCTTGAATTTGCTCTGGGTGTTGCCCTCCATTACGTTAAAGGTTTCAAGAGTTTTCATTCAAATTGCAAATCACGTGGAAGAAAGAAATCCTTCACTTACTGTTATTGGGTTCTTCAGAAAACAAAGGAAGATAAAAAAGAGAGGATTAAAACAGAGTCACAGAACCGGCGGTCAAAGACAAAACCAGGTTCTTGTTGCATTTATCAATTTAATCAAACGCCTCCTTGTCGGTCCTTGTCAACATAAAATTCTCTTTTTTTATTTTTTGCTTTTCGTTTCTCTCCGTCAAAAAAGGAATGCATTCTTTTTAAGTTCGTAAATATCGGAACTTTCGGCTTCCGATAGGAAACAAGGAAACGTTACACGTTATAGTCTTCCATGGAGAACCTATCTAAGCTTTCAACATAGAAACAGGTATATTCGGCCGATATATCCGAAACGTGTTCTCAGAATCGAAATCGTCACAGAAATTTCGTTCCTCTTTTCTTATAAACAACTAATTTTTAGTCTTAAAACCATGGTTTTTAAAAACGAACCAGTCAGGGGTCCGATTACCCCCAAACGGCTGGCCTGTTCTGACAAAAAAATAAAAAATTAGAAAACGGTGCAAACGGTTAACCAATCAGTTCAGCGGTTTACCAATTTGGAGGAAAACAAAACTGGTCAAGTGACCGATTCCCGGTTTTTCCGGTCCGATTTTGAAAACAGTGCTCAAAACCCTCTTTTGAAAACTTTGTATGATAGGAACTACATCCAACAAAAGACAAAAATAAAAAATAAAATAAAACATAAATCATAAAAAAGATAAGAAAAGGTAAGGGTCGCGATGTAATGACTCACGAGGGCCCCCCCTCAAATGATATTCGATCAGAGGCTATTGGATTCCCTCCACGCTTTTAAAACCAGTAATTTCGGCTGGGGTAAATTGCATATTATTATCCTGTAATTTGAGTAGCCTTTGACTTCAGTACCCGAATTTTAAAAGGTGCAGTACCTAAAACACCTGAAAACTGTCAATTTAGCATCCGAGTTTTAAAAAGTGCATTTAAAATTTTTAAAAATGTTACCTAACCTTCTCATTATTTTTTATACCAATTTGCCCTTTTCTTCAAAACCATTAAAACCTAAAGTTTTCTTATTTTCATTCAAGTTTGAATGAATGGTTGCAAAAGAGAAGAATGTTGAACAATGAAAGTTTTTGAATAGAATCAAGTGTAAATTAAACTACATCAGACTTGAAGAAAAATATATAGACTTTTCACCTTAATTTTCTTTCCCAGTAACACCATTCTCCGTGTAACTACGCCAATAAAAGTATCAGAAACCCTGTCAGGCTGATTGGATTTTCATAGGGAAGATGCTAACCAATCAACCTTAACGGGTATTTTTGTCCTTTCACCTACCATCTAATGTCGATTAACAGTTTTGGCCTAAAGTGACAGTTTTCCAGAGTTCAGATATTCAACTATGATGTGGAAAAGATATGATATCTAAAAAACTTCTGCTCAATGAATTGGAATCATAAATGTGGTAGCCAATCAGGTGTTGTTTATCAAAATTCATGGATGGATTTTGATTGATCAAAACTCTTCCCATACTATATCTTTTCCACATCATAGATTTTCCTTACCCTTTCAGTTGAAAAACCACTTTAGCCCAAGCAACAAACAAGCCCATTTTTGTAGTAACCCTTAACAGCCCATAACTCGGAAACCCATCCAATAAACTTAGCCCACATGCGTTGTCATCAAGACTCTTGATTCTTCACATAGATACTGTGATTTTGTCAGTTCATTTTAAGTAACAAGTATGATAATACAGTGCATTAATCCATACAGAGATTTTTTTTAAGAACCCCTAAGGTTATCCTTATCCAGGTGGAAGGGTAGTCATCTTAAATTATATTAACCATTATCAACAGGGGTAACAATAATACAGGAGCAGAGGATGTATACTGCCTTGCCCAAAACCCAATACAAAATCACACATTCTAATCATCTCAACCCTGCTTAATACAAGACTCAAACAGAGTAAGAAATATATATTAGAACACAAGACCATTAACCTATACAAAGAAGAGGAATCTTCAAATAGTCTTCTTGGAGCAACTTCTTTAACTCTCTAGGGATGTCTTGAATGGTATGATAAATCTAAAATCTTTCTTCATTGATACCCATGTTATCAAGAAAATAAGCACAATGGTTTCCTTCTTTTAGAGTGTGAGAATATTTAATCCTCATATTTGAACTTATTGTTTTAATTCCATGAGAAAGATGGGTAATTTACTAGGGATAAGAGCTTTCATTTCATAACACATCAATCAAACATTTAGTATCACTTTCAACCTCAACATGCATCATCCCTAAGCTGAAACCATCAACAGATAAAGGAACCCAACGAACCTTCTATGAGGTGCGATGGGAATATTAAGAATGTTGTATATGTTTTAAAATAGGGTTACCATGAGCTAAGTTAATCTCCATTAGCCATCTGTTTATTATCATCACAAGAGAAGAACTGAAGAAATAGGAGGCCCTTTATTATCATCAAAAGAATGCAAACATCAAATTTTAGTTTGCATCTTTCCTTCTAAATAACCCACAAATAATAGTCGGAACTTTTTTTTACACCCAGTGGCAACCAACACAACAAGCTGTTCAGGACGATTAAGAAGGATGAAACAGATCAACAGATAAAGCATCCACGATCAAAAACAGAGGTGAAGACCAAATGAAAGCACAGTTCAGCGAGAGAATGATGAACAATCAAGTAGCCACTTTATTAAGCTATCATGGAGTATGGCGAACAGAGCGAATTCAGATCTCTTAACCCACAAGAATCCTCCCTTCACCTACCCGCATGACACTACAGTTGTATATTAACATCTCCCCATAAGTGGTAATATGCAAATAAGATAGATATTCTCAATATACAACTGTAACGAGGTACGGATAGGATTTTCGAACTCGAACCAAGCAGTTATAGTTAGAGAGGAGAGAAAATGTCTCTCTGCAATAGTGGTCTAATACACCAAGGAGGTGAAGAGGAATCCTCCAATAGAGAGTTTATCAGGGTAAAAGTGTCCCTCAATTTGAACTTTATCCAGATTAGGAGAAGATACAAAGTTCAAAGCTTCCATCAAAGCTAAAGCTTCACTTTCCATGGCCGAACTATCCTTTACATTCATATCCCGAGCATCTAAGAAGGATATATTGTGGTCCCTTACCACTCACCCATCGAAGTTAAACTTTAACCAACTCTTTGGAGGTTTGGGCCAATATGGATAGATGACAAGTGGTCTAAGGGAGAGTTAACTGCTGTGAAACTATTGCAGTGCAAGTGTAAATTCTGACCTATTTTTGTTTTAAATTTTAGTTTATTTTATTTGATTTCAGTACAAATGAAGTAATTAAAACATGAAACAGAATAAAATAAAACCCAAAACAAAATTAAATGAGAATTTGCATTTTCATGCATTTGTATTAGTGCAAATAAATTTGCACCGCAATCAAACAAGCCTAAGATTCAATTTGGTTGTAGTGCAATTTTATTTGCACTAATACAAATGCATAGGAGTGCAAATGAAAAAAAATGCTAAAAATTTATTAGTTTTGTTTTGAGTTTTACTTTATTTTTCTTCATGTCTTCATTTACATCATTTGTATTGTAAATTTGTAATCAAACAAAATAAGCTAAAATTTGAAACAAAAATAGGTCAGAATTTATGCTGAAATCATTTACACTGCCATAGGCTCAATTTGGAAGGAGTACAGATACAAATACATATAAAATAATACAAAATACAAGGCTTTGTGTTCTACATATTTGTATTTGTACTCCTTCTAAATGGAGCTATAGTTTTACATCCATACAAATTTGTTTGCATTGCAACCAAACACAGCCTAGACTCAATTTAGAAAGAGTACAACTACAAATAAAAATATGTATAGTACAATACATACAAAATACCGGGTTTTGCACTCAACATATTTGTATTTGTACTCCTTCTAAACTAAGACTTTGAACCAATACAAATATTGCACTTAGACCACCGTTCCCTAAGGCTCAGTTTGGAAAGAGTACAAATGCAAATATGTAGAGTGCAAATACTTACAAGATAATACAAAATATAAGGCTTTGCACTCTACATATTTGCATTTGTAGTCCTTCCAAACTCAAAAATACTAATGAGGGCAGATTTGGCCATCCATTGACATCATGACACATGGCATCTCAGAACAATTGGATAACACCCCAACACCACCTAGGCAATGACTTGCCTTAGCCAAAATGGAGTCCTAGCTGACAATCTACCTCCGCCAACCTAGTGGAAACCTATCTGGCGACCTCGTCCACAACTCAGGGCGTCTTGCAACACCTCATCTAGGGCCGACTTGTGGTACCTCGTTAGTACCAGTCGAAGTGACCTCAACATGAGGAGCGACCTCCCTTAAGGGCTTGCCGACCTGATTGAGCATGTGGCGACTTGCGAGACATGCTCGCCGACCAATTCTACATGCATCCCGTCACTCCCAAGTCTACGTGTAGGACTACCTCTAAGGACTCCAGATCGGTTAGGCACGTCTTCTCGGAGATCTCGGACGCGGTGCGTGAAGCCCGCACCAAACAATGCCTACATAAGGGCCTTACTTCCAACCTTAGAAAGTATATGCGCAATTTAGCTCTCACAACTCTCTCACATTTAGATCCCTAAAAAATCTCTGATTCGCTGACTTAAGCATTTGAGTGCCCACCCTGGGTAAAGCAACTCGAGCACTCTGACATTGTTTTCTATGCAGGTCGCCCTAGTAAACTATACAATTTGTCATTATTCAGCTAGGCACCCAAGCCATCTTCCAGCTAGGAACCGTTCAGTTAGGCACACAAGTCACCTTTCGACTAGGAGTTGTTCAACTAGGTATCCGAGCTACCTTCCATGAGGTAGTTGCCAAAATGCGCATCATCAAGTACAAATACAAATATGTACGGAACAGTGCAAATATATACAAAAGGTTCACAGTAGCAACATTCAATACTCTCAATATAAAAATTTAGAGTTTTAATCAATATATACTATTTTTTAAAACTTCTTTGGTGAGATAAAAAAATGTATACATGGTAGATACACACACACCATATTAGGGATTTGTTTGGTTTACAGTTGGAATTAAAATCAAAATCCATTGGAATTAGAATTGGAATGGTCCATTCTTATAATTTGTTTGGTTCAGACAAGAATTGAAATAGGAACTGGAATCAACTGGAATGGAATTTCATTTCCATAGAAGGGGAGGGAATGACCATTCCTGCAAATGAGAGAATGGGGAAATGCCATTCCACTAGGAATGAGAATAGAATTCCAATTTCATCCAACCAAACAATTACAATGGAATGGTCCATTCTAATTCCAATTCCAAACCCCAATTCGCATGA
This sequence comes from Nelumbo nucifera, assembly GCF_055504915.1. Lineage (NCBI taxonomy): Eukaryota > Viridiplantae > Streptophyta > Magnoliopsida > Proteales > Nelumbonaceae > Nelumbo > Nelumbo nucifera. The sequence continues at coordinate 3,993,925 of NC_142654.1, forward strand.
ACTAAACGGGCCCTAAATTCTAACCCCATTTTGTACTATAGCTATAATGGGCCCGGTTTGGTCGAAAAAAGGTAACCAATATGACCCTACCCTATCATGCCAGGAGATGACCCTTATACTTATTCCCATGAGTCAATTTTTGGATTCAATAATACAAACCAGATGGACATTAAGTTCACCCAGTTCCAAGCCAATAAGGAGCTGACGAGAATAAGTGCGTGTTGGGAAAAAATAAAAAATTTTCTAAATTAGACGCAATTCGATGCATTTCTGCCACGAAGAATGGGGGATCCACTGGATTAGGCCACATGTTTAATCTCAGAGTCAACATTATTCTTATAATCCACTTTGTATTGGTGGTTCTGGTTCACATAATTAATATTATCTGTTCAAATTTTCAATTTTTTTGTAAATGGGCTTATTTTTTTTTACACATAACAGATTCTTTTGGGCTGATGAAACTCTTTTTAGTGAATAAAGTAAGGAATTTGAAGACGAGACTCTTTTCTGATCTCCAAACTAATAGTTTTGCCGTGTGAAAGATGGAAACTCACTACACCACCCATTCATATCTAGTGACAAAGATACCTTTTAGATTTATCATTTTCTTAATATCTGAAATAATATGTTCAATCTTGTCAGTTTCTTAGATTTATTATTAGATTAGGAGAATTAAGAGTTTATTATTAGTTTTAATATGCTCATACCATATATCAAGGATGCAACTTTATATTATCAATGGTACTAAAATCTGTCTGGGCATGACATACTGTTTGTTTTTAATGTGACTCAGAGTTTCTTTGGTTTGCAGTTGGAATATCGAAATCAGAATTAAAATCTCTTAGAATCGATATTAGAATGGTCTATTCTTATAGTTTGTTTGGTTCAAACAGTAATATTTCATGGATATCTCATTTGTTTGTCTGATTTCTGATGCTTTTTAGTATTTGCTCATTCTTGGAAATTTTAACTTTTGCAGGTTAGTGTAGGAGATTTCCCTCTCTGGTGGTAGATTTCAGAACTGTCTGAGGGAAATCCGATGCCGTGCAAACAGTGTTGGTGATGAGGACAAGGGGATTCACATTAAGAAAGAAGATTGGGACAAATTGCATGTACATATTGCTTCCTATAACAACTTTCCGACTGCCGCTGGATTGGCTTCTTCTGCTACTGATTTTGCTTGTCTTGGTAAAATTGCATGCATCCTTTGCTCTATGGTGTTTTAAATTAAAAGTTGTACATCTTGTCCGGTGACTGGGAATTGGGAAAAAGTTTACAAGAGTAATAACTGTAGCGTAAGGGTAGTTTATATTTATTGCAGCTAAAGAAAAATGTAGTTTATATGTATTTCAGGAATGGGGGCTAGACGAATTCTGACTAGCATTGGTGTCTGATCTTGTAATTCTTTTAGATAGGAAAATTTAGGTTTGTTGAGGAAATGGTTAGATAAAACTGGATTCGGGGTTTGGAGTGATTCGATTGATATCTTCACTAAAAATGTAGGCTGGCAAAATTGTTATACGTATGGGAAAGAGCTTACACCAAATGACGAGGATTTCCATGAAAGAACTGGATTTGGGGTTTGGAGTGATTCGATTGATACCTTCACTAAACATGTAGGCTGGCAGAATTGTTACACATATGAGAAAGAGCTTACATCAAATGATGAGGGTTTCTAACCTCTAACGGGGTGTCTGACAATATGTATGAGTGTATGACCTTGTCTCTTAAACCAAAAGAATTAATTGTTTTTCTTTTAAAGAAACAATATCAAACATATTGGTGAACAACCCTTAAATTGTTCAAATTAAGATAATGCAGTAGAATTGCCATTATTATTCTCAAAATCTAAATCCTTTCAATTTCTGATATTCAGTGGACAAGAAAGTTTCTACATTTATAAAGCTGATAAGAAAAGATATAAGCATTGGTGTGATGCCAAGGATAACTTAACATGCTGACTATAGGTGCCATTTGGATTTACCATTCATGTTTATGTCTATGACATTCACTTGCTTATATATCCGTTTTACCCCAGAACCGTTATTTCCCCAAAAACCATTGATTTGATCAGCCAACCGCTATCCCGAGTGGTCGAATCATTCAATGGCTTGGCCTATTTTTATTTTTAAATTTTTTTTTTGTCAGAATGAGCCATTTTATTCGATTCTAATGATCAAACCATTTGACCCGGGAATCAGACCCCTACTTGTTGTCTGATTCAATTTTAAAGACCTTGAATTTAAACAATTATATACAACAATCATACCAAAAACAACCTAAGTTGCTCAATGATTATTGGGCAGGGATGGAGCTAAGGGGAGCGTAGAGGAGCCATAGTCCCCCATGCGGCCATGCCCCAGAATCTACTCTTAATTATATCATTGATGGTCATCTAAATTTATTTTTATATGCCTCATTTTTTCAGAATCCTTTTTGACGCCTCAATTTTTCATAGTTGATATCTCATGGGCCATTTATGCTTATTCCCCTCCTCCACTATTCATATAAAAACCGTTGCTATGATGATGAGTGAATGTGTGAACGGCAGACAGAATACTACTCTCTGTCTTTTATCACCGACTAGAATGATAAAATATTAATTTGCAGTGGAGTGGATTGTATAAGCAAGATTGACGCCGACCACGCGGTGTGTCTGGAGTTCTTTGATTTATATTATTAGAATTTACTTCATATACAGCTTTGTCTTTGTTTAGTCTAAAATTTAAATTTAAACTAGCGACGAAAATAATACCGAATAATTGGGAGAATAAAAAAGTGAAGTAAAAGAATATAACAATGATTCAAAAACTATCGCTCGTACTAATCATGGGCAATAAAACAACAAATAAAATTATAAATTATAAATAAAGGAAAAAATCACAATAATTAAGAAAACAGTAGCAATCAAAGGAAAATGTATATCGAGTTACTTGATTGATGCATTACTTGCTTCACTGCCAATACAATGGAACGAACCCTCAAAAGAAAATATCACCTCCATTACTATTGCTATCTGATTGGATCCTACAAAGAGGGTAAAGTGGCTTCATTGTTGCAACTGCATAGCAGGATGTTTTCATAAAAAAGGCTTCAGTGTTGCTAGTCACAAAAACTCCCACATATCCAATAAATATAGTTAGTCAGACAGATGGTGATGGATGATTATTAAATCCCTCCCCAATCCCCCTCGATAAGAATCATTGTTCAAAAAGCAAAATTATTCGACAAACAACGAATTCTTGTACCGAATAACATGAAATAAAAAATATATATATATATAAACAAGTTTTGGTGCCCAGCTTGAATGTAAAGTATCAAGAAATAATTTGGAAAACAATTAGGGAAAATTTAGTCAACAAATTTTAAAATACGACAACCCAGTACCCAAATTTTCAAAATGTGACAATATAATACCTGCCGTTAATTAACCGTTAAGTAACATTTAAAAAGTAAAAAATGCCTTTCGAATGTCATATAGTTCTCTTTACAAACCATCCAAACATTCCCAATATGCACACTAAGACATGCACCAATGTGATCTCGTAGAGCTTAGCAAATGTGACCATGAATTCATGAGAATAAAGAGGAGAGATTGAAACAATTTGTAAACGAAAGAGAAATGAAGCCACCCATAACCTCCAAGTTAAGGCATGATATATCTAATTTGGGCCCAATCCACACTGAAATATGATAAGATTAGGCCAAGCATAGGCCTCTTAGGCCCAACCCCAGCCCAAAAAGAGCCCAAAGTATTGGATCCAATCCGAGCCAAAAGACCAAATATCCAAACCCACTTATGTAATTATACATATCATATTATAATATTTATGCATAAAACATACCATATAACATATAATATATGGCGCTAGTAGGTATCTCATTTAGTAGGTTTTGTAGAAGGCTACACACCCTAGTCCCCACAAACATGTAACATTAATAATTCTGAGTTCATTTTAGTATAAAAGAAAATTATCAAAGTAAGCTTTCCCTCTTAAATCCCTAAATGCCTTATATCATTACTAGTTTTTCATCATTATTTTAGAAAATTGAAATTTAATGCATGTTGACTTCATTTACATGTCTAATATCTTTACTGTTATGGATTTAGGTAAATGAGTAATTATCATCAATATTCTTTTAATTAAATATTTAATTAAAAGCTTTCCAAGACTGTCAAGTTTTTACATATATAAGTGAATACGATATTACTTCTTATGCCATGGGCCTTGGCCCATGCATACCCTATACTCTTGTTGTTCTTTGGATTAAGAATTAGACCACCATCATTATTCATTATTAGCTTAATTAATTAATTGAATGAGATGGCCTACACCAAATGAACAGATTGTTTGGACGGCTCCCAACAGGAGTAGTAATTGTTGGAATATGAAGTATTAACCATCTGAGAGAGAGAGAGAGAGAGAAAGAGATGGCTCAGCCTTTTGGTTGGGCAAGGGGATTATGTGAGGAAGTTTGATGGAGGGACAAACATCTAGCCGTCTATTTGAATCAAAAGATTATCATAATTTTCCATTATTTTATTTGGATTGTGAATAAAAGAGGAGAAAAAGTGGGCAAATTGAGAAATGAAGAACCCACGAGGTGGATAGAGAGAAATACACAGAAGTTTGAGAGAGAGAACCAGAGAAGCATAAAGTGAAAGATTGGCTATCGACCGTGAGACCCGTGAAGGACAGCGGAAGAAAGGGAGAGTTTCAGAAAATTCATCTGGCTTTTCTATTTTCTTGAAATAATTTCTCATTCTATGCAGGAATAACATCTTCTTTGTTGCTCTGGAATGTTCTTTCATTGTAATACATCTCTCTTCTTCCCGGCAGATAATACAGAATCAAACTTATCAAACCCCATTGTCTAGAAATAAATACTGATCAAAACTCAACCTAATAAACTGAGAAAAAATGGACCAAAACTTTAAGCCAGACCAGTGTTAGAGAAAGAGAAAGAAAGAGAAAGAGATGGAGAGATCGCTGCAGAACCACAACATAGCCACACCAACAACCGTACAACCTAATCCAGCTACCGCTTGACCATGGGAAAAGGCCAAGATTGAAAACCCCCGTAATATGGCAACTGCGCACCAGCCGTAAAGTCTTCTGAGAGCCTAACCTTCCAAGTTCCAACAAAACCATGAATATAAATCAATGCAAATAGAGAGAAAATGAGAGCATGGGAAAACTTCGAGAGAAGAGAGAAAAGAATATGGAAGCTTTAAACGGTGTTGAGGGAGAGAGACAGGGAAACGGAGAGAAAGCAAACCCAGACAAGAAAAGATTTAATGGAAGCTTTCAAACGGTGTTTTTAGATGACATTGGGAATGGAAGAGAGACACACATGCATATGGAAGAGAGACGAGAGAGATTTGAGAGAAAGGCAAAAACGTTAGCATTTAGGGTTAGGATTTGCAAAAACTTACCTCATCTAAAGCTCTAGGCAGTGTTATCTTGAGAAAGAGAGAGACAGAAGGAAACAGAGAGAAAGTCAGACAAGAAATTATCTTGTTCATTTGCTACTGAATCGGGGAAGAGAGAGAAAGGAGGAGTGAGACGGAGATGTTCACTTGCTACTGAAGAAAGGGAGGGGAAGAGTTTAGGGAGACAAGCATGGACAAGTGTCCAGTTATAATCATGCAAGGAAAAAATAGAGAAATATGAGAAAGTTTACTGCTATTAGAGAATATCAATCTATTCAAGATTTAAGAATATTAATTTATGACTTCACCTAACAACTTAAGATTTTATGTTGAATGGTTCTTTAAGAACTGACATGAAATAAAAATTTGCAAATATGGGAATCAACAGTAAGATTCCATTTAAAAGGGTATATATATAAGATAACTTAAACCCCCCTGATTTCTTACAACTGCTTAACACTTCCCGTTTTACATTAACCTCTGCTTATTTCTATCCCCACATCCTAAAAGAAACAGCAAAAAGAGGGTATAGTCAACTCAGTTTGTCTCCCAAAAATTTGGATGATACCTCAAATTTTATTTAGGTAACATAGAAAGAACTGAACCATGGGCGGTAAACACTAATTCTACCTCCTCCACAAAGCAATTCCCCGGCTCCATCAAGTTCATCAAACACAATATCCCAATGGCCAGAAAAGAGAACCTACAGCTTTTAGTGAGATCTTCGGCGGAGGTTCGCCGGCTCCTCGTCGATGTTGGGTTTTGCTTCTCTTGTCACCATTGGCGCCAATTTTGCAGGATTTACTTCTGGTTTGTCTCTGGAAGTCGATAGGAATTGAAGCCGGATGTTCTTTATTCACGAGTGTTAGCCTTTCTCCAATCGAGGTAGACTTCTTCGGGTCAGAGAGAGAGAGAGAGAGAGAGAGCTTCCACCGTATGTAATGTAGTCATTAACAGTCTCTGGGGTAGTATTCAGAGAGTCAATTTTGTGATGGACAATTTAATACCACATGATACGACAACAAGGTTATAGCAGCTTGAATTCAACAGAATGTGAGGAAAACATTCGGTTAGTGTTTTTTTTTTTTTTTTTATCAAGTACAGCATCTCGATTTCAGGCATAATTATTTACTAAAAGAATCTTGTTCTATTATTAGCGTACTTATCAAAATGATCTCTTTGATGGATGGTTCTGATGCATTTCATCTTGGATTCAACCAGAGGAATTTCTAAATAGGGTGTGCGGCGGTTCTTTTGATATTAATGGGGTTTAACTAATTAACTGCCAACTGCATCTCTCCCTCTTCACCTCTTCTTCCCACCTCCCATTCCTCAAACCACGCAATCTGTTTCGGGTGTAAAAAGAAACAAAACTGGACAAGAAGAAAACAAAACCAAAGAAAGAAATTCTCTATCTTCAGTTCCTTTACCATCAAATCAATCTTCAGACAGAAAACCCAGAAAATCAAACCAAAGAAAGAAATTCTCTATCTTCAGTTCCGTTACGATCAAATCAACCTTCAGACAGAAAACCCAGAAAATCAAACCAAAGAAAGAAATTCTCTATCTTCAGTTCCCTTACGATCAACACACACACACACACAGAATATAAAAGATAGAAAAGGCAAAGCAAATTCCTTTCCATGGGAAGACGAGTTCCATCTGAAATCGTCTCATTATTCCATCCTGCAATTTCTCTCTATCTCTTTGCAGCTTCGGTTGCTGCAATGATCGCTATAGTTGTATTTCTTTGTGGTTCTAAATCTAAAAAGACCCCATCGCCCCTTCAATCCCCAACATCTGAACCATCAGAGATAGCACACGAGACCAGTATGATAACAACGACGACAACAACAACAACTATCACTACGACTACATTGCCGCTACCACCATCCAAAGCAGCGTTAGAAACAGAGAGAATGAGCGCCCAAAGCCAAGAAGAAAGACGGGCACTACCACCAACCAGAGCAGAAAATTTGTTGAACTACTCGACATCAAAGCGGAGACTGATGACCAGCCTGAGCATGAAGCTGCCCGGGAAGCTGCACGGGTCCTCGGCTGCCATGACCAGGTTCCGGTCTAGAAGAGAGGATCACAAACATAGAGCATTCAAACCAGAAGATTCACTGTGGACAAAGACTATAATTCTAGGGGAGAGATGCAGAGTTCCAGATGAGGAAGATGCCATAATCTATGACGAGAAGGGCAGACGGTTATCTTCATACCCTACAAGGATGCCTAGATCCTTACCAGTGTCTCGAACTAACTCATTTGTCGCTGTCGACCCAGATGCACTTGTTTCTGAACAGAGATAAGCTACCAGCTACTACAAGGCATCATCTCTATGCTGCTTTTCATTCAACCACTCTGTGTCATCCACGCCTGGCCGACCATTGTCTGTCCCATATTGTATGTGCAATCTGGAAAAATGGGTGTTTACAATGATCAACAATCGAAGTTAATGGATTCTGGGGCTACCCAAAATGACCATGAGTACTGAATAGTATTACAATCATTGTCGTTCTCTCATGAATATTTATTTAAGCCTCATTACAACTTCTATAATTGGTGCAGTGTGTGCATTATGATTGATCATCGATCTGTTGTTTTCTGCCACTAGACATTCATTAGAAAGTCGAAAACTCGGTAAAATTGATAGATAATAAATTTTCCAGTAAAATAAGAATAAATTGCAGGAAAATAACTACTGGGTCATGCAGTGGGTATTCATAAAATCTGGGAGTATATAATCTACTTTCAGTACCTTTTATAGCACCAAGTTTACTAGGGTGTCGGAGGACACTTTTCGGGTGCATTATGAAGTGAGATGTCACTAGTGATTTCAACCCGCTATAGCTGCTGGTTCACTATGGCGTAGACATAGTGGATGTTAGGCAAACGGTCATACATGTATGGTCATCTGATAAGGTTTCTTCTTCGGTTTTACTTAAAGAAGTGGATCGATGTTTGGGTGGAAATCCACCATCTTCCATATAATCTTTATGATAATGAGGTGGGGATGATGGCTGCCCAAAACATATATAGGTCCGGCCGTCTACTCAATTTGTAGGAAGAGTGGTAGGGCATGCAGGACATATCGGCATCGTTTGGCAATGTTGGTTTGCAAGAGTCAGGACATAGCTCGAGACACTTGGACATGAGTTTGATGTGTTCGGTCGTTCATTAAGATACTCCAGACAGACAAGCAGAGAGAGATTTGAACTTCAAAAGAAGAGTGGATGAATTTCAGCTTCACTAATCACTACACAGATGATATTTGCAATAAACCCAATGACATCAAGCTCTTCCCATTAGGCCATTACAATGAAAATATTCCACGTTACTATAGTGAGTTTGACAACACTTGCTTAATTGGTGCGGCGAGGATAAAAATAAGGAAAGATCTGAAAATACAGCAATTGGACTTCTCACCCTATGAATTCCGTCAGACCAAACCAATGATCCAAACAGTGCAGGATGTTTTAATGCGATAGCTCACCTACAGTACTGATCTACAGTCACAACAAAAGACTTCTTTTCGTTCAATGCCTTAAACGACAGATCGAACACTGGATTCGACGCTGATTTTCATCTCAGAACCTGAACAAGTTACTTTTGCCTTATATGTGGAGTTTGCGAAGCCAACGTTGGTAACAGTCCGTGTAAAGTTACTCTTGAATGGCTTCAAGTCTGCAACATAACGTCCTATTGAAGGGTAATTGAGATCGATCCTTAGCTTCGCCTGTCCTCTCCTTTGGCCAACTGCTGTTGTCACCTGATATATATTAGCCTCGAATCATACCCCATATTGCACAGCATTTGTATGTACTCAGCTTTATGGGCATCATAGACCAAACCAGGGTTCTTAGCTTTCACTGGATCAATATGGCCAGAACCATAAGCCAATACAGTGTCTTTTCATTTTGAACAGCACTCGTACGCCGAGCTATGGAAATAAGGAAGTTTTTTAATTTTGTGTATGTGTTAGAATTAAGTTTAATTTAATAAAGCTCAAGATCAAATTAAAAGCAATGTTTTGAGTATCAAACTAAACTTAGAGAGAAAATGGGTACCAGTAGTCATAAGAGCAGATTTAATGGCCGCAGGCGACCAGTCAGGGTGGAAGCTTTTGACATAAGCAGCTGAACCAGTAACGTGTGGCCGGGCAAGACATGGAGGTCCCAGACAATATGTTATATTTCACTGATCTTGTATCCCCCATCACTATCAGATGGTCAAGCAAGAGGCGAAAATGCTGCCAAAATATTTACTCCTGGGGCACTTACATCTGGCTGCATTAATATATTTTCCCGGGAGAAATTAATAGAACTGAAGACAGAGAGTGGAGAAGTGTCATCAAATTCAAAAGTTATATTTGGGCAAGCACACAAGTACAATCCCAAAGATGAAAGCATTACAATGGCTTTAGTTTTGATTAAATTACATTAATTCCTTTCAATTTCTGAAGTTTGATGGATTTTGTTCTGAGTTAATGACATCAAATTCAAACACAAACACAATTAATTTTGTTCTGAAAGAATTCCCAATGAAATTTCTTACATTCAAAATAAATAAAATAAAAGATCGATAAAATACATCAGTACACCTATTCAAAGCTTCAAACACATTAATTTGGAAATTCTGATAGATAAGAGATTTATACATGTAGATAATATAATAAATAATACGATTCAAAATTCAACCAAAAAAAAATCTTGACACTCTGTTTTGCTTGGCATAAAATTAAGATAGATGAATTGAGGGCTAACCTTATGAAATTCATGTAAAGCTTGACCCTCTCCCCATTCTCAGGGGTTAACAGTACTACAGGGAGAGGATAAATTAAACCAAAATCACTAAATTCTCTATCTATCATGATTACCCAAGAGTAGCGGCTCGCTTGGGTTCCTCTCCTAGCGAGACCTCATCACATACCACAATCTTCCTCTTTACCAAACGACTATCTAAAGAACCATAAATGCAATACCTGAAAATGAAGCAAAAAAATCTTGATTTCTATCAATTAATCTACAGATGAAACATACCGAACACTATTAAAATCACATAGCCTTGAAGCAGTTCTGCCATATACAATATCAACTTTTCTTCTTCTTGAACCAAATGACTTAACAGATCTACCCTATTCCCATTAAAGAAGATAGACCAAATGTAAGAAGTGATGATTTACAGTAAAAAAAAAAAAAGAAAGAAATTAAGAAAGTGGTTGATCTGCTTACCAAAAGATGTGTACCATCCTCTAAAACAACTCTGTCAATAGCAATGGAATCTGTAGATAACTCAACTGCTGCTTGACCTCGCCCTACTGAAATAGAGATTATGTCTACATCACCAGCAATGGCATCGTAAAAGCTGGCGGAGAGGATATCTTCTTCTCGACAACCTTCACTGCTGCAGACCTTGTAAACAGCAATCCTAGCTGATGGCGCTCCTCCTCTTGCATTTCCTCGAGCCACTCCATAAAAGCCCACACCCACCACTCTGTTCCCTGCTGCTGTTGACGCGCGCAGTTTGTGTGCCATGTCCTTCCTTGTCCCTTGCACTTTCCTCCTCATTCTCACTGTAAACTCGAGCGCCAATGAGCTTACTGCAACAATTACATAATACCAGATTGTTGAGACGACAGTCTCATAGTTAGATCATGGAGGAAGACATTGTCATCTCAAGACAAATGAACAGAAACATGTTTGCCTTCCCATCAACCTATACTAATACAACAAATATATCTCATTAGCAAGAAGAACACATATTAGGCCAGCCATGCATCATGCATGCATGATCCATGGAGTGAAGAGAATTACTTGTTGTAGGTGAAATTGCTGCCACCATTACAAGTACGTACCCTTCCATTTCTTAGGAGGAGGGCCGAATCCTTTGTCACTGAAATTAACTTTCAGACTCCGGCCAGATTCCAGTGTCAAAGACACCGACTATCACATCACTCTCGGCATTGGGTTGTCTTTTCGCTGCCGCAGTTAAACCCATGAAATTCCAGGATCTCGTTGTATGAAGCTGGAGGGTTCTACTGGGAAACACCGATACATACATACATATATATATATATATATATATATATGTATTCATACAGACTCAGAATAGCATCAGATTAACAAAAGAATATCTAAACCCACGTAGCTAAAAAGCGATCGAGGATGCATGGCTTGCCTTTCTATCTTCTTCAATAGCAATTAATTAGCACCACATGGGATGCTAATGATGGCCATGAAAACTACTAGAATGCGAGAGAACGAAGAAAGAGACTGCTTCAAGGTAGCCCAGCCATTCTTGGATGCTGATGACGGGTGAAGAGATCGGGAGGCCTAATTTTATATGGCCGGCCGGGGAGATACCAAATCAAGAAACTACTCAATAATATTTACTAGAATTCTATCTAAGCATTGAGCACTTGTAGATATACAACTAATTAATCTATTACTAAAACTGATACCATTTTTACGATGTAGTTTGATTTTGGATTTCATTCCATACAACACCGCCGAAATGAACCCAAAAATGTGGGAATATCAATAGTAAACCCGAAAGATGATTCAATCTGGATTTCCTGCACTTGTTTGGTGTGTACCATGGTGCACTCCCAATAAGATTGTAACACGTCACGTTTCAAATTAACTGATGGTTTGCTTCTTTAAAAGTAGAATACAGAAAAAAGAGAAACCCTTTCCTTTCTAATGCCCTCTCCCTATCCTTTTCCTTTTTTCTTCTTCTTCCACTCTCTTTCTCCATCCTCTGTTCCTCCCTCCATTGTCATCTCTGAACCGACGAACCAGAACAGCCATAGCAACAAAGCTACCAAAAGTCCGAAACTGATCAGTTCATTAGCAAACTGAACTGTACACAGTCAAAATAACAAATACAGGTAGGTTTTCTCTAAGTTAAATAGAAACATATATGAAATACTTACATAAATATTTTCCACATAGAAATAACCCAAAAGATGATTTATGAATTAATAAGATAGAAATAAAATCTTCAAACCTATTTTGGAAAGAACGGCCAACAATAGATCAAAAAATTTAAAACACTTGTTAAAAACAAAGGAAGACAATACAGAGTAGACCGATCACCAATGACAAAATAGAAGGTAAACCACAAAAGACCCTCGAATATGAAAAAATGGTAAGAAAAAAAAAATAAGAAAAGAAAAGGAAAAAGAAACCAAGAGTTGAGAAGAAACGAAATGGTGCATCAAAGAAATTCAAAGCTATTCATGAATCGTTTTGAAAATAATGGATGGGGATCCATCCTCTCATATTCGAGGCTATTTATGATCTCTGATCCCTGCCTAATAGATGTGAAAGGAGCGATGAGACTTCCCAACGCTACTTAACAGTTTAAAATAAAATTCTTGCCCCTTGTCAATCTTGAAGATTAAAGGGCAGTCTGCAATCATTGATGGCGTTTGCGTAGCTCTGAGGTTCGGCCTGCAAGAATTCCCTGCCTTGTTCTCTCCTAATTCTCGAATTGGTTTTTTTATTAATTTATTATTATTAATGGGTTAGTATTTTAATTACTGCACAACCAAACCAAACGGGGGCTATTTGTTGGGTACGTACAGTACACGAAAATTTTGGAACCAATACATGGATTAAGACTTAGCAGTGATGGTTGGAAAACAATCATTCCCTCAATTTCTTTCAAGTTTCAAAATAACATCAAGTCTCTTGTCTAATTGTTTAAAATCTCTTCTCTCTAATTTCTTGATTCCAACTTAACTGGGTCAAACTCGTCTAATCCAAGATTCAAAACATTGATACAGTCCGATATTATTGTTTTTTTTTTTTTCTTTGTGATCCTGATTCAGAGGAATCGGTCTAAGGCCCCTTTATCTCCTCAGCCGGGTTAAACCCGCTGTAGGGGCGAATTGAGAGGCTCCCAATACGATGCGGTCTGATATATATCAAAATTTTGAACCTTGGTCTAATCTATGCAAGTAGGTCCCAACTCTCCAACATTCACGCTCCTTACGTTTGTGTTGGGTTTTGAATGAAAAGGTAGGGAAACCTGATCTTGTTCCTTTAATTCATTATATAAAAACAAATTTTTTGAAGAACCCATAGGGTTATTTATTACAAATCTATCAAAGGAAAATCACTGGAATGTTTAGAAATTAAATAAGTGCATTATTTTAATGGCTTATTAGGGTAAAAGACTTGAGCATACTCCAAGTTTTCATAAATATACACGTGTTTCTAAAAACGACTTAAATATATCTTGTGATTCTTTTATCCTTCATTTTCTTTTAAATTTTCAAAATATATCATTTTCAAACTCGTGGGCGGTGGATATATCAAATTACCCCTCTCTTTACATGCATGATCACATCTGAACAACAACCCAAAAAAGATTATAAATAGAAGATGGGTTGATGCTTGGACAGATAAATAGAGACACTACGAGATGACTTGACAAAAAATCAACATCGTAATATCTATGGGTGTGAATCTTTGCACAGTCTACAGTCTACACAAAACCTGACTGTATATTTAACAAAAGGGGGTTGCTGTATATCCTCTTTTCTCACAATTAACTACATATATTGAAGCTGTTTTTCAAAAACTGACTACATCACCTTTAGGACGTGTTGGGGAACATCAATAGGTCCTGCCTCATTTGGATCTAATTAATGATCTTTCACCATATTATTGTTGTCATCTGAAATTGCCTCATACTTAGCAATTTCTTTTGGCTGTGTTTGGTTGCAATGCAAATAAATTTGCATTGATGCAAAACTATAATAGTGCAAATGGTTTGAGTATAAATTCTGACTTTTTCTTTTTTGCTTGTTTAATTTGATTGCAGTAAAAATGAAGTATATTAATACACGAAGTAGAATAAAGTAAAATCGAAAATAAAATTAAACAGGAATTTGCATTTTCTTCATTTGCACCCCCCATGTATTTGTACTAATGCAAATAAAATTGTAATGCAACCAAACACAGCCCTAAGTAAAAATCGTGTGGGTTGATTTTGGGGAGGAACGACACAAAAAAATGAAAGCGCGTGGGGCTGATTTGGGTGAGGGAAGGTAAAGTAAAAGTGAGAGATTAGTCAACAGGTGCAGTTCGGAAAGAAACACATGAAAATTTTATGATTTCTCAATCGGTGGAATGAGAGAGGAACGACTAAATATAACAAACACATTTTTGAAATTGGAACCAACCCAACTCTGAACTCTCTAAACCTCATTTTTCTTTTGTTTAGCTGAGCTTACGCTGTTTCTTCCACTTCGGTGTTGTTGTCTGTTTCCCAAACGTTGTCATCTCTCTCTCTCCTTTGTCATCTTTTTTTCTCCACTTCCAACGTTCTTCTTCTTCATCCTAAAAAAAAAAGGGAAAAATAGGATTTTTAAATTTTAAATGACTTTACATGTGTCTTTTCATTGATGAAGTACATGTTTAAGTCCTATAGGGTTAACGGCTAATACCAAGTCTTTTTAAAAAATTTACCTCTCAACTTTATTTTACCATCATAATTTACCTCTCAACTTTATTTCATACGGTCATACCTAAGAAAAAATTAGAAATTTTAATCTCCATATATAGGATCAATAAACAAGTAGTTTAATATATCTAATAATTATTAAAATATTAATTATTTTTTAGGATAAATTACGACCCCCAACCTGTACATTGGGGGTAATTAATTTTAGGAGAGGATTCGACTTCATTTCAGAGGGAGCAAGCGAGGTCAGTTCACCGAACCAGGGGAAAGTTTGTCTTGAAGTTTGGTTCTCAGTAAAATGTGTAGTTGGCGAAGGGGCAGTATGGTTTCAGTAGTTCAGTGAGACTATGTTCGGATTCTCTGCTGGCAATGCTTGATTTAAAGATTTGGAATCGCCCCCTAGCAACATGATCTGACACCGCACAGCTCACCATGAGACTGAGACCCACCATGTATGAGATGTGTAGTATCAGATTGTGTTGGTAAGAGGTGTTAGAACTTGGAACATATTTTGTTTGCAGGTGATATGTTCTCTGGCCCATAAGTTACCTTCTAATTCCAGGGCGGAGATGGAGTGGTGGTCTCCGTGTTGTAAATATATATATATATATATGTTTTTTTTTTTACTTGAACTAAGAAATATAAAAGTGTTTCCACGAAATACACATTGACAAGAAATCTAACCATTGTTAATAAACCATACAAACCTGTTTCCAAAATTAATTGCGGCAGATTCTAACTCAACATTTTCGAGTATAAATATTAAAATGTATTTATTCGTAAAAGGAATACAGATAGAAGATTGGCAATTGGTGTTATTATTCCACCCCATAAGATCGCGTAAGCCATACAATTCCCAACACAAGGGACAAAGATGCGCACCCATGGCTGACAACCATACAAATTTTTTTTTTTCATTTTTTATTCTTGCAAAATTATATCAATGCCATCATAAATGCTATAAACAGTTTTAATAAAGCTCCAAGTAATCTCCAGAAATCAAGTGCATCACTCTCAACTTAAATATTCTTTTTTTCTGGTAGGCAACATTTCTAGAGTATACGTGAGAAGGGAAAAAGTGAAAAAGCAATACAAATGAAGGGTTAACGGTGCCAGAGTTCTGAGATTGTATGTAACAGATTAGCATGTAGAGAATCCCGAAACAAAGTATAAAATAGAACACCCATGATGACAACTCAACCTGTATGGACATAGCCTTTCCTCCAAGGGTATCAGTTGGGTTCAGCTCCCCTGAATTATTCGAATTTCTATTGTGTAGTCAACAGAGCACCATTCCCAACCCGTCAGATCATAGGTTTGAATCACAGCTTCCTTCAAACACCAACTCAAAGAAACAGTTGCACTCCAAGCGTAAAAGTTGTACAGAAGTTTATGATTTACAGGAGACAGGAAAGCACGTGAGAGAGAGAGAGAGAGAGAGAGAGAGAGAGCAGGCAGCTATCAGCTAATATTGCAACCTCTCATCATTGTCAAAATGAAGGCACTCAATACCCTTGAGGGTGGACTCATAATTCTTTATGTTTGAGGTGTTCCTGCCAGAAGACGTGCGCCTGGGCTCTGAAGATCCAATGGGTGAACTTCTCTGACCACTTCCAACTTTGCGAAATGCTCCTGGGCTTGCTTCTGTGGCACGAGGCCGAGAAGGATCAGGCTCACCGCCCACAATTGCTGCATCACGGCTGCTAGAAACAGCAGCACGCCTTGAAGATCCACCTGTCCGCCCCAAATAAATAGAACTAGGCAACTGCCAGGAAGCAAGCACTTAAGGGTAAGTTTAAGTAACAACAGAAGAAGACGAACTGCAACGAAGCCACATCCCCAGGCTAAAAATGATCTAATTCCAGTGTCACATTCAGACATAAAATAAAGTTTAACTTCTAACAACAAAAATAATTACATAAATTAGATTTTTAGACTAGCCAAGAGGACGCAGGTGAAAGAGTGAAACAATACAGGAAGCATCATTCAATGAGATATCATCTCTACACTCTACAGCCTTTTTAACATCTTCACCAATAATGCCAATATTTGGCTTCATGTCCAGGCCATAAAAGTTGAATCAATTAAATCTGAATATTTTAACAGTTAACTGTCAGTGTTTGTACAAAAATTTTAAACATTAAATCTAATCATTCAGCTAAACATTTAAAAAGGTAAAAATTCAAAAATCTAAACGTCTTTTCACTTTTTTACCTTTCCGTCTTTACTTGCACACGTGCATGGCTCATCTATAATGGCATTAGCAAGGATGATTAATGTCACACTTAGTATTTGTAAATATATCCAAGTCTAATCCACCAACTGAAACCATGTTTCACACTATCCAGTCTAAGGCCTTGGTATAAAAAAGATTGCATTTGCTAATTGCAATGATATTCAGGGACTTGCAACGTGGTACCATTAAGCCATTAAGCATGCAAGATTGGACGCTTGATTTTTCCTATGAAATACAATAAAACATTTAAGCTAAATTCTGGTAGAACAAATACAAATAGTCGTGAACATTGGGTTACTAGCTTTAGTAATTTGTATAGGTACTTTTTCCTTAAAACCAAACACGGCCTAAAAGAGAAATGTGGAAAAAAAATAAAATAGTATACCCTCAAAATAGAGAGAAAAGAAATGGAAAAAATACTAGAACATGATTGTCAAGATAAATCAAGTAAGCTTTAAACAGGAACTGGGGGTAGTAGAAGCTATATTACAGCACAAATAATAGAAAATGAATGAAGCATCAAAGTGAAACCTGAGTAATGAATTATGATCATATATTGTGTCAATAACATATTGATCAAAACCAGCAAATTTATCACCAAAGTGCAGTATGAAAGTAAACCATTCCTCAATAGGCCATTTTGAATCATCAGTCCTCTGTCTTTAAATTCTGTTACCATAGTTTTAACCAAAATAACTTACCATAGCATCTTTAGTCAGTGCTGAATCATTTGCAACTGGGCTCTTCTGCTTCGATAAGCTTCCTGCATTTATAGCAGGTCCAGGAATTCTCCTACGCGAGGGATCTGTTGAAGACCATCCTGCTTGTCTCCCTTCTTCACCACCTAGGACAAAGTTACAGAAGCAGCATAAGCCCCATGCATATAGCTAGGAAGACACCACATCTTCAGTTGTGGTAAAGAGAATGGGGAAAAGAAGTCAAAACAAAACAACTAAACAAAATAAAAATAGGCATTTGTAAGAGAAAAATTGCCAGAAAGATGGACATTTTACACCAAGGGAACTAGGTTTGAGGCCTTAAAGGTTACTGTAATTGGGAGAACCTATGCAACAGGATCCACATCTATGCAAAGGCAGAATCTAGAAAGAAAGCATGCCTCCATTTCCCCAACAAAGATGAAACTTAATATGGGATAGAAAATATTATCAGATTTTTTAAAAGAAAAAAAGAATAATGAATGCAGAAAACTACCAGACTGTCTGTCAACATTTGCAACAGCAGGGGGCAACCCAGAGCTTGTCCCAGCACCAGGACCCTGTCAGCAGCAACCATTATTCAGACATCAATACTTTCAAGGGGAATACAAGGGAAATTTAATGCTAAAATGCCAATTACAAGAGCACGAGGAGGAGGAGTGGCAATTTGTGATTGCTGATACTTCAAAATGGTCCAGTCAAACACATAATCAAACTGAAAGCCTACAACATGAAATCAGAATCAGATAGAATGGAATTGATACTTGAAGTAGCTGAAAGATTTTGCTGCAACTTGAAAATTAGCACTACCATTATAGCTTTAAGATATATTTAATGCACAAGAAACAGATGCGTAAGTAAACTGGAACCTTCACGGATAAAAAGATCACGGAATATTCTTTTAAGATAAGCATAATCGGGCTTGTCATCAAACCGTAGTGAACGGCAGTAATGAAAGTATGAAGCAAATTCTGTGGGATAACCCCGACAGAGAGCCTGAGAAAGAAGCAATAAACATTTTATTCAGGGTTCAGATTTTACCAATGCTGAAACAAAAAAAAAAAAGATAACAGCCAGCAAACACAAGAGAATTACCTCTGATGAAGTGGAAATTTTCTTTTCACTAATCTTTTCATACTTTTGTTTCTTTGTTCCTGCTTTCAGACCCTGCCATGGAAGGCTACAAAGAAAAGGCACAACTAAAGATATTTTGTAAAGAAAGAAATTAAAAAATAATTAAAAAAGCTAGGAAGGGAACTCTACCTTCCTCTTAAGAAGTACATAAGAACATATCCAAGAGACTCTAAATCATCTCTCCGGCTTTGTTCTATGAAACCCAAGAACCGCATAACAAAACATAGAAAATGATTGGAGTTGCCACACGTGAGGTTTTTGAAATTGAACAAAACTAGAATGATAGACCGAGTAGCAAGCAATGAAAGGTAATAACACACAGACAATTTAATATACATACCAATGCCAAGGTGAGTATTCATGCTTGCATATCTTGCAGTTCCAGTCAAGTTCTTATTTTCTCTGAAATGTTTATGACAGCATGAGGTTTAAATTAATGGGCTTATGTATGTGTGCTTTGAAACCACAAGGAAAAAAAATGGTGATATCAACCAACTTTTAATAGAACCAAAACAATGATCTGGCTAATAAGAATAAGATAGCCAGATTTAGTAAAATTGTCATTCCATTTTTTTTGTTCATTTTTTCTCCAATCCAAGAATAACCAAACTCTTTTAAGTTCAAATACATTATACATGGAAAAGTTTTATTAACTTTCAAAAGTCAGCAATCTCTTACGCTCATAACTAGGAGATCATCTATTCTGTTCCAGTTTTTTTTGTCATTGTCTTCCCCTCGTTCAATATGATTATTAGAAAACAGTAAATGGTAGATGAGTAGAGGAAAAGTGCATTTGTCCCTTTATATAATATAAGAGAAATATGAAGTTACAATAATTATCATAAGATTTCTTTTTATAAATAATAAATAATGATTGTCATAGGAGTTAAGTAATATGAAACTGCAGGAAAGGGTGATTGAACTAAGACTAAGAGTCTAAGGGTACGTTTGGTAGCACCGATCGCACCTCCAACCACTGAAAAAGTTGTTTTACCAGCAGCTGGGGTTGTTTGGTGCAACCTCTGATCTGCCCAAAACATGCTACTCTCCTTATCTCAATCTACAGTGGTGTGCACTCTCTTTTTTTTGTTTCATTTTCTTTGTTTTTTCTATTTCATTCTTCCTAACCAGTTTAGGAAAAATATTTCAGCACTCTCCTTTTTTTGGTTTCATTTTCTTTGTTTTATCCATTCCATTATTCCTAACCAGTTTAGGAAAACTTTTTCAGGATCCTCATCATTCAGTTTACTTGTTCTAAGCACAAGTGTGTCTCCTACCATCTCACCCACAAACCATTTTTCCGGTTACTATTTTCCAGTCATTTTCATAGTGCTTCCCCCCTTCTGGGGTTGTTTGGTGCAACCTCTGATCTGCCAAAACATGCCACTCTCCATATTGCAAACTACAGTAGTGTGCATTCTCTTTTTGGTTTCATTTTCTTTGTTTTTTCTTTCAATTCTTCCTAACCAGTTTAGGAAAACTTTTTCAGGATCCTCATCAATCAGTCTACTTGTTCTAAGCACAACAAGCGTGTCTCTTATCATCTTCTTGCCCACAAACCATTTTTCCGGTTACTATTTTCCACTCATTTTCATGGTGCTTCCCCCTTTCATCTCACTCCAAATGGTGGTTACATACTTCCCCAGTACAATGCATTCCCAATACATGCTATTACAAACTATTACATACTTCCCCTACTACATCTGACCTGATATTTACAAGTTATTTTCTGCTTTAAATTCAAGATACATTGCGAAAAATGTGGATACTGAGCATTAATCAGACTTTTGAATGGTGTGTCCTTTATTCTTTATTTTCCGTAGTTTATTCTGGTCTGTAGGCTCTGTAGTTTGTTCCTTTATGGTTTTCATTTGCTGTAGCCAGTTCCTTGTCATATTGTTTCTTCTTGGATGGTTTAATAAAATTTATCTTTTGTACCAAAAGAAAGAAAAAGAAGATATGTTTTCGTTACAGGACATGTGTGAGATGTTGTTTTGACATATGTTATTATCCATGTTCATTAATTTTTATTTATTGTTCTCATATTTCCAGCTCTAGTAAATTGCCATCCTTCACATCTTTTTTTTTATCAATAATTGACATCTTCAGCATCATAATTCTGCTTCAAAACATGCTATTTTTTTAATACTATATTTTTTCACTTTTAATAGATTTTAATACTAACTTCCAATTTAAATGTCTTTTTTCAATTTGCATGCATTGTTTTTAATTAATTTATTAATTATTATTTTGTAATTTGTATATTAATCAGAATAGTATGTTAATTAATATTTTATTTTAACTTAATATATTAAATATTATTCTAATGTACTATTTGTTACTTCAATATATTTATCAAAAGAAAAAAAATAAAATATATGCATCACTATGTTGACATGTGCATAATAACCAAACAGATTCACCTATAGGGGCAAAAAAGTAAAATAGCCATTTCTCAGAGGTTACAGCATTCAGATTACTGAACAACTTCACTACATTCAGAAATCCAAAAAAGCAAAAAAAGCAAAGAAATCGAATGCTACCAAGAAGACTTTCATGATGGCAGTGAGTGAGTAGCTTTGCATACAAGGCATCTAGTGGCCATTAGCCATGGGAATCTCCAATGGCCAAAAGAGTCAACTTAAACTTTGATGGCTGTTCCATACTAAGACACTTCATATATGGGCAATATCTATAAGAAAACAAATGGGACAATGCTCTAAGATTTTCAGGCTCATAGGAAAAGGGACAGTATACAAGCAAAGTCTAGCGTCCATTCTTCAGGGATTAAAATTGGGGTTCACCTTGGGTTCAAACTACAAATATATACAACTTATAATCATACGGATGCAATCAACTGATGATGGACCTTGGAAACATTTAAACATCATTAGAGAGGCCAAGTCCTTGGCATGAAGAATAGGTTGTTCAATGGGATAACTAGATCTGCTAGTGCTAATTACTTGGCAGATAACTTCTCTTTTGAGAAGTGGTAGATGTAGGCTAATTGTACTGCTCCTATCTTCAGTATCTCTTCATCTCTAAGCAAGTGTTCAACACAGGTAATTGTTTTGCATTTGTACTTCTCCCATTAGCTCTAATGGAAGGGTTCCACTACCATTTACCATATAAATAAAGATTACTCAATCTGTTGCTGATAGGGGTGGCCACAAGCCAAGCTTTTCATGAGCTATTCGAGCTTGGCTCATGAAAAGCTCAATTCGGTTTGGTCTAAACCGAGCTTTGAGTTGAGCTTGAGACTAATATATAGGCATGTTTGCTAATCAAGCCGAGCTCGAGCCCAATAAAGCTCAGCTCATGAGGCTCACAAGCCTAATCAAGCTTTTATATATAATAAAAAAAATAAGATGTATATATTATAAAAAATAATAAAATAATAAATATACAATAAAAACTATTTTTTATATGTTAAATAAAAAATAATTTATATATATATATATATATGTTTTTATTTTTATAAAATGTTTGGCCCACAATCAAGCTCAAGCCAAGCCAAGCCAAGCTTGGACTTGTAAGCTTTTGATTCGAGCTGAATTCGAGCTCAAGTCTCTAGCCCAAATCAAGCTCAAGCTTGAGCCTAATAGTTTATTGGCAAGCCGAGCTCAAATAGCCATATATTCGGCTCGGCTCGGCTCGAATCCACCCTTAGTTGCTTATCAAAAATATTATTTGGATATTAACTTGAAAAGATAACAATTACAATCAACGAATATAAGAGGAACATAATCCAACAATCTTTGACACTGCAAACGTGTACAGTGATGTTGATAAAGACGCATCTGTAAACAAACCATGAAAGAACCAATAAAAAAACAACAAAATTAGAAACAAATTGCACGTAAATTTTCTCCTTAGGATGCCCGACAATATCATAAGAAACAAGATTGATAAAGAAAAATATCACAAGAAACAAGTCAGATTATGAGTAACAATCAAAAAACAAGTTAGAACATGAATTTCAAATGTTAAAGAAATCTTTCAGCATTAATCTAAATAGAAATCAGCTGACCACACATGATGTCTCAAACTCTTGAACTGTGAGCAACGGCAAGCTTATCTTAAGTATTTTACACCACATACCTATAAGGAATGTGTTGGTGGGTTGAAGTATCTCTATACTTCTTAGCCAGACCAAAGTCAATGATGTAGACCTATGTGCAAATGAAACAGCAGATAACACATCAAAAAGATCTTCTGAATGTTGTTAATAATGAAACATGAAGTTATGTTTAAAACCAAAACCTGATTAGCACGCCTCCCCAAGCCCATGAGGAAATTGTCTGGTTTTATGTCTCGGTGTAGAAATGACTTGGCATGAACAAATTCAACTCGATTTATCTGACATTGAGTTATGACCAGTAAAATTGTCATACATAGTGAAACTGAAAAAAGTATATAAAACTTTAGAGAATACACAAGCTATATATGGAAACCAACCATTTGATCTGCAAGCATAAGAACAGATTTCAAAGAGAGTTTTCTACTGCAAAAGTTGAACAGATCTTCAAGACTAGGTCCAAGTAAATCCATCACAAGTACATTATAGTCTCCTTCAACACCAAACCATCTTACGTTTGGAATTCCAGCTGTCAAAGTTGAAAAATTCATGAAAGTGTATTTCAAGCAAGTGTATGAAAACTCTCAATAAAAAAGCAAATGAAAGTACAAGAAGCAATGGTTTTCATTACTTCCTCCTTGGAGGATCCTGTACAACTTTGATTCATACAGCAATTGTGGATGCTTTGTCTTAACATTTTCCTGAAACGAATAAACATAGTAAGCACCTTATGCAGAAAAGGCATAAATTAATACCAATTGAAGTAATTGAAGAATCATACAAGTGCAATTGGTCAATGCAATACATTTCATGTTAACGCTACTAAGATTATGCCTCTCTATACCATCAATTGACAGTATTGGATCTCAGTTGTCCTTTTGAACTATAGTCTGTAAATGTTTTCTTACTGATCAGTTTGAGAATTGAGATTTCATACATGATCAGCTAGTTAACTGACTAGTAAATTGAGGGCCAAAGCAACTGCAAACTCGACAAGTGGCTATGCCCATGATGTGGTTGTGTAGGATGATTAAATGTTGACTAGGTTGCCCAGGTTGCCAAACAACTATCTTGCCTAGTTGACTACAAATTTATTTCAAATTTTGAGGTCTTACTTGTTAATGGTTCTCTGTAGCTATAACAGTATCATATTATATGCATGTTAACTGCTTTCAGCATCAGTTATGGGCTTATGGCACATTACAAATAGAAATGACACTTGGCAGAGCAGTTCTTAAGGTTTTTTCCAATCAGTGATGGGTGGTACGAAGTTGCCATAAATAACAGAACCAGATTAAGGAGTCAAGGTCTCTCTCTCACACAAAAAAAAAGGAGAAAGAAAAGAAAAAACAGACTGCCAATTCTTATTTTATTGCATTTGCATTTTTATTAACCTGTATATTGTATATGAGATTATGTCACTATTTTAAACTTCAGAAGAAAACTTTTTTGAGAATGACTAGAGGGTGTCCACCTAGGGAGATAAAAGTAATTGATCATTGCCATATTTCAATGACTCAATGAGAAGGCCATTATCCAATGATGGTCCCAGTTATCAGGGGCCTTGGACCCTGGGAGGGTAGAATAGATATGGACCAAATCAATGGCATTTTTTCCACAAAGTTAACTCTCTCAGACTCGAATCTGTTTTCTCACATTTGTCATCCCAAGATTTTACAATTACACCAAGCAATGGCTCCTATTTCATTGACTTCCAAACATGATTATAAATTCCTAACTCTCTTCATCTAAGTGCCCACAACTAAATAAATACAAGTACAGTGAGAGCATGTCTTAATCATAATTGTCAAAGCGTCACCTAGGCAATAAGGCATTTTCTTATGGTTGCCTTGTCACTGATCTTGTGTAGAGGTGTGTCAGTCTTAGGTATAATTTCTGCTATGCCATTTTATATTCTACAGATAAGGGCAAAGCAGCAAAGGGCATTGTGAACAACTAATTTCAATTTAAATGGACACAAAACGGGCTTAGTAACATGTTCACTATAATAGAACCCATGGTATTCATCATAAAAAGCTTCCTCGCCCAGTTCCTTTCCTCTAAATCTCTATAAGCAAAACAAGTATCATCCCTCTCTTTGTACTTGTAGTAAAATATTTCTGTCCCTTCATTTGCTTTTTTTCCTCTGCACTACACTTCCATCCTTTTATTTTTCCCCTTTTTTCTACACTTAACCCTATTCCTCTGTCACATTAAACCTAACAAGGGCCCCATCCTCCTTGGTCGTTTCTTTTTTCTATTCTATAATTTAAACACAAACACACAATATATGCATTTTCTATTTCTCTTTATGTATCCCTCTCGCATGAACAGAATACAGGCAGGGTTCCGTACAGTTGCTTTTTCATAGGTTATGTAATTTTTGCTTTCCAGTCACTTTTAATGTTTGATTCTTGCTACATTAACTAAGGGGACAAGATAAAGTTAACCAAAGCTTCTTTATGAAATGATCATCACCTAAGAGGGCACCTAGTCGCCAAAAAATCAAACATCTTAGAAAATTAAACACTCTCCACAGCTGATTCTGCATGAGAAACGTTACTGAATCGAGGATATTGTAACTCATTTCTTAATAGCTTCTACGTTGCGTAGATGCCAAGCTTTGGAACCAGTATTTACTGTTTTGATTTATACCATGTGAATGATACCTCTTTAAACTTTTCTTGAAGTAAGCACGATGAATTTACATTAACGTGAACAGAAGAGCCAAACCCATGTCAAATATAGCTCTTCAAATTTGTCAATTTTCCCCAGCCCCCTTTCTTTTGCTTCAATTGTGCATATGTTTGTATTGTTCGGTTAGATATAGAAGGAAGCGCAGAAGAGCAGCTGTATTACCACGAACAAACTTAAAGAATAAAGAAACTTTCCTAAAGAACATCAAATTAACAGAGGAGAAACATCGTTGAAACGTTTTATTAATTAAGAAGGCTGGTGAAAGATTCTACTTACGAGCTTAATAGCGACCTCTTCATTGGTCTGAATATTAGTACCTGAAAAAAAAAAAGAAAACAAAATAGAAATCAAGGAATGCCAACCTTAATGTCAACAAAATCATAATAAAAAGAAGGAAAATAACAGGGAGAGAGAAAGAGAACAGAATAATCAAACCAAGATAGATCTCCCCAAAGGACCCGCTACCGATCTTACGACCCAGCCGGAACTTGTTCCCCACACGAGGCTCCATCAACGAAATCCCAATCCACACTCACAACCAAAACCCTAACTCCAAAGAAAATCGAGGCCTCCACCCGAACCCTCCCAACCGATTTACCCCCTCCAATTCTCCGAATTCAACAACGAGCAAAGGCTGAAAGCATTAAGCCGGTCAACGCCCATCGCAACAGAACCAGGAGGAAACGCAGAAACAAGCAGCAGATTGAAAGGCAGTTTGACGACAGAAATGGAAGATTGACTGAAGCGAACAGGGAGAGATCGAACGGTGGAGGGTGAGATTGGGAGATCTAGGGTTCACCCCTTCGGGCTTATATCAATGGAGGTTTGGGTTACAGAGAGAGGGAGGAGGACGGAAGGAAGAAGGAAGAAAAGAGGAGGAAAGGAAGTAGAGGCGTCATGATATCACCCCCTCATCACGCTTTGATCCAATCGAAGCGGACTTTCAAGAACGGACAATTACAATAGGGTTTTTTCTCACTCTTTCTATCATTTTTTTTCTTTTTTTTGTATTTTCTTTCTTCCTTCTAATTTATATTTATATTTACCTCCCATTTCACGCGCTATCCCACTCGCCCCTCGGTTCTAGTCTACTAGTCTAGCACTAGAGCCAGAGGACAGAGGTGCACCCCAAAAAGAAAACGATGAGCCCAAAATGAGAACTTTACGGCCCACTAAACTGCCGAGGGCCCATTTCACCTGATTGCCTAACCAGCTTCGGCCCTACACGAAGTGTCATGAGCCCACTTCCCACCACCTCTTCAGCTCTTCCGCGTCCGTTCAAGGTTCAACCTACCTAGGGAACTGACACTTTTCATAGAGCCAGTCCGGATGTAAGCAGTAAGCACGATAGTACGATATTCTATAGCGGGCGAAACACGCGAGACAGAGGCAACCTGAGTCCTGAGAATCTTGCTGGCCAGAAATAGAACGAGGGTCGTAAATTTGACAAAAAGAATCTCAGCCGTCCAAGAGACCGCTGACAAGAAATGTAGCCCCAGGTCCCCCTAGAAGGGAGAAGATTGTGTCTGCAAACTCTAGGATCTATAGAAGATTGTAACGTGGCACTGTCTGTCAACTGATCAATTAATCAAACGGTTGGGATCAATTACCGTAGTACTGATGTTTTACATTGGAAAACATCGATGGTCGGTGCTCGGTGGGTCTCGACTCGAGGTTGATGAGTTGAATGAATCTTGACCGCATTGCTTGTCTTCAGCCGGACTGACGAACGTGGCAAAGTTGCTCATTTGTTAGGCCGGGCTTGGGCTTTTTTTAGTTTCGAGAAATCGGGATTATCTCTGGACTGACGATGGAAAAGAACACACAAAGTACAGACAAATGAGGACAAAGCGGCTTTGAAAACGCGGATAGGAGAGAAACGCTAGCAAACGACCAGTTTATGGCTTTATGCATTGCAACTCTCTGCTTTCCTTGACGTGTGGAAAGACATGCTGGGCCTCACCATGTCTGTAGGGCGAAGAATCCAAGAGTTGTACAAATATAATTTAATTAATTAATTAATTAATTAAAATTGGGTTTTTTTATTTTATTTTGTCATTTCAGGAATTGAAATCAATCAAAGATTTTGATTTGATTTTGATATCGTGATAAGCTAATCTCGTGGAAGTGGAAGTATGGAACCATCGACCACAACCAGGCATTTGAAAATCAGATCCATTACCCAAATTAGGGAATTGAAGTTTAGAGCTTGTTTAATTAATCCGCATCTTTGTGGGGGATCCACTATCTTCAGGTTTGCTGACGGTCGGGATGGCAATGTTAATATGTGGGGCCCATTTAAAGAGAAAAAAAAAAAAAAGTAAGAATAATTAATTCACGTTAACGAATACAATGAAGCTTTGTTTATATGATTTCAATTTCTCTGACAAACAAGGTTTGGAATTAAGTATGGGC
This sequence comes from Nelumbo nucifera, assembly GCF_055504915.1. Lineage (NCBI taxonomy): Eukaryota > Viridiplantae > Streptophyta > Magnoliopsida > Proteales > Nelumbonaceae > Nelumbo > Nelumbo nucifera. The sequence goes on from NC_142654.1 coordinate 4,022,115, forward strand.
CCCAGGTTTCATGTAATGATGTCAGAAAAAAATATATATATCATTATTAGTTAACTGAGATGAATTGACAAGTAAAAATGTAGTAAGCATTATATGTGAAATTTGGTTGGTCAGAAGTGCATTCTCACTAAAGCTATGTTTGGTTTGAAGGAATAGGTAAGAAAACGAAGGAAAAAACAGAAAAAAATATATATATACAAGATTTAAAAAGGTTTTTTTATCTTTCTCTTTCTTTTCTTCATTTTCCTTCAAATCAAACATAGGCTAAAAGTCTTCTAATTATCTATACAAGACTCGGCTTCAGTACTCGTATTTACACTGCTTTCATAGCCTTTTACAGTTGTATATTGTAATTTGTAAATATGTTTGTATTTGTGGCTCAGTTTGAAAGGAGTATAAATATAAATATGTATTGCATAAATATATACAAAATAATATAAAATAAAAGGTTTTACACTATAAATTTATATTTGTATTCCTTCCAAATTAAGTCTGTATATTTTTTATGGAGCAAATATTTCCAATGCAAAACTGTAAGTTTGATTGATAAAAAGCGATTCTGATATCATATATTCTTTACATTAGCTTTGCTTGCATGTTTTTTTTTATTTTTTTTATTTTGGGGCTATCAATGTGTGAGATTGGAGAAGATGGTTTCTTGGTTCTTCGTCCATTAATGAAACCTTGAAAGGATGAATTGAAAGAGCAACAAGGAAAAGAGCTCCCGACCAGCATAGCATAATCAATCCATCAATGAAAAAATCTTGTGATAATTATTAAAAAAAAGAAGAAGAAATCTTGTGATCTATACAATTCAATAGTTATTGTGGGGAATCCTGATTTTCTTATGGAACCCATTTCCCCTTAAAATTAATTGATTTGTGAAGTTCTGAATGGCTTAAATTTGTGTAAGTTGAAATATTATTGTGGGGAATCCTGATTTTCTTCCAAAGTCTAATCAACGCTCACTTCAAAGATGATTTGAAGGAAAGAAAACGCTTGCTGATAACTTGGTTCTATGGTGTAGTGGTTAGCACTCTGGACTTTGAATCCAGCGACCTGGGTTCAACTCCCGGTAGGACCTTTTCTTAGTCTCAGACCATAACTCCTTTTGCAATTATTAAAATGGGACAGGTGGCAAGTAATAGAAGCTCAAATATGGTGGCCCATTACTAGCTAAGAAGGCTCTCTTTATTAGCTTTGTGAAAACAGGGCCTACACCCACCTGACTTTCGTGGTTCTTTTCACTTGGAATACTTGATGTAATCCTGATTTAGAAATAGCAGAAGGGATTTCATTTTAATGTACCAAAACCCAAGCATTCTGCATTCATTTGTCCTCATGCTCACACACCTTCTGCTTCTGGTAGCTCGGGTGGCTTCCTCATCTGCAGGTTGGTGGTATTTTGGTCATCTGCAAAACAACTATTACTTGAGGCTATTTTGAAAATATCAATCAATATACATATATCTATGTATTAAGAGTATATGATAGGTAAAATTGTAATTTTGCATTTTCTAGGTTGCCATTTGACCAACCATCTCTGTCAGGTGTCAGCAGTGAGTGAGAGAGTCTTTGGGGGAGGTTTGAGAGATTATCAGCAAAGGGAAAGGGAGGTTTTAGCTGATTTCCTTAAAAAAAATCAGTAGGTTGGGTCACTGATATTACTCAGCCAATGACCCAGTAATTGAGATGGTCACTTGGCATTTTAGGTATAAGGGGTCATTTATTAATAGCTGAAATGGCTGAACTGAAACAATAAGTAATCAATCCAATTCCAGCCATAGTCATTAAGGAACTCACTACCTCCCGAATCACTTACTCACCCAAAGACAAATGCAATAAGTTATAAAGCCATTCAATTCAGCCACTTTATTTGTTGTCAATTCACCAAAAACTGCCCATTCCATTCACTATGAGACCAAAAAGCCAGCAATTAGTTAAAAAGAAAGAAGTATTAAATTCCCAATTTCTTTATTTTATCTGAATTCGTTGTGGGGTGTGGAACAGGTCCCCTTTGCCTCTTTGCCTTGGATTGGTTCATGGTCCAAAATTTCGGATCTGTTAATAATTGGATTGGCACCAGGTCTACCTCAATGTGGGTTGACAAAAAGGACCTGAACCAATTATATGACTACACATGAGCGTGTATGTATGTAGAGGCCGTTGCTTGGTCCAATTGTGAAATCTCGGGTTGACAAGTGTGAGAATGCAGGTTCAATTGAGGATTACCACTTCATGCAGAAAACGCCAGGGTTTGTATTCACACTAGTCCACCCTGCTGAGGTTCTGTTTGGATAGTTGGGATAACTGCGAAGTCCTTTCCATCTAATGGACAAGAAATTTGGTCTTAAAGCTCTAATTAGCCCATTGAAGTTTGAGATAGTCTGAGAATCCATGAGATTTTATGGTCACACCAACCGGCAGCACACTACGGTGCAATCATAGGCAGCAACGCGCACAACTGACTGCACAGCCGCAAGCACCGCCTGGCGGCGCCGCACAGCAGCACGCACCAACGACAGCGCGTAGCACGCACCACCCGATAGCGCACAGCACACACTACCCGGCAGCAGCGCGCACCGCACGCACTGCACGGCAGCACGCACCGCGCACATGCCCGGCACCGCATGGCAGCGACACCATGAGTCGCATGCACGCACTGCGCGGCAGTAGCACTGCGCACACACACAACGCGGCAGCGGCACCATGAGCCGCGCACACGCACCCGACAGCAACAGCAGAGCGGGGCCCACACGACAGCTCATAAAGGTGGGCCCACCCTTATCTGGACACGTCAAGCCAACTTGCCGCCAGCTTACCTTATCCTTATCTTATTCCTTATCCCTTATCTTTATCTTATCTTAAGTAAGAGTGAGTTACCATTAGGAGTAGGTAATTAGGAGTTTGAGTTTAATTAGGAATTTCCTTCTGTAATCTCCTATTTAAGGAGCTACGAATTGAAATAAAGCAGTCAGTTTTCCAGCCAAGAAAATAGTGAGGAGAGTTCGGGTGGTCTCTTGGACAAATCACCCCAAGGGAGAGTCCGGGTGGTCTCTTGGACAAATCACCCATTCAATTTCCGCAATAGGGTCTGCACGCAAGGGAAGGCGCAAGGGGAAGCAAGACTTTCGCACCGTGGACCGGCCCGTGGCGGGATCCTACGCGCGAGACCATAACAAATTGGTATCAGAGCCAAACGTCATGGGCGATATGGAACAGTTGTCTTCCAAGGTCCACGAACTGGAACACCAACTTGCAGAAACCAGCATGGAGGTTCATGAAGTCAGGGAAGACATCCGGGAGATGCGACGCCTGCTGGAAGCATTCCTCTCCAACAAAGAAATGAGTTCGGAGGGAATCGCCAACACCAACAGACACCATCCGGACTGGGCAGAGGCATGCAGCGAACAACAGATCGCTGCCCCTACAGCCGCAGTTATTTCCAAGGATCAGCGCAGGGAGGATGAAACTGTGAAGTCTCCTCCTTTGGCCGAGGACGATGTCACGAACATTGCAGTAGAACCTGCAGAATGTGCTCCTTTGACGAAGACAGGTGGGCTGGGTGATGTTGCTGGGGCTTTACCGAAGGCCTTGGCTCGGCGTGGACATAAAGTTATGGTTGCGACACCACAGAATGGTAACTACATAGAAATCCAATAAACAGGAGTGTGCAAGAGATGTAAGGTGGAGGAGTAGGATATAGAGGTAATTTTCTTCCAAACTTATATTGATGGCATGGATTTTATGTTCATGGACAGCCCTATGTTTCGTAATATTGAGGAAAATATATATGGGGAAGGCTGAGAGGATATTTTAAAATGCATGGTTCTCTTCGGTAAGGCCGCTCTTGAGGTCCTCTACTGTAAGCATAACCGGTGCATTTTTATGATCCACAACATAGCACACCGGGGTCGTGGTCCAGTACGTGATTTCTGTTATGTGGATCTTCCACAAAACTACTTCAAACTATATGACCCAGGAGGTAGGGAACACCTCAATGTTCTTGCGGCTGGCCTAAATGCAACCGATCGTGTAGTCACTGTAAGCCATGGTTACGCTTGGGAGCTGGAAACTAAAGAAGGTGGTTGGGGTCTGCATCAAATAATCCAGCTTTATGCACTAAGCTACGGGGTAGTCCCTGTTGTTCATACCGTTGGTGGACTGAGAGACAGTGTGCAGTCGTTTGAATCATTCGCAGAATTCCAAGCCATGTATCCGGAATTCGAGCTTGAGGACAAGCTCGTAGTCCAGGAGGGGTGTAATGTTATGATCACACCAACCGGCAGCGCACTATGGCGCAATCATAGGCAGCAGCGCGCACAACTGACCACACAGCAGCAGGCACCGCCTGGCAGCGCCGCACAGCAGCACGCACCAACGACAGCGCGCAGGACGCACCGCCTGGCAGCACGCAGCACGCACCGCCCGACAGCACCGCACGAAGGCACGCTCCGCCCGCCAGGCAGCAGCGCGCACCGCACGCACTGCACGGCAGCACGCACCGTGCACACGCCCAGCACCGCACGGCAGCGGCACCATGAGTCGCGTGCACGCACTGCGCGGCAGCAGCACTGCGCACACACACCGTGTGGCAGCGGCACCATGAGCCGCGCGCACTTACCCGGCAGCAGCAGCAGAGCGGGGCCCACACGACAGCTCATAGGGGTGGGCACACCCTTATCTGGACACGTCAAGCCAACTTGCCGCCAGCTTACCTTATCCTTATCTTATCCCTTATCCCTTATCTTTATCTAATCTCATCTTTATCTTATCTTAAGTAAGAGTGAGTTACCATTAGGAGTAGGTAATTAGGAGTTTGAGTTCAAGTTGGAGTTTGAGTTTAATTAGGAATTTCCTTCTGTAATCTCCTATTTAAGGAGCTACGAATTGAAATAAAGCAGTCAATTTTCCAGCCAAGAAAATAGTGAGGAGAGTTCGGGTGGTCTCTTGAACAAATCACCCCAAGGGAGAGTTCGGGTGGTCTCTTGGACAAATCACCCATTCAGTTTCCGCAATAGGGTCTGCACGCAAGGGAAGGCGCAAGGGGAAGCAGAACTTTCGCACTGTGGACCGGCCCGTGACGGGATCCTATGCACGGGACCATAACACCTTAGGGTGGTTTGAGGAGTTCTTAACCTCTCCATCATTAATTTGTTGAGAAGCCTTAGCTATTCTTATAATATTGAAATCCTATAAAAATGTCAAATATTAAGCAAGGATCAGTTTTGGTTCTTTAGGCTGTGTTTGGTTGTAGATCAAATCTTCACCAGGTGCAAAATTTGTGTCCGGTGCAGTTTTGCTTTTGTTTATTTGTAATTATAGTTTGGATCCCTACTTGATGCAAAAATTTTACTTTTTATCACATCTGTACCCATTGGCAGTGTAAAATTTGTATCCCAAAAACTGATGCAAAATTAGCCCCAACATCCTCCTATCTCAATTTGTTCTCACCAAAAACGATCGCATCATCTTGCATCCTACATTTTTCCTACATAAATAGTCCTCCTCGCACCTTCATTTTTTTTTTCATTCAAAATGGAGGTCACCTCATTTTACTTCTTACATTCACCCTTTTGCACTCCCATGCATTTAGACCGATGCAAATGAAATTTGTTCTGCAACAAAATGAAGCCTTATGGATTATAAAGGTTATGGGTTTGGGACTGACCAAAGGTTTGTGTGGTTAGAATTCTCAGTAGGTCTGATGTAATGGACGACAGAGCTAAAAATAGGTCATTTTTCTATACCACGAATAAGTGGGCAAACACATCCTTAAATCCTGACTATAATACTCTAAAGTTTTCAGTAGTTCTCAGTAGGTCTGGTGTAATGGACGACAGAGCTACATTTTTCAGTTGTTTGGTCATGTTCTCTCTTCTCTGTGTAGTCGTGCTTGAATATCAAACTGATTATGGGCTATTAACATTCCACCAATTAGGCTTTTGAGCTGTAACTATGATTCATTTTATTTCAGTGCTTTGAAGATTTTGTGGGTTTAATAAGGATTCCAAATGTTAACACTTCATCATACATTCACCGTTGAGCCCAGATTTCTTACAAACTTTTCCTATTCATTCTCTATTTGCTGTGAATTGGAATTACACATCTCTTAATTCATAACAGAGATATATGGCTCCAATTTATGGCGGGTAGAGAGTGGATAGGAAAAATTTGTAGGAAATCCCGAGTGCTCATTATTATGCTTGGGCCAAGTAACACGGAGTAGGTAACTGTTTTTTTTTTTTGTGTGTGTGTGTTTGTGTTGGACTTTAAGAGCTTGTGGTGTTTGTGCATGTGATACAATTTACAATAATTTATCATTGTTTTGAGCAGATGGGCTCTATTAGGAATCCAGATATGGGAGTGGAATCCAATTGAGCTTTAATGGAATAACTTGGATTCATGAGCTGAATATTTATTCAAACTCGAAGTAAAAAATAGAGTTCAGATCAAATTCGGATATAGGAGATTTTAGTTAAACCGAGTTAAGACATGCTGAAGCTCAGCTCATATGATTCAATTGCAATATTATATAGATCTGATCCCAACAAGCTAATGCAGTTATACATCAAGAACATCTCACCATGAAGGACAAAGACAAGGGAGATGCTCCCCATGTATGACGGTAATGACTTGTTGAGATGAGAACCCAATTCTTCCATTAGGCACCATATAGGACACTCAAAGTGAAAACATCCCTCTCTTTTGAGAGAAACAAATTTTTTTAGTAATTGTTTGGCATGGTGCTGGGAACATTACACTATTTTCCGAGAAAAATGGTGTTGGGCATGTACTTATTTTTTATTTGAAATCAGTGCTGCTACATGAAACCGAATCATCCCCCACAACGTCCCACAGCATATATCCACTGTGTATTGGGAGCATCTCCCAATGATGATATCATCATTCCTGGTATTATCATTGGGAGATGTTCCCAATACACAGCGGGGATGTGCTTTGGGACGTTGTAGGGGGCAGTCTTGTGGGTTGGGGGGGGTGCAACGTTTTCAACATTGATTTTATTATCCAATGTCCAAGATCATGCCACATCATTGTGTTGTTGGCAGCAATGAACCATTTTCTCAGAAAACATCAAATTTGACGTTACTCCAGACCACACTTTCTCAATTTCCAAGGCATGGTCTAAAATAATATTTAAAAAAAAAAAAAAACGATACCAAACAAAAGAACGTTGCTTCCAGCACCATTTTCTTAAAAAACGGCATCGATACCAAACACCGCCTTAAACTTGCTCTGATTCTATATAAATGATAGTACAACGTCAGTACAAACACTTGTACTTGAAAACACAACGCAGCAGCCATTCGAAATACAACTGGCTTAGGTCGATCCTGCATGCGGCATTATATTTGCAAAGTAACAGGATTTCCATCCGCCATACATTATAAAATTGATGAATGACCAAATAATTAATAAACAAGTAGGGTGTAGAATGCCAAACAAATCACTACAGCCAAAGCAATTGAATACACTCACAACATTAAAATGAATGTTCATCTTGTTCAGACAATAACATAGCCTAATTAAGTTGCCATTCCCCATTGATGATTATGTGTCAAACTGTCAATACATCATGGGTTGAATGGTCCAACCAAACCATCCCGTTGCCATTTTTGTCCTTTTGGTTGCATTTCTTTCTATTTAAAATAAATGGAAAATCTGGTGTATATGGCAAGAAAAGCAAGCTTTTCATCATTAACAAAAAAAAAAAAAACTTCCCTAAATTTTACAATGAAAATGAAATAGCCAAATCTCAAACCCTAATAGCTTTCGATATCATTCCTGTCATGTTGATTAGTCTGTGCTCGAGTCTAGATGAAGACGATCATTGCGTGTGGCACTGGCACGGTGGCACCAAACTATAATACAATATTTCTATTTTGTTTTAAGGTAGATAATGAGCCTCGATCACCTGCTAATAGAATATGTTCCGATACCCTCCCAGTATGATTTGACACCGCATATCGAGTTCCATTTGATGAGTCCCAGTCTTACGTAAGATGTGCAGTGTCGGATCATGATGAGAGGGTGTTGGAATGTGTTTTATTGGAAGATAATCCCTAATAAGCTGTATATCATGATAGGAGTGTCAATTTGACCAGATTTGGTCCAATTTAATATGAATCCATTACAGATGGATCAGATCTAATCCAATCTATTGAATACTTTGGGCCATTTTGAACCAATCCAATTCAATGTCTGAACCATCCAATCTGTTTAAATTGGTTTTAATTTAGATTCATACCAATTCAAACCTGGCCCATTGACACCTATTTTCTTATATTCTATCAATGGATCAGATATTGATTCAGTCCAACCCAATCCAATATAAATCAATTAAGAATGAACTAGGTTCAATCCAATCCAATAAATACTTTGGACCATTAAGTCTGGACTGGTCCAATTCAATACGACTTGTCCCCATCCAATCCATCGAAATTGATGTTGATTTGGACGGGTTCAACCCAAAACCCGTCGATTGACACCCCCTAATCATGGGTGTTTGACAGTTATAGATGAGTGAGTTGGGAGTCTTATTCCATCCATCCAATCTCAAATAAATCTTGAACAGAAAAATAGTCATCGCTTTGTGAATATGGAGGTACTGGGCCTTAGGAAAACCAAATAATAAAAGTAGAGGAAGGGGGGGATACGAAGAACAGGTACTGTTGTATATATTAACTATTTCCAAAAGCTGCATTTTCTCATGCTTTTTATAAATATTGTACAGACAATTTCATTGCTCCTTGTAATGGACACTGAACCAACCCCATGTACCTGGGTGGAAAAATAATCATGAATGGGACAAGGACCGAAAAAAGGAAGAAAAAAAAAGAATAAAAAATGGGGCTGGTTTTGAAATCCTAACACAAAAAAATATATATATATACTACACGACCAGACATGGTTATGAAGCAGGTATTACAGTCTGCACACCTGAAGAAGAATATTTCTTATGCAACTTCCCTCTCAACTGCCTGATCTTGGCATCCACCCTTGCTGTGAACCCAATCTTTGTGCTCTGTCTTGCTTTTGACCGTTCCCTTGTCCACATGCGTTGGTCCTCCACATCTTTCTTATAGTACTTAATCTCTTGAATGACATGATGGTCCATAGGATTGAATGATCTTTGGAATGACAAGTACGCCAAGTAGGGAAGATTACAGGCAGTTGTTACTAGGAGAGTGACAACCCAGTAAATAGGTGCTGGGGCTAGAGCTTCCACAAGGATATGGAAAGCATTCCCTGAATAGGTTGGTGAGGACATGCCATAGAGGAGGAGGAACAGGTACCAGGTGCAGATGCTGCCCCAGACGAACAGGTGTTGGATCCATGTGAAGTGACTCATTGTCAGTGCAACCTGGCAGTTTACAGCCCAGATAATGCAAGTGAACATGGTGGCTCCAACAGAAGCCATGTCTGCAGTCTGGCCTCCAGCACGGAAGGCCTGGTCATAGAAGATGTTTATGTTGAGGAAGAAGATAATGAGGGAGGAATAGAGACCATTTGCCATCCATCCGAATATTCTATACCAGTCGAAGAACAAGTTTCTTGGCCCTTGCTGATAAAGTGCTGGGAACTGCAAAAGGCAAGTGCATGAGTCTCAATATGGCCAACTTAGTATCTCACTCGCTACATGATATAGCACTACAACTGGAACTAACCTGTAAGCAGACATCAGAAGAAACATCTTGCTCAAAAACACCAAGTGAAATGACAGGCAACGAAGTGAGGATGACGTTGAACAGTAGCATGTACCAGTCATCATAGACAGACTGCCCCGAAAAGCCAGCGTATGCCTCAAAGTAGAAGAGGGTGAGGCCAAATGCAATATTCTTGTAGAAGAAATAGCATATCTGAATGCAGTTCAATGCAATAAAAAAAGAATATTAATAAGCTATTGTCAACATTCTTGCACCCTTATAGCCTATAATATCTATGTCAACCAAAATAGTTAGTAATAAGGACAATATAGAGGGCACCCTCACTCCTACCATCTCAGCAATCCTCTTATAGCACCAATGCCCATGTACAACAAGAAGTCTTTCTAAAAACCGAAACTGTGCAATGGAGAAGTCACTAGCCATTACAGCCTGCAAAAAGATAAACATTTGTGAGCTCGACTGTATTTTAATAAACAGTGCATGCATTTGAAGAACATGACATTGACGCACTTAAGTATTTCATCTTGCCCAAGTCCTTACAAGGATAAATCAGTAGAACCCTATTATATGTATGTATCTATGTATATATGCAACCCACATGAATATTGTTTACCAACATCTGTATAACCGTTTGTACCAGATTTTTTTAGTATATTGTTACATTATGAGTTTGTTATGTTCATTTTGCAAGTTTATTATTGCACTGCCTGTTTTTAATGTTTCATTTATTAGATATGTATCAATTGAGGCTGTTCTCTGGAAGCTAAATGGTATAGTGTCTTAGATGCCTATTAACAAGGAATTCAGTGCTGTCGCTTTCAGGCTCATAGTTGACTCCTGCTGTATAGCAACAAGTTGTACAGGGGCACTTTGTAAATACAGCCATGCACCATTCTGAAGAAGTAATTCAATAACATATACTGTATCATTTGAAATATACATAGAGCACACCCAAATTGCAATATTGCATACATAAGTTGCTTGCTTATCAAATATATTTACCATTCACTATACATTATACAATGTGTCCACACAATTGTAGTCACTTGGTGATTCATTTGTGATTCACTACATGCCAAGATTTTCATGGTCCAATAGCACCCAAACCCATGTAATCCACAACCACTTGAGAAGTTCACTGCAAATGGTTCAAAATAAAATATTGCAATTTGCAAAAAAACAAAAAAACTCTTATTCTCTTTTTTCCATCGGGGAAGAGGGGTTGGAGTTCATAACTATAAAAAAAAAAGAGGGGTTGGAGTTTAGGGCTGAGAGAGTGTGATGTTTGAAGTTCAAAATAAAATATTGCAATTTGCAAGAAAAAAAAGCTCTTACTCTCTTTTTTCCATTAGGGAAAGAGGGGTTGGAGTTTGGGGCTGAGAGTGTGATGTGAAATTCAATTCAGACCATCTGCTACCAATTTGAATAAGATCTCAAAAACAAATCCACATTGACAATTTCTAAATTATGACATAATGGGTATACACAGACAAAAGGAAGGCTATGAAACTAAGGGGGTGTTCTGTAGTGTGGACAAGAAATTGGGTTCTGTGGACCAATCCACACCACACCCTGTGGCAGGGACCAATCCACACTACACCACAGACCACAGCTGTTCTGAACTGTGGACAGACTGTGTGGACAGGACCAGTCCACACATAGTGGCGTTCTGTAGGCATGGTGTAGACCAATCCACACCACACTTTTTGATTCCATGTATCTCATATACAATTTATGAAGTAACCTATACAATCAATCACAAATGTCTAATTTTTATAATTTATATGATACATATAAATTGAAAAAAGGATTTGATCATTGAAAAATATTAATTTCAACAAAAATTGTAATAAATTAATTTAAAAAATAAAAATTAATATTGTATTGATAAAAATATTAAAAATAATATTTAAACAAACTAAATAATAAATTATTGCAAGATAAGCATAACATCAAACTATTCATGTAAACTAATAACTCATTGGTTCCCATACTAGTTGTAAGGCAAGCATATATAACATCAAAATATTGGTCAATTGGTTCACTGGAATGGCGCATGGATAAACCACCAATGTTATAATTAGTACTTAAACAAAAATAATAGAGCGACCTTCGGCGGAGCACAACAAATATCTTCCAATGGTGGAGACCTTCGATAGAGCACTTCGGCAGAGGAGGCCTTCAATGGTAAAAAGATGTAGGGTTTGGAAAGTGCGCGTGAAGCATGATAGCAAAAGCAAATTGTGGACCGACCCCATCCACGATAAAATGCCGTTGACGAGAAATTGGGGTGTGGACGGGGTTGGTCCACAAGATAGTGTGGACCGGTCCCATCCACAACAAACCGAACATTGATTTCATCCCGTGGCGTGGACCGAAATGGTCCATCCACGAGATGAACACACTACCGAACGCCCTCTAAAGGTGAGATAGTGCAATGTTGAAGTTCAAGATTTGCACCTTACACCACCAATTTGAATATGATATCAAATATAAATCCACATAGATAATTTGTAAGCTATTGCATAATGGGTATATACAGACAAAAGGATCTGGGCTATGAAACTAAAGGTGATACTTGCAGGAGATCAATTGAATAATGGCCAACCTAAAGATAGTTTGACATGTGGATGATTCTTTTTTTCTTTTTTTTGATGGTAAGAAATAATTTCATTGAGAAAAGAAAAAGGTTACATACAGGTGAAGAGATTTCACCCCAAAGCATTACATCAAAAGATACCCCAACACCAATGTAACAAAACAATAAAAGTGCCCAGAAAATAAAAGACCGAAAATATTTGTCTAGTCTAACAGATTGAAATTATGAGTCCAACAATTCCCATAAAAAAACCATCAGTCCAACAAACTTTGGCATCACAGAATATAACATTCTATAAATACATATTTTACCAGCATATCGAAGTCTCTGAAATTTGATTTGAAGTTTATGAAGTTTTAGAAGGAAATTACCAACCTGCATGCCTTCCACCCCACTGATACCAACACCAATGTCTGCCTCTTGAATCATACCAACGTCATTTGCACCATCACCAATAGCTAGAGTGGTTTTTTTAGTTCCCTCTTTTACCAATCTCGTCACCTAGTAACATAAGAATGTTTCCAATGGAAAGACAATTCAGAATCATACTAGCAAAGAGAAAAAAAAAACTACTTGGTTACATATTTTATAAGGTAAAGGTGACAGAGTCATACCAGCGCCTTCTGCTTTGGAGAGACCCGACAGCATATGACAGAAGCACAATCAACTGCTAAATTCAAAAATTGGTGTTTTATATCATCCTCTAAGGCATATGCTAAAGTTTTCCCATCAATAACTAAAGCGAAGGCAGCATGGGGATCTTGTTCCAGCTTGATCATTCGGGATGCATTAGTGATTTGCATCAAAATGTTTTCTTTCATTGCCTGGTCAGATACCAAAAACAGTAACAAACCATAATACAAAATCAATTTCTTGAACCGGCTCTTCTTCTACATGTTCTTGATCTTCTCATCCATGTCTATATTTGTCTTTTTAATCGATTTTAAAGGTTCATCTTCTCAGCTATTTTTTGTGTTTGTCTTTTTAATTTATTTTAAAGAGAACATTCCCAGGACATCAAAACAAACGCATACCTTATTAGCATCTTGGGCTAATAAATCAGTGTTCATTGTTGTTATGCAGATCTGTTTCATGCCTTGCCGAAGAAGACTGCATGCATAGCTGCATCACATAAACAGGCATTTCATTTTAGTAATCTGACTCAGCAACTTTTGACATAAAGGGCTAGCCTAAAAGCTATAGCTTCCTAGAAAGTAGTTGTAAAACAAGGTATTTTTGGGATGTGGTAGAGGCAAACCCTATATTGATTGCAGTTTCCATCTTGTCCCCTGTCAGCACCCATATCTTAAGACCAGCTTGGGCTAATTTATCTATGCATTGAGGTACCTATTAGAAGAGAAGAATAAGAAACTCAAAAGAACCAAAAGAAAAATAAACTGATGACAATGTATGCAATTTAGGTTGGGACATTCAGTCCAACCTGAACACAACTGGACGAAACCATATCTAAGCCAGGTAAAATAGAATTGTCATGCTCTCAACTTGGATTGATGTTGGAAAACAACAAATCCCATGCAAAATCAGGTCAAGTTGGGTTTGCAGCCTCAGCCAACTTGGCTAACCAAACCAGATTTCATGTCTCTTTTTATTTACTTTATATATTAGGACATTTAAACAACTGAAAAGTGGCCATTGTCCTAGCAGAATTGTTTTTAAGAAACAGGTTGAAAGTTCAAACCTCAAAAAATCCTTTCTTGTTTAAAACTTTCCACAAATAATTACAATATAGTGAACCCAACTCAACTCATTTCAAGTAGGGACCCAGTTGAGCAATTCAGGTAAATCTTCATCTTAGGTTTCATTAGGAGTGAGTATTCAGCACTTAACCTGACCCAAGATGCACTCTTGCTGATAATGACTCTAAACTCTAAAGAGAAAGATTGAGCTTACTCCTTTCTGTAGTTCGTCCTCCACAGCTGTTGCGCCGACAAGAATCAAATCCTTTTCCATCATATCTGATACCCGCTCAAGCATGGCCTCTCTATCAGCTCCTATAGTAGTCTTTGCCTTGATAAACTCACTATTCCAAGCAGAATACTCAGACTCTTCTAGCTTTCTATATGCAAGTGCCAAAGTCCGCAGACCTGCTTCTCCATATTCACTTAGATGCCTATTTGTCTCCTCTTCATACATTCTTCCATTTTTTGATAATCGATCAAAAATTATGCTGCATGGTCCAATCAAAGAAACATATAGTAAGTGCCTGAAGGAAAACATATCTTCTTTTCTTCTTTGGTATAAGGAAATCGCGACCAAGTAGATATAACTCAACCAACATAGATAACTAGATTTATAAGAGCAATTTAAGATCTTTTATGGAAAAGAAATTCCACAAGAAATGGGCTGTCTATCAAACCTGTCTGCACCTTTGCAGAGAAGAAGAATCTGCCCATCTTCATCCTGCACAATCACAGACATCCGCTTCCTTTTACTGCTGAACTCCAACAGATTAAGAACTTTGAACTCCCTGAATATATTTGAAGACAGAGGTTAGATGCCAATAATCAAAATAGGTAAAAAATGGAGAGGCTAAATAAGCAGAACCTCATATATCCTGACCTTTCAATTATGTGTTTAAAAGAAGGGTATCTTTCTCGAATGAAGACACTTGTCTGAGTCCGTCTGCAGAACTCAAAACCAAACTCTCTTGCTGCAACAAGAAAAGCTCCTTCATCTGGTGACTCTGCCTCGTAGTTGAAACTGCCAGTTTCCTCATTTGGTTCAGGAATTGCTGTGTGACAAAGTGCCAATATCCTAAAGAATAATAAAATGGTATCTGCATTTGGCTCTTTTGACCAATTTCCATCCATAAGCCGGTTGTCCTCAAAACTGAACCCCTTTATGACTGGTTTCTGTTCCTTTTCGCCCTTAGAAGTAATGATGGTCTCCAATTCAACTTCAGACCCTGCAACATCACTTGCACCGTTCTCCCAAGAATCATGGGCACTTCTATTGTGCATGGCGATGCCAGAAATTTCAGAATTTTGTCCACTAAGGTCAAAAGCCATCTGCTTTGCTGCAGCAATTTCAACTTCACTAGAACCAACACCATAGGAAACACCAGCTATGGAACACTTGAGAAAGTCCATCTGATTGCATGTTAAAGTGCCTGTCTTATCAGAGAGGATAGTATCAACCTGCCCAAGCTCCTCATTCAGATTTGATGTACGGGCTTGTGCAGGATTCCCGGTCTCCTCGTCATACATTTGTAAGTCTTGGTTAATGAACATTGCTTGCAAGACCTTCACTACCTCAATTGACACATAGAGTGAGATGGGGATCAGATACCCATAGAGGATAAGAGCAGTGACCAGATGGAAAATGCCTGACAAGGCAGGCTTTCTTGGATCATACAAATTTGCAGCATGTTTTGGTTGCAAGTACCACCATTCTGGCATTCCAAACTTTGTCTTCACTGCAAAGCCTATTGAACTGATCAAAGATATCAAGACAAGAAGTGTAAACAGGAAATAGATGATTTTGTCCATTTTCCTCTCAATTCTACTCCTTTTAGAGGGGGATTTTGTCGCATTCTGCATGACTTTGCTATCATGGCCAGTGAATATTACCACTCCATACACATGACTTGTGTTTCTAAGCTTTGAATCTCTGAGGAGAATCTGACTAGGGTCAAGAGCATAAACCTGACGGTCATACTCAAGATTACCCACAAAAGTATAGAGGCTAGGGTTGGGGTCTTCACATCTGATTGTTCCAGTGAAATCCTTGAAAGCCATGCCTTCATCTAAGGGCAAGGTTGCCTCCAAACATCTCTTGACCTTCAAATTTGTCTCACCATCCAAATTCATGGTCTCCACATAGCAAATCCCATCTTCATAGCTTGATGACAACAGAAGCAGGTCTGCAGGAAAGAACTGATCCTTCTCCACTTTTACCACATCACCAACCCGAATTTTCTGCCATGATTTGTATCCAAATAAACCATCCCCTTTATGGACACTAACTTTCCGGGTATTGACCTTCATATCCTGTATAAATCTACGCCAATCTTCCAAAGCTTCCTTTGCCATACTCAATCCAACAACAAAGGCCAGGGGGGCAATCATACTCACAGCAGAGAATGGGGCAATGGGTGTGAGAGACAGAATTGCAGCCATGAGAAAGTACAGATTGGCAACCCTCCGGAATTGCTCAAAGATTGCCTTGGGAAGGAATGTAATGATATTGTATTTTGTGGTTGATATGTAATTGGATGGATATTTCAGAGGCTTTTTCCGGTGGAGACGAGGTTGGTTGCAGTAGACAACCCGTGAAAAACCAGGGCCTTGAAGGGAATGGGGGCCTTCTGATTCCAAAACATTCGGACGGATGCAAGAGAAAGTGTAGAGATTGCTCAACCGAAGCTTCCCCCTTGCCCTGCCTGCCCGAGACATCTTAAGAATTCCAACTCAGATGAAGTAAAGTCAGGAGAAGCCCATCTGAAAAGCCAAAGTTCTCAGTCTAACACTGCAGGAATTCCCGCCACGGGGTTCTTTCTATCAACATTGAATCCCTGAGCCACGGTATGACAACAGATTGCCGAAACAATGCTGCAAAAAGTATTCTGCGCAAGGAGACATGTAAAAGGCCATTACCCAGTGTTAGTCCGAGCTATCCAGGGTCTTGGAGAAGGGGACATATATGTAACAATAAATGGATAAATAAATAGAAGAGATCAACCCGCAGCAGCAATGAAATTTTATCCAAGAAAAAGAAGTCCAATGCCCTCAAAAGGCTCTTCTCTTTTGCAGACGATAGATTGATGTCCAGAAAGACAGAAACTAATTCATCTCAAGTCCGTGAATTTTCGAGGAAAAAAAAAAGCTAAAGGATTTTAAAAGATTTTAAAATTGATCTGAAAGTAAATTTGCTGCCAACATTTTGGACTGAGCACACCAAACAAGTGAGGAACTCTTAATATTAAGCATTACCAATATCCACTCCAGATCTATATGTTCTAAAAGGAAAAGCTAAGAAAAAGCATAATGAACGAAAAGTCGTATTAAGTTAACAGTAAGAAGCAGAACTTCATCTTCCATATTCAACTAAAAGATTCTACTGCCTACAGGAATAAGCAAAATACACAATGGAAATCAATAGAACATCATCCAAAAATAAAATCCAGCTGAAAAGCACCTCAACAACCTCGAAACACACAAACACGCACAAAATCAGCGAAGAAATTGGATATTTTCCTAAAAAGAAATTATGTAAAAAAAGGAGAACAAGAATAACAAAGCAAATGCAAAAATTTGATCGACATAAAACAATGACAGCAGAATAAAAAGGAAACTAAGAAGAAAGTACCTGGAACCATGAGGAAAAGCGTGAAAGCTAAAACCTTCTCGTAGTCCTCAGAAGAGCAACCTCTGTTAAACAAAGATCGCCACTGAACTCTTCTTCGAATCGGATCAAGATCTTAGAGATCGAGATGAGGACGAGATAGGAGAGAAGGAGAGAGGGTGAGAAGAGGGTTTAGGCTACATCAGTTGCTCCGTTCTCCGTCCGAGCCAAATTACAGGATTTCCCGGTCAGTCGTCGGTTATAAAATTAGAACCCTTTTTCCTTGTTTTTATTCGGTGTCTTCGTCTCTTTTATCTCTCAGTTTTCAAATTTATGGCTTTTATTATTATTTTTAAAAAGATTAAAAATATTTGACTGGTTTTGTGTTGCTGTTCTAACCTCTAAGATGAGCTGGCCGTGGACATGGCAACCCTGGTTGGCTGGTCCGAACTCCGAAGAACCAGTCTTTTGCTTCTGCCTGAGTGGAGCTCACGTCTGCTGCTGCACTTCATTCCAATTTTTTTCCCTTAATTTTTAATTTAATTTGTTTATTTGTAATAAACGAACCGGTAAGATTTATTATTAGATATTTTTGAATTTAAAACAACTGCTATTGTGTTTGTTTTTTATTGGTGGTTGCAGGAAAGTGCTGTGACCAGCCGAAGAGATCGTTCAATAGAGTCCTACGTGTCAAGTGTCAATTCAGTAATGTCCAAACGGCATTGGTATTCTACTTCCTTTAATGAGCAGCTGTAATAAAATAATAAATAAATTAAGACGAGGAGCGGGTCCACCCATTCCCAATCCCAGCAACGATGACTTGTCATTTAATCAGACGGTGGTAATAGCCCGACTTTTCCATAAAAAATATAAAAAAAATCCTTGGTTTCAAAAATTGACACCCGATGCGGTCAATATGGACCATCGATCGTACCAATTCAGAACGGGGCGTTGGTTAAGACTTAAGAGGAACGCGGTCCATCGAGTGGGTGGCCCACACGCTGAAGACCAGGCTCGTCCTCCCTGATTACTCGGCTACTCGTTCGTTTCATATGTCATCGTTCCACGTCCCAGAAACGAAACAAGCTACAAATTTTTGTTCTGTTTGGTATGCTTTATAAATGCATCGTACACCACACTCTAGAAGGCTGGGAACAACTGTGGCATCTCAATTTTCAAGTGGGCCAGATGTTCTCCCCATGGTAGGCCCCCAAATAATATTCCAATTATGTGGCCCATGGTGCATTTGTATTGCTTAAAAGGAAAGGAAGACGAGGATCCGTTGTATACTCGTACTTTGGGTATGGGCCTTTGGGCTTTCACACTTGAACCAGGTGGTTGAATCGGATTAGCCGGGTCAATTAACCTGAGAAATATTTTTGCCTTGCACGTCTAGACGAGACGAGCTGATAGAAATAGAATGGGCCGGGCCCACCAAGGAAGAAGAAGAGAAAACAGGGTTGTGGGCTCAGGAGTTTGGACAGAAAAGGAGGATTGATTGATTGACACGGCTAGCTAAGTCTTGATTCTTGAAGCTCCAAACAAACAATGGGAACAAATGGATTCCTTGTCCAACTTATGTCATGCTATACATTTGGTGATCAAGTATTGGCAACCTAGAATGACTACGACTCTGTTTGGCCGTTTGCCAAAGTACTCTTGAGTCTTGAGTCTTGAGTCTTGATGGGGGGGTCGTTGTTGTTGGGTTGGTGGTAATGACACCCCTGACCCCACCATCACCATTATATCACTTCCATTAGGCGAAGACAAGGATGCAACTGAACAACGCTTTGTGCAACTCCCTCTCCCCGGACATAGTGGAACCCATTAAAGTTGCATTATAGCACAAAAGTCTGTTTTCACTTTTTTACTTTTTACTTTTTAGGGAGTTGGGGGGAAGGCTGCTTAATCACACTGTTGCGTTGCACGGTGGAATGCATGCAGACAACGTATAAATTGAACCTTGTTTTAAGAAAATGCAGAGTAATTTCTTGTTTACGCGCTTGTGAGTAGGGGTGCTCAGTGCTCACGGTTCGGTTGGGCTTATTTTTTAAATCGAAACCTAATCGAAGCTGATTGATTAACCGGTTGACTGGTTCTGTTAATTATCAGTTCATTGGTTTTTTATTATTTATAATATATATTATAAAAAATATATAAATATATAATAAAATACTAGAAATATATATAAAATATTATATTTTAAATAATAAATAATATATTATATATTATAAATATTGATGTAACCGGTTTTGGTTACATATCATTTTTTCGTGATGTATCAATTTTTTGGCTAATTACCTCATCGATTAATCTGTTCCCAAGTGGCTAGTGGCTCAAAGGATGAAGTGGAGCTCCCTGGCGGCGAACTGCCTAGAGGTGAGCTACATGGTGGCAAACTGCCAGGTGGTGAGCTACCTTGATGAGTTGTTGGGTGGTGAGCTACCTTGATGAGCTGCTTGGTGTGCTGCCTTGGTGACGAGCTCCCTAGTGTAGTGCAACCCGACTGCTCCCTGCATGAGATGATCTGCTCCTCTTTGTAGATGGCGAGAGCTGAGGAACCTGCGAGAAATGAATCAGAGAACCCGATGATGCTCACCCAACGGGAACACTCCGATGGCTAAGTTAGCACTCTGATAGTAAAGTACTTGAAGATGATATTAGAGGATGAGAGAACTAGAGAGCAAAGGTTACCATCCTTTTTCATCCCCCCTTCCCCTCTGGGGGTGAGGTCTTTATATACTGGAGTCCTCAAGGGTTAATGTAACGGTCACTGGATCCCTGCTGTGATGGGACCAGTTGCGTGTTAGGTGGGTGAAAAGCCTTCAAATGGTAAGACTCGTCACATTCCGCCATAACCAGGGTACAGTGGTGAGCTCCTCGGGGTTGTCAGGCTGGCGCCTGTGTCAGGCGGCCAGGTCGGCGCCTGTGTCAGGTGGCGGGTCGGTGTCTGGGCCAGGTTGTCAGGTTGGCGCCTGTTAGGCCACCAGGTCGGTACCTGGGCTAGGCTGCCAGCTCGTGCTAGAGCCAACTCGCGCCTGTGCCAGGGTAAGGGTGAGCGGCCTGTGGCGAGCTACCCATGGTGAGTTGCCTGTGGCGAGCTCGAGTTGTCTAGTTGTCAAGAGGCTGCACATTTGGCATGAGGTGTCAGGTGTCACAATTTCACTAGAGGGTCAAATCCGCCCCCATCAAATATATATATATTTATATAGAATACATATTTATTAATATATAATGTATAAAAAATATATATTATATATAATATATACAATATATGTATATTGACCGATTCAGTTAACCGCCAATTTTTTATTTTGGTTAACCGAAACCAAATCGATACCTTCGATTTTTTAAAATACCGAATCAAAACCAAACTAAACGATTAAGTTAACCAAATTTTTGGTTCGTTTTTTCAGTTTTTCTTGCTCACCCCTACTTGTGAAAAAGCATGATTTCTTTTTTTGTAGCAAGCCGCGTTGTTGACATCTGAATTTTGAGCAATTATATACTATAAAATGTAATAGAAAAAATATCAATAAAAAAATACTGTTTCTAAGCCCAAAAGCACAAAGCATCTCAATTTAGGCTTTTGTTTTGGATTTCACAGTGTTTTGACTTACCAAATCCTTAAAAAACTTTTGTCTCAAATTTGTTTTTAACAGCTCAAAGCTCAAAAGCAAAAAGGTCATCCAAATGGAGCCTATATTGTGCATTTGAACTATCGTTTGAAAGGAAAAAAAAAGTTTTTTAATCCAGTTAACTAGGGAAGCTTCCCTGCACACTTCGTCAAATTCCTACTAAATGGAGGCATAACGTGGCCAATCTGACTCATCACCAATTAGGAGACCCTTTGGATGGAACACCCATTCGTCTTCAAGTCCACATCAACCCTATAAAAAGTGTTTATTCTGACCCGTTCAAAGCAAAAACACAGTTCAAGAACATAGTTTTGTATTTTAGCTGATGTGGCCATCTCTAAAAACAAAT
Source organism: Nelumbo nucifera (assembly GCF_055504915.1). Classification (NCBI taxonomy): domain Eukaryota; kingdom Viridiplantae; phylum Streptophyta; class Magnoliopsida; order Proteales; family Nelumbonaceae; genus Nelumbo; species Nelumbo nucifera. Next base: position 4,043,694 of record NC_142654.1, read on the forward strand.
AAAAAAACACATTATCATGGTAACACCCCCTTCGATTATTTAGAGTTGACCTTTACCCGAGTTCAAATCAGCCCCCCACAATGTCCTACAGTACATCCCCGCCTTGTATTGGGAACATCTTCCAATAATGACATCATCATTTTTGATATTATCATTGGGAGATGTTCCCAATACACGGCAAAAATGTGTTATGAGACATTATGAGGGACAATCTTGTGGGGGGCTGATTTTATCTCCCTCTACCCACCACAACCCAATGCGAGTTGCACTTCAACCAGCTGCTTCCTTATAATTTTATATGCTTTAATTTAAATACAAATTTCTTAAAAAAAATTGAATAAATTTGAATGCAAAAGCAAAGACTAGAGTGTATGGCGGGAAAGGGGGGGGGGGGTTGTTCAATTGATGGATCATTTTAAAAAACCTCTTTTCTAAAGAGAGAATTTTCTTTTGCTTCAAGAGGAAGATCCATGAAGAGCTATAATGGTGCTTGGGGCCCTCCAATTTTGTCGAATTATCAGTGTCATATGAGCATTTTGTGGGAGAAAAATCATAATCCTGTTTTTCGAAGCCACTTTTTTTTTTCTTTTTGTTTCAAAGAAAATTTGTTTTCTTTTATGGTTCAACAATCAGAAATGTAGGTTAAAGAGCAATTTTTACTTCTCTCCCTCTAAATTAAAAATTGCATAAAAACAAAACGAGTTGGCCAACGGAAACCACCATAATGTGATGACGGTAAACCTGGATGCCGAGGATTAATGAGAAATCGCCATCCAATGAGCGTGCTTATCAACAAATGTGTATGAAGCATGAGCAATCAATGCTTGTTGTATGTCCCGCTCTTCTTTGCTCTTCTTCTTGGCTAAACCAAATCTTGAACATTATCTGGTGCAGCAGTACTTTACAGATATAAATATGTAGGGTGCAAAATTTTATATTTTGTATTATTTTTTATATGGTTTTAAAAAATATTTAAAAACGGAATCATTTTGGCCATTGGTTTTTGGGTTGACGGTTCGACCATCCAATTCAAATGGATGGCCCATTTTGACAAAAATTAAAAAAAAATAATTATAATTAAAAATAAAAAGTGGCCAAAACTATTGAACGGGTCAACGGTTCGACCACCTAGGTCAATGGGTAATTGACTGATTCAACGGTTTTTTGCTAGGGACCGGGTTTGGAGTAAAATGGAATCAATTGCTTGAACGATTCTCGAGTCAAACAGTCCGACCATATGAATCAACAGTGATTTGAAAACCATGATTTTTCCATGTATTTATATTATACATATTTGTATTTATTTGTATTTGTACTCTTTTCAAATTGAGCCTTAGGGATAGTGATATTGTTTTTTCTCTTTTTCTTCTTTTCACTGAACCCGAGAAAGATATATTTTAAACCACAAAATCAAGAATATGCTTTTAATTTCATTTCTGAAAAAAAAAAGCACATATATAAGCAATAACATGTCTTCTCTGATTTCGTTTTTAAGAATCATTTTGTTGACAATTATTAAAAACACCAAATTGACATTAATGTCAAAATGGTATATTCAAAAATGAAAAAAAAAGGAGAGCATTCTCCTGAGCTGTTTTATTCTAATTGTAACAAAATTTTCTAATAAAAATCTGAAACATCTTAAGTGGTCATTTGGGAGTGCTCTGGATAGATAAGTTCTCATAGGATAAGTGCTCATGTTTTAAGCACGTACGAGTCTTTAGTAAAAAAGCACTTATTTCAAACAGGTTAGGGAAGTATAGGTATTTTGAAAAACACGTGATGGGCTAAGATGGGCCAGAAATGTAATAAGTGTTTTTTCTATTTTTTTAAAGAAAAGCCAAAAATTTGAGCTTATTCAAAATGACCTACTTTCCTGAAAAAAAAAAAACACTTATTTGAACTTACTTCTCAAACATAAATAAGTGCTTATTGTATAACCCTGCCTAAAATAAACACTTTTTTTTTTCAACAAGGGCTTAAAATAAGCACTCCCAAACAAGGATAAATGCCTAATGAGAGCATATCTTTTTCCAGATATGCATGATCAGTAAGGCATTGTGCTACTCATTATGCTCAAATACAACATAAAGGGCATCATAATGCCAAAGACCATCCCTAAACCTACAGTCTTGAATCTTGATTCCTCTCTATGCTTCAAAAGTTATAAAAGATAGGTGTCTCCCCTAATCACAACCATTTGATGCTTAAGTACCAGAAAGGCAGAAATGAGAGGGTCAAGTGGGTCCTCCTCCCATGTGGCCGTGCCGATTATGAAAGTATGAAGTATGAAAAGAAGGCATTTTTTTCAAGTTATCAATCACAAGGTTGATAGTAAGTTAACAGGCATCGCATTTTCATCCTCCTCCTGACAAAAGAGGAGGTACAGAAATCTGATTAACATTGGATGTTATCTTGTGCTCTATTTGGAGGTTGGATTTATTATTATTATTATTTTTTTTTTTTTTATTTATTTTTTGTATTCGGTGACATGCATCATTATTTTTTACCCCTTTTTTTTCTAAAGTGCTGGTTGCGGGAATGGATTCCATGTCATCGCTGGAACGAACCACTTAACACACCAATGAACCAATCCACAGTTGGTTTGGTTCTGGATTGAATTGTCTATCCTTACATTTAATTAGTTTTAGTCAAGAAATTAGCAATATTTATGAAAATATGATAATTTTCAGAAATTACTGTATTTAAAATAAATAAAGTATTTTAGTAATTACAATATTTTAATAGCTAATAATATTTTAATAATTATAGTGTTTTAATAATTCAATTTTTATTAAAACAGTATTAGTAATTAAATTAATAAATCATGTATTTATTAATTATCAGTAAATTAATAATTACATTACTTTTAATAATTAACAATATTTTAACAAATACAGTATTTAATAGTTAATAGTATTTAGTTAATTACAATGTTTATTAATTAACAGTACTTAATTAATTATAGTATTTAATTAATTAGCCATATATTCAATGAATACAGTATTTTAATAATTACAATATTTTAATAATTATCAGTATTTTAATAAATAGATTATTTATTCAAAACAGTATTAATAATAATTATATTTTTTAAAATAACTAACTATATTTATTCAAATATTTTATTTATTAAAAATACAGTATTAAAATGGTCTCGGTTTGTCTAGAAACCTATAACGTGCAATCTATGTATAATTTGAAGCCTAATAACTATAATTAATAAAATTGCTAAAGTTAATAAAAAATATTAAAATTTAGCAAGTTTTCATCTAGCAATTATTAAAAGTTATGAAATTATTATTTTTTGTTTAGTTTTTTGGTTTTTGGTTAAATAAGTTTTTGGTTTTAGTTTTTAGAATTAGAAATTCAGTTAACCAAATTAACCAAACTTTCTATTATTATATGTAATATATGATATATAATATGTAACATATATATATAATATAATGAAATTTGATTTCATAATATATATTTAATAATATATAATATATATTATATGTTATAATATAGATAATAGAGTGTATATTATTAAATTCGGTTTTAACCGAGATAACAAAAAAAATCGGTTTTGGTTTCATTTTTTTTAGTCTAGTTTTTAAAATTTTGATTTATTTGGTGTGATTTTTAACCGAATAAACCAAATGCTCACCCTTAGGTTTTATCTAGCAACAATTGAAAATTAGTATTGATAACATAATTAAAATTAATAATAAATAGTAATAAATTATTTATAACTTAATCGATTACATCTATAAATTTCTAGGCTCAAGCAACTATTTTCTTTTGAGTTAGGTCTAGCTGAGATATGCACCAAGCCCACACATTACCAGGGATAATTAGATTCAAATTCTAATTGGGTATCAAACTTTTGGAGTCCAATGATGGCTTTAGCGGATAGGGCCCAAGTTAAATAATCCCTAATAAACTTAATTTGGAACTTATATGCATATATGGTAAATATTATTGTATAAAATTTAGATAACAAATTTTATATTAATATATATAGAAATGGTGTATATATATTAGACTATAATTAAATAAAAATTTTAACTTGTAAGAAAATCATAGTTTTATAATTAACACGGGCAATCCTATAAGCCTATACAAGGTGTGGGTTGGACTAGGCCAAGTAATCTTAAAAACTGCTAATACACTATCAAAATTTAGCCCATTTTTTTTTTAATATTTTAGTTCATTGGGCTACACAATGTGTGTGGCCCATCCCTCGTATTTCATTTGGCTTCAATATTATCTAAAAATAGTTCAAAAACCTAAAAATAATGCATGCATGGGTTTCACTTGGTTTGGTGATTTTGGTCCAATCCAATTACGAATGTTACAATGCATGCAACTTGGGTCAGTTGGGTCAGGATGAAGATCAATCCAATTCTAATCCAAAGTCTTAAACCCTAAGTTTGGGCTTAGATTAATTTAGTTAATGACTAAAAATGTTAACTATAGATTAACTTAATTATGACTATAGCCTAATTTTATATATTTACTATTATTTTAAATATTAAAGTGATATTTACAAAAAATTGAAACATTTTATTATTAATAAAATAAAATAGAACCTAACAAATAATGTGGAAAAATAAATAAATAATTAATTAATTAGAAATAAATATAATTTTCTTTGCTAAAAATATTAATATAATTAACCCAAATTACTAAATTGCTAAAACATTTTTGTAATAAATTATTAAAATAAAGATTTAATTATTTTAACAACATTGCATTTTTTTTACTTAATTATAAGTATTACTTATTTCACTTTCCTTGATAAATCCCATGTGTCGCACATGTCCTGGCTAGTGTTAGATACAAATCATACAATAGAAGACAAAAGAAAACCAAGACGTTGGAACCATGTTTGAGATTAACTTGGTGTTTGGTATGACTTCCGTTTATTAGATAAATGGTGTAAGTTTATTGTGTTTGTCCCAAACTGTTAATTTGGTTGGCTTGTTTATCTAAGAAACATTTGTATCGGTTTACATGCAAGCCAACGGTTGGGGGAAGCTTCATTTTAACGTTTCTCCTAACACAAAGGTGTTTATTTACTGTTCCGCTTATGTGACGCCTAATTGTTAATAAACACTAGAAAAATGTTTATCAACCACTTTTTTTCGGTTTTGAGGACAAATCAAGTACAAATGTTTATTTAATAAACGGAAGCCATACCAAATATCCCCCAAGTTTTAGACCAAAATTTGCAAGGTTATGTGCCACAATACAAGGTTTTTAAAGCCGGATCGAACAAGGAACCGTCATGGGTCTGGTTCCCGGGTTGAATGGTCTGACCATCCGGTTCAAACGGACAACCCGCTCAGACAAAAAAATAAGAATAAAAATAAAAACACAAAAACCGTTCCCAAATTGAATGGTTTGACCGCTCAGATCAACAATTCATTGGCAAAAAATCGGTTTTGGGGTTAAACGGAACCAATCCGGTGACTAGTTACTGGTTTTCCTGGTCCGAGGGACGTGTCTAACTGCAATATGGTAGGTGACTTACAGAATTTCTGCATTCAACAATCACGCATGGTATGGATTAATTGAATGATCACCAACATAGGGGTGTCGATTGGACTGGATTTGGTCCAACCCGATCCAGTCCAATGTGAGTCCATTACAAATGGACCAGGTCCAATCCAATCCAATGAATAATTTGGATTGTTTTGGACCAGTCCAATTCAATATTTGGACCGTCCAATTTGTTTATATTCATTTTAATTTAGACTGGTTTCAACTCAAACCCAGTCCATTGACACCTATATTGTTATCTTATATCAATGGACTGGATATTGGCTTAATCCAATCAAATCCAATATAAATTTATTATCGATGGATCAGGTCCAGTCCAATTTAATAAATATTTTGGACTGGATTGGTCCAATCCACTATATCTCTTTCGTCCATCCAATCCGTCCAAATTGATTTTCGACTGGACGGAATCCAGTCCAAAACCGATGCATTGACACCCTTACACCAACAAACAGAAGGTTAGTAATAACTTATGCACCACCTTCAGTTCTAAGTTCTAACAGCAGATGAGAACATGGGTCTTGCAAATGCAATACCCTCAAAGAAGACAATTGCTTCGGCAAGAGTTGAACAGCAATAGGCTATAGGCAAAGTCTAAACAAACAGAAAAAGCACCAGAATAATCTATTGCTACCAATCCAACAGTGGCTGAAGCTTGACTAACAGCTAAATTCAGGCCTCGTGGTGGATTGATGGTAAATGTTGAGCTGAAACCTGAAAACCTGAATCTTTTCATTCAAACACCCAAGGCCACAGGTTCCTAACTTCCCATACAGCTAGGACCAAAATGCTTCTAAATGTTCCACCCTCCGTCTATCATTCGTGGGGTAAGTCCCCGGCCAACAGCCCCACTTCAGGGCTTGTTTAATTTTCAACCCCAATTATTTAGACGGTACAGTAAATGGTCGGATGTGGACTCCCCATATGTTGGGTATAGAACTGGCCATCTCTTGTAGGGACACTCAGAGAGAGAGAGAGAGAGAGAAGCAAAAGCTTAGGAATTGCTGGTGAAAACAAATGGGAACCATTATGATCACGGAGCACAATACCAAGCCAGCAGCCTCGGTGCTAGTAGCTCCATCAACATTAATTTTAATGCAGTTCTGGGGAGGCTTAATAATCCATCATCGACTTGAAACATGTGCAGGTAGCTCCCGTTCAGCCACTATTGTATTGGAACATACGATTTTTGGCTTAACTAAAGCACAAACTTGATATAGGCTTGCGCACTTAAAAGAACAGAGAAGGGATTAAAAGGTTGATGTTCAAATACCTTCTTGTTCCGATGCCACAAGATGAACCGCATCAATACAATACCACAGATCAGGAGGGCATGTCTCTCCTACTGGGTATCATCCATTTTCCACTATTCAGTTAAGGGTGTCAATGAACCGGTTTTGAATTGGATCTGGTCCGTTCATAATTGGATTGGGTTGGGTTGAGCCAATAATTGGATTGAAGCTGGACCATTTATAATGGACTCAAATCCAGTCCAATTGACACCCTTACGTTCAGTTGCTACATTTTTACTTAAATCACAGTCCATACACAAACATAGAGTAGAACCAAACCAGATTGGCTTAACTACAGGACATGAAGTAGATCAGGAAACTAGAATTTAATTATATTCAACTATTGAATCCCCCAGATAACAACTAAAAACAAGGCAATCTATATCTTCATCTCTGTGTAGCTGCAGGCATCGTTTTAGAAGGGATCTTGTTGAATCTTCACCTGCAGTTACTAGTGCTTGAGTTCTGCAACAGCCAGAAGAATATAGCCATTGTATTAGAATTTAGAAAACAAGATCAGGGGCCTATATAAATATTTCCCAATTGCTTATACCTTCGGACTATTACTACTATAATACTGTAATTCTTCTTCTTGAGGGGAGGAGGTTTTACACTATAGGAAGAGCCGGACAAGGGCGCCGCAGTATCCATGTTAATATAATGAAACATTTCCTATATAAATCTGAGGAAGACATTTCCATATAGACCAAGTTAAAGGAATTAGCTTTGTGAGTCAAGATAATAAAATCAGATCTATTACGCTATAATATAAGAGAGATGACTGCTAATAATAGCTGAAACCATAAGCTAAGTCATTGTAGAAGGGAGAATTTAGCTTATGATTCCATTTAGTCACGTTATATATAGGAGATCACATTCAATCCTCATAAAATGGTGTTCATACAGTATTAACAGCCATTTGCAACTGTGCATTAAGAATATCTCCCTATAAATAAAAATATAAAAATACAAAAAAAGTGGCTGTGGAATCCGAGTTCGATAAACAGCTATGAAACCATGAAACCATAAGCATACAAAGCATTGTAGAATGGAGGACTTAGAGCCGAATTGAAAAGATTCAGTTCCGGCATGCTAAGGACCATGTGAACAAATGAAATCAAAGTCTTTGATGTATTGTTATGGCCTCACCTTAAATTAGATGAAATGACGCCCTGGGGCCATTGCAATACATCCAAGTAGCGGAGGGCCTTGCGGAATGGAACCGTTGACTCATTGACTCGGTTCCTAATAAAAAATTATTGAATCGGTTAATGACCTATTGACCCGAGCAGTTAAATCGTAGACTTATTGACTTGTTCAATGGTTTTTGGCCGTTTTTGTTTTTAAATTAGAAACCATCCAGACAATCGATTCCGTTTTATCCTAATCTCGATCCCTGGCAAAAAATCGTTGAATCGGTCAGTAACCCATTGACCCAGGTGGTTGAACCGTTGACCCGTTCAATGGTTTTTGGTTGTCAGGACAAGCCAAACCGAACAATCGAACCGTCAACTCGAAAACTGGTGGCCAGAATGATTCCATTTTCAAGTCATATGAGTCATAAGCTCGAATGACATAACACATATAGTACTGCTTAACGGACCTCACACACTCAATTTTTTGTTTGTAATTTTTTTTGTCAGAACGGGCCGTCCGTGTTTTTATTTCTTTAATTGGGAATTGTCCAAGCAACCGGTTCCGTTTTACCTCAATCCTGGTCCTTGGCCAAAAACTGTTGAATTGGTCAACGATTCGTTGACCTGAGTGGTCTAACCGTTAACCCGTTGACCTGTTCAATAGTTTTTGGTTATTATTATTTTTTTTTAATTTTTGTTGTCAAAACAGACCGTTCGTTCGAACCAAACAGTTGAACCGTCAACCCGAAAACCGGTGCTCAGAACGGTTTCATTTTCGGGTTGTATGAGTCACACGCTCGAATGGCATAACACGTATGGTATTGCTTAATGGACCTTACACACTCAATTTTTTGCCCATAATTTTTGTTTTACAATGGATCATCCGTTCGAACTAGACGGTCGAACTATCAACTCGAAAACCAGTGGCTAGAATGGTTCTATAATTTTTTGCTTATAATTTTTCGTTGTCAGAACGGGTCGTCCGTTTGAACTGAATGGTCGAACTGTCAACCCAAAAACCGGTGGCCATAATGGTTTTATTTTCGAGTCGTATGAGTCACACGCTTGAATGCAATAACACATGATACTACTTAATGGACCTCACAAACTCAATTTTTTGCCTATAATTTTTGTTGTCAAAACGGACTGTCTGTTCAATCCGGATGATTGAACCATTGACCCAAAAACCAGTGGCGAGAACAATTCTGTAATTTTTTGCTTGTAATTTTTGTTGTCAAAACGGGCCATCCGTTCGAACTGGACGGTCGAACCGTCGATTGTCAGAACGTTATTAACAACATTTATCATTAATGGTAAGTAATTATACTATTTAATTAAATAATCATTAATGATAGTTTTAATAATATTATTTAGTTATTTTTAATATAACAGTAAATATTAAATTTATGAATAGGATTTATTAACAATATTCATTAAATTAATAATTAGAAAAATTAAATTAATTTAACAGTATTTATTAGTAATAGTCAGTAATTATAATATTTTATTAAATAACCAATAACAATAATTTTAATAACATTTTTAATTATTTTTAATATAACAATAATTACTAAATTTATTAATAGTATTTATTAATAACAATATTTATAATTTTAATTTAATGTAAAATTAAAGTAAATATCTATTTATTAATAATATTTATAATAACAGTAATTATTAATTATAATCACTAATTATATATTTATTAAATTACTGTAATAATCAGTAGATTCCATTAATTATTGTAATTACTGGAATAATCAGTAATTACAGTAAGGAATAATCACTAAATATGTAATAACAGTAATTAATAGAAAACGAATGCTCTCTCTCTCTCTCTATAATTTTACTTTATAATTTTAAAGTAAATATCTAGTTATTAACAATATTTATAATAACAGTAATTATTAATTATAATCACTAATTATATATTTATTAAATTACTGTAATAATCAGTAATTATTAAATTATAGTAATTAATTACTGTAATTACTGGAATAATCAGTAATTACAGTTAGGAATATTCACTAATTATATAATAACAGTAATTAATAGAAAACGGATGCTCGCTATTAATATATATATACAAGATGACATAATTCTTTGTGTTTTAACCCTGCACTATGATAATTCGTACCAAAAGTGAACTAATATGTGAGACGTTTTAGGTATGTTTACTTTCGGTATCTCCCTTTGTATTGATGGTTTATTTTGATTAATGAATAGTTTGTTTATAAAAAAAAAAAAAAGGCTACTAATATTATTACATGTATAATTATTGTATACCATTTGCACCAAAATCCTTTACAAGTGCTGCTTTAGATCCTCCAGAATATACCAATCTACGTTTAAAAAGGTTCAAATAGGGTTGTAAATGGGCCACACATACCTGATAGATCTGAACCAAATCAATCCAATTATAGAGGATTTGGTCTGCATTATGTGTCTTGCTTATATCTGGATTGGGAGCGTTTTTGGTTGTTACGAACTGGTTCTCCACATAGTCCTGATCACAGGCCCAATTATATAGGATTTGGTCTGCATTATGTGTCCTGCTTATATCTGCATTATGAGAAAAAAAAACACTTCTAATGCTTTTGCTTGTTAGAAGTCAGTCTGTCCAAAGCTTCGAGAATTGGCTTCTGAAGTAGGATACTTGAACTAATAAAAAATTCCAGTGGATTTCCTTTCCCATCTCTCCTCAACTGAGAAATCTTCTTATTTCTATCCTTTTTTCAGAAGGTCAATGGAATCCTCTCATAATTCAGCAATATTTCGATAGGGAAGAAGCTATGAAAATTTTATAAACTCCCATCTTCCCCTCCTCTAATGATCTTCACTGGATTTGGTTACACCATAAATCAGGGAACTATACAGTTAAGGAGGAATATAAAACTAAACAGAAACCCTCTATTCCTGAAATCCCCGATGATGTTAAATTCTGCCTATCCAAAATCTGGAAGTTGTCGGTTCCTCCAAGATATCAACTTTTCTTGTGGAGAATTCTCAACAACTTTATCCCTGTCAGAAGTGTTCTTTTTTCTAATCCTAAAGATAAAATTTGCATCCTTTGTAACCATTTCGAAGAAACCATTGATCATCTTTTTATTCATTGCTCCTTTGCTCATGCTGTCCTCTTTGGCAATCCTTGGAATCTTGATCTAAGCATCACTCCTCACATTCTTGGGCAACATATTTTAATCATCTCTTTAATCAAATTCAAGATAATCAATTTTTCCTCCAAATTTTAAATTGGTTTGAAATTGCCTGTTATTATATTCGGAATGCAAGGAATAGAAAGATTTTTGAAAATAAATAGATCCTTCCTATGCACATCCTATCTACAGTTAACAAAATTTTTCAAAAATCTTCTCAGTCTACTGCTTTGGAAAATTCATTGTCCTCTACCTCTTACAACAATATGTTAAATCTTTCTCTCAATTGTACTATTGATTTAATCATTTTCATTCATGCAGGCAAAATTTCTAACTCTTCTTTTAATTTAGAATTGTGATTTTAAATACAAATCTTCAATGCTTAAAAATTATTGGAGGAAGAACATCTCGACCTACTACCATTGATCAAGCTGAATTCTTTGCGATTTTGCAGGTGTTTTTGGAATTACGAGAATGACATCAAAAAGACATCTGTATTTGCACGAACAATCTTCATGTGATCCAGGCTCTCCAGAAGGACTCTCCGTTACCTTGGTTCTGCCATTGGCTTTTTGCAAAGAACTAAGTCTTTAATTTCCACTCTACATTTTACTGTTTTGTTTAAACAAGTAAACCGTACTTTTAACACTCCTACTCATAAGGTTTCCCAACAGGAAAAAACTCATCCTCTGCCTTATTTTGAATATAATGACTATCCTAAAGGGATCCCAAAAGTAGAGCAGTTTGTAAATATCTCTTTCGTTTAATATATATTTTGTTTATCTTCCAAAAAAATAGAGGAAATCATATATTTTGAAACTGAAAGTTCAATCATGCTTCTTATTTCATTTATATAGAAAAAAATACAAACAACTAATAACATATTGTATATGCTTTCGTTTTGAAAAATAATATTTTTCCCAAAGGGTTTGATTATGATGTTAGAAAAACTTGTAACCAATCAACTGGCATCATCAAAGTTCTAACCAATCATGAGGGTTTTCATCAAAATTCAAATGGGGATTCATTTCCCAAACCGCTTGCATACCTAATTTTCTTGAAATTACAATAAAGAAAGTAATTCGTTTTAGAGAACACCACTTTGGTTTTTTTTTTTTTTATGAAAAGAATTATCAAGAAAAGGCAAGAGGGGAATGTTGTTCATGGTAATGCAATGTCATTTAATATGAATAACTATAGGGAATATTCCTAGGACTTTCTGTGATTTTTTTTGATAAACTAAAATTAATCAATTTATTATTCATTCCTCCTCAATATGTGGTGAAGATAAAAGTTCCTTGTTCTGTTTATTCTTTGCTTAATCTTTTTTAGGGTAAAATATAAAAGGCTTCCCTGAGGTTTCATTTTCAAAAAAAACCTCTCCTATAGTTTTGATGAAAAAACCTGTAGTTACCTCTCTTTTGTTATTGTCTTGGATAGAAAATGTTGGCCAAATACATTAATTTTTCAAAAGTACCCATTCTACCCTTATATCAATGAATTCAAATGGACATTTATTAAAGCATCCCCAAAAGGATTTTTCACTTTTAATTAAAAAAAATCCCCAAATTAGATTGAAAAGAATAAAGTTTTTTTATAACAATGTTAGGTCTAGTGAAGTCTAAAAGGTCAAATCTGGAATTTTGAATTATATTGAAAGATGTCCTAATAAGTTGTAAGGGTCATTTCATACTTTGAAGTCTCCATTACTGGACAAATATGGAAGGTAACTTTAGGTTTTTGTGAAACAACATAAGAGTTTTTTGTTAAAGTGAAACCTCAGGGAGGTTATTATGATTTAGGGAGGTTTTTATACTTTACCCTTTTTTCATTTGTTTTAATTTTGATCCTTGTTTGTCATCCTCATTTTCTTTTATTTTCTCTTATTTTCTTTGTATTAATTATGTATAGCGCATACGTGATCTGAAACATACTCTGTGGTAAAAAGCCCAACATGGTAGGAAAATCAAATATCTTGTGGATCAAGTGGCTGATGTTCAATCCAGATGTCCTACCCACCAGAATCCTACTCACACGCGCCCAAAGAACACTACAGTTATACATTGGAAACATCTCTGCGTGAATGATAATATGCAAATTTGTGAGATGTTTCCAATGTACAATCGCAGTATCCCATGGATAGGAGATCCAAACATGCTGATGTTGCATTTAAAATTTAAAAATAATATATTGCTTTACTTGATGTGCATCAACTAAATTAAAGGCTATGTTTGATTTGATGAAAAACAAAAGATTGAGGGAAATAACAGGAACAATAGAAACATAATCTAAGAGAAAGGGATGAAAAGATAAAAAGCAGATAAAAAAATGTCTACTTAGAGATGGTTCAAATATTAATCCGAAATGTTTTTGTTCTATGCCTTTCTTTCTGCATAGAGGTTGTTCAAATATAAATAGAAATGTTTTTTGTTCTGGTACCTTTCTTTATTATTTGTACAATTTACGGATTATTGAATACAAAGGAAAAAAAGGGTAAATTTCTTAAACTACCCTTAGGGTTTGGCTAATTGGTTAAGTGTATCCTTATTGTTTGAAAATTGACTAACGATATTCCTACTGTTTCTGACAATTGACTAATACTTCCCTTACCAATAGCGTTCATTAACAGAAAGACAAAAAAGATTATTTTATCCTTTATTCTTCTTCTTCTTCAATTTTTCTAAATAAAACAAGGAAAAGGAACAAAAAATGTTGGTTCATCAAAACCCTAACCACATTTATAGGGACACATTTGGAGCTGGGAAAATATGGTTGACCCAGTGCAGAATTGTTAACTAGGTGTAGAGGGGTTGTCGAGCAAATCCATCACCCTTCAATCCAACCGGAAAATTCAGACCCTTTTGAGGAACAAATCTTCATGGCAGTGAATTTTACTTGATCGAGTGCAGAGTTGTTAACTGGGTGTAAGATTCGTCGTATCCAAGGGGTTGAACAACCTAGTGCAGACTACACCTTGACCCCCTTTTGAGGAACCCAACCTTCCTCGTCTTTGAGATGTCGTTGCAAAGTTGTTAACGTCAGAACTCAGTTTCTCAACCTCTCAACATGAAATTATATTCCTTCCCACATGCAGTCTTAACAATGATTACCTAGAGAACAGAAAGTCAGATAACCAAATGTAGAAAGATAGTGGTGTTAAACAGATGGCACGGCCGAAACAGAGCCATAAAAAAACACTTGGAACACTGATCTTCTAGCCACACGAGACAGAGCCATAGGGGGAACTGTTGAGCAGTGCCTAGAATCAAGTTGCTGCCTAGATCCAGACCTACAAACCGTATAGAAGGGGGAAATGCTCAACTGTATTCATAGAAAACCCCCATACCGGTATCTTCCCTTTGATCACTTAAAATAACATATATTTCTTCCTCCCTATAATTGCCAACGAAAGTAGATACTAGCAATGGTGCAAGGTGGGAAGATGGATTCAGGTAGATGGCTTGGTGTTTGGGAGTACTTTTCGTTCAAGGGAGAAGCTAGAAAGAAACAAAACATATATGAGAAGAAAGAGAAGGCAGAAGCTGAATGTCGGAATGATAAACACTGAGGCTGTGCCACTGAGAGAAAGAGGGAAAAGAGAAGGGAGAGAATAAAAGAAACTGGAACTACTGGAACCTTCGTTGTTGGAATCGCCACTGCCAACCTTCACCGCTAGAACCTCCGGTGCCCAGTATTAAACCTTAGAGCCCACTGCCAAATCATTTGTCCATCCTTTTTTTCAAAGTTTCAAGAAAGAACTCCTCCAATAAATGCAAATTCAAAGAGAGATGCAATTGTGGTAGTTTGGACTCTGGAGCGGACTCCATCTCTCACCGCCTACACAGCAAAGCCATTGTCTCCTTTAAGAATCCTTGTATTGGTGAAAAAGAAGGGAAGAGAGAGAAATAAGGGGAGAGAGGTGGGGTAAATTTGGGTTTTAAAAAATGCATACATCACGTGCGAATGAGTTTTGACGAAATGTTAACGGACCTTAATGGTAAGGATAGAGTTGATCAATTGTTAGAAACAGTAAGAATAGCGTTAATCAATTTTCAAACAATAAGGATACACTAATCAATTAATTAAACCATGTCAAAAACACATGAAAACCAATCAAAACCTAACCTAACCCATTTATTGGTATCATGTCTTTCAGGTACCATATACTGGAACTCATAGGAAAAGGAATCAATTAATGGGCCATGCTGTCAATGCAGAAATTGAAATGAATACATTTGACAATGTTGACAATTATTGAATATATCAAGTAATCTTTTTTCTTTTTTGGTGAGATATCAACTAATCATATTCCCACCAAAATATTGACAATCATCTCTTTAATTGGATCACCTTTCAGATGGGAATGTCCTACATTCATAAATACGGAATTGGTTTCTTCCCTTCCTAGCCTTTCATGTTTAGGCCATATTTGGTTAAAATTCTGCTTCAAAAAGTCGGTATTTGATGAATGAGTTTTGAGCCCAAATTTTTTTCTTTTCTAGTTTCAAAGAGTATAAATATAAATAATATAAGGTTTTACACTCTACATATTTATACTTGTATTCCTTTTAAATCGAACCAAGAATCTATTCTTAAAGTGAATTTTGAGCCTAAAAAGGGAATTAGTTCCTGCAATTCTCTTACATCTAAACTTCAAAATGATCCTTAAAATCATACACTCTCTCTCTCTCTTTCTTATCTTGGTTGATTTTAGATTGGAATTGGAAGAGAATTTTCTTTTAAATAATTGAAGCTCCAAAAGTCTGGTTCACATTCAGATAGTGTCTGATACAGAAATATATCCCCGTATCCCCTATGTGTAACTGCAATACTATGTGGGTTGACATGGGCAGAGTTCTTATAGATAGGAGATCAGGACTCTTGATTGAATTGAATATGACAATAAACCTAATGGATTGGCCAAACAGGATTTTCAGATTGACTATTGCACTACATATTTCAGTTCATCATCCAGTCGGTGTTTTAAAATAGTGTAATATATTAAACATAAGAACCCAGTTCGTTTCAGCAGTAATTAAAAAGCTAGTCCAGCCAGTAGACTCAAATTATATTATTGTAAAGTTTGTGTTGGTTTTAGCTGGTACATGGCAAAACTTTTTGAGACCCTTATGCTGAGTTTGGTTTGAAGGAAAAAGCAGGGAAAGAAAGGGAAAAGTAAAGAAACCTATTCATAGATTGTAAAGGTCTCCTATCTTTCCTATCTTTGGTTTGAGGGAAATTATGTCCTATTAAAACAAACAAAACTTTAAGGCACAAATATTATATAAGAGGAATGAATAAAAATACATTCTTTAATTTGTGACCTTGTGTTAGGTTTTATAGAGGTACCAAACACAGCTGTAGGGCAGCCTAGTAATGTAAGCAAGATTTCTTAACCTATTTGTCATATGGAGGACTGATTGGGATAATCCTAGGGGATGCACACCATAGGCTTAGGCCCTGTTTGGCACATCTTTCCGTATGGTCTGTTGGCAATTTACAAGTTCAGCAAATCATGATTCGGTCATTTTCCGTTTGGTTTTCAGTAGATCTAGCTTTTAAAAGCCGATACGTTGAAAAAACGTGAGAATCCCAAAACGGGCGATTTTTGGGAAGCTCCAAATGGAGATTTTGTGGTTTTTTTTTTATTTGCCTTCACTTGGAAAGACACGCCTTAACCAAACGGGCTTCAAGTTGCTCAAATCTTAATGTAAAAGCTCAATGCGTCTTTTGACTGTCATAAATACCAGAAGATCTTTCCAAAAAAACTTGCCAAACGGCCCCTTAGTTTCTAGACTAATAATTTTCTTTTTGTTATTTAAAAATATTACTTTTGGGTTGAAACTTGTTTTTGGCAGTAATAGATGGTTAAGAGCATCTTTGGCACTCCCAACCAAGTAATATTGATATGGAAGATTCTTGGGTTGCTTTGCCATCTTCCCTAGATGACCTAACTAGCAGCAGATGCGTCCTTTATTCCACTCAATTTTGTTGAGTCAAATCTTTCTTATTTGGATCCAATTCTGAGATTCTGTTTGATCTATTTGCTAAGGCTTCTTTAATTATGCAACCCTTGGTTAGAATCTTATACCTTTTTTTAGAGTTGTTGATGCCATATACCGAGATTCTACAGACAAATGCCATTCCCTGCCTTTCCCTTGGATTCCATTTGGAAGGAGTACAAATATAGATATGTATTGTATAAATACATATAAAATATAAGGTTTTGCGCTCTATATATTTGTATTTATACAATATAAATACATACAAAATAACACAAAATACAAGGTTTTACGCTCTACATATTTGCATTTGTAGTCCTTCCAAACTGAGCCTTAAGAATAAAATCTCATTTATACTAATTTTAATTCCTATTCCAGTTTTAATCAAACAGATTATGGGAATAGACCATTCCAATTTCGATTCTAGAAAATTCTGATTTCGATTTTAATTCCAATTCTGATTAGCGAATCAAATGAACCCTTAGCATCCATTCTTACAGTATAAGAATTCAATTATACATTGGAAATATTTTTCTATGAATTTGATATGTATATACCGGAGCTATTTCCGATATGTGATCGACTGCTTTGCCAACAAAATTTTTGCTTGTAGGAAATCCGGACTCATTTTTTTTTCTCTCTCTTAATGATCTGTTGTGCTTGTGTCTAAAGATAACAGCTCCATTTAGGCCGTTCCCACACGGCTCCATCTTGCTTCTTTTAGTCTTCTTTACCTAATCAACTACACGATTTAAAGGTGGAGTTCGCTTTTTTCATTAGCATTTGAGAAAAGTCGGTCAATGACTCAATGTAGTGCATGAGTTTTTAGGAATGTTGAAAACTCCATTTTTTAGCTGTTGGGTTAAGGATCGGAGGGTCTGACATCCGGTCTCATTTCCTGACCCGATCAAATAAGGGCGTCTTGCAACTCTCCCCGCAAATTCTTTCGGGTTTTTAAAATTTTTAAAGATTAGTCTTTTTCCATTTGGCCCAAATTAGACTTGTTCATGGGCCGGGTGGTCCGACGGGCCAGGCCGGGCCCTCGGACGGGTTTGAACATGTTTATAGGCCTGTAGGTTTAAACTCGGGCCAAAAAGCCCAGCCCGCAATAAATTTGAGCCGGGCTTGGGTTTTGTCAAAATAACCCAGCCCGGTCCGACCTAAAATTAGACTTAAAATGGGTTATGTTATTATGTCCATTTGAATAAATTTTTTGATTTAAGAATGTAAAACTGTATTTTAAAACATAAAAGAAAGGGAAAAAAATCATCTTGTAGGCCCATTATTCATTTAAATAGGAAAAAAAACATATAGATTTTTAATTCTAATTTGAATAGGGAAAATTGTAGTTTTTTTTATTAGGACGGGCTCGGGCTTAACGTATTTCCATTAATGATGAGTAAAAACCCGGCCTGGCCCATGAACAAGTCTAGCCCAAATGATAATCATCAGAAAGACCCAAATAGTCAAAAAGTTGGTCCTGTTTGGCACATTTTTTGTATGCATTGTCGGTTTTTTAGAAGCCTGGTAGTTCATGCATGCATCTTCCTCTGTTTGGTTGGAGGAAGATCTTTCTATCAAAAGATCATGATCCGAAAAGATGCAAAAAGCTTGATTCAGGCTTATTTCGGGAAGCTAGAAATGGAGTTTCTCACATTTTTTGCTTTCCCATCTTCTCGTGAGAAGTTTGATTCGGGCTATGAAGAATTACTTCAATTAAACGATCTTTGGAATTCCAAGACCTTAATGAAAAAGCTCACCCTGTTAGATCTTCTATAAAAGACTTGCCAAACAGCATCTAAGAAGCGTTAAATAAAGTTTTCCTCTTTTGTGTTTCAAATAGCCTTCCAATCCACATTTAATAGTCCACAGACCAAAATGCCTACTATAGACAATACCCTAAAAGCTCAATACATCCTTGATTGGGCTGCCAAAAGATCTGCTTACTAAACAACCTTAATGTGAAAAATAAAATAAAATAAATTTCTGATTCACCTTTTGAACCGTTTTTTAGATAAAAAGTAAGGTAAATTTCTTAAACTATCCTTGTGGTTTAATTAATTGATTAAGTATATTCTTATTATTTGAAAATTGACCGACACTGCCCTTATTGTTTTTGACAATTGATTAATTCTACACTTACCTTATTATTCCATCAAAACCCTTATACACACGAGACCACGTGGTGTTTAAAATCCTTTTAAAACCCAATATTACCCCTCCCTTGTCCCAGTTTCATTTTTTAGAGAAGAGGAAAACATTAATCATCGTCTCTTCCAACTCTCGACACAGCGGCAGCAAACTGGTATTGACCCTCTCCACCTTCGGCCAGGTCCCTTCCCCAATCTCCCTATTCCTCTTCCCTCTCTCTTTCCTCCTCCTCCTCTTCTTCTTCTTCTTCTATTTCTCCTTCTTCCTCTTCTTCTCCTTCCTCCATCTTCACGTCTTCCGTTATTCATTTCGAACATAAATATCTGATCTCGTACTAGGGAGACAGAAAGCTTTTCAATCGTTGCATCATCACTGACTTTCATCTGACAGTCAACCTTCTTCGTTTCTGACTAAATTATGAAAATTAGGGTTCCAGCAATAAAACCACACCTGATTTCTTCTTAGCCCTCTCCATATCATGGGAAGTCCATAGTCCAACTAAAATAGATGTTCCGAGATCTAGTTCCATCACTCCCAGTCTGAAAGAATGGTTGATGGTGCACAAACCGGCTGGTTCTAGCTGTCAACGATTTTGCCTCGGGCTGGAGCAGAAGGTGCCTGAAACGGAGGAGAAAACGAGTAATCTTTGGGGAAGAACCCGGTGAGAATGCTCCGAAGTTCAAGTTAGTATTTCCTCAAAGGCAAGATAAAATATCAGATGGCGCAAAGTTATCACATACCTCTCTTCTTAGGGGGAAGGGGGCCTTTTATAACCACTTCGCGCACTCACTCCCAAGCTCCTATCAGGTCGGGTATGATTACCTTTGCGGTTCTGCCAGTTCGGGTGTCATCACCTCTGCTGGGGTAGAACTGCCACTGCTCTCTTTGTCGAAGCCGTCTCTGTAACTAGAGGTGGCAGTGGCAGGTGGCGGTGGCAGGTGGCCGTTGAAGTGCGACTGTCAAGCATCAGATCCCAAGTCAATCAGGTGCGCCGCCTCAGGATACGGACTCCTTAGTGTCAGGTACGGTATGGTTGTTCAATTCGGCGTCCTGGAGGCGAAGTGCTGGAGTGGTGTGCGAGGTGAAGTCTTGAGTTCGGATAGAGGTGTGGCCGGAACTGCCTTGGGGCGGGCCAGTTCGGGTTGTTGCCTTTGTGCTCCTCGTAAGGCCCGGGGTCAAAGGGAGAGTTTGGGCTCCTTGTGGGGAGTTTGGACCGCTGGTTCCTCCTTTCGGAGCTCGCGCCTTGGGCGTACTGTCGTACCGAGCTGTTGCCTTTGCCACGTGTTGAGTGGTTACGAGGTCGGGCCAAATATTCCTTCATCAATTGCCCCCCACTCCTTGCGCTAAGGGGCTTGCCCTGGCGTGGGAAGTTCGCGAGGTGGTGGGTGGACTTGACTCGTACTTCGGACTGGTTTGACTGATAGCGCGAAGTGCGTGTTCGTCAAAAGATTTTCAGGTTTCTCGACCGCCAAAAAGCCAGGACGCACGCCACCGTTTATAAATGCTGGAAGACGTGACAACGCGCGTTTATTTCAAAATTTAAAAAGCGCACCGCTGGGAGACGTGACAACGGGCATCATTTCAAATTTGAAAAAGCGCGCCGCTGCCGCCTTTAATGTGGGGAGACGTGCGCCGGTGCTGCTTCAGTTTCAAAAGACGTGCGGCCAGTCATGTCTCGGTCTTAGGAGACGTGCGGTCACCGCAATCGTGGGCCATTGGATTCG
Source organism: Nelumbo nucifera (assembly GCF_055504915.1). Taxonomy (NCBI): domain Eukaryota; kingdom Viridiplantae; phylum Streptophyta; class Magnoliopsida; order Proteales; family Nelumbonaceae; genus Nelumbo; species Nelumbo nucifera. Next base: position 4,064,704 of record NC_142654.1, read on the forward strand.
CCTCGATCAGAACCGTTGGTTTTTGGTCACTTGTGGGTATAAATAGTGGGGGACCCCAGTCACTTTTCATTGCCATTCTCCTGTGTTTTGCTTCTTAAGCTCGCGTCCAAGTTTCCGTAGTCTATTTGCCTTTTTTCCGGGTGAGTCTACTTTCTTCCTGATATCCTTTTCCTCCCGATGTCTAGCTCGGATAGCTCAGACAGTTCTTTGAGGGGGTCAGATGCAAGTTCTAAGAACTGAGCCATATCCCCCGACAGCCTTAGTGAACCCGAGGTAGAGCACGAGCTCGAGGAAGAGTTCGAACCCGTAGGCCAAGTCGCCTTGGGTAGTTTGGCATCCTCCTCCCATCGAGGCCGGATGTTAGACAAGTTTGGGCCCTCGACCATGACGCCTGAGGGACTTTACTCCCTTATCACCCAGTTCAACTTGCCTAGGGAGTACACTTACTTCATACCCTCGGGCGACTTCCCTTGGGAACACGGTCCCGATGAGATCGTGATACTCCGGGAGTAGCTCGTCGCTGGGTTGCGTCTACCTTTCCACCCCCTTATCGTCGAGGTTATGAACCACTTCGGCGTTACCGTCGGCCAGCTTCACCCGAATTCTATTCGTAACTTGGTGGGGACTACCTCCCTCTTTTGCGGACAGATCTTGCCTTTAGACCTAGAGATCTTTTCTTCCATTCTAATGCTTAAGAAGCAAGCGGATCCCCTTCCCGGGCGTAGGCGGGCGTACTACCTGTCTCCTCGCCCGGGTTTAAGCTTTTACACGATCTACCCAACAAGGTCCCGGCGTGGAAACGACACTACTTCGGGGTGCGAAGTGCAATGGGGTGGCAGTTCCAAACTGGGTGGGGGATGGCTGCCCCCAATGCCGGTGTCACGCTTGATACGGAGACAGCGAAGGGCCTCCGGGAATGGGCACGGCTTGGGCTAAAATGCCACCATTATCTGACGGAGGCCAAGCTCATCAAGGCTGGTCTGAGTTCGGGTAGGTTCCTTGCTCAGAGGCTTGCCTTTTGTTTTGCTTTCCGTTTTTTCGTTTTCCTGATGCCGAGCTCTTTTTGCAGGTGCGATGGACGCAGAGAAGACTCGCGTGGGAACCTTTTCCATGTCATGAAGAGGAGGAAGCAAGTCGCCAAGCGGACTCGTGCCGAACTGCCCCGAGATGCGGAGCCCGAGGTACTGGGCTACCCGTCAGTGGATCTGCCTAGGGAGCCCGAGATGGCTCCTCCAGTACAAGAAGCAGCAGGGGCCCCTTACGCCGAGGATGCTTATACGGGGGCTCCTGCTTACACTGAGTCTGCTTATACGCGAGCTGGGCCTTCAGACTCAGGAGGCCAAGGCGAGTTCAGGAGTGTGTTGTCGCCAAACCACGCTCTTCAAAAAAGTTGGGAGGCCATTTACCCTGAGGAGGTCGTGGAGTGGACCGAGCTTCCTTTGAACAATGTAGCCGCGCGTGCTGCCTCTCACGTCATGGTGGTAAGTCAGCAACTTCTTGTCGGGCTCCTTGTCATTACCTTTCCTGCTATTGTTCTTTTGAACATTCGTTATTTTTCCTTTTGGTAGGTGAATTCCTCTATCCATGCCTTGGCGGCCCAAGCGGAAAGGAGCTCGAGTCGGGCACGAGCTGCCGAAGAGGCTTCCTGTGCTGCCGAGGCGGCTTCTCGCGCTGCACAGGCCAGGCTGGCGAGGTCTCAGAGAGACACCGAGGCCATGGGAGTGGTGGTGAAGCATATGGCGGACCTGAGGCTGGACTTGCAGCATCAAGTTGAATACCTTTGAGAGGATATTAGGGAGAGGATAGAGATCTTTTCTCAGGGCATCGAGGATGCCAAGAAGAAGGCCGTCGAAGACTATATCGCCTCGCCGCGCTTTGACGACCTGATGGTGGGCTCGTACAGAAGGGGCTTTAAACTGAGCCGGTGGATGATCCGGAATACGTACCCCGAGTTCGATATTAGCGCCATAACCACTTCGCGCATTACTCAGGAAATGGCCAACGCTGCTGACGGTGAACCGGATTCTGAGGATGAGGCAGGACCTTCGGCTATCGTTGAAGTGCCTTCTGATGGTGAAGAAGTACCTCCGGGCCTGTGAGCTCGCTTCTGTTGTTTTTTTTTTTTGAAATGTAAACAAAGTATTTTGCAATGGAATGATTTTCTTTTGGTTAAGTGTTGGTCACTCTTTCTTCCGAACTGACCGTATTGCCGAACTGACCATATGCCCAATCCATTTTTTGCCCGGGTTACTACACTCGTGCAGGCTGTTTTGGTGTTAACACTTGGCCTCTGAGATAACGATGTCCCTATTAGTTCGTTGTTAGCACTTTGCTTGAGCTTTTGGTTGGCATTTTTTGCCTTTGCTTGCCCATGCCGAGGTTCTTGTTAGCTCGACATTCTAGCCCTTAGGCTCTGGTAGCAACTTAGTCCACTTCGCTTGGTGATCTATAGGTAGTATCGTCTCAAGTTAACGACGTTCCACGCTTGGGGTACTTGTTTGCCTTCTAAAGTTTCGAGCTCGTATGCCCCCCCGAGTGCTCTCTTTACTCGGTAGGGCCCTTCCCAATTCGGTACAAGTTTGCCCACACCGGACTCGGGTGCCATGATTTTACGGAGAAACAGGTCGCCAACGCGGAAGTTCCGCTTTTTTACTGGCATTGTAGTACCGAGCTACTCTTTGCTGGTAAGCTGCGGTCCGGATGTACGTGAGGTCTCTTGCCTCGTTCAGTAGGTCGAGATTGGGATGTAACTCATCTTCGTTTGTCTGATCGTCATATGCTTCTAGTCGCAATGTAGGTATTTCGATCTCCGCCGGGATTACCGCTTCAGTGCCGTAGGTGAGGTTAAAGGGGTTCTCTCCCGTGGTGGTTTTTTTCGTAGTTCGGTGAGCCCATAGAACACTTGGTAGCTCGTCCGCTCACAACCCTTTAGCTCGGTCTAGTCGCGCTTTCAGTCCGCGGAGGATAGCTATGTTCATTACTTCTGTTTGATCGTTTGCCTGCGGGTGCACGACCGATGTAAAGTTCTGCCGAATCTCCATATCTTGGCACCATTCCTGAAACTTGATATCCTCGAACTGCTTGCCATTGTCGGAGATCAGTACCCGAGGTAACCCGAAACGACATCCTATGTTCTTCCAAAAGAAGTTCTGTACGTTTCGAGCTGTAACTGTTGCAAGAGGTTCAACTTCTATCCACTTTGTAAAGTAATCTACCGCCACCACTAGGAACCTCCTCCCACCTGTTGCTGGCGGGAATGGCCCTAGGAGGTCGATGCCCCATTGCGCAAAGGGCCATGGGCTGGTGAGATACTTGAGGTCGGCGGCAGGCTGATGGTGGATATTGGCATGCTTCTGACATTTGTCGTATTTTCTGACGAGCTCAACAGCCTCTGCCTTCATCGTTGGTCAGTAGTACCCTTGTCAAAGTGCCTTTTGGGCGAGGGCTCTGCCCCCCAAGTGTCTGCCGCACAGACCTTCATGAGTGTTGCGAAGTACGAACTCGGCTTCGGCAGGTCGCAAGCAACGCAGGTAGGGGAGCGTGTAGGACCGTCGGTACAACCGTTCGTCTATTATGACATATTTGGCTGCCTGGCGCTGCACCCTTTTGGCTGCATTGCGGTCCGCAGGGAGGGTCCCATCTAGCAAAAAGCTCGCGAGTGGGTCGATCCAGCTCGGCTCTGCTTCAAGAATGGGGGCGACCTCTTCTGCCCCACCGAGAATGCTAGGCCGAGGTAAGTCCTCTATGTACACAGTTCTCATGGCATTGTGACGGATGCTGCTTAACCGGGACAGGGCGTTGGCCTCAGTGTTCTCTGACATCGGGATTTGCTTGATGAAGTGTGACTGGAAGTTGAGCAGAGCCTCCTTTACATTTGCTAAGTAGGCGATCATAGTTAGCTCGCGTGCTTCGTATTCACCCGTAACCTGGTTGACCACAAATCTGCGAATCGTTGCATATAACTATGTGTTTTTCTCTTACCTTTTGCGCTAGGTTCAGCCCAGCTATCAATGCCTCGTACTCCGCCTCGTTGTTGGATGTTGCAAACTCAAAGCGTAGTGCGTATTCCAATTTCCTACCACCCGGGCCGCGCAACACTATTCCAGCCCCGCTGCCCTGTTGGTTCGAGGAGCCATCTACGTGAAGGATTCAGGGCTCCCCATCCCAGTTCGCGTTTGACCTAACTAGGAGAGATGCCACCTTGGCTGCTACTTCACGGGGTTCGGACTCTATTGTCTTGGGAGCTGCGGGCTCACCCGAACTGGGGATCTCGGGCTCAACCGGTCTAGGGACTTCGAGGCTGAACGTGCACTCGGCTATAAAATCTGCTAGGGCTTGGGCCTTAATAGCAGTTCGTGGCTTATACTAGAGGTCGTACTCGCTGAGCTCGATGGCCCACTTCGTCAGCCGATCGAAAACCTCGGGCTTGAGTAAGACTTGCCTCAGAGGTTTGTCAGTCAAGACGATGACAGTGTGAGCCTGGAAATATGGGCGGAGTTTCCGAGCTGCAATTATCAGTGCATATGCCAGCTTTTCTATCTGTGGGTATCTCGTCTTGGCTCCCTGCAGAATTTTACTGTCTTAATAGATGGGTCGTTGGACCGATCTACTTCTTTTATTAGTACCGAATTGACCACCTCGTCGCTTGCCGAGAGGTACAGTTCTAAGACCTCGCCCTCCTCGGGCCTGGTTAAGATCGGCACACTAGCGAGGTAGTTTTTTAGCTCGTGGAACGCGAGCTGGCAGTCTCGGGTCCATTCGAACCCTTTGCCTCTGATTGTTTTAAAGAAAGGCAGGCAGTGATCTTCCGACTTGGACATGAAGCGGCTCAGAGCGGCTATACGGCCATTTAGCCTCTGAACCTCCTTTACTTTTCGGGGTGGTCTCATATCTAGGATGGCCTTTATCTTGTCCGGGTTGGCCTCAATACCGTGCCGGTTGACGATGTACCCTAGGAACTTACCCGAGGTGACACCGAAGACACACTTGTTTGGGTTCAGTTTCATGCTAAATTGACGCAGAATTTGGAAGACAGAATCTAAGTCTTGTATTAATTCATGCGAGAACTGTGTCTTGACGACCATGTCATCTACATAACATTCTATCTTCGTGTCAATTAAGGGCTGAAATACCTTATTCACAAGTCTTTGGAAGGTCGCTCCAGCATTCTTCAGTCTAAAGGGCATGACCTTGTAGCAGTATAGGCCAAACTCGGTTATGAAGGTGGTTTTTTCCTCATCGGACTGGTCCATCCTGATTTGGTTGTAGCCCGAGTAGGCATCCAAGAAGCTTAGCAACTCATGTCCCAAGGTCGCGTCCACTTGGCAGTCAATTCTGGGGAGGGGGAAGCAATCTTTTGGGCAATCTCGGTTCAGATTGGTGTAGTCGACGAACATGCGCCACTTGCCGTTTGCCTTCTTTACTAGCACTGGGTTGGCTACCCAGCTCGGGTAATGAACTTCCCTTATGAAGTCTGCTGTGATGAGCTTTTCGACCTCCTCGTCGACCGCCCTCTAGCGCTCTGGGGCTAAGTTGCGTTTCTTCTGTCTAATGGGTCTAACTACAAGGTCAGTATTAAGTTTGTGAGTTATAAGACTGGGGTCAATACCGGGCATATCGACCGCGGACCATGCAAAAATATCTAAATTTTGAAGTAAGAAACTCACCAGTTCGGTTCGTAGAGGTTCCTTGACGGAAGCACCGATCTGTAGCGTCCGAGCCGGGTCCGCGGCTGAAGTTGGGATTGTGATCATTTCCTCTCTAGGTGAAGCTCGTTCCTCGCCTTGCTCCGTAGACCGCTCTAGTTCAAGGTCGTCGGCCGCTTTGGTTTTTCTCTTCAGGGCGACAACATAGCATTTACGGAACTCAAGTTGGTCGCCCCGCGTTTCCCCCATAGCGAAGTCTGTAGGGAACTTCATTGCCAAGTAGTAGGTGGAGACCACTGCCCGTAGGACATGAGTGATTGGCCGTCCTATTATGACATTGTATGGGGAGGGGTCGACCACCAGGAAATTGTGGTTGAGTCAAACCGCACAGGGCCATGTGCCAACTTCCACAGGTACTGTTATTTTCCCGAGGGGCCTGACTTCCTCTCCGCTGAAGCCCACCAGAAGAGTGTTCGCGGGCTTCAACTCGCTTCTCTGCAACTGAAGCTAGTCAAACGCCGACTTGAAGAGAATGTCCGCCGAGCTGCCTGAATCGACAAGTACGCGCCTGACTTCGAAGTCGTTGATCCTTAGTTTTATGACAAGCGCATCATCGTGGGGGTAGTAGACCCCTTGCGCATCGTCTTCCGTGAAGAAAATCGGTTCCTCCGTCTTCGGCCTCTTCGGAGGGTTTTGTTCTTCTCGGGCAGCTTCGCGAACTGACGCCCGGGCCGCTGCTGAAGTACAACCTGCTACCACCGAACCTCCCACTATCACGTGGATTGTTCCCCGAACCGGCCCCTCTTCCGGAGGTTGTCTTTGCAACGGTTCGGCCGGCCTGCTACTAGATTCGGGGGCATCCCTACCATGCTCCCCTTGCCAATCTGTCTTATTATTATTGTTATTATTATTATGCTGTACAAAATTTCTCAAGTACCCACGACGGATGAGTCCCTCTATCTCGTCCCGGAGATTATTACACTATTCGGTACTATGACCGTAATCTCTATGGAAACTGCATTACAAGTTTTTGTTTCTCTCGTTTGGGTTCCCTTTTAGGCGAGGTGGCCATTTTACGTACGAGGCGTCTTTGATCATCATCAAGATCTCGGCCCGCCTCGTGTTTAAGGGTGTGTAGTCCATATGAGCTGCTAAGGGAGCTCGGAACGGTTGGCTCGGCTTCGTCTCCTGGGCTGGGTTTTTTCTTCTGTCATCTGGGTTGGAGGGCTCACCTTCCCTCTTCCTTTTCTCGATCCCGCTTTCGGTCCTTTGGTTGATCTCCTCCTCTGTTCTCATGAACTTATCCGCGAGCTTGAGGAATTCGACTACAATCGCGGGCTGGCTAGCTACCATGTGCCATTTGAACTCATTGTGTGTTACTCCTCTCTTGGCCGCCGCGAGCTGCACCGCGGGGTCCAGTCGCGGTATCTGCAAGCACGCATCATTGAACCGCTTGATGTAGCCCCGGATGGACTCTCCTTCCCTCTGGACTACTCCAAAGATGCTTTCCTCGGTTCTGGGGCACCGCTTGCTGGTAACGAAGTGTGCGGTGAAGACCTGCACGAATTGGGTCCAGCTTCTTATTGACCCGGGGGCCAAGTTCTTGTACCAGGTACGGGCCACCCCCCTGAAGGTGGTGGTGAAGGCCACGCACATGCATGATTCACTGGCCCTTGCTAGGTGCATTTGAGACTGGAAGGCATCGACATGGTCGTTGGGGTCGAAGGACCCATCATACTTGTCTAAAGGGGGGAGTTTGAAGTCTCTGGGCATGGGGACTACAAGGAGTTCTGATGAGAGGGGGGAAGGAACTGAGTGAATAGGGGCAGCTTTTACCTCGTCCGAGCTTGTCTCTTCTTTACCTTTGAGCTCGGGTAGGACACGGGTGGCAGTTAGGCGACTTCGCCAGCGTCTTCGTTGCTGAGTGGGCCTGGTACTGGCGCTACTGGCCTCTGTGTTGCCGAGCTCGATGGGCCCGGATTGTTGGTAGTCCGCCGCTAGGACGCTGAATCGGTTCTCTGTGGGCGGGAGCTCAGACTTGGAGTGCCGAGGTGCTGACTTGGCAGGCGAGGTTCTTGACCCGCCGGCGAGCTGCGAGGCGGGGGTGATTTTTCTTTCCCCCCGACCCGGGGATGAGGCCTGGCTCTTGGGGGGGTTCTGAAGTTGGGAGGCTTCTCCTCGATGATGGCGTCCGCCCTGAGGGGAGGGCTTAATCGGCTTTGGAGTAGGGTGCCGAGGTGGAAGCTGAGGTTGGTTCAGAGGCAGTTGGGGGAACTGCTGTTGATAGTGATACTGAGAGATATGGTGCAGTACTTGGTGCTACTGGAGCTGATGCTGCTGGAACTGCTGCATTTGGGCTTGCATTGCCCACATGCATTGCATCAAGTCATCAAACTGGTTCTGGCTAGTCGTCAGGGGAACAACAGTTGGTTCGGTAAAGGTTGTCTCGACAGGGAGAGGAGGAAGGGGGACGTTCATGACGGGAAGGTTCACGGGCGCCACTGTTCGTTGCGTACTCAGACTGGGGATCCCATCCACCAGAAGGGGGATGGTGAACTGTCCAATGCACACCATGGGGACTTTAAGTTGTTCCCCGGTGGCGTTCATCTCCGTGCCACGTCCGACATTGCTGGAAGAAGCCATGAGTGTTGGGGTTTCTTGAAAAAAAAGGGGTTATGAGAGTTTTAGAGGGAGGCTTTTAGAAGCGTTTCCCACAGACGACGCCAATTGATGGTGCGCAATCCGGCCGGTCCTAGCTCAACGATCTTGCCTCGGGCTGGAGCAGAAGGTGCCTGAAACGGAGGAGAAAGCGAGTAATCTCCGGGGAAGAACTCGGTGAGAATGCTCTGAAGCTCAAGTTAGTATTTCCTCAAAGGCAAGATAAAAAATTAGATGGCGCAAAGTTATCACATACCTCTCTTGTTGGGGGGAAGGGGGCCTTTTATAAGCATTTTGCGCACTCACTCCCAAGCTCCTGTCAGGTCGGGTATGATTACCTCTGTGCTTCTGCCAATTCGGGTGCCATCACCTCTGCTGGGACAGAACCGCCACTGCTCTCTTTGTCGGAACCGTCTCTGTAACTGGAGGTGGCGGTGGCAGTGGCAGGTGGTCGTTGAAGTGCGGTTGTCAAGCGTTAGATCCCAAGTTAGTCAGGTGCGCCGCCTCAGGATACGGACTCCTTTGGTGTCAGGTACGGTACGGTTGTTCAGTTCGGCGTCCTGGAGGCGAAGTGCTGGAGTGGTGTGCGAGGTGAAGTCTTGAGTTCGGATAGAGGTGTGGCCCGAATTGCCCTGGGGTGGGCCAGTTCGGGTTGTTGCCCTTTGTGCTCCTCGTAAGTCCTGGGGTCAAAGGGAGAGTTCGGGCTCCTTGTGGGGAGGACCGCTGATTCCTCATTTCGAGGCTCGCGCCTTGGGCGTACTATCGTGCCGAGCTGTTGCCTTTGCCACGTGTTAAGTGGTTACGAAGTTGGGCCAAAAAAAGGGAGTTAAATCAAGATCATAGGACAAAGATTACATGCTTTGATTGCCGCAACAGGTTCCCATAACCATCGGTTGATTCCTCCCGTGAATATAAAAGGAAAAGGCATCTCTCTGATCCAACAAAAACACCATCTATTGTCCCAAACACTTGCCGGAAAGCAGAGCATATGGTCCCGTTAGCTCCCAAACTCCCATTGTTCCTTTCTTTCTCCATATCTCATCACAGAAGTCCACAGAACGAGCTCGAACTCCACGTTTCTTCTCTGAACTGCAGGGGCTCTTCAAGACCTTCTCTTAGTGAACTTTTCTTTAGAAACTCTCGCATAAAACTCTGTTTTTTCTGTGATTTCTTTAACGTTTCTGCAACAGGGTTTTTGACGGCGAAAAACAAAGGGAAAAGGGATCAGGATTTCCTCCGTGGTCCGCCCCTTTCCCCTCTTCATTCTCCCTCTCCACCTCCCCTCTTTGCACCGGAAAACCAGCCCAACTGAAATAATCCTTAGATTACAAAAATAGAGGGGTAAAATAATCTTTTTATCTTTGTTATTAGTGGAATATTAAGAAATAATAACCGTAAGGGAAATATTTATCAATTCTCATAAACAGTAAAAGATAGTAGTAGTTAATTTTTAAACAATAAAGATATACTTAATCAATTAACTAAACTTAAACTATAAGGATAGTTTAATAAATTTACTCTAGGACTTACAAGAGGGGCGAAGCGAGTGGGATCTTGGGGAGCCATTTATAGTCCCATAAATGGTCACCGTCGGAAATGGAATTGGAATTGAAATTTATTGAAATGGTCTATTCCTCCTTTGGCTGTTTTGATGAAATTTGTATTTGGGATTGTCTGTTTTGATGAAAATTGGAATTGGAATTGGTCTATTCCCAAGAGAGGGGAATGGCCATTCCATCAGGAATGGGAATACGATTCTAATCCTATCCAATCAAACGATTGAATTCTAGATCCTAATTCTTACGAACCAAACGGAACCTAAAATATTTACATCGTGGGCAATTGGGCATTTCATGGATTTTAATACTCCGGGTCGAGAAAACCCAGTTTCTGCTCTCAACTATCCGCAAACGTGCCACCGTCGTGGACGTGGCCTCGTTGGTCGGCGTGTGTTTTGCGTTGCGTCCAAGTCTCCAAGAGCTAAATCACTGCCCGGTTCTCCGCAACATAAAAATGTTGACTTGTTCAAAATCGAAGGGTTACGATGAAACGAGTGTTTTTATACGACGAAGACTCACTTTTTACCTAAAAACAGCACCGTCTCTTTACTTGACCGATGATTATCTCTCTGATGAAAAGGCTATTATGTGCTGAACACACTCGATGATTTTGGCAGAAGTCAAGCAATCAAACGGTCGTGAAGCCAAAAAATAATCAAACGGTCGGATAAATTGGCGGTTAACGGCCATCGATGCGATGCTTCCATACTCTGTATGTCGTAACCTACACATAACAACAATAATGATCGAAATTTCTTTTGAAATTCACGGGCGCGTGCAGAGAGAGAGAGAGAGAGGGGAAGAAAGGAGAGGACCTGAACAAAGCTGCGGCGAAGGAGAATGTGTCTGGTTCTATAAACTACCGTCTCTTCTTCTTATAGACGTATCCTGGTCGGCTGTGGCTTTCTTCAATCTCTTCTCCCTCGCTTGTTTTCTTTTTCAATGACATCATCGATATCTGTCTGAGAATTTCAAATGGGTATCGGTGAAATCGTCTTGGATCCATGGGAGAAATATTTCCATTGAAGTGTTTCCGGTTATTCGACCTGAGTTGAACAATCTTTGCTTCTTTTGATGTATTTGATTATCTTCGAGAACGAGGTTCGGTATGGGAGGATATCCAATTGGCTTCTGAGTATTCTCATGCTATTATCTCTGCCTTTCCAACAAAAAGCTTTCTCCTTCTGTCTACCGAGAGATAGATGGGATAAAGAGTTTGCAAAGTTGCAGGCCGGTTAACTTAACTGGGGTTCTTCCGGTATATATTTATATCGGCGGATAGATCGTTTTGGTTGCGTTTCTGGTGCATGTTTGTTTGTGATTTGAGCCTTTGAGATGGGTTCTTCTCAAGGATCTGCCTTGTCCACCAATGTAGCGGAGTTTGTTGACAAGCCGTCTGCGCGTGGGGAGGTTTTCCTTGTTGATTGTCTGCCTACGTATGTCAAGGAGCTAATTGCAGGAGGCGCTGCCGGAGCATTTTCTAAGACTGCAGTCGCGCCCTTGGAGCGGGTTAAGATACTATTGCAGGTAAACATGACCTCTATGTGTTAAAGTATTAGTTTTTTTGGCCTTCTCCCTATTTTAGACAATTTATTTGTCTAATAGATTGATTTGTATTAGGTTGTCATTCGTTTATCTGGATCAATTTTTAATTATTATTAATTGACTTGTGTATTAGATCGGGGGTCTGGCAGTAATGTTTTCTGATAGCTTCCCGTGGAAATTTAATATTTTGTTCACCTATGGCCTCTTCTCTTAATTCGCGTAAAGTTATCAACTGTTGTAGATTTTTTATGTGATAAATACCATTTCTTAGCTTAACCTTATTATTTTGCATATATCCTTTTTTAATCTTTCGATTCAGCTCTCTTGTAGAAAATGTTGTGATCGGATTGCATTAAGCTGTAGATTGTCCTGTTGTTAGCAAGGATTTCTCTTAGAACCCTCAATATTCAACTTGCAGGCCAAGTTTGTTGAAATATCTGGTGTAGACAATTGACAGGATTTTCTGATGAGGATTTTTTTTGATGAATGTTCTGATGAGGATTTTATATGATCCAATTCCTGCGTTTACTTGTTCTATTAGATTTATCAGTTGTTTACTCTACCTTTCCCCCAACAATGACTATGTATATTCCTTCTAATTACATGCAATTCTTTTATCTGCAAAATAACAGACAAGGACGGAAGGGTTTCAGTCACTTGGGGTCTTCCGATGCTTAAAAAAGTTACTGAAGCATGAAGGCATATTAGGATTTTATAAGTAAGTTTTTAAATTAAAGAAGTTTTTTATGTTGCAACATTATTCTAGATTGCACTATAGTTAGGTATTGTTGTTTTATCTTTTCAGAGGAAATGGTGCAAGTGTTCTACGGATAGTTCCATATGCAGCATTGCATTTCATGACATATGAGCAATACCGATGTTGGATCTTGAACAACTATTCTGTCTTAGGAACAGGCCCTTTCATTGACCTTTTAGCTGGTTCGGCAGCTGGAGGAACAGCAGTTCTCTGCACTTATCCCTTAGATTTGGCTCGAACAAAACTTGCTTATCAGGTGATTGATACACATCATTTTGTATATTAGATAAGCTTGTTTTTAGTATTTATGCTATTGAACTGTCAGTATTTTATGTTGTGCAGTTCTTGTCAATGACTTAAGGTGTTATTTGCCTCTCATCTGCTTGATAGAATTGTATTTATGCATCTCATATTATTATTAATGGTACTTATGACAATAGGTTAATAAGGTTGTAAGTAGTTATGCATGTATATGTGCATTAGTTCAACCCATCACTTATAATATTATTGTGCTGTGCTTTGGAGCAATACCCATGTTAAGGTTTCCTTGCTTCTTATTTGAAATTTGGTCATTTTTAATGGCCCTTGAATAATTTGTCTGAGTGCAGTCCTATGACTGCCAACCTTTTTCTTTTTCTTTTCAATTTCTTTTCTTTTCTTTTTTTTTTACTTCTCATTTTTTTGGTAGATCTGAGTCTTGTATGTGTCATTGGATTTCCATGCTTTCTGATTTTTAGAACTTGTAGTATCTGGCTAGGCCTTGGCGATGCTGCAGGTAGCAAAATCTACTGTGGGTAAAGAGGGCTAATTCCTTAGTGGATACACTTGACTTGCAAAACAATGGGTGGGGGGAGAAAGTCTATTTGGGGCTTTGTTGTAATTGATCTTTGTCTTGGGGAGAGTTAAGAGTATCTACCTCTCCCATGTACTTTATTGTATCTATTTTTTCTCATTAATGAAATTGCAGTTATTGATCAAAAAAATGCTGCAGGTAGCAAATTTTGTGTTGCAGGCAGCAAAAAAAGTTGATTTCTCACTTCGAGAGGGAGGGAGGGAGAAAGAATGCCATTCATTTTAGAGATGACGATTTTTCTTAGTCACTCCACAATTAGCTTTGTTGTGCCCTGATAAAACCACTCATCCTTATAGCAAGCTGCTGTAGGAAGTTGTAAGGTGGCCAACATTGTACTTCCAGGCAATTGCATTCTCCATCAATTTTTCCATTTCTCTTTTAACATTCTTCTTGCTGAAGATAATCTATAAACATTTTGTTTTAAATAAAATTTCTTAGTTTCTCATAAGATCCCATCTATCATATCTAACTTTATAATGGTAAATTGTTTGATGCTACATGTGAAGTCTCTTTATTTAATTAATAATATAAATTGAAATAGGAAATGAAGTGTAACTTGGAAAATATAAAGCAAAATAATCTAGCACCTCATTTATCTTTCCAAGAACTTATGCAACCTATTAATGAAATTTTAGAAAATAAAATTTTTAGATTGGTAAGTTTTGGATAATTGTTTCACATTGTTCATTGTTGTGTTCACAAGTCTAATCAAAGTTGAAATATTGAATCACTTACCCTGGTTTAATAGAATGTAATAGAAAAAAGGCACTTTGCTAAATAGATGGACTAAGCATCTGGTGTTTTTTAGAACTGTAAGATGCATACAACAAAGGCAATAATTAAGTAGAAATAAATTTTGAAAATTTACAATTCGGGGGGGGGGGGGGGGGGGAGGAGGGTTCCTACTTTTTTCTTGTGTGAGAGCACAAGAATCTTGCTGATGTGAGAATAAGGCAGCAAATTGTATCCATTTCTCCATAATCCAAATTGAAATTCAATTTGGTTAAGGGTGATTTGGGTTCTATGCATTTATAGTTGGGTTGGATATTCCAACTATAAATGCCTTTCTCGGAAGTGGAAATCTGGTAGCTGCAGTGAGTAATCTGATCTCAGATTGGGTTCTACAGCTTCCAGAGTTCGATAAAGTGAACAAAGCTGATTTGTTAGAAAACTTTTGGAGTACTCTTGAGCTGCATCCCTGTAATGAAGATTTATTTTCAGTTTGAGTGGTGTATCTTTGTTTGGTTTGTCAACTTGACAACCAAATGACTTGTATTGTACCTCTTTTTCAGTTTAATGAAAATTTTCTATTGATCCTTCAAAAAAGAAAAGTGGAAATCCGGCAGGTGGTGAAGAAGCTAAACATTGAAAAATCCCCAGGTCTGGATGGGCTTACCTACTTTTTTATAAGAATTGTTGGGAGGTGGTTAGGGGTGATCATTTCAGCCCGACCCGCCTTGGAAATTCCAGGCTTGAGACTAGGTTTTGTGTTCAGGCCTGGCTTGGGCATAGGCCCGCACCAGGCCCGCAAATTTTAGGGTGGGCCTGGGCCTAATACATCAAGATTCGAGCCCAATCCGGCCCACATATATTTAAATATATGTATTTTATACATAATTTATACATAGGTACGTATGTTATTTTATGTTATATATTTTGTGTAGAATTACTATAATATGTTATTTTATATTATATAATGTATAAAATAAAATTATATGCATATTATATGCCATTTAACATAAAATATTATATGTATATATATAAAATATTATATATATAGAAAACATAGGCCCTGAATCAGGCCCAGCCCAGCCCATGATCATCCCTAGAGGTGGTGAAGGAGGATATGCTGGAAGCCTTTTAGGATTTTCTTCAGAATGCTTCATTGGAGAGGAGTCAAATGCAATCTTCGTGTCTCTTATTCTGAAATTAGAAGGCACCACAAACATTGAGGATTTTAGGCCAATTAGTTTGTTGAATAGCTTTTATAAAATATTGGCAAAGGTGCTGGCAGAGAGGTTGAAAAAGGTAAACAATTTGTATTTGTGCTTGGGCATCAAACGTTGGATAGTGTTTTGGTGGTCAATGAGCTGATTGACTCTAGAAAAAGGGAGGGGAAACCTGGGTTGATCTGCAGGCTTGGCTTGGAAAAAGCCTATGCTCATGTTAGCTGGATATGCTTAGATTTCATGCTTGAAAGAACAAATTTTGGTCAGAAATGGAGAAACTGGATTAAGGTTTGCATCACTTCCCCTAAATTTTCCATCCTTTTAAATGGGCAATCAGCTGGTTTCTTTAAGAGCTCTAGGGGGCTGAGGCAAGGAGATCCTCTCTCCCCACCTTTGTTCATCTGCCTGATGGATTTCCTAGCAAGTTTTATTCATCAGGTGGAGGAGCTGGGGATTTGTAGTGGTCCCTGGTGGAGAAAGAGTGCAAGTCCTCCAGTTTTCCGATGATATTCTGTGCTTCATTGATGCAAAGGCAGAGTAATTAGAAGTGTTGTTGGGTGTTCTAAGCTCGTTTGAAGTGGTGGGGCAGGTTTAAATGTCAATTGTTGTAAAAGTAGCCCAGACCCAATGGGAAATGTAGAGAACATTGATTCACTGGCTGAAGTTCTTGTATGCCAATTGGGTTATCTGCCAACTAAACACCTGGGCCTCCCTATGAGGGTTAAATGCACCTTGACTCTTATCTGGGATCCAGTTCTGGAGTGCCTTGAAAAAAAACTCTCATCCTGGAAAGTTAAATACTTGTCTCTTGGATGTAGGATCACCCTCTTGAAGAGCTTTCTCTTTAACCTGCCTTCTTTCTACCTGTCCCTGTTTCCAATTCTGGTGAAAGTGGCTGAAAAAATAGAAAAATTGCAGAGGGATTTTCTGTGGAAGGGTTGGCAGGAGGAAAAAAAGATCTATTTAGTTAAGTGGGATCAGATTTGTGTTCCAGTTGCGAAGGAGGACTGGGGATTAGGAGGCTGAAGGTTTTTAACATTGCTCTGCTTGGGAAGTGGATTTAGAGGTTTTGGGTGGAAAGGGGAAAGTTGTGAAGAGACTTAATTGCTGCCGTGATCGGATAGAGGAGATTGGATAACTACTACTTCGTTGCCCTCCATAGGGTTCTCAATTTGGAGGAAAAACTATGGACATTCTCCCAACTTTTACTAGAGGCCTTAGTCCTTGGTGTAGCAACCATTCTCTTTCAGAGTATTCCCACTGTTGTTTCCGATTGCTGAAAATCAAGATGCAGTAGTGGCAGACTGCTATGAGTATAATGGGAGGACAGTAATCTGGTGTCCTTTTTGAAGGAATTTTCAGGACTTGGAGATTGTTAAATTTCTGAGATTCTTGAACTTGTTTCAGATCAGGTGGTGGATATTAACAGTGAGGACAATTGGAACTCGAAGTGGAATGCAGATGGACTTTTTTTTTTTTTTAATTTAGTCTTTTGCTCTCAAGCTCTCAGAGAGAAGTCTTGTTGCAGTTCCTGCTTCCAGAATTTGGAATCCCATTTCTCCTCAAAAGTAAATGCTCTGGTGTAGGCTGCTGCTGCTGCTCTGGATAGATGTTCACCTCTTCCTCCATTGCTCTTTTACCTCCTATTTCTGGTGGCACTATATTTCAGTGCTGGGGTTGGTTTGGTTTGGGCAATGCCTTAGAGTGTTGGACCTTTGTTCCGGCTGCAGTGAGTAGCACCATCTGGACTGAAAGAAAAAGCAGGCTTTTCCAAAGACCTTTAAAGAAAAGGAGTAATTAATTTCTTTTTCTTTTGGGAAGCTGGTTTCCTGGGTTTCAGATGCTAAGGGGCTTCGGCAGCATAACCTGGGGGGGGGGGGTGCTGTTGAGGTCTAGGAGTGTGTGGGAGCTGTAGTTGCACTGTTGTTAATTGTTTGCAGCTTATTGGCTGGTCAATAATTATTTGGGTACATTGATCTTCAAGCCTTCACCGTTTGGATTCCCTTTTTTGTATATTTTAATTTCTTTACATTTTGAATCTCTATTTCCTAGGTTGCATTTGACAATGCGTTAAACCTCTCATTGTGCTTGATGCATCATAGAAAATAATATTTTCTTTTTGGGAGAAATCTAATTGCCGAATAGTGAAAGCTTTCACTGTGTTTCCAGCTTTCATGTACTTAAGAAAAATGATGGCTATGTTTATCTCCAACTTTCCTGTTTTTCCAGCTCTTGTAATGAAAAAAACTTCCACTCCTTTTATATGGGAACAAAGAGAGACATAATGTTTACATATCAATGTTATTAATCCTGTACTCAATACCCTGATAGGCCTACCTTTCCGGATGCATCAGGGGAAATTTCTCAAATAAGCATTTGGGTGCATTATGTTTCCATAAAATCACAAGTATATGCACAATGAACCAACTTCTATCCACTATTTCCATGTTTTTTGGGAGTGAGAAACTGAAACTGCACTGCAAAGTCAAGTTTTAATTAATTTGCCTTTTTCGAGCATGCTAAGTATAGTTTCTATTCGTTGCATGGTTTTATAGGTGATGGACAAGAAGGCAACTTTCAGAAATGGTGCGAGTAGTTATCATGTTCAACTTCAACCTCAATATCATGGGATAAAGGATGTTTTCAGAAGTGTATACAGGGAAGGTGGAATCCATGCCTTATATAGAGGTGTAGGTAAGTTTCTGCCATATCTTAGTTGTTGTGTTTGAATCCACATCATCACAAATTTGCTATATTTCTTCTACTTTCATTTTCTTTTCTTTTTTTCCTTTTTTTTTGACATGTATAGTTTCATTCTCCTCTCTGGTCTTGTCAAATTGTTGGTCCATGAGGAAAACTACTGTGCATTTTGTGAATTGCCTCTGCCTCTTAATGTCAAAGACCAATTTGGATCTGGTGCAAAAACAAATGTGTGAACCTGGATATGTGACCAATCACGAGTGAACATGCTTGTGTTAACAATAGTAGATCCTTAGCAGTCAAAGACATGTTAGCAATCTTTGCCAACATTCTAGCGACTTTCTCTGCAATGTTATGTAATCATCTATTTAATACTGAATGAGACATACTTTGAGCAGGTCCAACGCTCATTGGCATCCTTCCTTATGCTGGTCTTAAGTTCTATATATACGAGGAACTCAAGAGACATGTTCCCGAAGAACACCAAAAGTCCATCATAATGCGCCTATCTTGTGGAGCTCTAGCAGGGCTGTTTGGACAGACCTTCACATACCCACTGGATGTGGTGAGGAGACAGATGCAGGTATTGCACACTTTTGCTTTTCTAATATACTCAACTAGTATATATCCTTAATTTTATTCTGTTAGTTATCCTAAATCTTCAATGTTCTATCAAGAGAGCAAAGTAATAATGGATTTGTCGGTGAAGGTTTGAGCCCAGTACCAACAAAAGTTGATGGTATTGGTTGGATAGAAGACAATGGTCCCAATGTTATGGCAGTAATTATGTTGTGTGTGCTGAAGGTTAGAACCAACAATTGGTAATTCAAATTGGTGGAGGGTGGTTGGTTTGAGTCCCTTAAAAAGATGGATCCCATCCATCTAATTCAACAGACCCAACAGTTTGCATGTCCCAATATATTGCCATGCAGTTGGGAACCTTTGCACCCAGCACGTACCTTGGGTACCAGCTCCACCTTGTTGAGCTCATTGACCTATTCTGAGTATTCTCCTCTTTGAGTTATTAACACAATGATCTTTCAGATCCAGAGTCTTCAACCATTAAACCAAGGAAGCCATCTTAGGTACAGGAGCACAGTGGAAGGGCTTACTACCATTATCCGTAACCAGGGATGGAGACAGCTGTTTGCTGGCCTAAGTATCAACTATTTGAAGGTAATGATTGTAAAATACTCCTTTGCCCCAAACTGTTTTGCGTGGCCATTTTTTGACAACTGTGTATTTGGTAAAATCTTTGATAAACAAGTCTTCTATTCTCGTCAAGATGAAGAGTACCCCTGTTTTATTAAATTTCTTCAGTTTTCTTAATGCGAATTGGGTTTTTCCTTTAAATGGTGGATTGCCAAATGCCATTCATGGAAAAATGACTTCAGTATGACCCAAGAGTGTATCTCAAGTCCCAACACCAAAATAAAGCTTTACAGCTTGTGTTGATCGTAATGGAGGTTCACTTAATGTAGCGTATTCCCGAACTTCCAGAACATATGGAAGTTGAAACCGTTTTCTTTATCTTATAAGGTCTAATCTAACATCTAACCAGTAAAATTTTGTGAAGCCAGTAAGGTGATTGACAAAGTTTTTTTTATTTTTTTTATTTTCTGTAGATTGTTCCTTCTGTTGCAATTGGTTTCACTGCATATGACATGATGAAGTCTTGGCTTCGTGTTCCACCAAGACAGAAGTCTGTATCAGTATCAGCTACATGAAGGCGAAGCATTCTACTAAAAATCCTATTACACATACCAGTCAGGCCATCTGGGAGTTGAAAGAACTGCCTGAAAAATCATCTCCTGCTTAGTTATCAACCGTACATCATATGCACATGGATGGTCTTGAACAGAACCACAGAAAAAAGTGGGGCTGGAAAATGCGTTATTTTATTTTTAGATAGCGCCAAACTTTTTTTTCTTGTGCCTTTTCCTATTTCTTTCTGTAAAATTTTTAGGAATACATAGTTCTTCAAATGAAATTGGTGGCAGTAGAGCATATTTCTAGAGATACATGTTAGGCAATCTGTAGTCCATGAAATCAAGATATTGACACTGGTTGGACATGAAATAAAGAAGAAATATAAGTGGAAAACAAACAATTTTATAAAAAAGCAAATATTTTTCCAAAATATGAAAGTGAATGCAAGGAAAATGACATCCAATAAGTCATTCTCCAAGATGATACTGGTCATTTTAGATTCATGTCCTGGTGCAGTGCTCGTAGTTCTCATTATTCAACAAAACAGTGAGGTGTAATTCATTTTCCTCGTATTTTTTGGCCTCATGATTTCATGGGACTAGACGACGGGGGATTGCCTATGAAAAGCTATATCGGATATAATGAAAAGCTGGTTTTCCTCAGCAGACACTTAATCTTGAATTGAAAAGAACTAGGATACTTGTTAATATTTTCACTTAAAAACATTTTGATTTCGGTGAACTTCCGTAAATGATACTTCACACTTTTATTTATGGTCTATGGCACTTGAATACGAGACCGGATCTCCTCCTCACACCTGGCGTCTCACATGCACATCCTACCATGCATTGGTATTCGCGGAAGATGTTCCAAGTGCACGGTGGACGTGCGTGTGAGGCGCCCATTTGTGAGGGGCAGATCCCGCCACCTCGAATACAGAGAAAAAGAACTCGTATAGTCTATCTTCTCTCACATAAAACAAAAGAACTAGTGGCTAGAGCACTCTAATCATTTTACCAAAAAAAAAAAAAAGGTAATCCTACCAGGCCTCCAGCAAAAGCCCGAACCCCTAAGCATTGTTTTTAAGCTGGAAATCAATATGGGTCTGTAATTTGTACAGGGAGATGAGATGATATAAAGAAACAGAAAAAGAAAGATGGGTAGCTCTATGAGTGAAGCATTATGGGTTGAAGAAAGATGTCCCACACTTGCATTTCCAGCCCTCTGGCTCATAATTGGCATACTGGGCACCAACACGATCGGTGGTTGTGGGTGTTTGTATGGCTTGACATGGAGAGCATCCACCACACTTTCCCACACAGCTTGGTGGCCTGGACCCCATTGTGCTCAACCCTTTATAAGCTACTTCATTCATCAACCTTCCCTCCGTGCTTTTGAATTCCTTTAAAAGAAACAGAATCAGATGAGTATGTAATCAGGAAAACCCATTTGTGTGTGTTTGTGAGAGAGAAAGAGATGACTTTTAGTTATACCTGTTGTTTGTGCAACGTAGCTTGTAAAGATGCTGGACTTTGGCCTGTGATTGACCAAGAATAGAAGATCAGTTAAAGTTGTTGAACTTCAGAAGAAAATAAAAAAGAGAAAATGTTTCAACTTTCAAGTAGGTGTTCCGTAAGAACTTGATTTTCCCTCAACTTTCTGTTGCACTTATTTTCTATCAGACCAATCATAGGCTTCAGAAAAAGTTGTGGGAAAAAAAAAAAAAAAAAAAAAAAAAACTTATCAATGAAAGGTGCCGAAAGTTGAAACTAACCTGGGCGACGAGCACCATCATATGTTGCAAAAGGCCTGCCGGTTGCAGAAACCCAACTCACTATCTGCAGAGTCGCTATTACAACAGACCAGATTCTTCTCTTTTGCTCCTTAGAAACCCCCATGATGATGTTGAGGATGATAAATTGATACTGTGTCTCTCAGAGAGAGAGAGAGAGAGAGAGATTTGAATAACTCACAGTTCAACAGCGAAATATGATAGCTGATGATGGGTATGTTAGAAAGTCGAAGGGTCTACTATAAAACAAGTTCCTAGCTCAGAAAGCAATCAGGAAAACATCTATTTATTGATTCATTTTCTAACAGTTTTTCTTTCAGTTCCCCAGCAAGATTTTGCTTTACAAACAAGTTATCCTTCTTTCTTGTCGACGAGTTTAAAATCACCCAAATCTTCTCTTTTGACAACTCACTCGAACACCATATGATTAATCGGTTTTCTCTGTAGTCTGTCCCTCTTCCTCTCTTTTCTCACTTCATACACTCTGTTGTCTTTTCGTTGAGCAAAGGCTAACCCCTCTCTCACTCTCTCTGCTCACAACTCACAAGTATATCTAAACTTGTACCGTTTGAGGTGGTCCCTTGGCTCTGGAAGACAGTTCTTTTTAGGGACTTAAAGCCTATAGAATCACCCCTAATAATAAATAGCTAGGCTGCCAAGTTTGCAGGAACCTTTACAGCTGAATCTTCTGATAATTTCTATTCCTTTTGAAGGAAAAAAGAAGATGCTGTGAGGGAGAAACCAATTATAAAAAGCAGATATGATGCAAAAGATAATGAGTAATCCATCAAAAGAAAGGAAAAGGGTTTGCCACACACAGACAGGTTGATGCATGGGGACTAGTTGGATGACAGCTTGATGAACAAGGACCATTCTCTATCTCTTGGATAACCTCTCAGCTTTTGGGCCAGACTGATAAAACAACAGCAGAAGATTGACTGTTTTTAGACACAGCAGTGTACATGACTGTACTATATAACTATCTTCTATTAATTTTTGGTTTACTAAGCAATAAATGATCCCATTTGTTTGGGTGAGATGGGATCCTGGGAAGCAAGCTTGGCTGGAAAGGGAAAATATATTTACTATATTCAGGGGCTCTACTCTGGGAATTACTTGGAGAAGATGAGCCAATTAAGTTTTCCTTTTCGTGATAATTATCTTCTGTTAGAAAATTTAGTATCCAGAATAAACAACATGAACTGAGAAGTTTCATGAGTGTAATCATCCATGGTGGGGCAAAAGCTAACGGTTCATCAATCAAACAGACCGTGTATGTATCTCGAGCTCCGATAGAAGATTAAGTCAGTGATGAACAGATATATGAATTCATTTCATTGTAGGTAGAGGTTTGTCTTGCGTATAGGTTGAGAATTCAGAGCTAGAGAGACAGTAAATGGAATCCTACCTCTCTCTTTCTCTCCTCGGAAGATGTTGTAAGAAGGACTTGCTACTATCAGCAGTAGTCATCATACGGTAATAAATGAAAAGAGAAAGAAGGCCTCTGCAAACTGCAACAAAAAACAGACGTATATACACAAACCGAGGTGACCCAGTGTCTGCACTGCACCACCAGAGAGAGAGAGAGAGAAAGAGAGAGAATAGCAGGCTGGTCATCTCGAACTTGTCACCTTGAACCAGTGTGGTCATTTGTGTTACTGTTTCAACGCTACACAAGCAAGGAATTAAATTAGAGTTCGCATCAACTGCGGCTCGTTGGGTGATCTAAAACCTTAGTATACTGGACCTGGGGCTATGGTTTGATCAGTCGATTTGATTGCTCTACTCATCTACTGGGCATTGGCTACTGCATTGCATCGCAATTCGCAAGGATAAGCCCACAAATTTGGTTCTAGATCAGATTTTACATTTACAATTAAGGCTGCTTTGATTGCAGGTAGAGGGAGAGGGCAAAGGGGAGACTGATGATTTCCTCGGAAACAAACAATTTTCGTAATCCCTGGTGTTTGATTCAACTTTGAGGTTAAAGTTCAACCTGGATTACTGAGAAAAATGAAACAAACTGACGAAGTTCTCCAGCCAAGAAATGGCCAACCAGCTCAACCCACACTATAGAGAAATCAAATGAAATCAAACAGAGATTTCATGTGAATAAAATAAAAGAGAGGAGAGGAGGAAAAAACATTGTACCAGCAGTACCAACAATATGAAGCCTTTCTGTCTTTTCCTCTTCTGGAACTGCAAGCACACCTTAGCAACAGTATCCTGAAATCCACTGATCAATGACAAGTACAAGATGGCAGTTTCACAATCCAGTTTTGAAAGCTTCCGTTGACACAACCGCCCTGTCTTTATGCAGACGAATGGGCTACACCAAGGGACAAAAGGATGTACTTTTTTTTGTCTCTGGTCTGTACACCAAACCCCGAAAACCCAAATCCCCACCCCCCAGGGCTCAAACCCAACTTAGCACATTTCGGGTGCAAATGTATCTGATCCGATCCGGAGTCCATATAATTTTTTATAAAAAAACATGTAAGTTGAAAAATATTTGTATTTTTTTTGTTTTTCTTTATATAAACTATTATATTTTTCATTTTAATGATATACTAGCATGATCCGTGCAAGATTTGTTAAAAATAAACAATAGGAACATGTAAGAGTATATAATTATCTTACATATCATTTTTAATAATTATCTATATTTTATATATCATTTTTAATATTTTTTTATAATATAAAAATAACAATAATTAATTTTAGATGGGGTTGTTTATCAAACTTAGGGATGACAATTTTCTCCATTTTCCTGATCCCCGTGGGGATTTGCCTCGAATGAGGCGGGGATGGGGATGATTTTCCCTCTGTGGGGACGGAGATAGGGAAATCTTCATCCCCATTGGTGGGGATGGGGAGAGCTCCTTGCTCGGAATGGACTCCGCCCCCCGTCCCATTGGATCCCCGCTAATACATATGTATATATACGCATGCATTTTATATATTATACATACACACATATGTCTGTATGTTAATATTTTTAAAAATATAGTTGAATATATTTGAATCTTTTCTAATAGTATTGTAAATTTTAATTATTTTATTTTTATTTTTTAAATAAAATAAAAAACAAAAACATAATGGTTGACATTATAAAGAATCATGGGGATGGGGATCCCTGTGGAGATAGGGATGGGGATAACTTTGTCCCCGTTAGCGGGGATGGGGACAGGCTCCTCGTCCCCACCCCACCCCACCCCACCCTGTTGCCATTCCGAATCAAATTTATGAAACTAACCAATTCAATTTCTAGTATTTCACTTGGCATTGGTCTAACAATTTCCCAACTCGACTAGGTTGGATCAGTTTTGCTTTGGCCATTTGTAAACTAACTAAAATCGAACGACCCGACCATAGATATGTATTAATATTTTATATTTTAAATATATTTTTTTAATATGGGAAAGTGGGAAAATTCCAATATTTCATAGGCTAAAATAGTTTATAGCATAAATTTAAAATTAAAATTTATTTTTTAACAATGGCATTGTAATTTTTTTAAATTTAAACTTAATTTTTTAAGTTTAAATCTTTTGAACCGACCGAAACCAAAAATTGACCCTAAACCGATATAACCTGAGTGACCAACCCCCCAACCTGACCAGGTTGATTTGGTTGGCCAAATTTAAAAAGCTAAATAATAGTAGCTTAAACTCCAGTAATTATTGAAGATTTTCTATTAAATAACAAAACAAAATAGATTTATATATAATTATTGAAAATATATTTATCACAAAAGGCAATAGATAATTACTAAAATACAATAAATATTAATTTTAGTATATATAATATATAATAAATAAAGATTAAGTTTTTAAAATTATTATTAATAAACAATAACTATTTTGAATGTTATTTTGTAGAATTATTAGTTGGTACAAATGAAATTAGTTATTTACAAAATTATTTATTTATTTAAATAATATCGTTATTTAAATTTTAAAATATTAATTACTTGTTGATTTTAATAATCCATAAAATTATAGTACTATTAATACATAATTTTGTTATTTTATCTATTTAAAATCTAGTTATGTTAAATATGTCGTTATTTAAAATATTTAGTTATTTAACTAAATATTTAAGATCTTAATCTATTTATTATAATTGAAAATTATTCAATAACTATTTAAAATATATTATTAATTGATTTAAAATATTAATTTTAATATTCTGTTATTGAAATATTTAAATAATATTTCATTTTTAATGTTAGATTTTTATTATTTGAATAACATTTATATTAAATAATCCAGAAAAAATCATAATTTATATTGTTTGTACATAATTTAGTGATGAATTTTGTAAAAATGTATAATTATTAATAACATGAATATTATTAAATTGATTATAATTATTTTTGTCTTTTTAATAAATATTTTAAAGTTATTGTATAACTTTGTTAGAATGTTTAAATAATTCTGAATTTTTTTTTAATTCAAACTTTCTTTAGATAGATGTAGATAAAAAAGTGGGGGAGAAGATAAATAAGAATTAGAGATAATTTAGGAGATAAACTCTTTACTAAATTAGAGATAACTTAGGAGAAAGTTGGGGATAGCGGGGGAGGTTGTTTAGGAGAAATTTTAGGATATTAGATTATTTAGGTTATTGGAATGTGGGGAGAGAGAGAGAGAGAGAGAGAGAGATTTTTGGGGGAAAGTAAAGTTTCTAATTGGTAGTTTCGAAAATGACATGGATTAAAAAAAATAAAAAAAGGAGAAAATTTGTAGACTTACTTGTTTTAATATATATTAAAATTTTCAGAAATTAAATCACATAAGATCATATTTGAATATCGGACATCCTTAATGAATTTGGATTCAAATATGATCAGATCAAATCTATAATTTGTATTATCAGATTGGATTCCAATATATCTTGATTCGAATTTGATCCGATCTGATTGCATCCGCAACCCAAACTAAAACCAGGTAGGATTTATGATTCGATCCCCAAGTCTCCGTTATTACCCGCTATTACTTGCAAGAGACTTCACCAATTAGCTATTTAGGATTCTCCCGATCTATACTACTTTAAAAAGCACGAATAGCCTTAAGAATATTTCTGTAATTTTCTAAGGATAAAATTTACCCCTCTATATTGAAATTTATTGATAAAAAATGAGGGCAAATAGGATAATTGGTTATTGATATTAAATGAGTTGAAAAGAGGTAATTTTAAGATATTCAATTCATTCTCATTAAATCCAACCTTTAAGGTATTAACTTTCATTTACATTCATTGAACCATATATTTAAGGCAGCTTTGTTTCTTCTCATCATTAAATTATATTAATTAAATTCATATATAATAAATTAATAATTCCAATAACATAAAAACTTATACTTTGAAAATCTACTTGAAAAATTAGTGTTTTCATCTAGGTGGTGGTAAGAAGTTAAACCACTTTGGGTCAAAAGGGTCAATCCATGTTGCCACAATTAAATCATGAAATTCAAAATTAAATAAAATGCATAAAAATATAAAAATTAAAAAAATTGAGAACATTTTTTACATCATATATTTGACATATTAAACAATAATAAGTATGATAAATAAGTCAAGTTTTTATTAATTATAGAAATGGAATGTAAAATCTATTTTTATACTATTAAAATTAATGTTGTAGATTTAATTAGTAGAATTTAACAATAATAAGCATGATAAATAATAAATGTTTTTATTAATTATGGAAATGGAATGTAAAATTTAAAACCAATTGGAAATAAAACCATTTTCATATTCTATCTCATTAAATTCTACATTTAAGATATATTCTTTCTCATCATTAAATTCTACTAATTAAATCTAGAACATTAATTTTAATATTATAAAAATAAATATTTCAAAAATTTGAAAACAATACCATTTTCTTTCCTCCTAGTGGTTGGTAAACAATTAAACTATTTATGGTCAAATGGGTTAATAAATAATGCTATAATTAAATAATAAAAATTAAAATAAATAAAATATATAATACAAAAAGAAGAATTGGGCATATCTTTTATATTGTATATTCATTATACTAAACAAAAATAAGTAGTAGTTTTATTAATGATGATAATGGAATACCAAATTTAAAATCAAATTATAAATGAAATGATTCCATAGTCAAATAATAAAACTTTTAAAAATAGAAAATAAAAAATAATAACAAAAATTAAAAAAAAGAGAAAATTTGGGCACATATTTAATGTTATATATTTATAAAAATTAAAATATTAAATACATCTCTAATATTATAAATTTATTATATTGAGCAAGAATACGAATTATACATAAGAAATAATTTTATCAATGATGGAAATGTAATACAAAATTTAATGTCAACCTATAAATCAAACTATTTTCCTTTTTGGTAGTGGGTTAGTGGTTTGGGTCAAATGGGTTGGTTTTGATCAATTTACAAATGGCCAAACCAAAACCAACCTGACCTCTGAGTTAGTATAATGGTTGAATTGAAGCCACCTAAAATAATAGAAAACATACTAACTTGGTCTTGGTCAAATTAATCGGTTTGAAAATTATAATTATAAAAACTGAAATAGAATGATAATTATAAAAAAACTAAAATAAAATAATTTAAGAGTTAGCTTTTCTAAAATTATAATAAAAAACTGAAAATTATAAAAAATGATTTATTTATCTACGTTAAATGACTTATATGTTTCATTTTATAATTATATGTAAAATAAAACAATTACATGCCAAAAATGAAAAATATTTACCATTTGAAAAAATAAAAATTTAAAATAAATAAAATTTTCAAAAATTAATAAAAGTTGAAAATTATAATTAGTATAAAGATGGGAAAACCTCACTGAAACCGAAATTTTAGTGAGGCTGCACCTGTTCCGGTCCTTAAACGGAGATTCCAGTCTGATCTGATGCTACAAAATTTGGACATGTTTCAGAGACTGATACAATTAATTGACTCCTACGGTAACTACAAGTGATGAAAATTCTTTATTCGAGTCTGATCTGATGCTTTACTTGAACGAGAGCTCTTCGACTCCAGTTGTTTGATCATTCATTGAAACCGCCGTATTTTACATACTTATGACCTAAAATGTTTAAAGACTTGGGGACATATAAAGAAGGCCCCTCTGCAAATGCAGGGTTGAAAGTTGAAATTTCTCCAACACACTATTGCATTTGAGGTTCCTGAAAACTTGTACAATGGAGGAACTTTTGAAGAACCACATGTTTGCAACTCATGCCATTGCTGCAGCTGGTTCGGTAACGTTAGGGACTGCTCTCACTCATCCACTCGATACTCTCAAAACTCTAGTTCAGGTTTAAACCCTTCTATCTCGTTCGATTTTTGCTTTTGTTATTCTGTTATATTCTTTCGGTTCTGGAATATTATAAAGCAAGAACCCTAGAGTAGAAATTATTTTACTTATTCAAGTGTTAAACAGGTTGGTACAGGACCTGGTAAACAGTTGGTTGTAGCTCAAGCACTGGATAGATTTCGATCAGTGTCAGGGAATTTAGGTAATTCCCATGAAATTCCTTTCTTCTTCGGGTGTATTCTACGTTTCTTTTCTAGTTTTATTTCATACATTTTAATAGTTCAGAGTTCAGACGGTTCACAGAAGCAACACTTGATACGTATGTACACACACCAACACATGTATGTATTTACGTAGATTTAAGTTCTTTAAACGATTATTCATTGATTCCAACCATGGTTCTCTTTTTGTCTGGAAATTAAATGCTCTATCATGCATGATAATTATTCTGTGGATACCTTTACTCCTTGGTACCTGTAAATTTGTATCATGCCATTTTCCTTGAAACGGTCCACAGAAAACAAATCAAATAGGAATGACAAGGAACTAGATGGAAGATATCTGCAGATACACAACAAAACATGTAAAAATGCTTAATAAATGAGTGCATTTTTTAAAGGAATATATCATTGTGGCACATTTTTCTTGGCTGTTTTCTCTATATTTCCTAATCTTCTGCGTTAGTGATAGTCTTATTTAGTGGATATTAGGTAAAAATATGTGGCTTTGGATGGGGAATAATAAGGTTCTATCTTAAATCAAAATTAATTTTCTTGTTCTGCTCCTTCGTTTAAAGGGATAGAAAGAAAATTTGCAAGCCAAAAATGAAAAAAAAAAACTTATAACCAATCTAATTGGGGTTTTATAGAATTCATTTTAAGTAGGATAGGTTTTGAGTGGTGGGTGATGGATTGTATATGCTTTCAGGGGAAGAACTTTTTGCTCATATATTTTCCTTGCTTACTTCCATCTATGCATGGGAGGCAAGTTGTCATTCTTAATGTCTTTTATCCTCCTTTTATCAGTGCTTTGAATCTTCTTATCTCCAGAGCATATTTTAGTTTCCCATTTCCCAGTTGTCAGTGATATTTTATGGGTGTTCGTTATTTTTATTGGAAAGTTCTTCATTGTCTGGGTTGAAGGTATTTCTTGGTACTCCAAAGGGGTGATCTTCTTGTCTTTTGGTCAAATTGGACATAAACAGGGTGGAACTGTATATATTCTCTATGGATTACACTTTGCTAATGAGAATAAACCTCTTAAGCTTATTGCAGAAGGGAACCCAGTGAATGCTATAAAATGCAATAAATATCTCAAGCATGGACTCTAGAGACTCTAGCTCAATACTAACATATTTAACATCTTTGATGTAACCTAGAGGCCTTGTTTGTGTTGGTTTATTGGATGTTTTTATGAGAGACCAGATGGGCTGAAGGTCCATGTGGATCATGGTTAGCAGTTTTTCCCTTGGTTATGGATTGCATCAAGGGCAAGGTTTTATATATAAGCCATTGATTTTATGTGTATCCTTTTTTCCCTCAATATAGTGTAAGTTTTAGAAAGTGGATTTTGATGTTTGCACCTGTTCTAGGTTGAGTGAAAGAGATGGAAAACTTGAAAGTTGACAAAAGTAAGTGGTCATAAAAGTTATTAGACTTGATGGAGCAGTGTAGTATCTGTCTCTCATTCTCCCAAATGCAGAATGAAAGATATCCATGGCTTCTGAACTGGACTAAAATAGGAGAGCAAGTCTTGTGAATTGAAAAAGCCTTTTATGTTTTTGTAAAGACAGATTTGCAAACTGACATAATGAGACACTTTTATGCTAAAAGGTTATTTAATTTTTTGGAATTGCTTTAAAGCATCAAAATAACTTGTACCATTTATACCACCCCCCTTGCAAAGAGAGAGAGAGAGAGGGGGGGGGGGGGGGAGGAAGGGAAATGATTTTTACAATGTTACTCTGTGTTTATATGGCCTTTTTAGATATGTTGTTAGTGGATTTTTTCCTTGGTCTTTAATCATCATTCTTGTTGGATCAATTAAATGCTCCCTTTGATGAATATTGTAGGTTTATATAGTGGTTTGCAATGGTCAACATTGGGGAGGATTTCAGGGTTGGGAGCTCGTTTTGGATCCTATGAACTTCTGACAGCTTTTTATAAAGGTTCTCTCTCTCTCTCTCTCTCTCTCTCTGTGTGCGTGAGTGGGGACGGGCATGCGTGTGTGCGATGCTAACTGGGCTTCAGGCTGGCCTCAGCCCAATGCCTCGAAAAGGAAGATACACAACAAAACACTAAAGTTAGGGCATTTACCTGAATGAAGCAAGGCACAATTTTTGCCAAAATGAATCAAAAAGTTTGATGTATAAGAATATGCAAATCTAGATTCTAAATCAAATAAAAATCATGTAAGCCTCCATAATGGAATAATGTGATAATCCATGACCATATTTCAAAGAAAAACATCGATAATTTAATATAAATAAAATGCTATAATCCAAGATCCACAATTTCATGAAGGCATTAAGAAGGTCAAAATCGAGTTTAAAGTTTCATATTAACCACATAATAGGTAAATCACAAAGTTGAAAAGTCACCACCTGATAACAAAATAAATTTGGTTTAAAAGTTACAATTGTTCAATGCTCAAAGTGTTATAAGCATTCAATACCTGTGAAACTCTTTCCTTCTCTCTCTCTCTTCGTTTGTTTTTTTTTGAATCAGCAAACTCAGCATATCTTTGTGCCTTCAGTTGCATCACTTTAGGTAGCTATGTCTTCAAGCGTTGAAAAGATTTTTTTTTTATTTCTTTTAGAAATTAAGAGATCATTACTAGCACATAATAAAAGGTTATTTAGAAGTTAACAGACCATTACAATGGTGTAAAACACATGGAACATAGAAAGCTAAAAGACCAAAAATATAGTAAGTCTCTTGCCTAGGTCACCTTGCTCTTCACCTCAGGCACACACCTTTTGCATATGGTCTTGCTTTGGTTCAAGCAAGATGCAGACCTCAAAATGCACCTTACCTATGTGCCTAGGTGTGTCTTTCAAAACAATTTTCAGCCTGAAATTTTCATGCACAAACTGAGCATAGCCCAGATCAATGCGCAATCCTAGTCATGTGGGGACAGGAGTCTTCATGCACTGCAAAAAATGCACTCCCTTTTTGTCACAAATGCAAGCACACATTCAAAAACCCTGCTACGGAGCCTGGAAATTAGAAATTTATACAATTATCTCCTGATTTTGTTGTTGTAGGTGATTTGCACTTTATCCTTTCTGATATATGTGCCAATATTTTGCAGATGGACGAGAAGAAAATTATGTAAATGTCTCTGAGGCCCTTTTGGCAGGCATTGCAGCTGGAGCCTTGGAAGCTCTTATTAGCACTCCATTTGAACTTTTTAAACTTCGTTCACAGGTGACTGCAGCTTCTCGCTTTCCAACCTCTAGGTTTGTCTCAGAAAAGCAAGTCACTTCTCCAATGGCAGCAAAATTAATTCGTGGATATACTCCTGACAAAAGGGCGTGGGACCAAACTGTTGGTCTTTTGTCCACCATATCCACCAAACCTTCCCATATGGTTGGTGCCCTGAAAGAGTATCCCTGGATGCTGACCGGATCTGGAAGACCACCGCCTGTTTATGATGTCCAAAGGCCTTTAGATATCATTTCCCTGGAAGGATGGGGTGCCTTGTGGAGAGGTCTCAGATCAGGAGTTGTCCGGAATTGCATCTTTGGTGGTGTATTCTTTTCTAGTTGGCAATTTTTACATATAGCAATGCTTGACAGGAAGGCAATTGAAATGGATCCTCCACCCAGGTTCTGTTTGAGTTTCAGAGTGTTTGCTGCATCATGCTTACTTTCAGTTGCACTCTTAAAACTTGTCTCTGCATCTTCTCTATCTCTCTTCATATCCTAGAAAGTGATCATTTTCTACTTGTTTATAAGTTTGGAGATCAAATGTTTATTTTTCCATAAATTGATCCTTATTCTTAAAATAACTACTCGCAAGAAAAATATCATGTCATTGAAATATCAAAATAACAGATTACAGAGGCATTGGTTAGTTGTGCATAAAGCATTTTAGAATCCATATGGCTAAGTTTCTCAATTGCAGGTAAAAATCGACCCTAAGATGTAGATTTCATTAACCATGTACTGCTTTTATTTTTATGTTTGAAACTCATGTCTCCATAAACATTTTCAGCTTAACACCTCTGAATCAGTTCTTTTAAAGACATTCTTTGACTTCATACTTGTTGTTCCATGCTTTGTCTTGTTTTATTTTATTCTGGTTTCTTAGCTTATCTTTTTCTATTGATCTTTGTGATTATATTCTTAAGTTGTCCAAGTTTACCTTACTCTATTGTGATCTGTTTGCATTAGCAATTATTTTCTGGCTTAAAACTTATAATATGCTATTCATGGGATTAGAATTTGACAATAACAAGCTTTTGGCACTTCTAGGGTGGGTCTATCTTAAACCATTGTGGACCAATTTTGTCACCATCTTGGATGCTTCAGTATTTTGTCTCTGTGTGCATTTGTTTTCATTGTTTTAAGAGAGCAAGGTGCGAAAAAAAGGCGCAAGGGCCATATCTTTTACTTCAAATAGACAAATAGCTAATGTGATGTTTTTTTGATAGGAATAGCTAACGTGATGTTAAACATTATGCATTCCTGATTCTATGAGCCACCTTTGTACCAACCCCCTTGAGGCAAGCCCAAACAAGCCCAAATCAGGGTCTTAATTTCTTAATCCCTATAGAAAGGTTTTTATAACTTTAAGTGTATTTTAAAAATATCTTTTATTAGGATGAATGGATGAGCAACATTATAAATATGGGGTTTTTGGAGCTTCGGCAAGTGAGTGAACCAGAGTGGAGAGAGACCTTGATATGGACTTGTTTGGGCTTTCCTCAAGGAGCTTGATTGGGGGCTCCAACCCAGCTGCTACGCATAAAAAAAGGAGAAAAAAATGCACAAATTTTCAAAAGGCGCGCAACTGGGCTGAAGCGCAAGGTACACTAGGCATGCACCTTTTGAAAGTGCTTTGCCTGGGACCTAAATGAGGTGGATACCCTAAAATGTGCCTCACCTGTGCGCCTAGGCATGCCTTCTAAATCACTGGGTGTATTAATATAACCTAGGCCTTGATCGATGTTAATCTGACTAACCAATCAGTTAGACTTGTGCATTCAAAACTTGATCCAGTCCAAGGTTGTGATAAGTTCAAAGTGTCTATTATTTGTTTCATTGTGTACAACAAGTTAAAAAATATCCAGGATCAGTAAGCATGACTAGTTGTGCAACACCAATCCCTAACTTAACATGACCTAGCCCCATCAAGGTCTGAACAACATCAAAAGCATGTTGACCTGAGGTTATTATTGCCTGATTAGGTACTATATACATGATTATCCCTCTACCTCTGAATGGGCAGTTTTATAATTGCTAGCTTTGTGAATTGCCTGAACCCATGGCTTTTGAGCCATCCTTATTCTTGGATAGACATTCAGCTGAGTAGGGTTTCCTACATTTGGGCTTAGTCATATCTTTCTCTTTATCATGATGATGCCATAATATCTGAAGACTGAAGCATGTGATCAGTCTACACAGTTCTCTGAAGCAGTCCCTTGTAATGACAGTATTGCAGAGACATCATGACACAGCTTTCATAAAACTGGATGCTGAGAATACTTCCGGGATGGAGGCTTTCATTGTGATGGTCGGATTTGTTTTATTGTGCTACTTGTGAGTTTAGCCTATACAAGACAGGCCTAATAATGTAGGACTCACTAGGACAATACACTCAAAAGTGAGATTTAACATGAAAATTCAATTGGGTAACTTGCTTAGTTTTGAAAATTGAAGAGATTTAGTTGGGGATTATGGATGGTGCAAGGTTTTAGAGTGTTTAGGATGAACTGGTTAGGTTTAATGGAGGCTCCAGTATGAAATTCCAGAAGATGCATACTTTCATGAGGGTGTAAGTAGAAACTTAAATGACTTGTTCCAGATAAAATTTTGGGCTGAAGCTTTGTATTTATATTGGGCTATTGGAGTCATGTGGAAGGAAGTTTTATTAGATTGTGGATCTGAATAGTTTGGAAAAACTTTAGCTGTTGGGGGCCAACAGCCTATGCTGTTGAAAGAATTTCTGGAAATGCCACATTACCATGAGAATGGGTAAATTAGTAATTACATATTAATTTATTTTGACTAAAAACCAAAGGATGGGCGTGAATAGGTGAACTGCCCAGAATGTGCCCAGCCCAGAAACTGTCTCAACAGCCTATGCTGTTGGGCCCCAACCGCCAAAGTTAACCCAAATAGTTTGGGCACAAGTCCCAAGGAGAATATCTAGGGTGTTAGGGGGATTGAGACAAGTCAACTTAGGTGGCCCGTGGGCCCAACCTATCTTGGTTCTTTTCATCTTGCCAACCTGATCCTTATTAAGATATATTACTTAATTTTATTGGAGGGAACTGTCTTTGCATATTTGTAAACTTGCTTTTATGTTAATATTTGAGACCTAACTGTAATCTGAGGATCCTGCTTTTGGCCCCTGAGTTCACAGGTTTTTTCTTTTATTTAGGTCCATTGAAGAAATTGGCCCCGTCTCCCCTTTAACTGCTAGTGTTGCAGCTGGAATTTCTGGTTCAATGGCTGCAGCTACTTCTCACTGTTTTGACACTGCAACAAGTCGATCACAGTGTATTGTGATACCCAAGGTTTGCAAAATTGCTTTCTTAATGTTGAGATTCTATTTCACGATTTCTTCTTTTTCCCCCCCCTCGAGGAAGCCATATTGGAAAAAAAATATTATATTTGCATTATCATGACTACGGAGCTTCTTCAGACCTCCTAGCATATATGAAACATGATAACACTTGACAGTTAAGTTCTGTCAGGGTTGGTTTCTCCAGGGTTTTTGATGTTACTCCCAATATTGTTTTGGGTTCATCGTTCTTCACTATATATCAAGTTAACCTGGAAAGCTTTGGTAGTGTTATTCGGTTTACAATTGAGTCTGTTATTGATTGGACTCCGTGTTAATGAAATGTGGTGTTGATGAAACAAAAAATTGATTGGACTCCGTGTAATGGAACTTTTAAAGTGAATCTTTAATGTTTTCCATCACTCCCTCCCGTGTAAAGACCACACTAAGCAGATTTTACTTTTCCTCTTTTTTCCTGTTGTAGTTAATGTTTTATTAGATTAAACACAAGTTGTTTTTGACCATTATACCATATGAACCTACATAAATGATGAGTCAAAATTGCAGTTCTTTTTACTATTTTCATAATTGTAATGCTTAATGTGGTTGAAATATCATTTGCAGTATGTTTCCATGGAGAGGAAATTTCTGAGGTGGAGACAGCCAGGGTATTGGATTGAGAGGGTTTCAGGAATCCACCCTGCAGATAGGAGCCTCCTGTTTCGTGGGATATGGTTGCGGATGGCCTGCAGTGGGTTTGCATCCTTTATAATTGTAGGAAGCTATTTTTTGGCTGTTGATCATCTTGTTACGAGGTGAATGAATTACTGAACCCATATGGCCGCATGTTTCAGCAGCAGCAATAGAAGTTGGATGCTTTTCACAGATCCAAAATTTCGTAGGATTTGGTTGCGGATGGCCCGCAGTGGGTTTGCGTCCTTTATAATTGTAGGAAGCTATTTTTTGGCTGTTGATCATCTTGTTACGAGGTGAATGAATTACTGAACCCCTATGGCCACATGTTTCAGCAGCAGCAATAGAAGTTGGATGCTTTTCACAGATCCAAAATTTCAGATAGGAGTCTCTTACCTATGGACTGAAGCACATTGATCAACATTATAAATTGTGGAAGAGAAATGCTACGAATGAAACATTGTTTTCATTTTGTGGATCATGTACCATACGCCACTCAGAAAATGAAACATTGTTTTCATTTTCTGAATATTTGAACCTAAAGTATGACAGCATTACAGAAAAAAGCCATTAGAGTCAAGGTTCAAAGTATTGGAAATGTTAAATGTATTGGAAAGACAATTTTAAGAGACATCGGGATACATCTTGGATACCATGTGTATCTTAGAAAATTTAAGATACATAGATAAGCTTGGGAACACTATAAATATTTTAATAAATCATAAAAGTTACATAACAACACTAAATATAAGACCCCAATGAAGTGTATATACATTAAATTAATATACTTTAATAGTTTTATGAAAAAATATATTATAGTTAATCGTGCTTTCATTACAAACCTTTTGCTTAACTATAATTTATAAATTATAGTTATTAAGTTTTAATGTTTTATGGGATGGGAAAAACCCAACTCTCCTATCCAACCATAAATTATGCATTAGCACAGCTTTAAGTGATAATTAATAATTATTTATTATTTAAACAATAATTATTTATTTTTTAAAAATTATAAAATTAAATAAACATTATATAATATATTAAAAAATAGTTATTAAAGAAGAAATTTCAATTGCTTTGTAGATATGATAGATCATCCATAGGATTATAATATATTTGATCATTGTTATCAAATGATAAAATATAATTAATTATTTTTTAATTCTAAAAATAAAAAAAAATAAAAAAATAATTATTAAAGAAGAAATTTCAATTGGTATGTGGATATGATAGATCATCCATAGAATTATAATATATTTAATTGTTGTGATCAAATGATAAAATATAATTAATTATTAATTATTTTTTAATTCTTAAAATATAAAAAATAAAAAAATTGTGATTTTTTATATTATATTTTCAATTTTTTTGTTAATTTATATTTCCCCAAATATCTTCATGAAATTTCATAAATCTACTGATAACACAAAAAAAATGTGATTTTGAATGTAAGAAGTGTAGATCAACATAAATTTAAAAACTCAATAAAAAAAAGAAATCACAAGATATAAAAAAATGAAAAAATTTACATATTTTTGTCATCTTTTTTCAAAATTTGAAAAATCTTCAAAAAAAATAACGATTCACATGCGTTTTTTTTCTTTTTTTTTTTGCAAATCTAGCACTCTAGGAATGAGATTTGGAGTTTTAGTCATTTGGGGGGGGGGGGGGGGGTGAAAGAAGGCTTATTTCAGAGTAAAAAATTTTGCTTTCCCCCTTTTTTTTTCTAGTTTTTGGCCATATCTTTTTCGTCAATATGTCTATTAATACACCCCTAATACGAGTCCGATATACATGAAAAAAGATGAGATGCCCAATTTTCATATATATATATATATATATATAAATATATATATATATATATCCTAAATCTGTTTTTCAAAGATACGATACGATACACCCTATATTGTATTATATCGGGCGAATCATATCAAAATTTTAAACATTGATTCAAATGACGGTCAATTGGATAAAAAATTTCCTGGTGTTGACTCATTCTTGAGGTTGAACCTGGATTGTTGAGGAACATATGATATGAATGCCACGACTCAAGAGTCTCCGTTCTCCTGCCAAGAAGTCCAACCTCCCTATTCAGAAAACGACTTGAGTGGTGCAGTTTTCAAAGCTTCGGTTGACACAACCAGCAGCCAACAGGTGACTTTACCAGCGAGCTAGCTCGGAGTTCTCAATTGAGCCATTGTTAGTTGCATAGAAACGATACAAACGAGGGTATTTCATGATTTCAAGAAAATGCACCTGTTCCGGTCATTAGTAATGGAGATATGACATTTGAGCTCAAATTTTATTTATAACTAAAGATAATGGTCTCACAGCAGATGGCAACCAAAATGCTAAAATTTATATTTCTGTCTGACAAGCTTGAAGAAGTTGGCAGGCAATGCTGAATCAAAGAAGTGAGATACCCCAATTCCAGAGGAGATTTCAGCTAAAAGATCAGAAAGCATATACTTATCCCACAAAATTGTTACCCTTTTCTCTTAGCTTTCTTCTCTTGAATTTTCGTAAGACCATTTATCAATTGACTAATAAGGAAAGGGGACAAAAGAAGGTGAAAAAAAGACCTAATTTTCCCACAGATTTTACCAACATGTTTTGGTCATGGAAAACGATATTATTGCACTAAGAGGAGGTATGCAAATATCCTTTTCCATCGTAAAACCCCACTTAGCAGTTAGCAGCTCGGTGCACCATCCATACTTTCAGATGGAATACCAGTTCAGAAATGCAACCTAACCAAAGAGCCCCAACTTCTATGATATATCACTTTCTAATAGAATCTTGCTTCCAATTAGCACTTTTGCACATGGCGGTATTGCCAGTATCAGGTTAATCGCATTAGGAGAACTATCAAAGAAAAAAAAAATAAAAGTTTAATCACATTAGGAGGTGTAAGCTATCTGCCTATCTCATATGGAGAAATTTCCTATGACTTGGATTTTGTCCTTGTGAGCAAAGCATAGGAAGTTTCAATGAAGCTGCATCATTTGCAAAACTTAGTACAAGAAGGAATAGTCACTAATTCAAAGCTTGACTGCACGCAAAAGAGAGTGGCTTCATTCGGGTATGTGCATGTTCCTTTCCAAAATAATTCAAAAAGAGGGAAAAGAACAGCCAATAACATAACCAACTACTGCTTGGGCAATAAACGACATTTTCATTCTAAGGATTATAGGATGCGGAAACATGATAAAGCCAACCACTAACTTCAGTGGCCATCTCATTTTCAACAAATAGTTCGCTTTTTCTACTAGGGGCTTCCCATAAAAGCTATGCTTAGAAGTGAACCTTTTTTGTTGGGTCCGGCCCGATGGACTCGATGAACCCAAACTGATTGGGCCGATTCTGGTTCTAGGAACCAGAACTGACGGGCCCGGGTCCTGATTACTATCAGTTCGAAACCAGTTCCACCTAGTCCTGAACTGATTCCACCTAGTGTGTATGTGTGTGTGTGTGTATATATATATATATATATATATTAAACATAAATATTTATTTTTTATTTATAATAATCAGGTCTGTCGGGTCAGACTCAATTGTCCTGAGAATTGATCGGTTCGGTTCTGGGTCCAAAAATTACAGACCCTATTGGGTCCAGGTCCTCAACATTTCATGTTGGGTCGGTTTTGGTTCCAGCTGGTTCCAGCCCAGACCCGACCTGTTGACAGTCCTAACTTTCAATATCATGATCACTGATCAACTAGGTTTTGTCCATGTAAGAGTTCCAAGATCTCCCATGCAAAATAGGAAGTCTTCTTAGGAATACCACATCCCAAACCTTAAAGAAACTAACTGCTGAACAAATATAATTTGAACATCCCAACAACTGTTCCTACTTATTTCCAACAAAACCACCAACTTAACTTGGTAAAACAAATCCTACTCCCCAAGCTGAAATACATGATACAAGCAGCATATAATGAAACTGTTAGAAGTAATATCAAGAGATGTGGAAAGTAGTTGTGTCATTTGATATTAAGTATATGGGTCAGCTACTCTAAGAAGGTAGTTCTTTACCCTATCTTGTTCTTTTGTTCAAGTGAATCAGTTAAGTTGAGGGGCTGATTTTTGCTCTGTTCGAGACACATCTTGTCTTCTCTCTTTCTTTTTCTTCTATCTCTATCTAAAACCAAGATTCAAAATAGAAACTTGTAATTTGGCATGTGAAACCCAAGGCTAACCCTCACTATTTAAAGTTGATTGGCTCATAAAGCACCTGAAACATCATATTGATGTAATGCTGATGCATTCCAACAAAATTACACAGCAAATTCCAATCAACAGTTCTTAAGTCTTCAGAATCATGCATCACATGTCAAATAGATTTCCAAGTTATAAATATCACCGAGGATGGTAACATAAGATATTCCACTCAAATGAAACTAATATTATAGTTGTGAATTTCAATTAAAGTCCTAGTGAGGAGCTTGGTAAGTGAATGTAGAGAATAGTAATTACTGTTAAAATTCCATCAGGATTTTTTTTTGCACAAAATAAGAAAAGTAAGCGGAAAAGTCTATGGTCAATCTATGAACGAATTTCTTTTTTTTTTTTTTTTCAATAATGATGATATCATACTACCATGTTAAGAAGGGGCAATGCCTTACCTACAAAACGCTATATTGTATTTCCAAATTGGGAGTGAATCTCAGCTTATGCAGCTTTATTCAAATTGAGTCGGTCAAATCAATTTGACATGGCCCAGATAATATAGGTGTATCTCAGCTTGTGCAAAATGTGATCAGGGTATAGTAATTTGCATCATTTGGAACCATCCAGAAACTCATTTCAGGTTCAAAGTTTCAAACAATTCCCATCCATCTGTCATGATATAGCGGGTAAGTGATGATGAAGAAATATATGACTACCATCCTAATAATAAAAAGGAATCAAAAGTAGAACCATATAGACAGAGAAAAAACTTGTCTGATAGTAGAAGGTTAATTGAATCCCAAATTAAATATTTATGGACCCATATGAGAAAGGGAGAGCACAATATCCTCAACTTATAAAAGACATAAAAGTAACTCAGGGAGTCTACTGTAGACACCTGCCTAGGAAATTGGCACAAGCTATGAATGTTTCATTAAATGTGTAGGGATGCCAACCTCCTAGTGGAAAAATGAACATATAAAGGGTTCAGAAAAAACCAGCTTGCTCAGTTGGGAATACTGGGGAAGTCCTTAGTTGAAAGCTCATATTTACCAACTGGCCTATAAAAACTAGCTCGCTGCCTATCAGAAGGGAAAAAAATCCTTATTTTGATTTACATATGGCATCCAGCCATTT
Organism: Nelumbo nucifera; assembly: GCF_055504915.1. Classification (NCBI taxonomy): domain Eukaryota; kingdom Viridiplantae; phylum Streptophyta; class Magnoliopsida; order Proteales; family Nelumbonaceae; genus Nelumbo; species Nelumbo nucifera. The sequence goes on from NC_142654.1 coordinate 4,105,919, forward strand.
AACCACCTTCACTCCCAAGAACAATCTAAACTCTAATCAACTACCATCCTACTGCATCTTAATCACGAAACTTGGGAAGATTAAATCAAGGGATCCTTATTGACCAAAACTTCCTTAGCATACTAAAAGTCAGAAATCAAAGCTTGTTGAACAACCTGCGCCTTCAATATTGTTGGCAGTATTGGGAGCTTACATGGATACCAACAATATATACGTGACCAATAGAATGTGCCTATCAAATTGATAGTCTGGTTTTGGCATGTTATTTAACTCTCCACATGGTTAGAAAGTATTGCCTTTCTAAAATTTTGTTCTATTTTGCTATATACATGTAAGCCCTCAATACTGCCTTGAATACCCTCTTTAGGAAAAAGAGAAAGCTCTCTTTTCACCATCCAAGAATGAACCACTTAGCTGAAACCTAACGCATGTTTAAAGGGTGATGTGCCAAGCCAAAATGCAGATGTTCTAAACAGCCTCCTACTCCCATGCATATTATAGCTGGATCATGAAAAATTTCCTCACTGGATCAGCTGTTTGTGGAACCTCAACCTGATTTATCAACTAATGTAAATAAATAATAAAAGCTGCTCCTTGGAGCCTGACTGCATCACTCAAGACTAGTTTCTAATGGGTACTAGAACATTACCTGCCTGAACCAAAGGTAATCTTTCCAATCCCAAATCCACTGACAGTAGCTGATGCTCAACAAGAATGGAAATAGAAAACCAATCAAAATTTTCTGAACATAAATTCTTCAGCTCAAATGAAGCTAACGACATTGAAAGGCTGAAAAAAGGAATTTCAATATATGAATCTTATCATTCAAATTACAATATGTTAAATCTAGAGAAATGTTTATCAGAAAAGGAACACAGACATCCTTGAATTTATATCTAGCTTCTCTTTTTACCCCAAGTAAGTAGATTTATTTCTGGCTGGTGGATTCTTTTTTGGGTGAATTGATTCAACAATGGCTTCAATCTCTTCCTTTGCCCGTTCAAAGAAACCTGGACCTTTGACTTCATTAATTGGGATGTTCTCATCTATATCATCACTTCTTCCATGAGTTTCCTTGTGATGATGTGGTGATTTCTCAGAATGCACTATTGCTTCTATCTCTTCCTTCACTCTTTCAATCAGATTAGGTCCTTTTACATCTTTCTCTGGCAGGAATCTTATCATTCAAATTACAATAATAAGTTAAATTTATACAAAATGTTTATCGGAAAAAGGAACACAAACATTCTTTTTTTGTTTTTTTTTTTGCTAGGCAAATAAAAAACATTCTTGATTTTATAGTTAGCCTCTCCTTTTACCCCAAGGAAGTAGAATTTTTCTGGCCGGTGGATTCTTTTTTTGGGTGAATTGCTTCAACAATGGCTTCAATCTCCTCCTTTGCCCGTTCAAAGAAACCTGGACCTTTGACTTCATCAATTGGGGTGTTCTCATCTATATCATCACTTCTTCCATGAGTTTCCTTGTGATGATGTGGTGATTTCTCAGAGTGCACTATTGCTTCTATCTCTTCCTTCACTCTTTCAATCAGATTAGGTCCTTTTATATCTTTCTCTAGCAAGACCAAAAAAATATATATATTAAGAATTTCTCCCGGCCTGGTTCCGTTCAAAGAATTTAAAGGATAGCGTGCTTGAGCAACAGGGAAAATTGCAATAAATTCAAGAAAAAAAAATACTAAGCTAAATTAAGATGGGCTCTTAGAAACATGTTAAAAATTTGAGAATTTACAAAAAAAGAAAAAAGATGAGGGATAAAGAGGATTTATAGCGATCAAAACCATGACGGCAGTGCAGACGGAGTTAACAGGAATTGATAAAACAGACACCATAAATGGCGTAAAGGATTTACTCTTATAAAGGACATACCCAGATAGGAATAAAATCATTTGGGCACAAACCTATCAACTAGAACTTTGAGAAATCTCAAAATTCTCTAATCCATGGGAGAAACCAAGGGAAACAGGTAACTAATAAGGGAAAGAGGAAAAACTTTCAAAGTCTTTCTCTCAAGCCATCAAACCTTGTCGCCATGAGAATTCAAATGCAGTTTAATCAGATAAACAGAGAATCCACGATGAAATTCCGAAGGAAAAGTGAGACTTATGGGGAAATGATGAGAAGGAATACCTGAGGAAGAATCTCCAGGCTCGGGTTTTCGGTCCGCCATTGATTTTTCCGCAGAAAGCTTCGGCCTGTTTTGGGATATGGGGCTGGCTAGTCAGCCTAGTAGTCCCCTAAATAATAGTAATATATTGAAGGCAAATGCAAACAGTTGACAAAAACGTGCTGCGGCGTAAAAACAACGGCACGCAGACTGCGCGTTTGGGGTTGGCATTCGGTTTATTCGGTTGAAAACAGAACCTAATAAACCAAATTTCTTATTCCGTTTTTTGATTAAAATCGAATTCCATCTATATATATTGAGTTATCCCGCAATGAAATTCAGTTTGGATTTTTTTTTTGTTAACCGAATTTTCAAATTTGAAAATCAAAACCGGTAATAAATTTGAAAATTCGGTTTTAATCAAATAGTGCTCACCCCTACGTGTCCCCTCCATCGGCTCAAAATTTGTGATCCGCTCCGTCCGCTGACCGGTTATCCAAGATCAAGGGCTTGATTCAGCATCTTACGTAATTGACTTGAGGCCACCAAAGGTGGGGTCCGTGGGAAAGGCTCGGTATGAAAACGAATGAATCCATTCCAAACACCAATTAGCTTCATTTGGAACAGTGGATGGACCAGAAGCAAAAAGTGCTTATATCGCCTTTCAAATTTATTTTATTTTAAACTAGGGGTAGTATAGGTCTTTTAAAAATAATGCGATGGGCCGAGATGGGCCCATAAAAGAAATAAACACTTACTGAATAGACACTTCATAATAACCCCAAAAATTTGTGATTCTCAAATAAGTGCTTATTCTCAGAATAAGCATTCTATCAAGAGTGAAAATGCCGTGTTTGTTTGTTGTGTGGGTCCCTTGTGGCCCTCTTCTGCAGTTGAAGACTTACCGTGGTTCAAGTATCGAACTATCGATAGCTTTATCAGTAAAAATATATTCTTTTTTTTAAAGGAAATTTGTCTGAAACACACTATGAGTTTTCAATATTTCTAAACTCCCAACTTTTCAAAATGTCTAAAACTCATCATATCAGTAAGTTTTAATTTTTCAAAATTCACCTTCCGTTAGTGCACTTAGTGCACCATTAATGCTTCTTAATAGAGGTGTCCATGTTAGCATAAATAACAATTTTCATGACCAAATTACCTTTGAATGGTGAGTTAGAAGAAAAATGGTCTTTTTCAATTTTCAATTTTCTTTTATCTTTTTTTTTGCATTTTTAATGTTTTGTTATAATTTCCAATGTTTTTTATAGTTTCTGTTTTTTTACATTTTTCTATTTTCTACAATCTATAAATTTTCCTGTATTTTTGTTATTTATTTACAATTTTTGTGTTTTCTATAACTTTTGGTGTTTTTTCTACAATTTTTATTTTTTGATTTTTTTTTAATTTCTATAGTTTCTATAATTTGAAAATAATTTTTTATTTTGTTTGCAATTTTTATAATTTTTTTTATATTTTTTGTAATTTCGATGTTTTTATGTATTTTATATTTGAAAATATGTTTTTGAACTTTTACCTTTTTCATGTCTAAATATTAAAGTGGTAATATAATAACACCGTTAATTTATTTTGCATGTATTTTATATTTTTCTATGAAGGTTAAAATGGTAAAATATTAACACCCATTAGTCTGTTTAACGTCAAGTTAGTGACATGGTGAGATTTGACATTTTTAAAAGTTGTGGTGAGTTTAAGAGAAATACTAAAAACTCATGGTGAGTTTTAGACAATTTTCCTTTTTCAAAATTTGGTTTTTGGAAAGGTATTTAAAGAATCCAGCTCACTAGACCTCCCAACCAGTATTTTTTTTTTTTTTTAAGTCTATAACAATAAATGCTCCCTGTACATGAAAATGCAAAAGCCACCCTAACCCTAACTATTCTTTACACATTTGAGGGTGGACAGGTTGGGTTACGAGATTGATGGTACACATTCTTTCAAACAATATGGTGGTCAGGACTAGGAAGGATCAAATTTAGTTTATTACCACATCCTACTACGCTATTCTTATCCGTACAAGTTGTAAAATTACAAAATGCATCCTCGTTTCAAAGTCCATTTCTCAACAAAACAAAAAAAAAAAAAAAATCCACTAGGCGGATATGAACCCGATCAAGTCACCCAACCCGAACCGGGAGAGAGCAACCTGACAAAATATAAACAATTCTAAATCTTGAAGAAGCCAACTGGCCTATTTGGCAAACGAATTCCAGTTTTCTGCTAAAAAACTGTTGGTCATTCCAATTAGGGGTGGATTCGATCGAAATCGAGCCGAATAATATAAAGCTCGAATTCGGCTTGAGACTGTTGTATATAAGACTCGAGCTTGATTCGGTTCAAGCAAATATATTTTCTATTTAATATTTAAAAAATTAAGAATTATAATTTTTTTATTATATCATATATATTCGAGCAGACTCGTTTGTTAATTGAGCATGTGAATCGTACTCGAGCTCGGCTCCAAGCTCGATTGAAACTGAGCTAAGCCGAGTTCCAATAATTCGGCTCGTTGCCACCTCTTTCCAATTTCCATCTATAAAACTGTTGTTGACTGAATTAGCCACTTGTCATTTCCATGAAATCGCGGTCTTACGCCATCGTTCACCTCCTTCTCTTATACTCATTTTAGAGACCAATTTAGGGATGCAAACCAGACCAGATTCATATATTAAAAAGAAAAAAAAAAATTCTACATTCAAAGTTCATACATACTCTACTAAAAAACTAATCCCACTCTAACTTTGTCAACAAGTTAGGTCATATGTCATATCCCTTACAAAAAAACAAATTAATTATAATTTATTGTTCTAATTCCAATAAAAAAAGCCAGCCCCGACACGCCATCACAAAAGTCTTCCTATTGCCGAAGCTCCAGATAAAACGGGTTGTTCAATGACAGATCAAACCTAATTTAATCGTCTAAATCAGATGAAAATTTTTGTTTAACATTCCACATGACACACCCGAATACATAGTGGGGGTCTCCACCAAGCCAAATACTTACTGTAATATTCTGTACGGAGTTTATATTAATAAATTCAACTGGAACTGACTTTACTATTGTATATAACGAATGGAATGAGTCGAATGCGGAATGACTCAACAAGTGTTAACCGATCATCTGCTATTCATTCAAATTAACAACGTTTCTGATTGGTTAATGTTTTTCTGGTAACATACCTTTTCGTTCCGTACCATACTAATTTGCATATCGCTGAGTTTATTGGATCACGTCACGATACCATTTAATAGAATTCTGGAACGTCAGATTGGAATTTATACATTACATCCGTGCCTTTTCACAGGGATAAGGTGGCGAAAAGTTTCCACTCATGTGACTGGAAGTGAGTACGCGTCAAGCAAACAGAGTCAAGACAGCATTGACGGCTGTTAATGAATTGATTTCCAGTTTGTCGTTTGTGTCGGAATGAGTTATGTTGCTCAAGTGGAATTGTGGATGGCTTTTATCTATTTTTATTTTCTTTTCTTTCTGGTAATAAGTTGATGAATACTTGGTTCTCGTGATTGTCAACTTTCGCCTTCTTCTGTACGGTTTCACCTCTCTTTCTGTGTGAGAGTCTTCTGGCTTTTGACTTCCTTTTATTTCATTTCTAATTTCTGTTGCTATATTCTCTTGGACTCTTTACCCTTAATTTCCCCATCTTCTGCAACTCCAGCGAGATTTGGTTCGGCTTTTTTTTTCTTTCGGTTTATCAGGGTATGTCTGTATCTTGGTTCTTCTGGAGCTAAGCTTCCATTAACTTCATTGCAGACACTGTTGAACAGGATTTCAGAAATGGGTCTTAGCTTGTTTTTCTTCTAGCTTGTTCTGCTTTTAGGTTAGGATGCAATGTTGCTTGTTTTCTTAGTTTGTGTTTTTCTTCTTTCTTCCTGGATAATGCATAGAATTATCCATTTCTTACTAAGAACACGTAAATTTGTGCTGGAGAAAAAAACATTACAGCATTCTGAGTTCTGAAATTTTGTGGCAGGTTCTCCTCTGAAGAAATTCTGGTAGGAAGTTTAATACTTTTACTGGTAAGAGCTAAAGTTCTCCACCATTAGAATTTCTTTCCTATTAGCAAGACAAATCATTTGCAGGATTAATTTAGGGGGAGCATATGCCATCATCATCTAAACCTTTCTCCAACTATATGGGTTTGGCTACATGAACCTGTTCTGCTATTTCGGTCTGTTCAGTGCCATATCCACTGTTAAATTAGGGGAGCATATGACTAATGCGATAAACATGATTCAAACATGTTTAACAGCACCAGCAGGACATTTATGAGCTTGTTTATGGACATTATAGAAATACACTCTGTTATTATCTTTTAGATTCTCTGGGTTAGCTGACCCAACATGATTGGGACAAAGGCTTTTATTGAGTCGAGTCCTATTCTCTAAGGTAGTTCTACAGGCTAACAATTTCATGTCAAGTATCCAGTATGCATTTTTTTGTGATAACAAAGAACTTATGTTCAATAAAGTACATTGTTGACAGACATGAGCAAGAACCAACTTATTGCTTAGCAAAACCTGTTGACCAGAACGAAATCTTATATAATAGTTATTTCTGGTTTGGTAGAGAGATCAGCTTGTGAGAGCTTCTTTAAACTATCCTCCAGATGCACCTTGGATGTTCATTTTTTTTGGACAATCTATGTTCTTGTACCTTTATTTTTCCAGCATTCTTCCTTTACTTTTTATTTTCCTTTTAAGTAGTCCAGATGAATGTTTAGTGATTTCAAAGTTTCCAACTTCAATATTTGAAATTTAGAATGATTGGCATGTTCCTCCTGGGTTGTACATATTTCATGAACTATTATTCTCTTGTGTTCTACACAGGATTGTAGAAGACGCTGAAGGAAACCTCTTGTGTTTGGTGACACTTGAATGCCTTTAAAATAAAATTTTGGGCATATAAGGATGAAACGATGGCTTTATGGTTTGAAGGGGAAACAACTATCTCTCACTCTTGTTGCTATGGCTTGCACAACCATCCTTATCTGGGCATGGGAAAAAACGCCACTTCTCACCACATTGCTTCCACCTCAAAGCCTGCTCTCAATTCCTTCTTCAGGTTAATATCCACTCATATATCATTTCCAATTAATATAATTTCTTTCATTTTTAATACTTGGATACATTTGAGGATGTAAGTAACAGAGTTAAGAGAATTAGACAATTTGACGTAAATATTAAACTATTAGTTTTGCTTTCTGGATGACAATTTTGACTTGAAATGAATTTAGAAACTACAGAAGGCATCCAAAACGGGCACTATATAACATTTACCATTGTGTTTTCTGCTGGTGGTGCAGAAATACTCATGGGCACACCTCTTGTGAGCGCAACATCTTCAAACTCAGATGTCTATGTTAAGGAAGATTTATCATATGCAGAACCAAACAAAGAAACGATAACTGAGCATGGGGAACAAAGCTTCTCTGTGGTAGCACCTACAAACATGAACTCTCCTGAAAAGAGTAAAAATGATAGTAATCCAACTAGACCCTCCTTTGAGAAGAAAGGTAGTATGTCTTATTTGTGCTTATAATTTTTGCTCTTTAGTTTGTCTAATTTCAACTTTGAGCAACTTTTGGTTTGATAATACCTATCTTTGCTTCATGCTTTATGCTTATGGTGATCAATCTGGATTCTTCAGTTCATAAGCAACTCTTGATTTGGACATAGTCCAGAATCATTGTTCTGGTACTTGGAGATTCCTAGTTATTTGGCCTGTTACTGTAAGATTGTTATCATAATCTCATAAGTGTCATTTGGGAATCGTCAAGAATGAAGGCTTCTATTTCTTTTTCCATTAATTTAACAGAACACCTATTTGGATGGCCCACTGCATTCAGCTTGTTGTTGTGTCCAACATCAAAAGCAAAGATAATCATGAAACCCCTGATTCCATGTTAACCCTCTGGGTTTTCTTTTTGGTGCACAGAAATTTTACCAAATGCATTAAGGGAAGGGTTGACACTCAAACCAGGCCTAGAAGAAAAAGATGGATCTGAACAAGTGAAAAATGTCGAGGTAGTAGCAACAATGGTTCATAAAATCAACACCTCTTCTGTGAAGGGAAAGGATGATGGGAGTTCAGGGACTCTTGTGGAGGAGAAAGGTGAAGTCCTTGTTAATTAAGGAACATCTCTTAAACTGCTATTCTGTTATGGTGCTGTTTCTCTATAATGTTTGCTTGTGCTGGTAATTCGTTCTAGTTGGGGAAGCAGATTCATTCTGCAAATAATTTTGGTGTTATTTACATGCAACTTGCAGTATTTTATTTTTGTCCTTGGTAATTATTAAATGCTTTTGATCCAATGCAGCACCCTGTAATTATGCAAGGGGAAGATGGGTCGTGGACAATAAACGACCATTGTATTCTGGGTTTGGTTGCAAGCGCTGGCTGTCAGAGATGTGGGCTTGTAGGTTGACCCAGCGCACAGACTTTTCCTATGAGAGTTTTCGATGGCAGCCAGAAAATTGTGAAATGCCAAACTTTGAAGAATCTAAATTTTTGAGAAGGTACCTTTTTGTCCCTTAAGAAGGATACAACTCTGAATTTCTCTGCAATGGAGGTCCTTCTGTAGAGTGATGCATTTAAAAATTGATATTTAGCTAGGAAACCTTGTCAGGATTTTCCTAACTCCAATGTATCTCTGGCTTATCACCATTTTAGGTATTCAGAAACATGACAGGTTCTAAAAGAAGTGTCATTTGAATGCTTAAGACCTAACCGTGTGTCCCTTGGGTGTGTGGAAAGGCATTTATGGACGGTGAACCTCAGCTGCTTATCTGGTTGATTAGAGAAGCTATGCTGGCCCATAACCTGGATCCTGAGATTTGCTTTCTTACTAATGGGCTTGTTAGACACGGTGGTGGTGTTGCTGAACCTCAGTTGATTTCCTTCTCTTATTTGATATAGTTGTTATTGAGTTGCATTATTTTGTAGCTTGAATTAGAACCCATGGTCTTTGTTTATTATTATTTTTTGGTGAAATTATATTCCTTCTTATTGAAATTATATTTTATTCAATTTCTTAGATGGTGATATTGTACTCCAGAATGCAGGACAAGACTGTAGCTTTCGTCGGGGATTCACTGGGCAGGCAGCAGTTCCAATCGCTAATGTGCATGGTGACAGGTGGCAAAGATAGACCAGATGTCATTGATGTTGGAAAGGAGTATGGTCTTGTCAAAGCTCGCCATGCTACACGGCCTGAGGGTTGGGCTTATCGGTTCCAAAGCACCAATACTACTATCCTCTATTACTGGTCTGCAAGCCTCTGTGATTTGGAGCCTCTTAATATCAAGGACCCAGCCACTGACTATGCAATGCACCTTGATCGCCCAGCAGCATTCTTGCGCCGTTACCTTCACAGGTTTGATGTCCTGGTCCTCAACACAGGACACCATTGGAACAGAGGGAAGCTTAGAGCAAATAGGTGGATCATGCACGTTGGAGGTGTTCCCAATACGAATGGGAAGCTTGCAACTATTGGAAGTGCCAAGAACTTCACAATATATAGTGTTGTCAAGTGGCTAGATTTGCAACTTCCAAAACATCCACAGCTTAGATCATTCTTCAGGACTATTTCACCTAGGCATTTCTTCAATGGGGAGTGGGATTCAGGGGGAAGTTGCGAGAATACCACTCCATTGGCTGGAGGAAAGGAAGTTTTGCAAGAGAAATCCAGTGATACTGTGGCTGAGGGGGCTGTGAAGGGGACAAATGTGAAGTTGTTGGACATAACTGCTCTCTCCAAGCTAAGAGATGAGGGCCACATTTCCAAGTACAGCATTAAAGCAACACCTGGTGTCCAGGATTGCTTGCATTGGTGTTTACCAGGCATTCCTGATACATGGAATGAGATACTCTTTGCACAATTATAGGCCAAATGACAGTTTCTCAATCAAGTCTTTAAAAAAAAAATCTCTGCCTGGGAAGGAGACATCTCAATCTCTTGAGGATACAGACCTGAAGCACTGGATATGATAAAACATTTGACCATAATGATGATCTATCCTCATATGTGGTGTTAAGAGGAGGGGTTTGGCACCCAATACTTAATTAGGTCCACGAAATTATGGCCCATGGGATGTTCACGAGTGTTTGGGAACCACTTAGGATGAAATGGTCTTATTATATTTTCCCATTTCACTTGAGAGCACCGGTTCATCTGAAATGGAGCCATTTCATATTGTTGGAGAACATGTAAAATGAAACCTTTTGAGGTTTCAATAAATTTAAGTAATTACTATTTTTTCTCTTAAAGATCAAGTTGTGGCTTCAAATGTCGTTAAAGAATAGTTGAAATGATTTAATTTCATGTATATCTGAACACCCAATTGGTTTTCCATACTCTTTTACCCCCAAACAAATGATGCTCCATACTCTCTTCTGCAGATTGTTTTTCCTTCTTTACAGAACCTTTTTTTTTATAAGTACCTTCTTTACAGGACCATTTGAAAGATGAAAGCTGTTTGATTCTTTTGTGGCTTCTCTTAGAATGGAATTCTTTTTTCTGGATACATACCTAGTTTTTGGCCTCATTTTTGCACAAAAGGGTTGCTCTTGGACTTGAACCAACATTCTCATGCTTGTCAACCCAAGTTTTACCATTGCGCCCCTGGATTAAAAGAAAGACAGAATAAATGATTCTTTTTATCTACTATGGTCTTAATTTTTTCTCTGGTTATAGCTGCTATTTCCAGTACATTTTCCACCAGTGACACAATCTAGACTTAAAACTTAGATCCCTATCTTTTTCATCTCTTCCATGTGCCAAATTAGAACTCCTTTATTCTGTGCCACTAGAAATTCGCCCCCAATAACCTCTTGTATCAAAACTCAAAAGAAAAAGAAAAAAAAAAACCAATAACCTCTAGTTATTGTAGGTTTGTCCAATGCTGAGCTGTTTGGACAATGTTCTCATACCACAGTTCCTTGATACTCGTTTTGATCACTGAGGAATTTCTTGGGCGTAACCCATAACAACTCTCTACACTCTTTAAGGAAACAGTTTAGTAGGAGATTTCCAGGGTAAAGCAGATAAAGCATTATAAACTTTTACTTGCTCCACGGGACTACACAACAGGAGTAGCCCATCCCCCAACCCTGGTGCAGGCAGGATTTGATCCCAAACCTGAGTTCAGATCTGTGCCCCACAACGTCCCACAGCACATTCCCACTGTGTATTGAGAACATCTCCCAATGATGACATCATCTATTCTAGTATATCCTCGGGAGATATTCCCAGTAAATGGCGAGGATGAGCTGTGGGATGTTGTGGGGCACAGATGTGAAACCAGCAGGAGGCCATACCAACCAATCAGTTAGCACCTTGAAACTGTGACTAAAATTAGAGCCATGCTATCCTGTTCCCCAGTGTTACTATCTATTTAGTTTATTAAGTGCTACTACTTTTTGTATTAGAATCTCTATAATACATTCTTTCTAAAACCCAAATGTTAAGATCAGGCAATAAAACATAAACTGTAGAGTACTGCTATTGGTTGCACATTAAATTTAAATCTTAATTCATCATATTAAAATCTGTTTATTTGATGTTTAATAAAATGTACTTTTATATTAATAAAGTATACTTACTAAATCATATATTTTGCTGAGTGTGTAGTAAATGCATTATAGATTTTACTTAAAATCTAAAAAAGAAAAAAATTTAAATGAATAATAATTTCATAAGAAAATATTGTCCATGTGTAGATCTGTGAAATTTTATTTTAAGGAAACTCGACCTATAAAATTAAGCACATATTTCACGTTAAATGGATGGAGAAAAACAATCCCGGCTAAAATCTTTGAGCTATACTTCTGCAATCAAATTATATAATTTTATCCAAATTGTAACTATCGATTTGGACATTTTAAATGATTCCCAATATTCAGCCACAGATTTAAGCCGTAAAAATGATTGTGTCAAATTTCAACTGATGATCTGGATCGTCCAAATAATATGCCAAGAATTTACCATTGATCCTGGGTACTCAAATGCCCAAGTTCAACTACTATCCGGAATTCTTGAAAAGACGATTTAAAAAAAAGAAGAGTATAGTTGGAATTCATGTCGGTGGGAACAATGCAAATGCAATCTGCTAGTCTCCCTTCGACTATTTCAGTTTCGTTTACTTGTTTCTCAATTTTCTTCTCTACGAGACTACGATTTTTCTCTTCGCTCGCCCACTGCCCATCTCGTGATCGTTTTCTTGATACAGGTACTCTTCTTCTCTCTTGCTGTCTGAAGCTAAGCTTCTGTTAATCAAATCGATTCATCTAGTCGCAAATTTCTTTTCTCTTTCCGGGTCTTGCATACAATGAATTGTGCTTGATTGAAAACGCGTAAAACATATCCAGAAAATCATATTGCCGAGCCTTTAACCCCTGATCAGTAAATGGAATAATCCCAGCTAGGTTCGTATTGATTTCAATGTAGATATGTATGCCTTTTCTTAATTACAAACTGTTTTCTATTTCTCTTTCTTTTCTGTCATACCAAAGACTATCGCACATCGAATGCTCACGGGCATTCAATGGGTGGGACATCTAGTACTAGTAGGGGGGCCGAGTTAAATGGTGGGCACTGACGCCATTCACAGTTTCACTCATACCCCAGGCTTGTTATAACACCAGCAGGGAGAACCTGAGATCTTGTGCCGTTGTGCGTGGTTTTCTTAAGATTGGAGTTCATTACCCATCTGACTCTATCCTTTAGATCCTCTAGGCATTTTCAAGCTACCCAAGATCTTGTGCATAACGAATTACAAATGTTTTGCAGTTGGGCCAAAGTCAGATTGGTACTTGGTACAACTAAAATCTATTATAATGGTTATAGCAGGAAGTTTGGAAATGGAAGCAGTCACAGAACGGGCTTGTTTTGTAGGCTTTCTCAACAATCTCATCGTGATAGACGTTATGCTGGTTGCATTTTGCCATAATGTGCAATACAAACATAAACTTCAAAAGTTAGAAGGCCTTTGGAATAGTTTCATTTTATGCCTGTTGCTTTTCATCATAATTAGCAACACAATACCCTAAGGCTTTCTGCCAGATACCCATTGGTAGAGATAATGCTGATGAGGGGTTTAAGTGTTTTACTTTTATTACTAAAAAAGTTGCTGCAATTAGGATGCAACAAGTCAGAAAAGTTTCCTCTGCCTTTTCACTTTTCCATGTGCCACATCAGAGAGGTGGCATTTCTGCAACATCCCCTGATTATAGAATTGCCAAAATGACGATTCATAGATAAACATCATGAGAGAAGGGGGTTGTGCCCCTTTAATCTTTATGACCATTTGAGTATAAACACTGAACAAAACAATGGACATAAAAATGCAGCTACGCCAAATACCTTTCTGGAAATTTGATTGATGTGGGTCACATCTGGTGAACTTAATCCTGTGAGTGTGCATTTGTCATTATCTTGGGGAAATTCAGACTGTAACTTGGAACATCCACTGTTGCCAACCCTCAAAATTACATTCTGTATCTGAAATTTTGAATACCATGGATAAATTTTAGTGCTTGTTTAGGTGACTTTTGAGTGGCTCTACAGATGTGTGTCAATGTTTAAAGTAAAAATTAGTAGTTCATTAGCATGTTCTTTTTTTTTTTTTTCCAATTTTTCTGACTTTGTTGTCTGTTCCACAGAGAATTGCAGAGAAGGATAAAGAAAACCGCTCTCTCTTGTATTGGTGCATGTAAGGATGAAAACAAGCTTTTATGGATCAAGGGGCAAACAGCTCTCTCTTACTCTTGTTGTTTTGATTTGCACAACCTTCCTTATATGGGCATGGGAGAAAACCCTACTTGGCACCACATTCTTCCCACTTCAAAACTGGTTCGTGATGCCCTCTTCAGGTTTGTCTCCACTTAGATCTCACATTTATTTGACATGTTTCATTTCAGTTTCAGTTATTGCTTTAGTTAATACTTTGATATGAAGGAGGACTCATTGAATGAATTAAGAGAATTAGAAAATTTCAGTTCAGGTAAATAGTAAGCAACTGATTTTGTTTGCTGAGAAAAAAGGTTCTGATTTAATGAGCTTAGGAACTATAGAAGTAAGAAAGTTAACCAAAATGGCATCTACATATCTTTGCCTCAACTTTGGGTAATGGATTTTATGTTGATGGTACAGAGATTGCGCATGTGGTAAGCTCAGCATCTTCAAAACCAGATACTTTTACAAAGGAAGATTTATTGTATGCAGTAACAGATGAAGAAACTAGGACTGAAAACATGGAACAAGCTTTCAATGCAGTTGCACCATTGGGGTCTGCAAACATAAGCTCTCTTCAGAGTAGTAAAATTAATGGGAATTCATTAACACTCTCTGTGGAGAAGAAAGGTAGTGTAGTTTTATATTTTATTTTTTGTTCTGTTAGTACTTTTTACTCTTGGGTTCCATTATCATATCTATTTTACTACTTAGAGCAATTTGATAATGGTCCCATGTCTTTAGCTCATGCATTTTGCCTATGGCAGCCAATCTCTACAACCTGTTACTTTTGATACTTTTTTTTTAACCATAATCTGGTCAGCGCAATTTGGTATTTGTCAAATGCCAGGGTTCCTTCTTTATTAGTTCAGTTTACCTGTTTGGAATTTTTTTTAGTATACTAGGCTCACCATTATGTTCAACACCAAGAGCCTAACTCATCATGGTTATTTTGATTACATTATCTACCTTTTTGATTTCCCTGTAGTGCCACAGATTTATTGTCAAGTATGCTAGGGGAAGGGATACCACTCAAACCAGGCCCAGAAGGATAAAAAGAACCAAACAAGTGTAACAAATATCAACAGAATTTACAACAATGAATTCCAAAACCACAAACTATTCTTTGAAGTGAAAAGATGATGGGGAACCAACAATTATTCTGAAGGAGAAAGTTGTGAATTGTTTATTTCCATATTCTCCATATTTTTTGACTGTCTTGATGACAAGAATGCCCCATAAGGTTCTGTTAAAGTGGTGTTATTTGCCCACGAAACATATGGTGCATATACTTATAAATCCAGACTATGCAAACAATCAATTAACTCTTTTATATGATGTGACTTTTTCAAAAAAAAAATAAAAAACAAACAAAAGAAAAGCTCTTTCATTTGTTGCAGTTACAGTATCAACTTTCTGGTGTTATTAAGGCTGCATTTGGTTTGGTAGAAGTAGTAAGAAATAATTTAAGCACCAATAATTTAACAGTGGTTATGGCTTTAAATAGAACTGATTGGCAAAACAAGTTTCATGTAGCTGACATATAGTTTAGATAAGGCAGGGATGATGATAATGATGGTTTGGTTTGATAGAAAATAATAGGGACACAGAAAGTTGAGGGAAAATTCTCAAGGAATTTCACAGAATTTCTTAATAACTTTTCCTCTACTTTTTGTATTGGTTTCCCTGTCTTTCCCTTCCTTTCCCTACATTTTCCTTAAAACCAAACATAGCCTAATTGTATGAGATTACTTCCTGACGTTCTGTTAAGTCATAAATAACTAAGAGATCCATTCAAGAGTCGAGAGTTTACCATTCGTGTTATAGGATACTTGGAATGACTACAACTTGCAAACTTGCTGTTCCTATATATTGAGGTCTACTTACTCCGCATAGCATAAAATACATGTTTTTATTATGATATCCTAATCCTGTTTTGGTCATGTTATCCTTTCAGCTGTAATAGACTTTAACAACCAGACTCCTGTTATTATCTATTGAATTGATTTTTGTCATATTGCCAAATTGGTTTTCTTGAGGAAATAGGTATTCTGAAACCTTTTCTTGGTCTTGCTTGGTTTACTTGGTAATTTGTTCAAGTAGGCGCAGCATGATTTATGCCTGAATTATTTTTATTTAATTATCTATATGACATATGCATCTTGTGGTATTTACTTCTTACTTATTAGTAATTTACCTATGTACTTCTGCAGCCTGTAATTATGCCAAGGGAAAATGGGTTGAGGACAATGGACGGCCACTATATTCTGGGTTTGGTTGTAAAAAATGGTTGTCAAAGATGTGGGCTTGTAGGTTGAACAAACGCACAGATTTTTCCTACGAGAACTTCAGATGGAAGCCAGATAATTGTGAGATGCCAGATTTTGAAGCATCTAAATTTTTGAAAAGGTATAACATCTCCCCCCCTCCCCTTAGGAATGGAGAGATTAAGTTTTGCAGACTTCATTTAGGTCACTGTAGGGAGATGGACATGCTATTTAACATTCTAACTAGGGAACCTCCTATTCCATTTACCTTATCAAAATTTTCCAGCTCCAGTGCATAGGTGATCTATCTCATCCTTTTAGGTGATCAGAAATATAGCTTGTTTTCTAGAAATAGAAAATCCTTTGCATCATTAGGATCCTATAATTTTTTTCCCTTGAGTCAAGAGTGCATTTTGGAAGGTCACTTTGCTTATTGTTGGGTGAATGGGAGAAACTACTGGTGTCTTGTGGAGATTATCCCATTTTCAGTAGAGAGGCTAGAGTCGTAGCATCTAGATTGAATATTCATACTTTGGATTCAAAATTGGTTCAACTCTTTTTTGGATGACTTTGATGGGCAGGATGTGGTTGGATCTGAGTTGGTTCTATGCTTATTTTTAATGCAGTTAAATGTCTGGTTGGATCTGAGTTGGTTCTATACTTATTTTTAGTGCAGTTACAATGTCATAGACCATGCTATCTATGACACATGCATTCTTTTATAGTTACTGCTATGCATTATGCTGTTTTCTGAATGAGGAACTATGTTCTATGTTCTCTTCTGCCATGTTTCAGTCCCATTAGTGTTGTCTATGATTTTGTTTTGTTTTGTTTATTTTTTTATTTTTTTATTTTTTTATAGTTACTGGTTTGCATTATATTGTTTTCTGAATGAGGAGTTATGGTCTATGTTCTCTTTGTTCTGATTTGATGGATGTTGATGTTTTATTCCAGAATGCAGGACAAGACTGTAGCTCTTGTTGGGGATTCATTGGGCAGGCAGCAGTTCCAATCACTAATGTGTATGCTGACAGGTGGCAAAGAGAGGCCTGATGTCATGGATATTGGAAGGGAATATGGTCTTGTCAAAGCTCCCGGTGCTAAAAGGCCTGATGGTTGGGCTTATTGGTTTCAGGAAACCAATACTACTGTCCTCTATTACTGGTCAGTTTGCCTCTGTGATGTGGAGCCTCTTAACATCACTGGTCCCAATACTGAATATGCTATGCACCTTGATCGTCCAACAGCATTCCTGCACCGGTACCTTCACATGTTTGATGTGCTGGTCCTTAATACAGGACACCATTGGAACAGATGGAAGCTTACACAAAACCGCTGGGTCATGCATGTTGGTGGTGTGCCTAATATGAAGTTCACAGATATTGCAGATGCCAAAAATTTCACAATCTATAGTATTGTCAAGTGGCTAGACTTGCAGCTCCCAAAACATCCACAGCTGAGGACCTTCTTCAGGACTATTTCACCCAGGCATTACTTGAATGGGGATTGGAATTCTGGGGGAACCTGTAATAATACCACCCCACTGGCTGGAGGGAAGGAAGTTTTGCAAGACAAATCCAGTGATCCTGTAGCTGAGGGGGCTGTGAATGGCACAAGTGTTAAGCTTTTAGACATAACTGCTCTCTCCCAGCTGAGAGATGAGAGCCACATATCCCAGTATAGTATTGAATTTCCACCTGGTATCCAGGATTGCTTGCATTGGTGTTTACCAGGCATTCCTGATACATGGAATGAGATCCTTCTTGCACAGCTCTAGGCCATATTAGCATTGATGATGAAGCCTTCTAATAGAAATGTTGTCTGCCTTGGAGATACCTCAATGTCTATGGAACCAACCAGAAGCACCAGATTGACCGACTGACCACAAGGATTATCTATCCCCATAGGTGGTGCCAAATCAGGAGATGGAAACCACTCAAATGGGATGTTTGTCTTGTATTTGAGAGCACATATTCACCATCTAAAATGGAGTCATTTCTTCTTGTTAAGAAAAGATATTAGCAAGGACAGCTCCAGAGTTGCAATGAGTGAAACTCATTATAATTACCTCTGATGAATTGAAATGACTCCAATTTAGATGAGGATGTTGTGTGTTCATGTTATTAAAAGCTAATCTAAAAGGATTTCATTTCATGTCATCCAAATTCTCAATTGATTTGTTAGTCGTTTCCTGCTTACTCCATAAACTGCTCCTTTGGCCCACTCACTCAGCAGATTCTGTCTTATAGAACCTGTTATATTTGCTTCATTGTCTAGTTGTACCTCACTAGCACAAGTACCACTGGGAGTAGGTATTTTGAAGTCAAGTTTGCCTTTCAATTACTACCTTGCATCAGCGGAGCAGCTTGTACATGGGAGTAGACAGAATTGAGTCAATTGATTTGTCAGCAGTTAATTAATGGGTAATAATTAGTTCAAGGTAATCTTGTTTGCATGATGAACACCTCTCATAAATAAGAAATCTTATGGGACCATTTTAGACTCTTGTATGATCATATAACCAGTAATTCTCCCTTCCTGTTTTCCCTTTTCATTCATTTGGCTATACATGTACAGGAAGCAAACTTTGTATTCGACCAAGTGTATAGAAGACATTCTCCAATTTGTTGTATCATACACTGGATAATCCATGCTTTTATAGGAGTAACCATGGCCTATTAGTACCGATTTCTATTACTATTTGTATTTATTTCATTATGAAAATTGTTTTTGGTGTGATTTAGAATCTCCACACAGGAAGCTGGTAGGGGTGCAACTTGGGTCAGGTTGGCCTGGGAATTTCTTAGTTTTTCTAATGGGCCCGAAGGTCCTGAACCCTATCCCGAGCCTGATGTAAATGCCCGACTTGAAGCTCTAGAAGCAGGGAACCTATGTCGAATGGGTCAATCCCTCGGTGTTCATCCATCAGGGTAGAAAGAGATCCGATTCAGGTGATTGAGCATCAACTGGCCAACTGCCCAAGAAATGGTTGTCCGGTCTGTTCATGAGAGGACATGCAACCCAATTCACCAATATACCTGCAACATAGTTTTCATTAACTCAAATTGTGTCAGGAACTCACTTTCACTCCTCTTCTGAAAGAGAAAAATACTTCTTTCGACGGTAGATAACATGGGCAATGTGGCTTTGTCATCCACAGTTAAAAGGAGCATTGACTTGATTTTGTGTGTCTGTGTACGTGCATGTTAGAAAGAAGAGACTTTAGTACTAGAAGAAACTCTGCAACTTTGGGTAGGGTCTCGGATCTCTTGAAATCAAAAGGCATGCAAACACACTGAGAGCACATCTAGTCACACATCAGGAACATCTCCCCATATTCCTGATGTATAGTACGTAGTTGGTTATCATGCTTTTAGACGGGATTTCCTGAAAGCAAAAACTGTAGGATATCTCTCCATGAATTTATGCTTGCTTTCAAGAAATCTGGGCATTCTCTTAGCGTCTTTATACGCGTTTTTCTTTCAGGAGATCTGGTCTCTTCATAAATTCATTTCCTCTATTACCGTCTAAGCACCGTGGTGATTCCATTTTTTCCAGACAAACAGTTGACAATGACTGAAATCTCTTTCAAAGTTAAAGAATGACATTTCGTAGTCGAATTCGACGGATAATTCTAAACTCTCACAAGTAACAACCCACCCATGAGGCTATAGCCTAACCCCGCCCTGACGGAATTAATACTATTTTTGGATCTTTGCTAAAAAAAAATTATCTTTATAATTACGAAAATATCAGCCCATAAATCATAACCTCTGCACTATGGCTATGGTTGTGGAGAGAGAGAGAGAAACGGATAAGCTGAAGTTTCATTTTTGGCATCAAGTTTTTATTTCTTTTATCATATACTTGCATACAAGGAATTGATTTTTCATAACCTTTTAAAAAACACTTGTTAGGAGGTGTTTGGGGTCATTGTCGATTACAATGCCACATTAGTGATTCAGGAATCAGTGTTGAATCTGTTGTTTGGTTGGCTGCTCTCTGATAAACCGGAAAATAGCTTATAAATCGATTATGAAATCGGGCCTAAATGAGGAATTGTCCTTTTTGATGATTCCTCTCTTTTCGATCCGATTTTTTTATTTATTTTTACTAGATTACATAGCATCCGACATGGATCCATGAAAATGTTTCACTGTTGAGAGATCGATCTACATGGCAGAAAAGGAACCAAAAAAAACAAATGTTACCAATTTGCGCAACGGAGAAATCGGCAATGGTACCTAACACCACTTTTGATGCTGTATATGGATTCTTTTAAGGAGTATTGGATACAATGGCTGCATTGTTGTTGTGTTTTGGGTTGATCAATACAGATTTGTGAGAAATATGTGTTGACACATCATATATAAGTGCAGTTTAAACTTACAAAATGCATGCGTGTAAGAAATATCAAAATTGATATTTTAGGTAAAAATAACAATTTGTATTGATCAACTTAAAATGCAACACCAATACAACACCATAATACCAAACACCCCCTTAGTGAATTAAAGATGCAACAAGCATATCCCTCAAAAATTTAGGATACAATTTTTTATTTTCCCCTATTACACCCATGCTTCTAAAGGTTTAAGCTCCATTTGTTTGCAATGTAAATCCAAACTGGATGCAAAATTTGCGATTTTTGTCTGATATTGCAAAACTTGCACCACCTTTCTCCTATCATCATTTTCTCCCACGCAGAGTGGGGATTACCTTGTTTCACTCCTTCCACCTTCCTCTTCTCATTCTCTCATATGAAGTGAGGCCCATATTGCTTCACTTCCAATCATATTCCTCCCAATAAGCAAATAAAACAAAATAAAACCTGAAATAAAAGAACATATATAATCAGCATTCCTATACATTTGCAATGAACTGCAAACAAATTAAATAGAGCTAGCCTTGGGGATTTCTCCATTTCTTATTCTGGTATGCTCCTTCACAAAATCTCGGTTTGATAAGTGTGAGAACATAGGTCCAAGTTTAAGGGGAGCTACATTGTGTAGCCCCTCTGTTATTATCCCCTTTTATTAAAAAAAAAAAAGAAAGAAAATGCCAAAGGTTGGGTCTATGTCTAGTCTACCTCTCTCAAAACCCACCCAAAGGTTAGGCCTATATGCTTCTCCACAAAAATCTTTTATATTACCAATTAAAAAATGATAAAGAAGAAAAGAAATTCATGAAAGCATGCATATTAACTCCTCTCCCAAGTCTTATCACTTAAAATAGTCAAAAACAACACAAATCTCTTTCCAAATCCTAACACTGACCAAATCTTTAATTATAATAATGTATAAGCTGTTTTTACTCTTTAAAAAGAGAAGGCACAATAATGAATACTCCATCCATTTCTCTCAGTTCCCAAATCATCACCTCTCTACTCCAAAAATTATTGTTAGTAAAGCGTATTTATATAATTTATTTTTCGTCATGCAATGAACTTTAACTTGAAGATTTTTAACTTTTATTTATACTAATTAGTTTATATTTTAATGTATTAGGTTTAGAATGTATAAGTCCCATTCTCATTGAAATTTGAATTTCAAGTGTTGGCATCGAATACTTGGAGCCCCTTTGGGAGGGCTTCTGTGTTGATTGAATTTCAAGGGTGATGTTGTGTCTCTAGCAAATTTTCAGGTTTTTACCAAATATGGCTTCACCACATTGTGGGTTCTTCAGCTCATGTAATGTCATAAGCTGCTGGTTGAAAGCCCTCCCAAACGGCACTTGATTTAGGCTATTAGTTTGGCAGAAAATAGCATGTAGGTTTATGGTTAATAGATTAAGATTGTGTTTGATAGCATTGTTGTTTATACCTAAAATATTTTGGGCCCATCAATACAAATTGATCAAAAATATGTATTGTTATATTATATATGAGAATCATATTATAAACATCAATTTGATCTTTTTACAAATATCTTACTATCTTTTAGGGTGTTTTTGTTTTTTGGATTTTGAGGGGCGGGGGGGGATTGGGATCTGCTCCTCACACAGAGTGTCTCATCTTACAATCATATCTCACCATGCATTGGGAATATCTCCTGTGAATAATAACATATGAGTACAGAAGATGTTCCTAATACATGGTGGGTAGACCTGTTCATGGGCTGGGCCGAGCCGGGCTTTTACTCTTTATTAACAGAAAAATGTTAGGCCCGAGCCCGATCCTGGCCCGACCAATGGGCCTACAATTTGGGCCCGAGCCCAGCCCTGATAAAAAGCCTGAAGCCCGAGCCCGAAGCCTAACCTAATAAAAGAAATTCAATTTTTTCCCTATTCAAATGGACATTATCTATTTTAATTCAGATGTTTTTTCCCCTATTTAAATGAACGATGGGCCTACAAGTGAATTAACAACCTTTTTAAATCAAAAAAATTATTCAAATGGACATCACATAGGGCTTTTACTTAGATTTAACTATAGGTCGGGCCGGGTCGGGCTCGGGCTGGGCTATTTTGGCCTGAGGTTAAGCCCACGGGCCAAAAAGCCTGTTCAAGCCCGTCCGGGAGGTGGGCCGGCCTGTTGGGCCACCCGGCCCATAAACAGGTCTAATGGTGGGATGTGCCTGTGAGGTTGGTGTGAGGCGCCCTGTGTGAGGAGAAGATCCAGTCTTGGGGGAGGGGGGGGGGAGAGTTGGTCAATGGAATTTTAGTTCTCATTGACCAAAAAACCTATGATCTTTTTTCAGATTTATGTGGGGATCACAAAATAGCTTTTCTACGTAGGGGAAAGTTGTCAACACTTGGATGGAATAAAAATACCCCCTTCCAATAATGAGTTTTTATGGCTAAAATAGTTATTGTCTTATTTATTTCAAAAATAAAAAAATATAAATAAATGCACTTACCCAATAAATATTTCTTGAAAAATCAAAGAAAAAAAACTTATCTGAATAAATATATTTATCCGAATAAATAATTTATAAAAGAAGAATGGAACCTTAGTTTTGAGTGGTCCTAACATGGTCGGTGAACTTACTTCGCCATCCACCAGCTCTGCCCAGAATCTGAGCGTAGGAAATCAGGTTCCTATTTCCCACTTTTGATGATTACGCTTAACTAATCAAGCTTGTAATTTTATTGACATTATCACGCTTTGTTACATCCACTGTTTTCAAAACCGGATCGGACCGGATGGTTGGATTGGAAAAGTGAGGAACTAGTTACCTGATCGGTTCTGTTTTCCTCTAAAACCGCTTTTTCCCTTAAAGCTGTTGATTTTGGTTAGTAAACTGCTGAACCGGCCAGTTAACTGTTCGAACGGTTTTAACCATTTTCTATTTTTTTATTTTTTTGTCAGAACAGGCCAGCCGTTGGAGTTGAACGATCGGACCGTTCGAACCGGTAACTGGACCCTAACCGGTTCGTTTTTAAAAACCATGGTTACATCATCATTAAAACACATTACACTTGCCTTCTTTTTCTACTTCCCTTTCTTTTTGTTAAGCACTTTTTGTTGATTGATTCCTGATCCTGCTGCATGCACCAAGAATTGAATATAAAAAGTATGAGACCCTGGCGCAGAAATGTTTGGCATAACTCACTATTGCATGGGATTTTACTATTAAATATAAATGTGAGATCTTGAAAAGTGATCAATCAGTGATGAACATATTAGTGTTCGTTTCGTGTATGTGGAACCGACACATGCACTTGTATTCGCATCAAATCTGGGCTCACTCCCTATACATGAGACAGATTTTTAGGGCTGCAATGAAATTCTTACTAGAAAGTCTAAATCATTTTTGGGAAAATGTATGATGCGGGAAAGACATGGTATAAAAAACTTTTGACCAATCAAAATTCACCCAGATGTTATATCTTTCCCATGTTAATGTCGAATCCATCATTTTTATCTATTTTTAATTTATTTAAATAATACGATCTCACATTTTTTTTATGAATTATGATCTCACATTTTTTGCCTTGGCTTTCAGACCGGATCAGATGGTCGGATCGGAAAACCTAGGAATCGGTTAGGTAATTGATTTCATTTCACTCTAAAATCAGTGATTTGCTGATTTAGGCGGTCAAACCATTGATTCAGGCAATGATTTCTAGTCATTTTTTATTTTAATTTTTTTAAGTTAGAACGGACTGTCCATTTGAACTGGACAGTTGGACCGTTCAACCTGGGAACTAGTCCTCAGAATTAAGGTTTTTAAAATTAAACCGAACAATGAACCGGTCAGGGGTCCAGTTCCTGGGTCGAACGGTCTGACCATTCAAACCAAACAGATGGTCCGTTCTAACAAAAAAATAAAAACCGGCCAGACCGTTGAATGGTTTAAAATGGTTAGAATGGTTCAATCGCCCAGGTCAATAGTTTGCTGAGCAAATCAATGGTTTTGGGGGAAATAATGGTTCTGAGTAAAACGGAACCGATAACCTGACCAGCCAATTCCTAGTTTTTCTGGTCCAACTGTCTAGTCCAGTCCAATTTTGAAAACCATGCTCAGAATGGTTCCTGTCCGCAGGGGCAGAGCTAGGGGGAACCCAGGGGAGCCATACACCCCCCCCCCCTGGCCCATGTAAATTTTCCCCTTTCGCATTCCCCGCTCCAATGGGTTGGCCCCCCTATGACCATCCATATTTGTCCCCCCCTCCCCCCCAATCCAACTTAGGTTTTGGTCCCCTTCATAAAAATTTCCTAGCTCCGCCCCTGCCTGTCCGGTCCGATTTTAAAAACAACCCTATTTCCCGCAAAGCTCTTGGAATTTATGAAGCAAATTTGTAATTAAATATTTCTTATAGAGTTTCAGGGTTATGATCTTTGACCTGATGAATTTCCGAGTTCTTCTTTCCGTTTTAATAGTTGAAAAAAGCACTAAAGATAAGATACAAGAGGAAAGGTCCAATCAAGGAGGTGAAGAATCCCACACACAAAAAATTTGGCCTTCTGAGTTCTGACCCAAATGTGAGCAGGCCTAGTAAAAGTTTTTTTTTTTTTTTTTTTTTGTATAGAGAAACTGTAAGAAACAAAAGAAAAAAAATGAAGTAGACTAGAAATTTTGTCCAACAGAGGACAAGAGTGCCAAGGGACAAAAACATTTGATTTGTTCACTTTTCACCACCTCTTCTTCGGGTTCTTATCTCTATCTGCCTTCCTCTGTTGATATACACTCTCTCTATCAGACTTGCTACCATCCATTGACCATTGATTACTATATCTACTTAATTAGTTTAAATGTTCCTGTGACTCTCTACCTGAAAAAAAATGTCTTGCCACATAAAATACAACTTTTAATTGTTTTTATGAGTTTGGAAAAACCACCTACAAATACAATTAATGAAGGGTTGATGCCTTGCTGGGAAAACTTTAGCTGTTTGGGTGCTTCCAATGACATATATGTTGTAGCAACAATATTTTTGAGAAAAGCTTCGCCATTTGGAAAAAAAAAAAAAACATCTTAAGTTGTTTTGAAATTTTCTATGCGTGACATGTTACTCGCAGTTTTCCACCTAATTTTTTATTTGTTTTTTTTTAATTAAAAGAATATTGATTGTAATTACTCTTTTATCCAGAGAGATATAAGCAAGGCTTTTAATGGGGTAACACGACATGTATAATAAAACTCCCAAACAGTTCATAGATGTTTTCTTTTTTTTTTCTCCACTCAGTTAAGGGTGTCAATAGACCAGTTTTGGATTGGACCCCGTTCAGGTCAAAATCAATTTGGATGGATTGGACGGACCAACAAGATATATTAGATTGGATCAATCCAGCCCAAAATATTTATTAGATTGGATTGGATCTGGCCCGTTCATACTAACATTATATTGAATTGGGTTAGATTAAGCCAATATCTAGTCCATTGATATTAGAGTGGACTAGGTTTGGATTGAAACCAATTTAAATCAAAATGAATTTGAACATAATGGATAGTCCAGATATTGAATTGGACTGGTCCAAATTGATCTAAAACATTCATTGAATTAGATTGGACCTGATCCATTTATAATGGATTCACATTGGACTGGATCGGATTGGACCAAATCAGTCCAATTGACACCCCTACACACAGTGAAAGTTTTTCGGGGTTTGATGTAAATTAAGGGATTAGATATGTGGCCAATCCATTCTACCAATTAATGGATGGTGCGAATGGTTGAATCAGCTACATTGTCAATCCATGTGGCAAAAATAGAGTAGGTCATATATAGGGAATTGGATGCCAAAACCAAAATGTTGCTATATACGGATATACTATCCTAGATCTTGATGATTCAAATGACCAGGAAAAAGCCCTCTTTCGGGTAAAATTAACACTAAACATTAAACTTTCAATGATCAATATTATTATTCACAATAAATACTACAGCTACATTATCAAATGGGCTTTTGATAAAAAAAAAAATGCATATATTTTATTAGAAATCATGTTTGCATGCATTTGAATGTAAATTTACTTCTTTTTTATTGATATATTTTTACATCTCAATATTGATGTAAATATGCCTTGGAAAACATGTTTTTTGTCATTTGTCAATGCATAAATGCATTGCTGCCAAAAACAATCAAAACTGAACCAGAGTGCAAATTTACCATGAATTGGGATTTCTACTCCATTTGCATCGTTTCCAAACGCAGCCTAAGGTGAAGTGCAAGATTGAACCATGGGCCCACTTTGGGCTAAAACCGTGGGCCACAACCTTCAATTTATTGCTTTGTTCCACCTTGATGTTTTTTTTTTTTTTCAAGGAATCCACCTTTATGTTAAGGACAGTAGTACATCCAAGGCCACCATTTTAGGGCTAAAACTAGGGATGACAATTTTCCCCATTTCTTCGATCTTCGTGGGTACCCACCCTAAATGGGGCAGGAATGGGGAGAGCACTTCATGTCCCATGGGATCTTTGCCAATATATAATGTATATATGCATGCATATATCTATATATGTATATGTGTATACATACTCTATATATTGATATTTTAAAATCTTTTTTAATAGGATTTTAAGTTTTATTATTTTATTTTTAATTTTTTTAAATAAAATAAAAAAAGAAAAACAAAATGATTGACATTATAAAAATAACGGAGAGTGGAGATCCTTGTGGGGACAGGGGTGGGGATAACCTTGTCCCCATTGGCAAGGATAGGGATGGGGATGGGGATTGTTGCGAGAACAAAGATGGGGAGTGGCTCCCCGTCCCCGCCCCACCTTGTTGCCATTCCTAGCTAAAACCAATTGGGGTTTGCTCTTCACGATGCGTCCCACCATGCATTAGGAATTTCTTCTCATGAATAATAACATATAAAATATTGGAGATGATTCCA
The DNA here is from genome assembly GCF_055504915.1 of Nelumbo nucifera. Taxonomy (NCBI): domain Eukaryota; kingdom Viridiplantae; phylum Streptophyta; class Magnoliopsida; order Proteales; family Nelumbonaceae; genus Nelumbo; species Nelumbo nucifera. Next base: position 4,133,369 of record NC_142654.1, read on the forward strand.
TGTGTGGCTGGAACATGCTGTGAGATTGGTGTGAAGAGTGCTATGCGAGGAGCAAATCAGGACTAGCTAAAATCACATTGTAGAAAGTGAATTGACATGTTCGAATTGGCCATGTTATACATCTATATGGAAAATAGAGAAGAAAGGGTAAGTTTAGGCCATGTTTGGTTCGCTGCTCTAGGCCTCTTTTTTTTTTTAATTCTTGCTCATTCTGGGCAAGAATGAATAACATTAGAGTGTTCGATTATAAAATTCTTGCCATAAATGTTTATTGGTGGATTGTCGTGAAAACTTATGCCAATGGGCAATGACTTCTGGTCATCCACCGGTAAACATCTATGCAACTATTTTGGAGACTCGGGCCAGTGGTTTATGATTGCTAATACATTTTTCTAAGAATGAAAATGAGTAACATAAGGCATTTGCTAGTTTAAAAATAATTTAAGTTGTGTTTAGTTCTACGAGAGTTTATTGAAAAAATGATGCCACATCAGCCCCACATAGGTGTTGTGTTTATTGCAGATGAAACAAAATGAAACAACCATTTGGTTTCATCGTTTATCAAATAAATGGTAAAAAATTGAAACACTTTGATTTTTGTATATGAGGCATTTGGGGAAATGTCAAATTCTTGTTTCCCCCAATGGCTCAACATTTTGAAACCAAATGTTGATGTGTCACACTTTAATGGGTATTAATCTAAAGTGGAAAGTAGAAAACATTTAAAGCGAAACCCAACCAAACAAAAAAACAGGAAACTTTTAAAGTCAAAAATTATAAATAAACGTTTAAAATGAGAAAAGTACAAACTTATTTTTTTAGGAAAAAAATATTTGATTCATAACAATATTTTCTCATTCTACCTATTTTTAATAATTCTTATCTATTTTAAAATTTCATCTCAATAATAATGAAAAAGAATGAAAGTTGAACCAAAAGTAGAAGTAGAAGTTGTACTTTTTAGTACATATATTCCTCCCCAGCTGATTGCATTGAATTATCCACGTAAAAGTAGAAGTTGTACAATTCTTGCCTTTTTGTCGCGGAGCCAAATGCATGTATAGGAATCGATCCAATCTAGGGTCCTTTCTAAAGCAGTGATTTTTATTTTAATACATCTTTTTTCTCTTTCTTTCTCCGGTCTCCGCAGCCAAAGCCAAGAAAAGAAGAAGCATATATTAGCTTTTGATCAAAGCAAAGCTGTTTGTTGGATTTGAGTACACAAATTTCTGAGGTGGACTGCGGTGGATTATAATGTACTGTATTAGTTCCCAAAGTGAAAAGTTAAAAAAAAAAAAAAAATCAAAGATCTAATTCACCAGTTGTAACCCGTCAAGAACAGCCTCCTCCGTAACGAAGAAGCCACCGCGACCAATATATACAGAGAGCTGTGTAGTTTTCCCTTAATTACCAATAAAAATAATACTTAGAATATGCTGAAGCCCATCCCCATGACAGGCCATCATCCGTAAGATGAGTCAAATTTTGATTGACATATTTATCATTCCAGAATCCAGAGTTTCAGTCCATCTCTATGGTGAAATCAACTTCCTGGTATAGCAACTGAGCGAGAATCAAGTTTCAGTATAATTTTCAAAACATGTTCACCTCTTCATAAGTGTTTTTGTTAAGATTCTAAGGGTTATTGCACATAATTAAGAACTGAATAATGTGTGGTAATTAATGAAATGTTCAATTGACCCTTTGTTGATTTTCTTCTATTTCTATTGATGCTAGAAAGCATCCATACAATCCGGCCTAGTTTGTTACTCTGGTTTTGTCCCAGACCATTGCCTCCTTATAGCTAGGAGGATACACCAAATTTCAGCCTTTTATTTGAGGGTGTGTGTTTGGATCTATTGGGCTCCAATATTTCACCATGGTGTGGTGGAAATTAAGTAGGTGTTTGGCATTGGTGCTGAAAATATTATATCGTTTTCTGAGAAAAACGGTATTAGGCATATAGAATTGTAAATGCTTATTTTTTATTTGAAACCGGTGTTGCCATAAAAATGTTTTTTGATAAAATAATACTGGTTTTGTTTGGTATTAGTGTTGGCAACAATGTTTTTAATATTGATCTTATTATCCAACGATCGGATGATATCATGCCATTGCATCATTGACAGCAATACACTATTTTCCTAGAAAACATCAAATTTGGTATTGCTCCAAACCACACTTTCCCAATTTTCAAGATATGGTCTGAAACAACATTTTTTTTTGAGAAAACAGTACCAAACAACTGGGTGTTGCTTCTGACACCGTTTTCTCTGACATAGCACCTATATGACACTATTTTCTCAGAAAATGGCACCAATGCAAAACACCGCTCAAATGTATATTTTAAACCACATGCACCACACTCCGTTAAGGTGTGACGTGGGCACTTTGATATGGATGTGGATGTATTGATAGCAAAATTTTAAATAAAATATTTCTATCAATCAATTTATCCATGGTTACAAAATTTTAGCGTGGAATAAAGTTGCAATACATTTTTTTTAATGTTTTAAAACTAGGAAGAAATGGTTTCCAAACATGCCACAACCACTGTTAAGAACAACAAATAATGGGTGTAGCATCTTTTCAACCAAGCAATCCACAGAACACACACAACAGACAACACAAAGTACCCCAAACAAGGTAATGAGCACGTCTTTTTCGTGACCTGGTCGGCACAGCGTTATAAGCACGTTTAATAAACATTTGAAAATTTTTTTGACACGTCACTTAAAATATCCTCACCCCACCCTTGAAAAACGACCGGCCAAAGCTACAGCTGGTTAAAGTAGAAAGTAGTAACGTCTCCATCCTCCGGCCAACCAATTGGTGGCAGCCACTTTCGCCACGTCGGTCTTCCCACACGACAACTCACAATCATCCGATTCTAGCTAGCTAGCTAGTGTCACCTCACACTGCACGTTACGTTAGAGGTTACAGTACTATTCATTCATTCATTCATCCCATTCGCTTAGATGCTCACGCTTTTATTATTTTATGTTAACAAGCATTATATTTTATTTGTTCATGCCCATGTGTAATCTTGAACGAAGAGATATGCCCTCTTTAGGCTGTTGCTTCCTAATTTTAGAAATCAAAAGTTTGTCATCAATCACCACGATAGAAAGAGAGATAGAAACCCGATTAGAAGTGATTCTGATGATCAGACATTCTATTACATATTTTGTTTTCTTTTCCTCCACATCTCTCAAATTCCCCAATTCCTTCAGTTTCAGACAAGGGTTTTAGAATAACAACAGTGGTAAACCTATTATAACAATGGGAATACTTCTTTAAACTTGGGCAATGGATAATTGACTAATTAAGAACTTGTCACAAGGCAAACCGGTTGAATAGGTCGGGTTTAATTTGAACTGGGTTGACTCAGATTAGCCATGACTCTTGGACCCTTCTTATCACTTGCTGGAAAAGGTTTTGACTTTTGACCAATCAAAGTTGTGATATCAGTTCATTGATTGTAAGTTTTTCCCATATCATATATTTTTTGGCATCATAAACGAACCGTTTCTGTTTTTATCTCTTTTTTTTTTTTTAAAATGAAACGTCACCTATTATCGTTTTTTTTTTTTTTTCTGAAAACCACATCTATTGTCAAAGGCCTAATTCATTGCATTTTCACCTTTTTTTCCAGGTTGCATTTGATTTTCATAGGATAGATGAAAATTCTCTTGGTTTGAATATTTAATTTTTACCTTTCTTTACTCCTTTTCCATTGTAAAAGAGGTAAAAATCTAAAACCCAAATTTTATAAAAGCAAAAATTATGCAAACACGCTGAGAAGTGAGAGCATGGCATCCAACTACAAAACAAAACAGAATGTGCACATGAAATTATATTGATAAATCTTTCTGTCGTTGCCTTTCACCAGGACGGCCCGAGCTTCCGGGATCGGTAAAATTGTCGGAACAGGATTGTTGGACCGTAGAGTAGTACGAGAGGGCCTCATTCACCACACCATTTGTCCCTCACCTCACTCGTACGCTAAACCGCTACAGTACCTAACCTTCACGTGGCTACCAATACCAGGTTTGTCGGACCGCTGTCCTATTTCCACGTGTGTCAAACTGGCCAAGCGTCGCTAGCCACATTGGAACTGCTCTATCTTCATATGTGACCAAATGTCCATTATTGCTGATCCAACGAGCGCGCTCTCACATGATAGACCATAAGATAAGATAGTTTGTGAAAATTTAAATTTTCCAACCAATGATGAATGAGTTATGAAAGGGTGGTGCTCATGATTCACTCGATGAGAGCGCGCGTTCACCTGCCGGACCGGAACCCACTAGTCCACGACTCACTTGCCAAAAATCCTATTTTCTTTTACTTTTTAACGCACAAGCACAAACAGGAGGAGCAGGAGCTAATGAGCTATATATATTTTAATTGAAACATCAGAGCGACCTTGGATTGGAAGCGATTCTCTGGACAGTCTGTCAGTCTTCTCCATCGTCTTCTGCTCCTTCAAATAACATCCTCTCCTTCGTGCTCAAACAATCTTCACCGTCTCTCTTGGGAAAATTCTTTCGAATGGCTGACGACTTCTCGAAATCCGTCGAAGAAGGTTTTAGGCTCTCAAAACGGCTCTACTATGGGAAACACCATCCGGTCTTGCCTCCGCTTCCGGCGGCGATGAAGAAGTCCCGGCGAACACATCTTCCCACGGCACCGATGGTGTATGCGGTGATTTCTGATCCCGCAGTCGTCGATAACCCGGACATTCCAAGCTACCAGCCTTACGTGCACGGGCTATGCGATCCGCCGGCTTTGATTCCGCTTCAGATGAACGATATTGCGGTTCAAGTGGACTGTTACTTGGATACTGCGCTTGTTAGTGTTAGCGGGTCGTGGCGTGTTCACTGTGTTATGGGAAGTCGGAGCTGTAGCTGCCGCATTGCAGTCCCCATGGGCGAGCAGGTATAAAGAAGCTGGTTCATGATATTTGATGCGGAGCTTATTCTTTAGTAGGCTGTCCATTCGATGTAGAATTATTGGTTTTGCAGTTGTTTCAGCTTCCTTCTGCGTTGTACTGTTCAGTTTATTTGAGTGCAAACCTCATAGATCAAGGGATCCGGTGGTTCAACCATGTCAATTTCTGACTGTTTTAGTCCATTTGAGTTCATAGGTCAAATCTGTGTACTCTGTTGATGGTTAGAACGGACCAATTAGGACCTAGTTCATATCTGTCCGGTCTACTTGGGCTTTAGAGCATTATTTAGATGCTTATCCAGCTCTGTATCGATTTCTTCATTGAGCATAAAATGGAAAAGAAGACATGCTGATTTCTGAAAATAAAACTATTTCATATTTTCATTTGCATATAATTCATGCCTCTTTTTTCATTGAGCATAAAAGAAGATCTGTATCGATTTCTTCATTGAGCATAAAATGGAAGAAGAAGACATGCTGATTTCTGAAAGAAGAAACTATTTTCTATTTTCATTTGCATATAATTTTTTTAATATGTAACTTTACGCCTCTTTGTGATGAAAATGTTTTGTTGGCTTCTCTTGTCATTATATGATAGGTCGTACCATTCATTTATGCTTGCTTTCTGGGTTTTTTTGACTTTCTCATGTTATGATGTATATATAGGTGGTACCATTCATTTCTGTTTGCTTTCTTAGGCCTTGGCATTTACTTAATCTTAATTTCTTATTCACATCCAAAATATGATTTGGCTAACAGGGTTCAATTCTAGGTGTTGAAGTTGATGTTACTACAAAATCATATGGCACTCGATTGATTACGATAGAAGAAAAGGCAGACATTTTAAAAGTAGCCAAAGCAAAGGATGGAGGGTTTTTGAAACCCCACATTTTTACCTTAACAATTCCGGAGGTAATTTGTTATCTAGATTTTTTAGTTAATATCCTTTTTTTTTTTGAACGGGAAGATGATTTTGATTTTGATCCTTGAAAGCATCTAATTCTCCCATCCTTTTCAAGGTTAATGGAGGGACCAATCTGTCTGTTAAAGTCGTTTGGTCTCAAAAGTTATCATACAAATGTGGTCAGTTTTTGCTTCATGTACCGTTCAGCTTTCCAGAGTATGTCAATCCTGCTGGAATGAAACTTCCCAAAAGAGAAAAGATAGAGTTGAATGTGAACGCTGGTACTGGGGCAGAAGTCTTGTGCAAGAAAACTAGCCATCCTTTAAAGGTGAATTTCCACTAAATTATTAGTTCGGACTTTGACATTGGAGTCCCTAAATGAATTAATTGATACTTTATTTTTTGGGTTACTCCAGGAAATAAGGCGCCAAGCAGGGAAATTGGGTTTCTCATATGAAACAAATGTGCTTACATGGTCAAGTGCGGACTTTATTTTTTCATATGAGGTATAACCTTGAACAATAGATATTGTTTTTCAAATACACTATAAATGAATCACTACTGTTCAGAAAAGTATTATCTGCACCATATATGCATGTGTCCTGTACATGTTGGAGTTGGAGGCACATGGAACAATTTTTGAGGAACAACCTTCATTTTACACTTTTCTAGAATCCAACATACTGCCCATGATTATCTTCATGACACAGGTCTGTTCAAGTGATATACATGGTTCCTTGTTCCTGCAATCTCCATCCATACATGATTTTGATCAAAGAGAGATGTTCTGCCTTTATCTTTTCCCAGGAAATAACAAGAATAGAAAGGTTTGTTCTCTATTTTATAAAGCTTTCGTTCATCAAATGATTACTTCTATCACCTCTGACTATTCGGGTTCTGTCATTGGGTGTATTTGCATATATATGATGTATTTTCTAGTATGGGAATGCATTGTTGGTTTATTGTATATGCAATATTCATTATATGCTATGCCTGTTTGTCAATACCCATACACAATATTCGTTATAGCATAAGGATTATGAAATACGAATATAACCCATTAAATTTTGTGAACATGGATTGAATCCAACAGTGGTCACTTTGTGCCAAAAAAATGCCAATGGTCAGGTCCATATCCAGTTGACCTCTCCCAAGAACCTCGATAACTTGGAGCAACATTGGCTAATGGCCCTCTAGTCTTTCAAAAAATTTAAAATTGATCACTAGTAGGGGTGTCAGTAGGTCAGGTCAGGCCAATGGATGGTTTCATATATACCTTGACCAAGACCCTATTAGATGCGTTGGTTTTGGATCTTGTTGGGTTCAAACCTGGACCTGGACACACCAAATAATTGGAACTAATCAGAATGTGGAGAAATTAGCAAGTCTAAAATCCAAGCTTTATTGCATGTCTTCAATTAGACATAAAAGGCAAAAAAAGTGGATTTTCTTTTCTTCCCTTCAATAAATTTCAATATCCATATACTTTAAAATGTTTTCTGGCTACCTGCTAACTGGGTCCAAGTCATGCCCAATACCTTGCAGGTCTTAACATATGGACCACAGTTACACTCAGTCATAATTTGTGGGCCCAGACCCTGCTAATTGGGTCTGAGTATGTTCAGTATCCAGGTATTTAGGCTCAGGAGATATTATGTGTATGTCTTTCTAATTTTGTTTCTCTTATTTTGACTTATAGGGTGGCTTAAGTAACAAGCTAAGATTAGGGTTTTCTTAGAAGGAGAGCCTTCTCTCTCTATAAATAGTCATGTTCTCTTTCATTTTTAAAGTCAGTGAAATTCTTTGATTTTATCATTGAGGGGTCTCTCTTATTCCTCTTTCTGGTCCATTTCTATGAAATTTCTTTAAGGTGCTGCACATATCCTTTCCTTGGGAAATGGTCTGCACCACCAACTATGTGCATAAAGGACTAAGGATCTAGCCTCATCATTATTCTATTAATTTAAAAATTTGTAACTTGGAAAACAAGGGAATGTTAATTTCTTGGTTTAGAACTTTTTAAAGGTTTATCTTATAATTCTTTTTGTTGAAAGAGACTCTTTTTGTATAGATAGTGGTGAATGATGTGGAGATCGTTGTATATCCTCTTTGTACATTGCCCTGATGTGCATGGGCTGATGTAATATTCTTTTGTTTCAGTAAATCAATAACAATCTATACATTATGGACAACTTATATTTCGCTAGACCCCAGGTGACCCGGGTCAAATAACATTTCAACGGCTGGGTTGCTCCATTATGACCTGGGTGATCAGGGTTCAAATCTTGGAAACAGCCTCTATGTATGTGCAGGGCTGCATATATCTGTCCCTCCCCAGACCCCACATTGGTGGGAGCCTTGTCCACTGGGCTTCCCTTTTAGAATGCCTGCTATAAAGCCATTGGCTTCTTCCGTTGCACAAAAGAAACTATTAATTCAAGCACCTAAAACAAAATTGCTATTAAAAAAATGCTTGCTGTTTCTTGTATATTGTTGTACAACCTCTCATGTTTACATCCTTCTCTTTATTGTCTTCTTTGAAAAAAAGAAAAGAAACACTAAAATAGCAGTTTATTGTAGTAACTTGGTTGCTGAACATGCTAGTTTGCATAGCACCTGCTTAATCTCTAGGATCGGTTATCTTCTCTCTCTCTCAAAAAAAAAAAAAAATAAATCTTTATGATTAGTTGGTAACAAATGTATCAATTTAACATTGCTAAGGGATCTGCTATGCTTTTATCTGTGCATAAAGATAGATTACTCATCCAGTATTCCTAATTATGCATGTTCCCTATTATCTAGAAAAATTAACTAAGTTTATGATTATTATATTGTTTTTTGTGCATACTCTTTATACAAATCAACAAAGTCCTGTATCAACTTTCTTATTCCAACTACATGGTCAGATCATTCTATGATATAAGTTTGATTTTCAGCAACAACTGCACAGTGAGGACTTAAAAAATTATATTGCTCTCCATTGTAGAATGAAATTTTGAAATTTTCATCATCCTCCAAGGTGCAAAGTGTTATATCTGTTTCTAGAAAACAGGGAAACATGTATTTCCAATTTGATCAGAATTTAGAAAATAAAGAATAGAAAAGAATTGTAGCTGATGATTTCCCTTGAGTTGACTTCTCCTGGAGGATAAATATTTATACTCCCAAGGATCATGATATTACAACCTTTATAAAATTTACGAGTCTTCAGTTAGTTTATCTTCAGGTTTTATCATGTTTATCTTAATCTGATTATAATGGACCTGGTAGGTTTTCAGAAAGGGGGTTGTATTTGTTGTTGATATTAGTGCAAGCATGTTGGGAAGGTCCCTTGAGAGTGTGAAAAATGGACTATGTGCAGCACTCTACCAGCTCACCCCAGAAGACACTTTTAACATCATAGCTTTCAATGGAGAGACGTATTTATTCTCATCTTCACTGGAAAGAGCAACAAAAGAAACAATTGAAAATGCTTCTCAGTGGATCAGTATAAACTTTGTTTCGAGGGGTGGAACAAACCTTCTGCTTCCCTTAAATCAGGTATTGTATCCTTTTTGAGCCTTGATTATTGTTGATATTATTGACATTTCAAAAGTTAACTATTAATTCTTTTTAATTCTTTGAATTTGCTTTAGCATTTCATTGAGTTATTAAGAATCACTGTTGTAACATACAAGCTTGCACCCATAAGGAAAAATGTTTTTTCAATAAAATGGAAAAAAAAAAGAAAATGAACTGACATTTTCCTTTTTGCATGTTTCATGGTGATGAATATCTATATCCACAAACTGCATTTTTTTGGATGGGTCTTAGTCCTTCATTGATTAGTAAAATTGCTTTGTCATTTGTAGATCTTGTTCATCATTTAGAATATAAAATATTTAAGAATATGTTATTTTCTTTTGATCAGCAATGAAACCAAATGTGTTAAATGGAAAGGATATGAAAGTAGAATTGTGCACATTTATGGTTAAGTTAAGAGGTTATTTGTCAACAAGTTTGCTTTGGATTGATAAGAATATTCCTTATTGTTACACATTGTGCACATTTTAAGCAATTATAGTCTCATGTTTATTATTCACTTCATATTTATTTCCAGTTGCCAAATTATTAGTCCTATCATAACAAGTCTTCATTAATATCAACTCCAAATTTAATGTCTATGTTTTTTGTTTCATCTGTTTTCTCTTCAGGCAGTTGATATGTTATCCAACACTTTTGATTTGTTTCCTATGATTTTCCTCATTACTGATGGGTCTGTTGAGGATGAAAGAAACATATGTGAGCTTATGAAAGCCAAACTGCCAAGTAGAGAATCCATATCACCACGCATTTCCACATTTGGTATAGGTAAAGATTTCTGGTGCTTAGGTTCCACTTCTTGTTGACCTTGTTAATTTGTTATAGAAAAGAATATTCTATATAGTACATACATGCGATAATATACTTTGCAATATATTAACATTTCTTAGCTAAAATTGTTCTTCATCAGTTCTATACATTCCAAAACAAATGCCTGCTACTTTTGTTTTTTAATCAAGTAATAAAATTTTATTTATAGAAATTATGAGGACACAAAGGAAGGCAAAGGAAAAAGCCTGCTTTACAGTGTACCACCCTCTACACCCAAATTTGTATGCCAATTAAGTATAAAATCATACCTAGGAAAAAAGCACCAAATTCTTCAAGAGTCAATTACTAGTTTACAATGAACCTACTTACACAAGTACATAGATGAATAAAAAATCTCTCTTTATCTCTCTTTTTTCCTTTGAAGATTCTATAATTCCTTTCTTTTGAAATGCTCCAAGTCTTCAACAAATGGCATAAGGAACCATACACATAAAAGAACCACCTCTTGCGTCCACCGAGATTGAAGGCCATGATCAGATAACATTCCTAACCAAGGCTGAAAAAAAAAACCCAATGAAGACTGTAAAGAGGTGAAGAAATTTCAGGGTAGAAAAGTCTATGAACAAGAGAGAGAAACAAATTGCCCACTAGTTCCTCCACTTCATTGCACATACAATATCTATTTGGAATTCTAAGGCCTCTATCATTCAAGTGATCTACTGTGAGGACCTTGCCAAGGAAGGCAAGCCATATAAATGTCTCAACCTTCGGCAAGACCAGACCTAAGATTCTGTTCTATTTCTAGCAATAGTTACATAAAAGGATCTCACCTTGGATATTCATTTAATTTCTAGTTCTGAAAAATGTTTTCAATATCAGCCTTTATCCTGGTGATTTGAACATTTTGAGTTTGCCACCACCCTAAAGATTACTTGTCAAACTAATAGCAAAAAATCCTTGAGATCCTTCTCCACATATGCTTCCTTTGGGATACAGAAATAAAATTTTTATAGAAGCAAGATCTGATTTATGTTGTAGAATTCAGAAAAAGTACTCATCAAATCATCTCTAAAAGCTCCAAGTTGCCTTGAAAATTTTCATATTAAAAACTTAAGACCATCCAGGAAGCATATGACATCTGAAAATAGTTTAACAACAACTCTGAAACCTTTATCCTGAAGTTAGCTTAAGCATAGAAAAACTTGGAGTTTTTTCCACCATAAGCCTTGTTAGATCTAGACTTTTGACTCCAAGGAGTTTCCTCATCTATAGCCAATCTAGCTCATTCTAACCTTTCTCTCAGCCATTATTAGAGAAAGTGAATTTTCTGCTCTTGAATGCTATTATTTTCTCCTCAGTCTCCTTTTTCCCTCCATCACAAGGAAAGAATATACTTCTCTTCAAACATTGGAATAAGATCATCATCAAGGAATCCCATCTTCTCAAATGTGAAGGATCTCTTAATCTGACAGAAGGGAAAGACCTAAGAAGAATGGCTTTGCAATCAGAAAGCCTGTTGCATAATTTTTCTTGGCAGGCATCAGGGAAGTGGGATTCCAAATCTGGGTAAACTGAAAATCTGTCAATGCTACCAACATTTGGGATTTCTTGGTTATAGGACCGGGTGAAGCAGCTGTCTTTCAAGACTGATTCCACTGGTTCATTTTATCTGATAAAATCTGCAAAATCAGTTATAGGTCAAAAAAAATCTCCCAGCTAGACCTGCTTCTCACAAGGCAGTTAGACTACGTTTAAATACCCACCAATTACCCATGGAAAATCAAACCGGCCTCTACTGTGATCTAGTTAAACCCAAAAGCCAGCCCTGTTCAACGCATTAATAGACCCGTACACTAACAAAGTGCATAGCGTCAACATGATGCCTGGGCAATGTATAGGTAATAAAGCATTTTAATTGGATTGCCTTGTGCCTTGCCTTGGTGTTTCCATATATAAGGTGAAATACTTCAAGTGTAATGCAGCTAAGCCAATGTATGATAAAAGTGCCTTATAAAAGACCAAACTTCAACTTAAAAGTGTAAGCTTTGCCACTTCCTTTGTTCTTTTTCTGTGCAATTAAACCACCCACATTTCTCTCCTCTATACCTTTTGTTGCATTAAAATAACAAGGGTCCCCATCTCTTTATATGTTTGTTTCTTATATCCTTTTATTTGACACACACAAAACTTAAATAGTTAAATTACATTCAAATGGTAGAGCCCCCTATTGTACAATTTAAACGGTTGGACCATTGTTACATAGAGGTGGTTAAAGTGAGGATTCTTAATTTTGGAGAGTCAATGCAGCAGGAATTTTGGCAAATCTGCCTGATTCACACTGCAGCTGACTCTGAGATGTATTTTGGAGAGTCAAATATGAGACGACTTGTGGATAGTTCCCTCCAAAGGTACTATTAGACAATGTCTAGGTGGATACTAGATGCCTAGGCAACAAGGCTCTCTGCTGTTGCTCAAACTTGATTTAGTGCCTTGAGAACTATGGTTGGCATATTGACTAAAGATGTTCTTAAGTGAATAGAAGAAGTGCCTGGCTCATAGTTGACTTTCTTGAATAACTTGCAGACCATAGTTGGAAACCTATGTAGTGCTACCCATATCTGGCACCAAAACACCAGGTATTCTTGTTATTTTTGGAGAGGGTCATAAGATTAATGACCAAAGGATCAAGGAAAATTATATCCAATGCCTCCTTTTTCTGTTAGGGTGAATACAGAAGTTAACTGACTGTAGATCTTGTGATAAGTCTTCATCTGCACTGCCACCATAATCATGGTTCACTTTGGATTATATGGTTATATGTGATAAGTCCCGCTGCTATTCTGTCACCGGTGAGCTGGTTCGAGGGAGCTCGCCCTCCTGAAATGAACGACAGGTAGAAGACGAGAGAGAGAGAGAGAGAGAATCCCAATGATTCTTCTTGCTTCATGCATTCGTGAATGGGCCTATATAGCAAATGGCCAGCTGCCACTATAACCGACTCTGACATTTCTCAGTGCATGTTCTCAGTACATGATTAATTTTCAAAACGTGGACGTTGGTTGTATACAAGAGTGATGGGTGGTGTTACTTGCGTGATCCTTGGGTTATTCTGGACTGGCACCTGGGCCTGATGGGCCTGAGCTGCACCGCTTGGGTCTTCTCCTCCGCTGGGCCTAACAATATGGGTGCCTGAATGAAGCTTAGCTTTAGAGTCCAGCAAGGCCCAAGCCTCAATCTATTCTGGTAACATTTGGTAGCACATAAATTCTTGCTAGTATGTTCTTGTACCAGCTTGGCCTTTTTTTGGTAGAATGGGTAGATATATTGAGGTTAGCTGCATTTTGGGCTAACAGTTATAAATTGGGTGTTCTCAACCCTTTTCCTTCTCAGATGTTCTATAGAATGTATAAGAACTCCTATCCTCAATATCCTGCATGTAGTTTGGGAGGGGGGATCACTTATTCTTTTGTCTATCTGTATGTCACAAGCAGATGGTGGACATACATCATGTTGGCTTGACCCATTGGCAAATCATTTCAGATGTAAACCTTTGGATGCAAGGAAAATCTATATACTGAGTAGTGAGAGCTTTTTCTTTTGCCATTTCCAGTTGACATATGTTGTGAATAATCTTCCAGGTCTGTACTGTAATCATTACTTTTTGCAAATGCTTGCACTAATTGGCCGGGGTCATTATGGTGCTGCATATGATGTAGGTCAGTACTCTTCTCTTGAAATAAGATATTGTCATTTTGAAGTTTATTTATAAATTCATGTCATTGTGATGCTGTGAGGTAAAACCCATATCAAACTTAATAGTATGAAGATTTTTCAGGATGGTCCATTTATTTTAAGTTCATTTGTGAAAATTCAAAATTTCTGGTTAACTAGCTAGCGGAGGCACAGCCTTACTAATAACCCTTTTGAACAAGGGATATCTGAAGATTGAGAATGTAAGTTTAAGGAGATAAGCTCTCCTAGTGTGCCCTTGTATGGAAATAAAATTAAGGTCACCAAACATTGTTTGCTTCTATTGAATGACCTCAAAATACATTGAAACTCTTGAAAGTCCACCTACAAGAAGAATTTTTGGCCTATTGCAAGTTTTGCACACTTTTTCCTTTTCAAATAAGCCCACTTCAATATGCCAAACCTTCTATTTTTAAAATTACAAAATTGAAATCTATTTGATAGAAAAAATAAAATTACATAATAAAACATAAATTTTTGGTTGGTTTTGATTGAGGTGGCACATTTTGCGTAGTTTTGATTTTTGAGGGCAAGAAAGGAGTAGATTGTCTACCATGGTTTAACTGAATTACTTAAAAAAGTACCAAACCCTATCTTGGGTAGTTTTTCTCTGCCTTATAAGCAACTATCTCCATATCAAAATGGCCATATGTTTTTCTTTCTTCCCTTTTCTCTTCTTTGACTGAGCTTTTTGAATGCAAGTCTCTCCAACCATAAATACACTTGATTCCTTTTTTTTTTTTTTGAAAAGAATAAATACACTTGATTCATTCTGTTTACAAGTCCAGGAGAATTCAGTTTATCAAGCATGAGCTTTTCAGTGCTCAAAATTCAGGCAACTTGGGTCAGGTTATGCTGGAGGCTTGCTCAACTAGCTTTAATCCAGTGGGAAGGTCTGGGTGCAGCATGGTCTCCAATTTAGTTTGAAAAGATACTATGTAAATGTGGATATGGAGATTTCTTGAAAACTAGGTCTAAGAGACAAACTCACTACCTCAATTATGTGAATTCTTATCACCAAGCCAATCAAGTTATAATGTTCGTTATATTTATCACCGCACATTTGAATGCATACATAAACATAAACAACTTGGAGTCAAGTTGGTTTGTTTTCACCCCTGCAACACAACCTCCAATTGGTTGAGTCAGTTGTTCAAGTTGAATCTAACTGAAGCTGCATCCTACTCAAATTCATTAAACCACTATGACCTTGTTTGTTTGCCAGGAAGTTTACTTGGGGGTAAATGTATTTACCCAAGGAAGTGTTACTTGGGTAACGTTTCCCCGGTTAAATGCATTCACCCGTGTTCTTTTGTTAGGAAATGTTAGCTGGGTAAATGAGACAATTTCCCAAAAGAGCCCTAACTTTTGCATGCTAGCAGGGGCATTTTAGTCCCACAATAGTTTGGCCAATTTTCCTCCATGGGTAAGTGATTTACCCACCTCGGAAAAGGGTAAAACTTACCTGGGAAAGTGGCCGAAAAATTTACTGGAGAGAGAGGTTCACTTTCCATGGGCCCAAGTTGGGCAACTTCCACATACCACAATGACCAACCCCCCCACCCCCCCAAACTTACTGGCAAAGAACAGACCCTATATGGCAATGAAAGATCTAGTCTTGGATAAAAGGGGACTTTAGAACACTGACCAACTTAATTAGTTCTGTTGTATCTGCACAGATTCAATTGAACTTCAACTACAAAAACTACTCACCACAGCATCATCTCCCATTCTTTCAAATGTTATCATCGATGCTTTGGAGAATCTTGACACACTTGA
Organism: Nelumbo nucifera; assembly: GCF_055504915.1. Taxonomy (NCBI): domain Eukaryota; kingdom Viridiplantae; phylum Streptophyta; class Magnoliopsida; order Proteales; family Nelumbonaceae; genus Nelumbo; species Nelumbo nucifera. Next base: position 4,149,108 of record NC_142654.1, read on the forward strand.
GGTATGTCTGTTTAGATATATCTGCTTTATCTAGTAACTTGTAATCATTCTACAGATATCTATCTCCAATTATTCTGGTTGAGAAGTAAGCTATCTAATTTCCTTATTTTTCTAAAAAGATGCTGCTTGCATATTTTTGTGTTGGTTGTACTTGTACTACATACCACTTGTGATTTATCAACTGCATTCTGGATTGGATGGGTATCATATGATTCATATCAAGTATTTATTGGGGTCTTATTATTGTTGTTGTTGCTGTTGCTGTTGCTGTTGCTATTGTTATTGCTGCTTTTTTGCACGTCTTTTTTTTCCCCTAAGAGTTCACTTGTCTTTCCTTTATGATGATTTGCAAGGATGTAAAAATTGGAAAAGAGCTATTAATGTGTGTTAATGAAATGCAATAAATTTAGTTAACCTTGAATCTCATTTTATTTTTCTATTTTGACATATTCTCTGACCTACAAAGCCTGTTCTCTTACTTAAGTTTCTTTCAATCATCTGACAGGTATATCCATATCATCTTCCAGACCTTTTATCTGGAAGCCCATTGACTGTGTCAGGCAGATACAAAGGGAACTTTCCTGACACTGTTACACTTGGAGGTATTTTGGGAGACATGAGCAACTTAACAATAGATTTGAAGGTGCAAAAAGCAAAGGGCATCCCTCTTGACAAAGTAAGGTTTCCATTTAATTTGTTGGTTAACTTTATTGTATTTTCTTTGGTTTTATTTGAAAATATAAAGTCCAACTATATCAATGTTGCACAGAATACAATCGTGGCATACTCAGCCTTTACTCTTTCATGTTTATTTATGTACATATTTTTGTTTGTTAGTATTGATTAAAATTACCATTATAATTTCTTTCATTTTATTTGAAGATGTAAAGTCCAAAATCCATTGGTATTAGGCAGAATATCTATCTAGTTTTGGCATTACACATTTATTTTATAGTTAGAAAGTAAACCTTTTAACTATAAAATATTCTTTATTTTTATGAGCTTGCATCCAAACCCTAAAAACCTAATATCCATATGTCTTTTTTTTTGCATTTTCTGTATTTGTAGTCATTTCCATCATTAATAACAATAATTCTTATTTTTACACATTTTTGTTTAATACGATGACTACATAATACTATAGATATACCCAATTTTTCTGTAATTTTCTGTATATTCTTGTCATTTTTATGTATTTTATATGATCTTTGTATAATTAATAGCGTCATGGGCTAACTTGTTTGACCCTGGACAGTTGAACCACTGCACAAAGGGAAAAGTGTTTTTGTTTCCGAGTTGGTTTTTTAAAGACTGATCACCTTTTGTATGATGTAGGTGCAACCTGTTGTAGGATATTCATAGACCGTAGAGGGTTTGTAAATTTTGGCTCATCTAAATTTAATCCCGCAATGTCAGGTACCCAAATACCTGCTAAAGGGTACTATATCATGTTGGGTACTTCAAGTTTAGTTCAAATTTCATATCCAATACCATATCCACCCATCTCCTTGCTGTATCTGGGTAACATAGGTCTACATCCACTCATATCCACCCATCTCCTGCAAAATATTTCAGAGAGTATGCACTAACACATGAAAGAACTGTCGATAGACAGAGAAGACAAGGAACATTCATACTTTTTTTTTCCTTTTTCTTTGAGGAGTCAAGAAACATCCATGGTGGTACCAGTATTGGTAGATATTTCCTCAATTCCATTATGTGGTTACACAATCTCAAGGGGCCTTTGTTCAAGGTAGACAAATTACCGATCAAATTCTGATAGCCAATGAATGTGTGGAGGACTATAAGAGGAGGAGGAGAAAAGGTTTCATGTGTAAATTAGACCTGGAGAAGGCCCATGACATGGTGGACTGGATTTTTCTGTTGGAAGTATTGAAATGCTATAGTTTTGGGGAAAGATGGTGTGGATGTATTGAAGGTTGTTTGAAAACCTGTCCCCCTTCCTTTTTACCCTAATAGCGGATGTGTTTAGTAGACTCCTCCTAAGATCAGATATGATGGACCTCTTTAAAGGGTGGAGAGTAGGCAGGCTTAATACAGTGGTGACACACTTACAATTTGCAGATGATACAATTATTTTCTGTGAGGGTGGGGATCCATTAAAGGCAAGGTAGTTGAAGGAGGTGATCAAGTTGTTTGAACATATTTCTAAGTTGAAAACAAATTTTGAGTAGAGTTGTGTGGCAGGAATAAATTTGAAGCAGGAGGAGCTCGAGGAAGTAGCTAAGTCTTTAGGTTGCCCGATAACTGTTCGACCCTTAAGATACATTGGGATGCCACTAGGAGACAATCCAAAAGAAAGCAGGTTTTGGAACCCAGTTGTGGAAAGGTGTTCAAAGAGATTGGGCTGCTTGGAAGAGAAATTATATTTCGATGAGAGGTAGAATTACCCTAATCAAATCCACATTAGCAAATTTGCCAGCCTATTATTTATTGGTGTTTAGAATGCCACGGAGGAAAGTGATGAAGCTAGAAAAGCTGATGAGAGACTTTTTGTGGGAGCCAGGGGAAGGTAGAAAGGATCATTTGATCAAATGGGATGTAGTGTGTAAAAGTATAAAAGTAAGATCAAGGGGAACTAGGCATAGGAAACTTAAACAAGAAAAAATCCTCTTTACTAGGTAAATGGCTTTGGAGGTGGAATCTGGAGAGGGGAAGATTGTGGCAAGAGATGATTGGTAGTATCCATGGTTCTGTAGGCAATGGTTGGGATGCTGGGGTATCGTTGAGGGCTACTTTGGCTTCTCCTTGGAAATCTATTTGTGGAGTGCTTCCTCAGTTCCTAAGTCAAATCAGGTATGATGTTTATTTTGGAGATAATTCAACCCTTAAAGATCTGTTCCCCTCTTTGTTTTCTCTTTCTTTGTTTAAAAAAGAACCTGTCTCTCATTTTGTTTCCCTCTCTGAGTTGACTGGATTCAGCTGGAACTTAGGGTTAAGAAGAAATTTAAGGGACCTTGAATCAGAAAGGGCAACCTTGTTGTTACAAATTCTTGATTCTGTTGTCCTGGATTTTTCTAGATCAGATGGTCGGATTTGGATTCCACATCCCAAAGGTCTTTTTTCTTGTGCCTCCTTCGCTTTCTTGTGTTCAAACCTGAACTCTCTTCCTTGCCCTGCTGATGAAATCTAGTCTAAACCTATTCCTCCCAAGGTCGGGGCCTTGTGCTGGGAAGTTTTCCATGGGAAAATAAACACTGGATGTTTTGCAAAAAAGAAGACCTTTTATGTGCCTGTCCCCTAACTGGTGTACCCTGTGTAAAGCAAGTGGAGAAAACTGCTACCATCTTCTGATGTCCTGCCCTTTTGTTGCTAGTCTCTGGGAAAAACTTTTTGAACTTCTTGGTCACAGGTGGAGCTTGCCTACTCAGATGAAAAGTCTCTTTGAACCAACAACCTTAAGTTGGCCAAAGAGAAGGGGTAAAATTTTGTGGAGATGTATTATGGCTGCATTGATTTGGATGGTGTGGGAGGAAATGAATGGCAGAGTGTTCAATGATAAAGAAAGAAAATAAGGAAGCAGTTCTGGATTGCATTTTATATAGAGCTTTAATGTGGGCCAAGTCCCTAAAGTTATGTTGTGAATTCTCCTTTGATGATATGTGGAGAAATTTGGAAGTCGTAGGTAGAGGTTCTGCAACAAGGGTTAAACCTGTTATGGGCTGGAAACTACCAGATGAAGGATTCATCAAACTGAATTTTGATGGCAGCAGCCTAGGGAACCCAGGCCCGGCTGTTATAGGGGGAGTCTTTAGAAACTTTGATGGTCATGTTGTTGCTGTGTTTTCAGGTCCAGCTGGAATAGGGGACTCGGTTTTTTCAGAGTTCCAAGCTGTCTTGCAGGGAGTACAGATTGCTAAAGATTTAAATTATGATAGACTGTTAATTGAAGGGGACTCTTTGGTAATAGGGTGATTGAAGGAACCTGAAACTGTAATTTGGAAATACAAAGAATATATGAAAAGATTTAAGTGGCTGGTCAGAGATATGACAATTTCAGTCCAATGGGAAAGGCGGTCAGCTAACGGGATTGCTGATTTTTTTGCAAAACAGGGGGTGCATAGGTCTGAACTATTCTGGGCTCAGTTGTAATATCAGTTTATATGGTTGGGGCTGCATCTCGCACCTCCGCTGGATGTACTTTGTAATCATGTGATACTTAATTATGCTCTAATAAAATTTTTATCATTTATCAAAAAATAAATAAATACCTGCTTTTTGACACCTCTTATAAGTTGAATACAACTGATACTTTTTGAATGGACAAGGTACAAATATTTATATTTTTGGACTTCAATTATTGCCTCTCTGTACAGGTCTTTGCAAAGCAACAAATTGGTATGCTCACAGCCCAAGCATGGTTTTCAGAAAGTAAACCTCTTGAAGATAAGGTCTGTTATCCACCTTTCTTGTTTTTGATGAATGTGCTGAAAACTGAAATAAACATAAAATAAGCATATGCCAAAATTATTACAATATACATAAAATGTGCTGCCATACACTGCTTTTGTCCTTTAAGTCTGCACAAAATTGGGAGGAAGAATAAAAGAAAGAACACAGAAAATTAACGAAAGAGTGCAGAAACTCTATGGTGGTATGTATGTGTTCCAGATTTTGTAATGTTATTAGACCATTTTTTTCATTTCTTTCGTTGTTGTTGGAGGGAGGGGACCAAGCAGCAATCTTTTTTGGATCTCCAAAGGGTTGAGATGGATCAGGTAGTCAAGATCATGAGGTTGGGCTATCATTTTATTTACCCTTTGGGATGTCCTATGTATAACATACCTCACTTCTCTGGTTCCTTGATGTTAGTGCCATCCTAACAAATGCTAAGAACACAGACAGGAACTTAGAAATCCAACTGAGCAGCATGTTTGGGGTACTTTGGTCATTCTGATAAGCAGTCTTATTTGTGTCATATGCTGTCCTGGCTTAAAATGTGAATGATAAGAATGAGCTAAAATTAATTTTGTGCTCACTAGCAAGCCATTTGGTTGACCAGTAGAAGCCTAGTTGTCATTTTGTCTGCATGTTGATCTAGTTAGTTTTCAGTATTTTGCTTAATGGTGGATGCAATTTTTTCAGCCATTTCCTTTCACCTCACAGGTTGCTAAAATGAGCTTACAAACTGGCATTCCATCTGAGTATACATGTATGGTTTTACTTCAGACAGAAAGAGGGAAACATACATCTGAACCACTTGGGACAGGAGAGGTATGTTTATGTAGAATACAGAAGAAGTATGCTAGCTTCATGCAAAAATTTCATCCATGGTTAGAAACTCAGTTCTCTTTGAGCAGTCTGAAAATTATCGAAGCCCCATTTTATAGGATGTTTGTTAATTTTGAGGTTTAAAGGCAAATTTGGTTTCCGATTACAAGTGTTTTATGTAAGAATATGTTAGTAATGAAAAAATTATCAATATTGTATTGTATGTCAGTATAATTTTCATATAATATCCAAAAAAAGTGTGGTAGAAAAGCATATTCTGAGATGGCTTAGTGGAAAAACTAGAAAGGATAGTGTCAGAAATAAAATCATTCAAAGGAACCCAAGAGTAGTTCCAATAGGTGATAAAATGAGAGAAAATAGACTTAAATGGTGTGGCTATGTGCATAGAAGCTATTGCACCCGTAGCAAGAAGCAATCTATTGCAAGTTGAAGGGGCTAGAAGGGCTAGGGGCAAATGACAAAGGCCATGTGGAATGGCAAAAACAGAATTCATGTAGCCAACCCCATATAGTTGGGATAAGACTTAGATGATGATAATTTTCATATAATATAGATTAATGCCTAAGTATGAGAACACATTTTTAAGTCTGAGGGTGGCCACTTTTGAAAAAAAAAATCCAAAGGTTAGGTTCACTGATTTACAATGTAACTGGAATTTCTCTGAATCTTCGTTAAGTGCAAAGTGGTACGTGTTGCATGTGATGGAAATGACAACTTTCAAGGTGCATCATAGCTTCACATGGACCTCCATGGTTACCTAAAAATGAGATCGTTAATAAATTTTGCTTAAGTTTGTCCTGTCAGAAGCTTTATGACATGGATATAAACTATAGTACCAAACTACAGTTTCTTGATTGGTGTTAAGAGTGCCAAGGCCATGGGCTTGTGAAATGTCATGGCACAAGTTGCTGCCATGTTAACACCTATGGTCTGGTCTTCAGTGAGGCAAGTACCTCTGTCACTTAGGAGGGCGTTATGATCATAAGAGGCGACCATGGCATGCACCAAACTGAAAATGATTGTTCAACACTGTTTAGATTATTAATATATTGCTATGGTTTATTTTTGTATTATTTTATGCTATTGTAATGCTTGCCTCTGTTGTAGAGATGTAAACCAGTCCTCAAAAATAGGTGTAAACTTGAAAATTAGAGAGAAAAAGGAGGAAGAAAAGTAAGAGCAGCAGTACAAGAGAAGAAAATGGAGAAAAGAGGAGGAAGAAGAAGAAAGGTTCGAATAATCCTTCCCTTTCTTCTCTAATCCCTTTTACTAAAAATTAATGTTAAAATAATTACAAGTATGCCCTTAAGTGGGCGGCCAGCTAAGCAGTAACATAAAGAGATCAAACAAAAAGAAATAACAGGCCCATTAAGAGAGGCCCATTAGCTAACAGGAAAATAGAAAAAAATATTACAAGAGAAGATACTAAGACCCATTCGGCCCAGTCTCTTTACACTCCCCCTCAAGCTGAGCAAAGATGTGCCTAGCTTGCTTATATAGTATGTCATTTTCCCTCTCGGAACTCCCTTGGTCAAGATATCAGCCAATTGTTCGTCTGATGTGATGAATGGCAAACAAACTTCTCCTAAGGAAACTCTTTCCCTTATAAAATGTCTATCAACCTCAATGTGCTTAGTTCTGTCATGTTGAACAGGATTATGTGCAATATTGATAGCTGCTTGGTTGTCACAGTAGAGCATCATTGGCTTCTCATAGTCAACCCCTAATTCTTCTAAAAGGGATCGTAGCCACAATAATTCTGACACACCATGTGCCATTGCCCTGTATTCTGCTTCAGCTGAGGATCTAGCAACTACAGACTGTTTCTTACTCCTCCATGACACAATGTTCCCAGCGACCAGAGCACAATAACCTGAGGTGGATCTCCTATCATCAATACATCTTGCCTAATCAACATCAGTGAAAGCTTCCAGCTTCATGTGTCCATGTTTGGCAAATAGAATACCATTCCCTAGAGTACCTTTCAAGTAACACAGAACCCTTTCTGCAACAGCTAAATGAGTATCTCTGGGAGAACGCATAATTTGACTAATAACACTTACTGCATAAGAAATGTCCGGCCGAGTCATGCAAAGATATAACAACTTCCCAAGCAGTCTCTGAAACACCCCCTTATCAGATAAAAGGTTACCATCTGTAGCAGAAAGCTTATGATTGGGATCAATAGGAGTGGAGATTGGTTTAGCTCCAAGTGGAGGTCAAGGTCATATTTACGCTGAGAAATGAAGATACCATCCTTAGATCTGGCAACTTCAATGCCCAAAAAATACCGAAGATCTCCCAAATCCTTGATCTCAAATTCAGAGTTAAGAAATCTTTTGAGTTTACTGACCTCTTGAGTGTCATTACCCATGACCACAATATCATCAACATAAACTATCAAAAAGGTCACCAGAGAGTCATTTCTCTTCAAGAACAGGGTATGATCAGATTGAGTTTGTGTGAAACCAAAGGAGACGAGCAGCCCTAAACCTCTCAAACCAAGCCCGAGGAGACTATTTGAGACCATAAATAGATTTCCGCAGTTTACACACCTTGCCTTGCATTTCCTTCCCATACACCCCTGGAGGCAAAGACATATAGACCTCTTCATGTAGGTCTCCATTCAAGAAGGCATTTTTAACATCAAATTGGTGTAGGGGCCAATCAAAAGTAGCAGCTAGAGATAACAAAACCCGGACTGAGGTCATATTAGCTATAGGAGCAAATGTCTCAAGATAGTCAATACCATACATCTGAGTGTATCCTTTAGCAACCAGCCTAGCCTTAAACCTCTCAATAGATCCATCAGAGTGATATTTAATGGTAAACACCCATTTACAACCCACGGGTTCCTTCCCTTCAGGCAAGTCAACAATATCCCAGGTATGGTTCTTATGCAAAGCATCCAATTCAGCCATCATAGCATCCCTCCATTCAGGTTTAGATAAGGCTTCCGGTACGGACCTGGGTATCACATGGGAAGAAACAGAAGCAAGAAAAGAGTAGTAGGAAGGAGAGAGAGGCTGTAAGACAGGTGTTTGGAGATACAATGGGTTGTACACTTCCGGTTGCCCTTGCGGAGAGCAATAGGAAGGTCAAGGTCTGGGAAAGATGTAGATGGGTCAGAGGAAGGCTGACCTGTTACCTCAGTAATGATGGGAGGAGTAAGAGGCTCTTCTGTAGGAGTTGAAACAACTTGCCCATGTCTGAATCTGTGCCTTTGGTACCACCTTTGGAGAATAGGATGAGGAGGAATTATAGGAAAATGAAATGGAGGAGGAGGAACAGGAATATTGGAGGTAGGTCCAGTGAGAGAAGTACCTCATGAGAGGAATGGGAAGAGGAACAACTGGAGACATAGCGAAGGGTTCTTCAGATTTCTCCCCCTCAGGAGAAATACTAAAGAAAGGAGTCAACTCAGCATATGTGACATCCCAAGATACAAAGCGGGTTCCACTAGCTGGATCAAAACAACAATATCCCTTCTGTGTGGAGGCATATCCCCGAAAAACACATTTATGAGCCTTAAGTTCAAATTTGTGCCTTTGATGGCTGTGAACATGCACATAGCAAGTGCACCCAAAAACCCGGAGAGGAAGAGAAAAAAAGATCCTCATCCAGGAAGAGAAGGCTAAAGGGGGTTTTGAAGTTAAGAACCCGAGAGGGCATACGGTTGATCAAAAAGGTAGTAGTAAGAACAACATCTCCCCAAAATTTTATAGGAACATGGGATGCAAACAGGAGGGATCTGGCAACTTCAACCACATTTCGGTTCTTCCTTTCCGTCACTCCGTTCTATTGTGGAATGTAGGAACAAGAACTTTGATGAATAACCCCAAAAATTTCAAGATAGGCGGAGAGGGTTTTATCAAAATACTCCTTAGCATTATCAGAACGGAATATTTTGATCTGAGTGTTAAACTGGGTGAGGATGAGTTCATGAAATTTTTGCACCATAGCTGGTACTTCATCCCTGGATTTCATGAGATAAATCCAAGTGTAATGAGAGTAGTCATCAATAAAAAGGATAAAGTACCTGTAACCCCCCATAGTTGGCAAATGATATGACCCTCACACATCAGAGTGAACAATATGAAAAGGAGAAAGTGATCTTTTATTGCTTACTGAATAAGAATGTCTACAATGCTTTGCCAGTTCACACAACTCACAATGAAGACTCGATAAAGACACTCCCTTAAACATATCTGGAAACAAATGACTCAAAGCAGAAAAAGACAGATGACCAAACCGAAAGTGACATAACAAGACTTTGTTAATAAACTTTGACAAGACTGGCTCTAAGGCAACTCCATGAGGTGGTCCAAAAGCTCTATCCGGTGTGTTCAACAAGTATATTCCGTTCGCCTCATGGCCACTCCCAATCATCCTCTGAGATTGCAGGTCCTGAAAAACACAATGAGTGGGAAAAAAGGTTATGCTATAATTCATGGATTTAGTTAAGCTGCTAACAGATAAAATGTTTGTATTAAGTTTAGGGACATGAAAGACAGAGGATAAATAAAGGGTGTCAGAGGTCTTTATATCCCCTTTACCAGAAATGGGAGCAAGAGACCCATCAACAAGGGATATTTTCTCTTTACCAAAGAGAATGTGGTATGAGCAGAAGAGATTAGACAGGCTGGTCATATGGTCTGATGCATCGGAATCAATAATCCAAGGGATTTTATGATTACTTGAAAATGAAGCATGATTGGCAGAAGCACAAATACTTGAGTGAGCAAATGCAGATGATGATGATGTGTTGCTGGAAGAGTGAGATGAAGAAACAGTAGCTTCCAAGTGATTTAGCAGCCTTCCATACTTTTCAAAATCCGCCTTCATTGCTGCCAATTGCTCAATAGTTGATTTTTCTTCACTCTCCTTATTTCCTCCTTCACATACTGTATCAACATTAGCTATCTTAGGCTTTCCTACCTGACTGCCCTTCTTAGAACTGTTGTTATTCTTAAACCTATCAGGAAGAAGCTCTGGATGAAGCTTCCAACAAGTGTCCTTTGTATGCCTCGGTTTCTTGCAATATTCACATATCTGCTCCTATTTCTCTCCACCAACTTCCTATACATTTCAGCATCATTCTTACTCTCCCATACAACTTTCTCCATAACATCAATTTCTTGCCATAGGGATTTCAGTATAGAATAGTAGATTGCTACACTCTTCTCTCTCTGTCTTAGGTTCTTCACGTCACTTTTCAACTTGTAGACTCTGGCTACATTCAACTTCTGTGAATAGGTCTCAGTAATACCGTCCTATATCTCCTTAGCCGAAGACATCCAAAGATAATGCTGACTTATATGAGGTTGCATAAAGTTAACCAACCATCCAATGACCGTATAGTTCTTCTGCATCCATTCTCAAATTCAGGGTCTGTCTCTTCGGGTTTCACTTTACTACTTGTGAGATACCCAAGTTTTCCTCTACTACAGACATAAATTCTTATAGACTATGCCCAAGCAAGATAATTTGTCCCATCTAGCTTGATTGTGGTCACACCAGTCAAAACGGAATCTACCGAGCCAAGGCCGGAAACCGGCACATGCTTGAACTCACTTCCGTATGGCTCCATTAATCAAACGAAAATCAAAGAACCAGAAATTTTACTATATGAACTTACTTGAAGTCAAACCAGAACCCAGATGCTTGAAAACTAGGGTTTTACTCCGTCCAACTGTTGGGGAGGAAGAGAGAAGATGCAGCCGCTCCTACCAGAGCTTCCTAATCTCTTCCAAACTTGAACCGCCCTCCTTTAGGAGTCAAAAGACACCTCCCAAGCATAGAGCACCACACCCAAAGCTTCACCTTTACCTGTACTTTCGAAAATCTTTAGTCGGCTAGGGTTTTGGGCAGAAACAGAACAACACTACTTCTTGGCAATATCCAACCAGATTTAAACTCTCCAAACCCTCTACCAACTAGGCCAGAGATCCTCTGAGCTATAGAGAACCTATCTCTCCATACACTCTCTTAATCTAAGGGTGTATGGGAAAAGAGGAAGAAGAAAAGAAGGAAGAAAGAAACCTGCTCTGACACCAAGATGTAAACCAGTCCTCAAAAATAGGTGTAAACATGAAAAATTAGAGAGAAAAAGGAGGAAGAAAAGTAAGAGCAGCAGTACAAGAGAAGAAGATGGAGAAAAGAGGAGGAGGAAGAAGAAAGGTTCGAATAATCCTTCACTTTCTTCTCTAATCCCTTTTACTAAAAATTAATGTTAAAATAATTACAAGTATGCCCTTAAGTGGGTGGCCAGCTAGGCAGTAACATAAAGAGATCAAACAAAAAGAAATAACAGGCCCATTAACTAACAGGAAAATAGAAAAAAATATTACAAGAGAAGATACTAGGACCCATTCGGCCCAGTCTCTTTACATGTAGTAATATAAATAGAAAAAGGGGTTTTCTAGATCATATGCTTGAGATATTAGGATGTGAGCTAAATGGATTCTCCAAGGCTCTTTTCAGGAGTGAAATAGGGGTTGAGACAAGGGGACCTAACACCCCACTATCCCCCCCACTACTTACCATTTTGGTGGTAAATGGTAAGAGTAGGCTAGTCAGACCAACAAGCTTGGATTAATTAGGGATAATTTTTGTGAAACCATGGAGGGAAAGAAAATGATGAAGCCACCATTAATTGTTCCAAATGAATTTCTAGGCTCGAAATTAACTTATTAAAGAATTGCAGAGGCCCAGAAAAGCACATTTGTAATTTTAAAAAGCCTCTCTTAATAAAACAAAGGCTCTTTGGTTTTGGATTGGACACTCCTTAAGTTTCTGGTTTCTTTTATGGCCTTGTGTTGTGTTTCAGATCTGAAGCTTGGAATCCATTCAATTCAACCCAACCACTTTGAGATCATTATCATAGGGTCACCATTTCTGTTAACCAATTTGGTCATTATATGTTCCATTTCATTAATGTTGAGATTCTTGGAATGAAGCATTACAGGTCCTATGATCCCATTGAAATAACCTGTGAATTCCCTTTCTTTGTAGTTTTCTTTCCTTTCCTTTTCTTTTTGTTTCTTTTTTTTTTTTTGGAGGGGGTGGAGGAGAGAATGAAAAATAGCACAAAATGAATTTGGAGGGTTAGCGGGGTTGGAAAACCAAGACTTTGAAATCTTATTGTAATATCATCGTTTTTTCATAATTTTTCTCTTTTTTCTCATTCATGTAGGTGTTTAGGTAGATCTAGTGTAAGATATTGCAGATACATAGATCAATAATTGATTTATGCTATTTTTAGTGATTTTTGAATATTTAGAGTGAGAATAGGAAATTTCTACAAATTTAATTGAATGATCATGAAAGGACACTAAATACAAAAAGATGTAGCCTTTTGAGTGGCTAGAATTGGGGAATAAGATTTATATCTTGGACCCCACTTGGGTGCAAGCTATCACAATAATGATGATATACAATTGGATCACATGCAAATATATATAAAAAAATCATGTACAATTATGCTCGTGTATAGCATGCTGCTATTCAATTGGATCATAATCAGCATTAAAGGTATAATTTGTGGTATATTCAACTGTTCATCAAGTACTGCAACCGAAAATTTGAAGACTGAACTCATACTCCCCTGAGATTTTGTTGAATTGGCAGTGTCAGTTCCCTATTATTTCCGTCTTTGCACTTAAGAAAAAGGAGTTATAGAAGGTCCAGAAAGCTTATTGGGATAACATCAGGGAAGTTAAATCAATGGCTTCCAGAATGAGTATCTTATTTCTTTGATCTATATCAACCTTGCTACGGATGGAATGAAGAAGTTAAATTAGTTTTTTTTTTTTTTTATGCTCTTTTGTGTCTAATGTCTGGGTTGTGATGTTAAGGTTCTGGCTCTTGGCCATCAATTTTGATACATTTCCTTTGTTGTTGTTTTTTGTATGTTCCCATTCCTTACTGATCTTTAATGGTCATTCATTAACAGTCCTGAGAAAGGCAATTATTAGTATACTATATCATATTGATTTTATTGTAGCTGTATTAGTGATTAAGCACAGAGTCAAGCAGTTGACTGGGTGATCAAGTGTTCTGCTTGAGTGATTAGCCAAAATCAGAACTTTTTAGGGACTTGACTATCTTAGGAATTTTTAGTACCTATGAGCATGCATGTTCATCACTAAGGACTAACATATCCTATTGTGTTTTGTACTAATTACTCATTGTTAAGAGCTCACCTCAAATAACCCCTGGCTTGAATAACGTGATGGTTTTGAGGTCATTTTATCATGTTAACTTATCTTTATTTGTTTACATTCTAACTCGATATGAACAGGTTTGGTACAAAATCGACCTTGCAAAGCTCATGGCCTCTAAAGACTGCAAGATAAATCTCTTGCCAAGCTTTGGAATAGGCTTTGGAAACTTGGCTGCAACTGCGGACAACATTCCTCCTGGATCTGCTGAAGTCTCCTTGGAACCTGTAGATATTCTTGTGAAGGCAGCTTCGAACTGTTGTGACATATTATCTAATAATTGTTGTTGCCTTTTCTGCATTCAGACTTGTTCCCGGTTAAATGATCAATGTGCAATTATTCTTTCTCAGCTTTGTACGGCCTTATCTTGTTTTGGCTGTATAGAATGTTGTTCAGATGTCTGTTGTTCATGACTTCATGTATATGACAATAAAAACTTAGCATTATTTGGCTTCCAAATATGTTTTATAATATATTTATCCCCATTAACCCCATTTAGTAGAGTCTCTCTCTCTCTCTCTCTCCTTCTCTCCATTCAAGGCAGGTTCGTTGCTTGATTGGAACAGCCATTTGAGAACTATGTCAAATCCCGCCTGCATCTGTGTAACCACATGGAGCATAAAAAGAAGCATAGCTCTTCTATGCTGGCCACTAAGTTGCTCGTAAGGGTGTCCATTGGACTGGATTTCGTCCAATCCGATCCAGCCCATTGTGAGTCCACTACAAATGAACCAGGTCCAATTCAATGTCTGGACTGTTTAATCTGGTTCAAAATTGTTTTAATTTAGATTAGTTTCAACCCAAACCTGGTCCATTGACACCTATATTCTTATCTTTTATCAATGGACCAGATATTGACTTAATCCAACCCAATCCAATTATTACAGATGGATCAGGCCCAATTCAATCTAATAAATATTTTGGATCGGATTAGTCCAATCCAATATATCTTATTGGTCCGTCTAATCATGGATGAGGTCCAGTCCAAACCGGTCCATTGACAATTTGACACCCTTAGTTGCTCGTACCTTGGCTTCCATATCCAAAATTTTCGATAAACTGTCTGCAATTCCAACATTTATTGCGCTGTGTGTTTTGAACTCAGCGATACTGACAGAACCAGCATAGTTCTGACTGTTGATGATCCTATGTGTCATGCTGGCAGTTTATGTTTGTCCAAGATGCGTTGAGGCAAAGATGCAATGCAGGGGATTCGTAGTCAATGGGAATGAGTACATTACGAAATAAATATGGTAAAAATACAAGGACTAACCAAACATTTTTGGGTTTGATTTACCCTGTAAGGATCCTTACTGTATAATCGTTCAATTATTCAGTAAAATCCTTTGTGTTTTGGACCTTTGGTTGTTTTTCATTGTATGGGAACGGATGGTCCTCCTATACTGAGTTGTCTATTTTCTCTTATGTTTTAGAGCTTATTTTTGCTTAAGATTCTCCTTTAGGTTTTTACCCCATCACAACCATTTGTTCCAACTTCACTACAGTCATCGTATTCATCGTCATTGCTGAAAAAGAAAATAAGGGGACAAGAAAATAAAAAAAAAAGAGCATTTTTCCTTACCTTTGCATTCTGCAGCTCTACTCTCTTTGGTCTTTGATTGATGCCGTAATTTGTTTCCATAATCAGGATTTATCTGATCCGTCTCTCATCCGTGAAATTCCAAAGTTGTATAAGGTTCTGGAAAACATGAAGAGGAATGGTGGGTGACCAACGATGACAGACCTCTCTGTTCAACCTCCATTGGATCGGTTCTTCCACGAAATCGATATCAGTGATGAAGAGTTGATACGCATACACGAGTTGCGATAGGAACTTAGGAAGAAGAAAAGTTTGGAAGGGTTCCTTTTGGTTTCGGATAAGACCTGGCCTCGTCCATGAAAGAAGAACTGTGCAAGCAAGCGCCCTGTTCATGTAGTTGTCGCTACTCGCTACCCTATGGTAAAAGTGTATTGATCACTGACATGGGGGGATCACCGAGATGGATTATTAGTGCATGGATGACTGAGAAAATCGCCAAACGAATTACCCAATTATTTTTTCTTGGCACAATTTTCTTTAGCGTCTATTACACCGACTGTGCTGCAGCTTAACGCTTCCTCAAATCACATGTTCTATTTACTAATTTTACTTTTGGTTCACGTTGCATTATTCATGTTTCATTATTTGCCACAACAGAAATATAAAAAAAAATGATGTATTTATCATTAAAGACTTCAATAACAAAGATTCTGAGCATATATTTGGTTGTGTGAGAGTTTCTAAGAGGCATTTTTTAGATAAATTTTTATTTAAAAAATACTACTTTAAACATTTTTGCTTTTTTTCTATTTGGTTGGACGTTTTATGGGTATCACCTCAGATAAAATGTGATATCAACATTTCATTTCAAGAAATGCTCAAGTATCAAGGAAATATGAATTTGACGTTTTCCTAACGTTTTCCTAAATGCCTCATACACATAAATCAAAGCGTTTCGGTTTTCTAGTGTTTATTTGACAAGTGGTAAAATCAAATAATAGTTTCATATGCAATAAATACCAATGCGTATGTGACGCTGGTGTGATGACATTTTTTCAATAAATGTTAATATCCAAACTTTCAAGCAGGTCACTGCAATACCTAAACTTTCAAAAAGCTTCAAAAGAAGACACCCTCAACCAACCAACGGTCAATTATCTGTTGAAAATGTCAAAACTATCTTACAAAAGAAACCACTGAAAATGTCAAATAACCAAACATCTAATCAATTCTAATGTATGGGTTTATCACGTTCAACTTTTTTAATTCACAGTGCAATTCATGGAGTATAGATATTTTGAGATGTTTTTTTGATAGATTTTTGAAATGGTTATTTTCTGATGGGACATTGACAAGTTTGATTTCAACGGCTCAATCCCTGTGACCATGAATGGGAAATCTTGTTCTTGGAGCCACAAAACAAGTTCTCAGATGATGACAGATCCCTCAATTTGTCAGAAAATTTTTGTCAGCCTCATCAAAATTTTCCTACAAGGGTAAAGGGTAAACCAGAACAGGTCTGTCCTTCAATTCGGATTTTACACCATTTGAATCAACTCATTTTTCCAAGTCCCGGGAATGAAATTCTACTTCAAGGGCCAAATTTGGATAATTCTCGAATCGAATCAGGTCATATCCAAATTTGAATCCGATTAATTATTCGGTAAGAAAAAGATATCCAAATTCGACCGATTAAATATTCGAATTATCCGGATTCGATTCAATTATGCTGAATATCAAATTCGAAATCAGATTTTTGAATACCATTGACACCCCTATTTGCAATTTTATTAAACAATTAACAATAAAACCCGAGTACAAATTCATCTCAATTCTCCAATTGCACTCTAACCAAAGACAACCTAATGTGCAAGGCCTGACTCGAAAATCCATAATGGGTTTAAACTCTTTTAGGTCTCAGGTTAGTTTTATGAATGCCTTAGGTCACCATCAATGTATTTTTTTTTTTTTCGGTTTTAGCTGGTGACAAGTTCATTTCCAACAACCAACAAATGAAAATTGGGTGGAGATCTTTGGAACAACAAATAACAGTAGTGCAATTATACTAATGTTTACTCCTATTCCGAAATTAGGTTTGAAGTTTGAACAAACAAAAATGCATAATGCCCAAAAGTTCCCCTCATGATTTCAACTAACAAAGCATTTTAAATTGATAAATTTTGTAAATCTGTCAAGAATGAGAATGGTTGGCAATGATGTATTATTATTATTATTAGGGCCATATATCAACGGATTCCGAAAAGTGGATTTAACCCCATCCATGGTCCACTCCCCTTACAGCTCTTACACCCGTGCATTGAGAATATCTCTCCAAAAATATGGAAACATCTCAGCGCAAACAAGTTTGGTTGTTCGGGGGGGGGGGGGGGCTGCTGTGAAGTGAAACCATTGGATTCCACAGCCCCTTCAACAGCCCAAGTGTTCAGCTAATCCAATTCCCTCAATGTACAGTTACAACTTAAAACCCATGTAAGAATAATGGGAATTGAGAAGATGGATGATGCTGAGAATGAGATGCGCAAGTTGATAGAGGGTTGGAACGTATTTTATTAGTAAAAAATCTCAATTTCCGAAATAATCTGTATTAAAATAGGAGAAGGAGATAAGGGTCTGAGTGGGCAGCAGCTTGCATTATTTGTACGGGCAGTTACGTACGGACAGGAAGGGGAAAGTGGATGACGATACGTCGACCGGTCAAAACTGCCTCGCACACCATGACGGCATGACTTTGACGATGAGAGAAGCCATAATTTCACACCTACTCACAGCCCTTAAATTTTTTTTTTTCGGTATCATCTTTTTAAAAATAATAAGGGTTTGTTTGGTTCTTGAGAATATATGTATAAAATTGGTGTCATTTCAATTCCCAACTATTTGGATTGAGCAGTGTTAGAATTCTATTTTTTGAATAGCATTCCCCTATTTGAAGGAATGGTCGTTCTCTCTTCTCCCTTAAAAATGAGAATCCCATTTCAACTGATTCTTAATTCTTGTCTGAATCAAACAGGTGAGGTGAGGAAATAGACCACTTTGATTCTAATTTTAATTCTTACTCTGACAAACCAAACAGACCCTAAAAATTAAAACTTTGGCAAAAATGAATTGCCGTGCCCAAATCAGAGACCCCCACCCAATCTATGCATTCTTCAATGGATTCTCTCTGCAGATTTCATCGATCAACACAATTTATTTAATCATTTTTCAGATTGCCCAAAATGAATTCAATTCTGACAAATGTTGGATTTATGGAGAAGCTATTGTCTTATTTGCATGTAGTGAGCCAGCGTTTCATCTGTTTACTTTCTAAAATACTTGTATAATGCACAGTTTATTCAATAAGTTCTTTCACAATGGTGACTTTTTTTGTGAATGCACTCTCTCTAAACTGAATCAATTCAAGTTCAATGGTGCCTTTGATCTTCTGAACATGCAACATATCAACATCTATCTGGGTTAATGCCTGGGGGTTAGCTGTGTCTCCACACCTAATGCACTCTCTTATCTTTCAAGATTCAATGTGCTCATTTAAGATTTTTAAATCAACTTTTCCTCTTTCTTTCTTTTGTATATTTTTTTTTCCGGTTTTTACAGCTAGAAAAGTGAAAGCATAAAAAGTATTTTTGATGGAAATTCAAATGTAGAATTTATGATTCTCTTAAATGGCAACAGATTGCTCCTCATCAATCATCGTAAATAAATATAATAGGCGACCTTCTTGTCATTAATTTAGTAGGCCACCTCTTTAGCCCTCGCAGGTAGAGAGGAAACAGAAGGGATGCAAACATGTTGTAAGCGGGGTGTGGTAAGGCCAAAGTATAGTGATTTATTTGAAGGGCCAATATAGGCTATAGGTCTTTAGAAGTAGAAACAGACAAGAATCTTTTATATTGATAGAATCGTATGTTTGTTATAGTCTATGCTTCTTTTATAAGGGGAGATCTTGAGGCTCTGAAGGGAAGGAGTCAAAAGGAGTTTGACTCCTATTTAAAAAGGGGATCTTCAATTTGATGTTAATTGTCAGGAAGCATAGACGTGGCACGGGTGACATCAGAACTAATCTGACTCTTTCGCTTAATCTACTAGGTGTCTTGCCGTGGGTGATCTTGACTCATTGTAGTTGTGCGATGGTCCTTTCGTCCAAGGAAAAAGAGTAAGAGAAGTTATGTACTTTTAAGAAATAAAAATAAAATAATCAAGCTAAAATACATTCTTTCCTTGAGCAAAACTTTAATCAATATTCTCTTTCAAGGTTTTTAAAATAGATTTGGACAATAAACCGATCAGGGGTCCGGTTCCCGGGTTGAATGGTCCCACTATTCGAACTGAACAGATGGCTTGTCCTGACAAGATAAATTTAAAAAAATTTAAAAACCGATCAAACCAATGAACAGTTTGAATGAGTCGAACAGTTCAACTGCCCAGGCCAATGGTACAATTCTAGGGTAAAACGGAACCAATCACCTAACTGGTCTCAGTTTTTTCAGTCTAACCATCCAATCCGATCCGATTTTAAAAACCATGTTCTCTTCAAATAACCAAAATCATTCAATGATGATGGGATTTTTTCACCTTCACCGAATACCAAACTTGGACCCACTAATAATGTCCCATAAACCTGCTATATGCAACAAGCTAGATACATGCATTTAAGATGTTATCGTCAAATTTCGTAGTATAAACCCTGGCAACATAATTGACAGGATTACAATTCAACAAGAAGCCTCCACACATGAAAGGGAACTGCCAGCGATGCACCCCACCATGTTGCAAATAGTCTATGGTTAGGAATTTAATTAGGAGTCCTCTTACAAATATTTTTTTTGTGATTCAAATTTCAATAGCGCTTGTGTCTTATGTGAATAGTTAGGGATGCAAACGGATTGCATTGGATTTGAATCAGGTATATTATAATTTGATCCGACAATGTTTATGTTGGATTTTATTCGGTCTAAAGATTTGGTTGGATCTAATAAGACTTGATCTAAATTCAAATTCTATTGGTTTTTTGGATCTGATTTGATCCGATTTGTTTTCTTTAAAAAATAATAAATTATTAAAGAAAAAATAAAATATACCAATTTAAATAACATATATTATATTTATATTTATAAATATATAACACATTGGATCGAATCTTCTCAGATCGAATAAGGGGATCTAAATCCAATCTGATCCAAAGATCTAAGCAGGGATGATCCGAATTCGACCAAATAGGATCGGATGAGATTGCACCCCTACAGGCAGCTCATGTAATGGATAGAAAAGTAAAGAGGGGGTTATCTTTTGTATCTTATAATAGTGAAATCATTTATAAAAAGACCTTTAAATTGCCTCATATAACTTACACCTTAAATCGATGAGACTAAGTTAGAAAATAGAATAGACATATCTGATTTCACCCAATTAAGGAATAGATTGTTTAGAACGGGGAAAAAAAAAACAGTTAAAAGAAGTTAGTACATAAGAAAATTGACCATTAAATAAATTAAGGAATAGATTGATTAGATCGGAAAAATTCAACTTCTGTTAGGTAAATAAATTATTTTTTCGTCGAGAGAAAAAGCTACCCGCCAAAATGCTCATTAAACAAGCTTTTAAAACAAAAGGGTCCAAGGATAAATTATCCCACACTGTGTATAAGTATAACAGGATCCACGTGGGGTCATATTTTATTTTGCTATTATAGTTTTCATGAATTTATTTATTGTTTAATATGACCTACATCTTAGATCGATGAGGTTAGGTTAGAAATTAAAATAGATACATCTGATTTCATAACCCCGGTTAAGCAATATTAATGAATATACTGATATTTTTCTTTTCTTTTTTTAATCTTTTTGTTTTCATATTTTAGGGGTAGAGTTTGGACCACGATTTATAGACTTTCCTTTGAAAAAGAAGGGAGATCCAAGAACCAAGTTGGCATAAATAAGTAAATAACCTGTTTGGCCCTGGCCAAACATTGATTAAAATCATGGGTTTTCCCTTCAAGTCAAATCCGGATCTACTCTCACATCAACCTCAAAAAATGTCCTGGCCGCACATCGGGTATATTCATGGGAGATAATTCCCAATTCAGGGTCGGTTGTAATTGTGAAACGCGGATCCGAATTCCTTCAAATGTCATCTGGGTCTAATCCGGGACCGGATGACCCTACATAGTTATGGCCTTCAAAATCAAAAGGTCATGTACTAAGGCAGTTGGATGGACTATACGAAAAGTGGGCAAATATAGGTGGGCTTAAGAACTCAATCAATGAAAAGGTGCCTGAACTGAATGTAACCAAACAACTTTAGGGTATCATCAGTCATCACACCTGTTAAAAAACAACTCCACTTGATCATCATCTATTAAATATTCTTATTAATAGAGATAAATAGAATCTGAAATTACAGTTTTTTCATAGTCTATTAGTAGCTCCTATGAACGGCATCCTGCACGGTCAGAATTCATTCCACCCGTACGATAGGTCTAAAATTTATTGGGATGGATTGAACAATTGATACCCCTAATTAATATTGATGTATCAACTTAACCATTAACCATTTATCCAACTACCCAAAAAGCCCAAAACCATACAATAGACTAAAAAGACTAAGGATTAAAAAATATTAATCAACGAAAAGAATAAGGAAGAGAAAAGTAATTTGGGCACATTCCATTATAAAGCCCGTTTATCAAGTGTGATGTGCCCAAATCATTCCTAAAAGAAAGAGGATATATCCGTAATTAATTTGGACTGGATATGGGATAGGATAAAATGAAGAAAATTGCAAGTTAAAGTTGTTGCTAGGGGTGTACTGTTCATTACACGGTGCAGACCACCAAGCTGAATTGAACCAAATTGAAATTGAC
This sequence comes from Nelumbo nucifera, assembly GCF_055504915.1. NCBI lineage: Eukaryota > Viridiplantae > Streptophyta > Magnoliopsida > Proteales > Nelumbonaceae > Nelumbo > Nelumbo nucifera. The sequence goes on from NC_142654.1 coordinate 4,171,000, forward strand.
GGTTGAATTTGGTCTCTATATAAAAAAGGTTTGGGATTCTTTAAAATTTCGATTTATAGCTTTGGTTCAGTTTCCTAAATTTTATTTTTACCAACAAAACCAAATCATAGACACAAACAAACTCTCGAAACATAGAGGTGTAAAGTGGGCACTGCCGCCCTCTCCAGTGAAAAATTGATACAGTCTATGGCTCAGGCCCGTGCCGTGCCACGAGCCAGGTTGGCCCATGGGCTGAGCTTTGGGCCAAGTCAGATTGTACATCAAGCCAAAGTTATTTATTTAAAAAAATTGGCAAAAAACTTAAAAATTTTAATTTATATGAATTATGTGTATAAAATTACTTATATATACAATAATTAAATGAATTAGTATAATAAAATTAAAAAAATATTTATTTTATTCATATATTATATGCTATATAATTATAATTTATATAATATTATATAAGTATATAATATATATAAATAATATATATGGGTCGTGTTAGGAGGTGTCGTAGGCCGTGCTGGGTCATGCCGGCCTGCGGCCTGCTGATGACATGGCTCACTCGGTCATGTCATGCCGTAACGGCCCATAAACCTAAAACCTCAGGTCTAGCACGGCCCGATTAACACCTCTACAAATTCGTTTGATTTGATTTTCCCACCCAAACGGTTTGTATGAATACCCCTGACTGCACCAAACCAGACGGTGAACAAGCTGAATCATTCAAATGTCAAAGGGCGTGTCGATGACTTTTTTATCCCGTTTCCAATCTGGGTTACTTCGTGGAAACATGAAATGCAGAAAAAAAAAATGCTTACTTTCTTGACCGCCCACTCTTATTTATTCAAAACAAAATTTCCAGTCTTGTGAGGAAGGAGGACTACTGCTTATACTCTGAGTTCTGTATCCATCCATCCAAGACTATCTAGTACCCCAATATATTGAAGCTTTGAATCCTTCAAATCCCTCGTGGGTTTGATTTTCAAATTGTCTGAAACCCGTCCCCTCCTCTATCTCTACTTTTCCGATCAAATTGTCTGACTCCAAAAAGGTAATAGATTTTATCTCCCTTTTTTTTGTTTCTTCAGTTTTTGTCTATCACGTATTGGAGGTTTGGACTAATTTTGTCAATTTTCTTGCTTCCATTTCAATATTATTTCTTTTACTAACACGCTCTAACTTACCTACCTTGACTTCCTTTCATGGGTTCTTATGATATATAACCAGGGCTTTGCCAGAGTTATTGCATTCTAAGACCTGCCATATTCGTTTAAGTTGGATTTTTCTGGGGAGAGATAGAGGGAGAGAGCGACCTGCAAAAGGTGTTCATCTTGAATTTTTTAGGTAGCAGAACCTTGATCATATTTGCCTTTTGTTGTTCTTCCTTTTAGTGGATCCTTGGTGCTTGGTTAACAAAATTTCAATCTTTGATTATATGGGTTGTTTTCATTTTTGAATGATTATGTGGTTTTTGGCTTCTACTTTGGCTCCTGCCTCCCGGTTGTGGACCTGAACTTGGTGTTGGCTCTAGTTTAGTTTGGGTTTGTTACAAAATTTGGGTTCTCAAATGACAAATATTAAAGCCTCCTTATTTTCGGTCTTAACTGCTTTTTGTGCTATTTGATCCGATATATATATATTTTTTCAACTTTTATTTTCCTCTGTTCGGATCAAGTTGCTTGAAATGGCTAGGAGATATTTCTTCTTCTTTATATGCTTGTCGTTTGAGTCATAAAGTGGCTCCATGTTAGAATCGATATCCTAAAGCTCTTGTTTGTTTTATAATAGTATACTTAGCAATTTCCTTGTCCACCTTCTCAAATTTGTGGGAATAGTGCATAATCTTCATTAAGAATATCTAGCCCTTTGGCCTTCAAGTGGAAAAAAAATGGAAAAGAAGCCTTTTTCTCCCCTTCTCCCGATAACCTTTTGATTTCATTCTTGTTCTTGATCTTTTTCCTAATTGTCTCTATATTCTCTTTTCCTTCAAACTTGTGAAACCTTTCAGCTTACATCATTTTCATTTATCTTCCAAAGCAGGTTGATTCATCACAGATTGGTGCCCGTTGGTGCTTTCCTTAAATGGGATTATCACTTTCTATACTTTTGTTACCCTGGAAAAATATCTTGAAAAAGCGAATTTTTGGATTGAGGGACAACGTGGAAACAGTTATAGTAAGATCCATCAGCTTTGATGGAAAGGACCAGGAGATGACCTTGAGAACCGTTAGCTTCAAGAAAGGAGACACAGATACCAGTTTGAAGTCTGATGGGTCTGATAAGATGATTATTGAAGAGTCAATTAGCTTCAAACATTCAGAACCCCCAAAGGTAAAGCTTGAGACAACTGTTTCATTCAAGGATCTAGTCTTGGACAGCAGAAACTTGAGTTCATCTACCTGGGAGCAGAAGGATGATCATGGCAATGTCCATGTATCGACACCCTTAAAGTCCCTTCCGGATCCAGCTATACTGTATTCCCCAAGGCCTGTGAGTGAGCTTGATGCAGCTGCAGTTAAGCTTCAGAAGGTCTATAAGAGTTACCGGACTCGAAGGAACCTTGCAGACTGTGCAGTCGTGGTCGAAGAACTCTGGTTTGTGCCTAGTACTCATTATTTTTTATTGGGTGCTGGTTTTTTACTCCAGTTCCTCCTCTATGTGGGAGTTTTTTCTGAAGTTTAATGGAGTTGTTTCTTTAAAAAATTACAGGTGGAAGGCCTTGGATTTTGCAGCTCTTAAGCAGAGCTCAGTATCTTTCTTTGACTGCAAGAAACCAGAAACTGCTGTTTCACGGTGGGCAAGGGCAAGGACAAGGGCTGCCAAGGTGCTTTTTTGATATAACTAGAACCATTATGGTGCCATTAATTTCAATGGGTTAGTTGCTTAGCAGAAATATACTTTTTGTGGTGAATAATATTCTCCTTTCATGTTTGCAGGTAGGAAAGGGTCTGTCCAAAGATGAGAAAGCTCAGAAACTAGCCCTACAACACTGGCTTGAAGCTGTAAGTTCGCATAACCTTCATCAATTTTAGAACCTCACTCCAGACCATGGTTCAAAAACTCATCAAATGTCTGGTCATCTAGTTTTGAGCTAAGTTGACAAGGAAATTGTTTTATCTGGGATTGGGGCTGTTTTGTTCACTTGTAATTTAGTTAGAAAATTGAAATGATTTTTAGACAAGTCAATTTGACAATTTTTTTAGTATGCCCCTTTGACAACTTAGCTCAAAAAAAAAACCTTTGTTAACAGGGACAGACACTGTTCCAAGATATGATTTCTCCGAGTCTGCCACTAGCTGGTAACTTTGTGGTTGACATTGAGTTTTTGGGTATTCTGGACAGTTGCCTAGCTTATTAGCTACAATTGAGTGACCAAAAAAACAAGAGAAACAATGTGCATGATATAACCTTGATTATATGTCCATCTTTGCCATACAGATTGATCCACGCCATCGTTATGGACACAATTTACACTTCTATTATGATATCTGGTTCAAGAGCGAGAGTACCCAACCCTTCTTCTACTGGTATGTACATCCTGTATTATTATCATACAATTTCCTTATCTAATAAATTGTCTACAGTGGAGGTTACCATCATTCTTCCATTCCTAACTTTCATACTGTGTAAAAATGAAGGTTGGATGTGGGAGATGGCAAAGAAATAAACCTTGAGAAGTGCCCAAGGAATGTTCTGCAACGCCAATGCATCAAATATCTTGGACCTGTAAGTCTTTACTACCTGATATACTGAAGTACATTGATGTATATATAAGTAAATGCAGATGCTGAACAGGATTGCATTAGTATTTGGGGGTTTCTCATTCTTTTTTCTGTCTTGCAGAAAGAGAGGGAAGCGTATGAAGTAATCGTCGACAGCGGGATGCTTGTCTACAAACAAAATGGGATGCTTGTGGACACAGTTGAGGGTTCTAAGTGGATATTTGTGCTTAGCACATCAAGGGCTTTATATATTGGACAGAAGAAGAAGGGTGTTTTTCAGCACTCAAGCTTTCTGGCAGGCGGGGCTACAACAGCAGCTGGAAGATTGGTTGCCCACAATGGGATTCTAGAGGTACACAGACATGCATCATCATGTGTATCATATTATGGTAAATTACATAGTGGGCTGCTGCTTAATTCTTATGCCTTATTTTTCTTCATCAGGCTATCTGTCCATACAGTGGTCACTATCACCCTACAGAAGAGAATTTCAAGGAATTCATTAGCTTCCTGGAGGAACACCATGTAGACCTCTCTAATGTTAAGGTAACTACTTCAAATTATTCCGACTGTTCTTTCATTAGCTTTATAAGAGTTGCATTGGCCATCTCCTATTATAACTTAAACAAGTTAATTGGCTGATGTTCACCATTTCTTTTCTTTTTCTCAGAGGTATGCTATAGATGATGACTCCCCCTCAATCAGAATTACTGAGGAGCCAAGGCTAGGGTCAGCCATATATCCAACTACAGTATTGCCACTTGGAGATACAAATGTGGCTGATCTAGATGAGCCTGTCAAGAGAACCACCAGGGAGACTAATGATCAAGAAGACAACAAGGACACCATTGCAGACACAATGGAAAAACCAGTTTTCAATGTGGCCAACCGTTTGTCGTGCAAGTGGTCGACTGGAACTGGGCCTAGAATTGGATGCGTCAGGGACTACCCTACAGAGCTACAATTCCGGGCACTGGAGAAAGTTAACCTATCTCCTCGGGTCACTCCTGGACCATTTGGTAACTGTCCGATCCCTTCACCACGACCTAGCCCAAAGATCAGGCTGTCTCCCAGGCTATCATACATGGGACTGCCTAGCCCCAGGGTTTCTGTTCCGGTGGTCAACTAGACTTGGCTGTAAATGTTAACCAGAGTTGGTCGAGTCACCTAACAGCAAGCTAGCAAATTCATTGGTTTGGGAATGGTCAAGGGTAATAGAGGTGGAAAAGCTAAAGTAGCTTTGGCAACTAGGGCACATCTTATGCCCTCAAGTGAGCGGTTTCGCAACAAATAGGAAAAGGAAGATGGAAGGACTAACCCAAATATTGTTTGGTTCTTGTTTCTTTGACCTTGTTGTTTACATGGTCAGAAAATATTCTTTTTTTTTTTTCAATTTTTCTTATAATTTCTTCTGGGGTTGATCCATTCTTTCTTGTAAGTAGCTTGATGTAAAGAGTTGAGTTGAGAGAGTACTCACAAGGAAATAATATTTTTTTCTTCTATTTCCATCATTTTTTTTTTGTTCTTTTCTTTCTATGAAAATCGAAGTATCCAATTAAAACAGAAGGTTGTGTGTTTCTGTACTTTTTGCTTTGTTGCAGTTGAACAGACTTATGGACTGAACTCTAAATTTTCCAATGATTAAATGAATAATACCGAAAAAGACTTATACCCAATCAACCGGTATCACAAAAAAGGTGACGAATCAGATGATGGTGTTCAACTTAAGCCATTAAAGGGCATTAAAAGAGCTTATTCACCAGAAGACAATGTAATAAGTCATTCACTTCAGTCATATCCAGACCACCTCTTAGCCAAATTGGAGATTTAGTTGGGCCCATCTTAATTTCTTAAAATCGTTTTTGAAATGTCATCTTGGACTAATGTGGGTATGGGTATCAGCCTATCAGGGTATGGCTACCGATTATTATTCAACCGTTCAGGTCAAACGACAAACAACTAATGAGTTGCAGGCTCAGTTTGAAGTTTGAACTTTGAATGACTGAATGCGTTTAATAGACACGTGCAAGAGATGACAGACTTTCACACTATCCTAGATTCCTTCTGAGACTACTACCAGTCTACGATAGAAAATGAGAGGGGTTGTGCCCAGCAGTTTCCTTTAAACCCCCCAATTTTTGGCCCAAAAGTCAATCCTAACCATCCATAAAAAAAACCCGGTTTGGCCCATTTTTCCCAAAATTATCAAAAGGCCATTTCAAAATTACCCTTCGAATGTTCATTTTCCCCTTCTTTGAACCCAAACGAAGGCGGCAACGATTTTTCTCCTCCCTCCATTGACAAAATTCCCGCACCGTTCATTCTCTTCTATTGGAATTTATAGAGAGAGATAATGCTTTTTGTTAATTTGAAGAGTAATACAAAAGGGGTTTATATACATCAAAAGGGAGGAAAAAAGAAAAAAGAAAAAGGTAACAAACTCGTAACTAATCTTGGTTAGCCAATCTTGGCTAATCGTGACCAACTTTGTGAGGTGCTGGTTTAGTCTCTAATAGCCCCCCTCAAGCTGGAGCATACAAATTTTGAATGCCTAGCTTGCAGATTGAACTATTAAATGAGTGAGGTGGCAAGGGCTTAGTGAAACAGTTAGCTAATTGATCTTCAGAAGCTATTGGCATTAGGTGAATCAGACCAGCTTGCAACTTTTCCCGTACAATGTGGCAATCTATGTCAATATGTTTTGTATGCTCATGAAAAACTGGATTACGAGCAATGTGAAGAGCTGATCGATTGTCACAGAACACAAGAGCAGGGGCAATTTGAGGAATCTGCAATTCTTTCAATAAATAAGTAAGCCATTGAACTTCACATGTAACAGCAGCAAGTGCACGATACTCGGCTTTAGAGGAAGATTTGGAAACAGTTTGTTGCTTCTTCGATTTCCAAGATATTAGACTATCTCTCAAAAAAACACAGTGGTCGGTGATAGATCTCCTGGTATCAGGGCATGAAGCCCAATCTGAATCTGAGAAGGCTTTCAACTGTAGAGATGATGGAGCAGAGAAGAGCACTCCTTGGCCAAGACTAGATTTTAAGTATCGAAGAATTCTATGTGCGGCTTGCATATGAAGATCTGTAGGGCAGTCAAAAAATTGAGAAAGATGTTGGACAACAAAACAAATGTCTGGCCTTGTATTTCATAAATAAATTAATTTTCCAACCAATTTTCTGTAGGAGGTAACATCTGGTAAAGGGGTACCAGTATCTTTATCAAGTTTTTGAGAGGTAATCATAGGAATAAATACTGGCTTGTTGTTTATAAAACCTATTTCCTCCAAGAGATCAATCACATACTTCCTTTGGCTGAGATTGATGCCAGTCGTGGATCTGGCAACTTCTAAGCCAAGAAAGAATTTGAGTTGGCCGAGGTCTTTGATTTTAAAAGTATCATGTAAGAATTCTTTGACTTTATTTATCAAATCAATGTTATCACTTGCCAAAATGATATCATCAACATAAGTTAACAAGGCTAAAAAATGAGAACCGGTTTGTTTTGTGAACAGAGAAGTATCAGAAACTGCCTGAGTGAATCCTTGAGACAACAAGGCATCAGTGAGTTTTTGATTCCATTGTCTACTTGTCTGCTTGAGACCATAGAGGGACTTAGTTAATCTACACACTTTAGAAGGATTAGATGTTTCAAAACCTGGGGGAAGGGTCATGTAAACTTCTTCATGTAAGTCACCATGTAAAAAGGCATTGTTAATATCCAGTTGATGCAGATGCCATAGCTGCAACGACAAGTAAAGTTCTAATAGTTGTTATTTTTGCAACTGGAGAAAAAGTATCAAGATAATCAATGTCATTTTGTTGAGTATAACCCTTGGCAATTAATCTGGCCTTATACCTTTCAATGCTACCATCGGCGTGATACTTGGTTTTGAAAACCCATTTGCAGCCTATATAACGTTTTCCTATAGGTAAGTCGGTTAAAACCCAAGTATTATTTTGTTCTAATGCTTTGATTTCAAGTGTCATTGCATCCTTCCAGCATTGCGATTTTATTGCCTCATTGTAAAGTTCTAGGATCTTTGGTTTGGGAGATTTTAGTAGCAAAGATCCTATGAGAAGAAGATAATTTGTGAGTGGAATAGGTAGAGGATATGGGGTGAGGGTTGGAGGTTTTGAAAATAGAATTGGCTTTAAGATTTGGTATTTGACAGTGATATTGGTCAAGATATGACGGAAGTGTACGAGGTCCGGATGATCTTCTAGGTTGAGTTTCAGGATGTGTACTTTGTATGGCATCTGGCGAAATGTTAATAGAAGGGGATGAATCAATGGTGGTATTATCTGAAGTGGTAAGAGGTGGTGACGGATTAAGGAAAGGAAAATTAGTAGGTGAAGGTGTAAAGGAAGGTGGAGAGGGTTCTGCTAAAAGAACTTCATATTCTGTTGGTAGAACAAAGTCTGAATTATCTGTTAAAAGGGGATTAGAGTAAAAAGGGAAAGAGTATTCATGGAAATGAACATCTCTTGAGACAATAACCTTCTTAGTTCTGAAATTATACAGACAAAAACCTTTAGTTGCAGAATGATAGCCAAGAAATACATAAGGATCAGTTCTAGTATCAAACTTGCTTCTATTTGTATCAAGCATAGAGGCAAAGCAAAGGCATCCAAAAACTTTCAAATGATCAAATGAAGGAGCAGTATAGTAAATAAGTTGAAATGGAGTTTTGTTTGAAATGATTGGGGAAGAAGTTTTATTTATTAGATAGACTGCATGAGAAATACAGTCAGACCAAAAGGGAAGGGGAAGTTGTGATTGGAACTTGAGGGCTCTGGCAACATTCAAAATGTGCTGGTGTTTTCTCTCAACAATAGAGTTTTGTTGAGGAGTATATACACATGTAGTTTGATGACCTCTTGAAGCGTAAAAACCATGCATGTTAAATTCCAAAGCATTATCGGATCTAATACACTTTATTTTTGCAGAAAACTGAGTTTCAATCAAAAGACAAAAGTTTTGAATATGTCGTCTAGCTTCAGATTTAGTTTTCATAAGGTATATCCATGTATATCTACTCTTGTCATCAACTATTGTCAAAAAATATTTATGCCTATAGAAGGAAGGAGTGGAAAAGGGGCCCCATGTATTAATGTGAATCAAATCAAAGCAGTTTGCAAAAGTAGATTGACTAATGGGAAATGAGAGCTTTCTTTATTTGGCATAATGACATATAGAGCAGTAATCTGAAGATGGTAGTGAAATAGTATGATCCAATTCTCTCAAAAGTTTCAATCGAGTATTAGACAAATGCCCCATCCTAAAATGCCATATATCAGTGGCATTAGGCTTATTACAAAAGGGAATAGTAACAGAATTACAAGTAACCGAAGAATTACAAGAAACAGAAGGTAGGACAAGCCTGTAGAGGCCATTAATCTTTTTAGCTAATCCAATCGTCTTCCAGTGTTGATGATCCTGGAGGGTACAAAGATTGTGTTGAAAAATGAGACAATAAGGATATGAATCAGTAAGCTTGCTAGTAGATATGAGATTGAAAAAAAATGAGGTATATAAAGAACATTATGAAGTACCAAATTGGAAGAGAATATAGCAGTTCCTATGTAAGGAACAGAAACCTTTTGGTTATTGGGTAGAACTACATGTGTATTTGCGATAGGTGCATAAGTTGAAAAATTGGATAAGCTATTGGTTATATGATTAGTGGCACCGCTATCAAGAATTCATTGTGTTTGATTAGACTTATTATTATCAATGATGCATGAAAGAATGAATTTACCTGATTCATTGGCAATTAAAGTAAATGTTGATGTTAATTGATTGACCTGAGGTGTGGAGAAATGAGTTGGTGCAGAACCAGGAGCAAGGTTGACCAGCTGAAGCAGACTCATGAGCTGATTGCATTGACCCTGGGTAATTGGAGAGGTGACCATGCTTTTGGCAGAAGTGAATCCATTATGGACACTAGATGTGGAGTTAGGAATTGAAGAATCTGGAACATCTGTGCCTTCATTTGCTAATTCACTGTTATAAGAAACTTGGTTGGCATGCGTAGCTCTTGAACCAAATTTGCCTCTTCCTCCTTTATAGCCAATTATGTATCCGTGCTTTTTATAGCAAGTTTCAACTGTATGTCCTGGAGTGTTATAATGGCTACAGTTTGGCTTGGATCCTGTATTAGTGTAGGACCTTTTTGAATTAGTGGTTCCTGAACTAGAGTTAAAAGAGGAATGAGGTCTTTGAGATTGCTGCGAATTTTGTGGAACAAATGGTCTTCGATTGTAATTAGATCCTTGTCCTTGAGCCAAGAACATAAAAGCTGGTTCCTCAAACTTAATCACAGGATTATTGAACTGTCTCTCATGTTGAAGCACTAAAGAAAACAATTTGTTGATGTTGGGCAAATGGTCCATCAAGAAGATTTGTGACCTAATTATTGAGAAATTATCATTGAGGCCTTTCAAGAATCTGATAGAGTAATCATTCTGATAAGCTTTCTTAACATCTTTGAGTGCTTGACAAGAACATTGGGGCTCACAAGTGCAAACTGGAACAGGTCTGAGAGCGACATATTCATCCCATAGAATCTTTAATTGGGTGTGATAATCAGTGACAGACAGTGAGTTTTGTCGGAAATTATAAATTTTTTCTTGCAATTCTGAGATTCTTATAGCATCTCCTTGAGAAAATATATCATATAAGTCCTTCCAAATATCCACAACATTATCTAACCACAAAATACTTTTGGCAATTGAAGGTGATAAGGAACGGATTAATCATGAATATACCATAGTGTTGCATCTTTGCTAGGCTGGATAAGTGGGATCATCCTTTGAAGGAATCGATATGCTTCCATCAACAAAACCAAGTTTATTTTTTGATAGTAAAGCCATTCGCATAGACCTGAACCATGAATGAAAGTGTGGTCCTGATAAAACTGGTGAAACTAACACCAGAGATGGATTCTCATTTGGATGAAGGTAGAACGGGTTTGATGGTGTATCTTCAGGCCTTGCTGTAATTGCAACTTGTTGTTGCACAATATTGTTTGCCATGCTGACTTTAGCAGAAAAGTGTAATCAGATTGAACTAATTTTTGTGAGATCTATGTATGCAAGCGGAAGTCCAAAGGAAAATTTTCTAAGAGAAGAAAATTCTGTCTAGGAGCTCCCACTGATGTATGTAAGTGGAAGATCGAAGGGGTGCCAATAATCAAAACAGGCAACGCCAAGGAAGCCTTGTCGAGATTATCCAAATGAATCTTGATCTAGAGGGACCTGTTGAAAGGATCAGACAGATTCAAATAAGGTAATTTGATCATTTAATCTATGACTCATAGTAGGCATAAATTCAAATAGTTAAATAGAGCTGCAAACGAACCAAATTTGTCATTTTCGAATTTGAATCTCATTGATTATTGCCGGGTCAAGTCAAACCCGAATTTGTCATCTTCTTTAGCCTTTAGTTTCTCTCTCTCTCTCTCTCATTTCTTCTTCTTCTTCTTCCTTATTTTCTCCTTTTCCTTCGTGGTTTTGCTCTCCCTATCTTCTGCAACTTCGAGCAGTGGTGATTTTCCTTTCCACAGTCTTTCTATCTCTCTCTCTCTCTCTCTCCTCCTTCTTTCACATTCGCCGAACACTATTCATCATCTTCAACCTTGAGACGAAAAAAAAAACTCAACAATAGCCTCCCTTCTCTCTCCCCAATCCCATTTCCGACAAGCACCCCATCAGCTTTCCTCCCTTTTAGTCAGTCATCGTTGTTCTCTTACCCTTAGCATTTTAGCTTCTCCTAACTCTTCAACTAATCTCTATTCCGTTCGCCGTTTGAACAAAACTGACGGTAATAACCGTCACTTGGATGTTTCTCCTCTCAGTTCAAGCGAAGCTCACGCCCAGGGGTTGTCTCTTCCCACAGATTTCCTAATGGAAAGCGCCAATTTCTATTGTCATTTGAAGGCAAACCATCCAAGTGTTCATTGAGACCCCTTGTTGCGTCGATCAAATCTAAGCCGAAACCCAACCCAAGACCATCTAAAACAACCGCAATGAGGACAACTTCGGCTCTCTACTGCATCATTCAGTTTCAGGCCACATATCTATCTGGGTCGGTAGAAGTAATAGTATGGATGCATTAACTGTCGACCAGATCCGAGTAAGAGCTTTATCTAAAGCATCGCTCCTCTACACTAGTTTCTTGGACGTGATTTTATACCATTACGGCTACCTGAGGATGGATAGACAGGAACGGAGAAGCTTCTCTGCTCTAGAATTCGGGGTCCGTTGGGGAGGCCTTTGGAGTCGATTACGTGGCGTTTCGACTCTTTAGCTCCGAACTAGTATTTCAGTTATTTAGTCCTGAACTGGATTGGGTGTCGAGGTGGTTATACGCCGAGGTGATTGGATATCTGAGCTCCCATCGGATATCATATTTGCTCAGCTCGATGGACCACTTCGTTAATCTTCCAAACACATCGGGCTTGAGCAGAATTTGCCTCAGGGGTTTGTTGGTGGGAACAACGATAGTGTGGGTCTGGAAGTATGGGCGAAGTTTTCGGGCTGCTATGACCAGCGCGTATACTAGTTTCTCGATCTCTGAATATCTAGTCTCTGCATCCTGCAAAACTTTACTAACATAGTAGATGGGTCGTTGAACCCAATCTACTTTTTTGATCAATACCGAACTAACCACTTTGTCGCTTGCAGAGAGGTATAACTTTAACACGTCCCCTTCTTCGGGTCGAGTTAAAACTGGGGTAGTACTTAAGTACCTTTTTAGCTTGTCAAAAGCGAGTTGGCACTCTTCAGTCCATTCGAAGTTCTTGCTCTTTTTTATAACTTTAAAAAAGGGTAGGCACCGATCTGTGGATTTAGACATAAAGCGGCTCAGGGCGGCTATCCGGCCAGTTGGCCTTTGGACTTCTTTTATTTTTCAAGGTGGTCTCATATCTAGGATCACCATTATTTTGTTTGGGTTGGCCTCGATGCAACGTCAGTTGACTATATAGCCTAGGAATTTACTCAAAGTGACTCTGAAGACGCATTTATTCGGATTTAATTTCATGTTATATCTTCGTAAAATTTGAAAAACATCTTCTAAATCATCCAATAAAGAAATTGAAAACCGGGTCTTCACAACCATGTCATCAACATAATGGGGGCACCTTGAAGTCTTTCGGCATCGGAGTTGCTAGGAGCTCGGGAGACAAAGGAGATGACTGGCAAAGTAATGGAGGCGCAATCTTCGTCGCCACCGAGCTCACTTCTTCCTTTTCTTTAGCTTGCTTTGCTTGCTGGCTTGGCTTCGCTGGCGGACTGTTTCTGGCCGAGGAGCGACATGTCTTGCGACGTCACCATTGTTGCCTCTTCACCGGCTCGACGTTGGTGCTGCTGATTTCAGTCTGGTCTGGTATCTCGGCATCACTACGGACATTATCGCGAGATGAATCCTAGTTCATTCTTGTCGAGTTCTCTTGGTTGTGGAGTTCGCACCGGCTATCACGAGGGACAGAGGGATCCTGCCTCGAGTTCGCACCTTGAACTCCAGGCTGGTTGTTATCTCTTTGCGAGCTGTTATTTTCCTACTAGGAGTGCCGAGCTGGATTGGCCTTGTTGAGTTGACTATCCCCGAGCCTGTTTCTAAAATTTCCTTGCGAGACTGGAGGAGTGTGTTGACCGTCTCTCCTCCCACGGGGTGAAACCTGACCCCTAGGAGGGATCAGCACCTGCGAGGTCCCCTCACCCCGATGGGGGATCGGTTGACGTTCTGGCTAGTTCCAGGCCGATTCGGGTTCTGGCCTTGACGCAACCCTGGGTGTCGGGGTGGAATTGGCTGCTAGTTTAGTTGTAGTGATGGGAACTGCTGCTGATATTGTTGGTACAGATAGTAGTGCTGATACTGTTGGAACTGTTGGACCTGCTGCATCTGGATCTGTATTGTCCGGACGCACTGAACAAGGCCATAGAATTGGGAGTGCCCGATTCCAAGAGGGACCACATATGGCTCGGAGAAAGTTACGCCCACCGGGAGAAGCGGGACACTCACTTCCGTAGTGCCCTGTGGTACGGACAATGATAGGACTCCTGAAGCTGTAAGAGGAATAGTAAACTGGCCAATGCATATCGTAGGACTTTGGGGGAAGGTTGACTACTGATCTTGCGCCCCGGTGACGTTCATCTCAATGCTTTTTTCGGTGTTGTTAGAAGAATCCATTGGGATAAATCAAAAGCTAAAACTGCAACTAAAATTGGAATGACCTTTCGATTGAATTCCCACAGACAATGTCAATTGATGATGCACAATCTAGATACTCCTAGCTGGAAGATGATCCGAACTCCAGTTGTGCGGCGAGCTGGGCCAAGCTGCAAAATAATAGATCAGAGAAGCCAAGGTGACTAGCCCGGTGGGGTCGCTCCGATGCTTAAGGTAGTTCTATACTGTGGATGCGAGTTGAATACTTGAATGCTTGATTGCTAGTGAGTAAAATAATCACGCGTACCTTTGTCTTGGGGTTTGATGTCCTTATATAATGGAGCAGTCGTGGGCCTTACGAAAGAGCTCTGCGATCTCCGGGCTATGTGGATAAGATCTATTCCGTTTTTTAAGGAGAGCGATGTGTTGATAAGGTTTATCGTTTACCTTCGATTTAGGCGGAGTTAGGATGAGTCTCGTCGTGATCTCGAGAAATTCGGGGTCCGTTGGGAGGCCTTTTGATTCGATTACGTGGCATTTTGGCTCTTTAGATCCGAACTGGTACTTCGGTTATTTAGTCCCGAACTGGATTGGGTGTCAAGGTGGCTCTACGTCGAGGTTATTGGATATCCAAGCTCCGAATGTTGCAATCTGGGTTCCTTTGGCTGAGTTATCACCCCTCGAACAAATCGCGTCCACGTGACCCCTTCTTACTAGGTCGTACCAAATCACCCTTCATTAACTACCACCACTGGCATTAGATGACATGATTATTGCTGACCTGAAGATAATGCAGCATGCATTAGAGCTGTCAAAACATATCTCCAATCTCACTTTCCAGTCAAAGATCTTGGATTGGACATCTCAAGTACTTCCTGGATCTTAGAATTGCTTGTTCAGCAGAAGGAATTGTCATTTGCCAACGCAAATGTCTTGCAAACCCATGGAGCAACAATGCTGACAACCTAGCACATACAAGCATCTTATAGTCAAGCTCATATAGGTTACAATTACAAGACCTAAATTGAGTATCCAGTTCATCTCCTCAGCCAAAAAAAATTCTTAAGTGAACCCAAACAGAACTGGGCCAACTGCCCGCTCACAAGGAAATCAACGACTGGATTCATTATGATGTTGGGTGACTCATCCATCTCCTGAAGACAAAGAAACAAGGGATAGTTTCCCGACCCTGCAAAGAGGCCGAATACAGAGCCATGCAAAAGGGTGACATCCACGAGCTTATCAATTTTCCACGAGCTTATCTCCTGAAGACAAAGATTCAATTTTCCACGAGCTTATCAAACACATATAGATATAGACTCCCACTTCTCCGAGAGCATATACAAAAGGGTGACATCCACACTATGCATATATCTACCAAATGTCAACCTGCTGATATTCTCACAAAAGCACTCCACAGTGATCTATTTCGTTAAGTTGGGCATCTCAAAGCTCCATAATCCAATTTGAAGGGGGTGTCAGAATATACACACGTGTTTGAATCTGTTTCAAGTCGGTTACCCAAAAGTTCTAGATTGCCACCACAATCTCTTGTGTATATAAAATACACCAAAACATGAAGATCGGAATTTACCAATGCATTTAAATCAGAAAAGTACACCCAAAAATCTCTGTTTTTCCAAGTGAAAGAGCAAAACATGTGGATCAGAATTAGAGCTGTTCATGGGCCGGGCCAGGCCAAGTTCGGGCTGGGCTTTTGCTCTTTATTAACATAAACTTTTCAGGCTCGAGCCCGAGCCCGGCCTGACCAACGGGCCTAAAACTTGGGCCCGAGCCTGGCCCTCATAAAAAGCCCGAAGCCTGGGCCCGAGCCCGAAACCCAACTTGGGAGTCTGAGTGCCAGTGCCCTCTGAGGATTGAGAGAATGGTGTTGTTGAGTTCGCCAATTCCTGGGAGTTTGAGAGTGAGAATAGAAACCCAGAAAGTGAGAAAATAGAAGATGAAAACAATGTCGGCTAGAGAGAGAGAGAGAGAAAGAGAGCTCACTGCGAGAGAGACGATCTAGATCTGGTGGTGCTAGCCGCCGGTGCCTGAGTTTGCAGAATGAAAATGGTGTGCCTGGGTTCTGGTGGCGCCGGTTGGTGAGAGAACTGAGAATGAGAAGAAAGAAGATGAAAACGGTGCCAGCTAGAGAGAGAGAGAGAGAGAGATCACCGCCAAAGAGAGAGATGACTAGTTCTAGTGGAGTCGGCCATCAGTGACTGAGTTTGCAAGTGCAGTTGGGTTCACCGATTCTGAGAGTTGAGAGGGAGAAATGAGAGCCATCGCTTCTGAGAGTGAGAGTGAGAAAGGAGAATGAAAAGAAAAATTTTAAATATTTAGGGTTAGGGTTAGGTAGTTTAGGAAAAGTCGGGCCGGGCTTTTTTAACAAATCCCGAGCCCGGCCCGTAAAATAGTCGGGCTCGGGCTTTTAGGCCCGAGGTCAAGCCCGCGGGCTAAAACACATGCCCAAGCCCATCCGGGGGCCGGGCCGGCCCGTCGGGCCACCAGGCCCATGAACAGGTCTAATCAGAATCATTTAAATGCAATAAAAACAGAAAAAAATAACTAAGAATGCTTTAAGAATGTAAAGACCTGGTATCCAAGATACCCACCAATTCACATATGTGGTTTAGAAACTGAATAGAAGAGAACACTGTAAAATCAATACACAATATTTTCAGATACCAAATAGAAAAATCAACAATCGAACCAAACATGTGGATCAAACCCAAACACAGTAAAACCTAAATGAGAAATATGAGCATGAACAGAACAAAAAATGCAAAATCCAAATAAGAAATATGAGAATGAACAAAACAACAAATGCAAAACCCAAATGACAGGACAAAGCTTGAACTGGCGATGGATAGACACGAGGAGTTTGAGGAGGAGAGATATGAGCATGAACAGAAGGTATACCTCTACTGAATGAAAAAAGAACTCTAGACCTCTGGTGACCAAATAGAAGGTAAAGCTTTAGACCTCCAGCGATGAGATCGATTCTCCGGTGACTTGCTACGCAGGTAGACTTTCGATGACTGGGAAAGGAAGACAAGGCATTCGACCTCTAATTAGGGGTGAGCATTATTCGGCTAAAACCAAATCGAAAATTTTGGTTCAGTTTTTAATTAAATTGGTTCGGTTAATTTAGTTTCTGGTTTTGGTTTTTAAAATTAGAATTTCAGTTAATCGAGTTAACTGAACTTTTTATCATTATATATAATATATTATATGTAACATATAATATATAATATATAATATATAATATATTTATATATTAATATATAATATACTAAAATTTGATTTCATAATATATAATATATATTATATGTTATAAGAGTATATATTATTAAAATTCAATTTTAACCAAAATAACCGAAAATTTTGGTTTTGGTTTGCTTTTTATTTCTTTAATTTGGTTTTTAAAATTTTGGTTTGTTTGGTTTGGTTTTTAATCGGATAAACCAAATGCTCACCCTTACCTCTAATAGCTAAAAACGCAAAAGAAGAAAATGTTTTAGGGTTCGTTAAAAGAAGAGAGAAGCAGTTTACGATATGGTGCATTGTCAAATATAATACATGTTGGATGCCATGTCACTGCCACATCATGTTATCGTTGACAACAACGAGCTCCAAAATGAGAAAACGTCGAATTCGGTGTTTCCCCAGACCATACCTGCCTGATTTCCAAGACATGGTTTGGGGCAATGTTTTTTATGGAAAAATGGTTTCAAACATTTTGCCGTTTTCTGGAGTTGTGATTTTTTTGACATGACATTGATGGATTGCCATTTTTTGAGTATGTATTTGGCATCAATGCTGCATATGCAACACCATTTTCTTCTTAGAAAACAATGCCTTTTTTGTTTGAAAGCGTTACTGTCAGGTAGGATGTTTCTTGGGGCTAACAACAACACCTTCTGTTTGGTACCGGTGCTCCAAATCTGTTTTGAGCACTGGTATCCATCATCTAATGTTTCTACTATGTATATATTATCTTACATCCAATGGTAGAAAAAAAAACACATATTTCATCCTATCATCCCAATTGTTGAATAGACTATAAAAAAAATAAAGTCAGAAAATCATGAAAAAATGGCAAAAAATCTGAATTACATGAAAGAAACACATATTCATGTCATTACACCATTGGCAGCGAGGAGCTCCAAATTGAGAAAATATAAAATTTGGTATTTCCCCAAACTATGCCTTCTCGATTTTTAAGGCATAGTTTGGAGTAACGTTCTTTTATGAAAAAATGGTTCTAAATATATTGCCGTTTTTTAAAATATCGATTTTTTTAACGTGGCGCTGATGCATCATAGTTTTCTGGAACAATGGCATCGATGCCAAACAGATGCATCGTCACCGGCAACCAAATTTGATTTTAACCGGGTCTCCGGTACCGGAACAAATACAAACAACCAAATATCGTACCAACTGAACGCAGTTGGCACCTTGGATTTGGCTACGGTGAGGATAGGGGGGGGGGTTTGATCCCCTAATTTGCACATTGGATTCTTTCTTGTAGTGGTCCCCACGTCGTGAGGGGTAAACAAGGTAACCGGTTTGCCAGTTGAGGATGCACGCAAAATGCAATCACGAGTTGAGTTTGTTTGACTCAATCCTTAACCCTAACTATTAACTAATAACTATTAGGGGTTGGGGACTGGGGAGGTTCATCACTTTCCGCGTTGGAAGCTGGACGCCGGGATCCTGCCGTAATTAGCCACATAGGATTCTCTGGTCTGTCCGGCGGAAGGTCTGCCGTCTGAGTAAGGGCATTCCTGTGATTTATCGAAAGTTGTGTACCCGTTTCCTACACCTTCCGCGTTCCCTTTTCCCTTTCTTTTTTTATTACGAATTCTTGTCAACATCGATGCTGTTTGCTGGCATTCAATGTCAATGAAGAACTCGATTGAAGAATGAACCCCACACAACAAAACCCTTGCTTCTGGATAAAATTACCCATGCGCCCACTATTATATGTCTATGCCTGCCACTGCCAGTGCCACTGCCGGTGCCAGACTTTCGTGGGTCTCTCTTTCTACCTATCAGATACAGATTTGACCGCCAGTTTTAATTATGACGTGGACAATGGACCCACCTCATGAGTCATGACAACAACGACAAGGATGAATAAGCATTTTGTTTTCTATGCTTCTCCATGTTAAAGAATAAAGATGACCGTTGATCTGATACTGTGAGCTGAGCATTCGCCACTTTCCTTTCGAGTTTCGACGGCATTGAGAGCCGTTGCACATGTTGTAGGGCCCGCCCAGATACTGAGGAGAACAACATCACATTACCACATCACATCGGGATGGTTCTGACTTGAGAGAGAGAGATTTTATCGGATTGCTTTTGTATCTTTTCAGAAACAAAGGCTGGTGTACTCTCCTCTCGGCTCTCTCTTTTTAATGATTTTCAAATTACTTGGGGAACGAGGTACATTCATGTAATATCCGATCAACTCAGGGGTATTTCAAAATTATGTCCTAATCGAGCGGGATTTAGGACTGGGTTTAGTACTTGTCACTTGTCAGTAGGAGATGTTAATAGCGCCGATGCGAATTCGACTGGAACCACTGGACGCCTGCTTCCGTTCTGTTTTTTTTGGTAAATTATAAAGACCCCGTATGATGGAGTCTGTGACAAAGACCCGCTGCATTTTGTTTTGCGACAAAGACCCCTCTGTATTATTATCGTGAGATAAATACTCCCTTAACCGTTAAATTATATGACGGAAAACGTTAAATTATCAAAATATTCTATTAAACTTTTTTTATTTTTTTTCTTACCCTTGTCCAAATCCAAATGCAACTTTGGTTCATACTTGACCGACAACGCAACTCTCTCGGACCAAACGACTTGTAGTTGGGCTGGCGCCTGGTGTGGAATTGTTTAAAGCAACAATGAGGCAGGTGAAAGACAATTATCAGTCATTCACGGCGCTCCTCCTCTTCCTCATGCAATCTGCTCATTGGAAGATAGCTGCTGTCATCCGATCCGTCAAAGCGACCACCAGCCCAAACACCACTAGCACCACCAAAGCTCATCACGTCAGCTACGCACTAGAGTCCTATGTGTGCCAGAAAATGTTTTACGGTTTCGACCATGAGACGTTCTACATGGATTGTTGGGAAATGGGACACTGAAACTTTGGAGGAGAAGCTCTGAGACGCGTCTGAAGATACTGTCTTTAGAACGTTATTTGCCCCCACTAGCATCAAAGCGACCACCAGCCCAAACACCACTAGCATCACCAAAGCTCATCATGCCAGATACGCACTAGAGTCCTATGTGTGCCGGAAAATGTTTTACGGTTTCGACCATGAGACGTTCTACATGGTTGTTGGGAAATGGGGTCACTGAAACTTTGGAGGAGAAGCTCTGAGATGCGTCTAAAGACACTATCTTTAGAACGTTATTTGCCCCAACTCAGTTTTACTAAGTTTGTTATTGGGTTACAAGCAAATCCGTTCCTAAGATACAATAGAGCCTTGGGCTAAAATCTACAATCAATACCTACATTTTCTTCATACCTCTTCATAAACTATTTAAGGAGCATGAATTAGACTTAAAAAACACTTGTTGCGCCGCACACATGCATGTACTCACATTGCATGGTATCAAACCTCCATACTCTCCTCTATATTTCTAAGGAGTATAAATCAATTCCTATTAAAATACTGAAAACAAAGCTTATAATTTTTCAATGTGGGACAAGTTCAAAATTGAGTTTTATAAGAGAAAAGCTAATTTTCCAAACAAGTGTGCAAGTGCAATTTCTCATGTAATTGGCCAATCAAACCCATTGGATTTAATCTCTTATGAGATTAAAATCCAACATGGACAACAACGTCCCTTCATTTCTCCACCCCGACCAATTCCGCCGAGACTGCTTAGATCAGTTCCGAGATTTGAAAGCCACGGACCAAGTTGAGCTCCTAAGCATATTTCCCACTTGTGGCTTCTCTCTCTCTCGTTCACCCCAAGATGGAGGAGTCTATGTTCGGACATTTTGAGCAGCGTCGAGTGTTTTCGACAGGCAACCACCCGAGGAGTGAGTTTTACGAAGAGTTCTTGGCAATGGCCAAAGCAGTTTGGTTGCTTCACTTGCTGACCTTTGCGCTTGAGCCCGCCCCATGCCATTTTCAGGCAACTGGAGGAGCTGAATTTCATCCTCTGTACATGGAGAGTGTCATCGAGTTTTCCGGTCGACGAGTGCCACGTGATTGGATCGTGAGATTTTCGGTTACTCCTGGGTTCAAGCTTGGAGACGGTTCAATCATAAAGGTTGAGTTGCATTCAAAGCCCAAAAGCACAAAGCAAGTCGTGTTTTGCCTTTGGCTCAATTTTGCTATTCACAAGCCCAAAGCTCAAAAGCAAAAGCTTACAGGATGAGATCATGTTGAGATCAAAAGTGCTTAATCCAAAACTGTTCTGACGAGTAAAAGAGGCCATTCCAGACCCGAGTGCTGCTTACAATTAATTATAACGCACTCAATAGTATTAATTATAATGCAATTGGGGCTTGTTCACGAAGGAGAAATCCCTTGATTGGTTGCAAGGGAGAAATAAGGTGAAAAACGTATGAAACACGAAAAGAGGTTAATATTATCCGAATAGTTATTACGAGAGTAATATGGCGATTAAAATATATTGTAACGGCGGATTTTTTATCTTTTTGGACGGAAGGGCAAAAGGCTAACGGAAGAGGGTCTTTCTCTCACGGTCATACTACAGGGGTCTTTCTCTCGTAACAACACGTACGGTCTTTCTCGCAAAGCAAAGGACATGGGTTTTTGTCACAGACCCATACAAGAGGGTCTTTGTAATTTACCTTTCCTTTTTTTTTTTTTTTGAATTTCAAATACTCTCACAGTCTGTGAATACCATACGTGTTGGCTGTTGCTCCGCTCAGCTCTCTTCTCTCTCTCTCGTAACAACCTCTAAAAACAGACGTTTTCGAGTCTTGCAGAGGAAGCTCTTTTTCTTCTTAGAGAAGTAGGGTTTTAAGGTTTCTGAGACTCTGTTCAGCTCGAGCAAGAGGTTTTCAAAAATGGGTGCTTCAGGGAAATGGCTGAAAGCTTTTATGGGTCTGAAAAAGCCCGAGAAAGACGACCATGTAATCTTGAATCCCCATACACTCTGGGCTTCTCTCATTTTCTTCTTCGTTTCTTTGTTTTTGTTCCGTTTATTTTCTTACATTTGGTTTCTGGGGTTTATCGACATCTGCAGGAGAAGGTTGGCAGTAAGAGCCGGAAGTGGAAGCTCTGGAGGAGTTCTTCTGGTGACATTGGATCTTCGTGGAAGAGTTTCAGAGGGGGGTCAAAAGCGGCATCTGAGGCGTCTGATTCTTCCTCTGCAGCCGATGTCTTTAGCGCTGCAGTTGCCACTGTTGTTAGAGCTCCGCCTAAAGATTTCAGGGTTGTGAGGCAGGAATGGGCTGCCATACGGATCCAGACGGCGTTTCGTGGCTTTCTAGTAATGGATTTCTCTACTTTCTAGTCACCCTTATTCATATTTTTCTTTCGTTAAATAGACTAGATACATCCGTGCATAGACTGATAAGTGGGACAAAGTATGTGAGCAACATTCTATAACTCTTCAACATTCAATGAGCTTGTTTCTGATGTATCTCACTGGTTAATGGATCATCGGCGGATGCTAGCCTCAGCTCAGAACACCTCACTGAAGAAGACTTGACAATGAGTTTTGCTGTTCTTGAATGGGGCAGACCTAAACTCTTCAAATTGCAGTTCTAAATCTGAATACTACGCTCCTCCAGTTGATACTGTAGTGGGTGTACATTCTGATTGAACATGGGCGCTCAGAACCTGTGCTTAGAAATCAATCTATTTGCCTGGGCTGGTTACATACTCACCCAAGCTTAGACTTTTTCTACAGACGACCGGAGTAAGGCAATAGGAAACATACATTGATGTGGCATAGCCAGGACAAGGAATAGATACACTCCAGTTCTTCTTATGTACTTAAACTTACTAGCCAAATGCATTTGGTATTTATATTTGAAACAGGTAAATTTTCTTGGAGCTTTCTTAACATCTGATAACTCATATGGAATGATTTGCTGCAGGCAAGAAGGGCATTAAGAGCTTTGAAAGGTATAGTGAGACTTCAGGCCCTTGTCCGTGGGCGGCAGGTGAGGAAGCAGGCTGCTGTGACACTAAGGTGTATGCAAGCACTTGTTCGCGTTCAGGCCCGAGTCAGGGCTCGTCGTGTGCGCATGTCCATCGAGGGGCAGGCTGTACAGAGGCTACTGAATGAACGTCGTAGCAAGGCGGATTTGTTGAAGCAGGCTGAGGTACTAGACATTTATCCAATTTATTATTATATTCTCTGCCCACTTACGTTTAAGGCCATTAAATTTCAAGAAAGTATTTTCTTTTCTTTTCTGAACAATCTCTAGGAAGGATGGTGTGATAGTCAGGGAGCGGTAGAAGAAGTAAGAGCAAAGCTACAAATGCGCCAAGAAGGAGCATTGAAAAGGGAGAGGGCAATTGCTTATTCCCTCTCTCAACAGGTAATCATTAGAAAATCTGGAAAGATAAGACTGTTCTTTGTTTCTATTTTGTATTGATGATGCAACTGCAATAACTCTTGGCTACAGCAATGGAGATGTGGCTCGAACTCAAACACAAGACCAAATGGGTCTTTGACTTCTCTGAAACACCATGAGGTAGACAAGAGTAGCTGGGGTTGGAGTTGGCTAGAAAGATGGATGGCCACCAAGCCATGGGAGAATAGGTTAATGGAGAAAAGCCATGTTGATTCCTCGGAGATGACTTCATCTTCTAAAAACTGTAAAGACAATAATATAGCCAGAATACGGCCAAAATCTTCAGAACCAGGGTCGGTGAAAGTCAGGAAGAACAATGTGACGACCAGGATTTCTGCCAAACCTCCTCTAATTGGGCATGGCACACGTTCCTCTTCGGTCCCAAGTTCTGAGTATATGTATGATGAGAGCTCGGCATCCTCTTCTTCAATCTGCACCTCTACTACTCCAGTTTCTGGTAACACTCCTTCGGCAACGGAGAGGACAGAGGGGAGTAATAACAGTAGGCCCAATTATATGAACCTGACAGAGTCAACTAAGGCTAAACAGAGGACATTCAACCATTCATATAGAATTCAAAGGCAATCAATGGATGATTTTCAGTTTCATAAGAAGTCGGCTGCATTTTCCCAAGGGGATACAAGTAGTGCTGGTTCTGATCCTTCTTCAGTTAATTTATCCAAGTCCATATACTTCCCAACACAGTTGGAAAAATCACTGAGGGTGAGGGAAGAGAACTGTTATTAAAAAAAAAGGTTGTTTTACAATTTATTCTCTTATTTTTGGAGTTCAACATCTTGTTGTCCTGTAAAGCTGACTGAATCTACTAAAAGTCACAAGGAGGAATGTGCTGAAGAACCAATTCAAGACTTCGAAATGTGGCTGAATTTTCTTCTTTCATTTGTAATATATAATGATTTAAGCAAAAATTTGTTGTAGAATTAAACTATGTGCTATTTATTTGCCTTGATTTGGTTGATAATTTTCAATGAAAGATGCCTGTATTTAATTTCTGCTATCGTTTTTCATAAAAAAATTATGCTTAAAGTGGGAAGGTTATCAATGCTTATATATATGGACCAAATACTAAGCTGATTTAGAACCAATTCAAGACTTCGAGATGTGGCTGAATTTTCTTCTTTCATTTGTAATATATAATGATTTAAGCAAAAATTTGTTGTAGAATTAAACTATGTGCTATTTATTTGCCTTGATTTGGTTGATAATTTTCAATGAAAGTTGCCTGCATTTAATTTTTGCTATCGTTGATAATTTGGTTGATAATTTTCTTCTTTCAATGTTTAAGCCCATATATAGCCTTCCTTAGTCTGCACACCTTACTATCCTCCCCTGAGCAACAAACCTTGGAGGTTGCTCCATCTAGACCTCTTCGAGTAAGTCACCATGCAAAAAGGCATTCTTGATATCAAGCTGATATAGTGGCCACTCATACATGGCTGCAAGAGAGATCACAACACGAACTGATCCTATCTTAGCAACCGGTGAGAAGGTCTCTGTGTAGTCAATGCCATAGGTTTGGGAGTATCCTTTTGCAACTAATTGTGCTTTCAGACGTTCAACACTACCATCAGGCAGATACTTAATCGTATAAACCCACTTCCAACCAACAACTTGCTTCCTAGGAGGAAGAGCAGTGAGGTCCCAAGTATGATTATAATGAAGGGCTGAGAGTTCTTCTTCCATGGCACAGCACCACCCTGGAGAGGCAAGGGCTTCGTGGACATCTTTAGGAACAATAACTGATGATAACAAGGTAACAAACTGGCGATGGGAAGCAGAAAGGTGAGTAAGAGAAACATAATTAGAAATGGGATGAAGGGTGCAAGTACGTTTACCTTTCCGCAAAGCAATGGGTAGATCGATCTCAGATGCTAAGTGGGGATCTCGTGCCGGATCCGTCGACGGAGATGTAGCCGGAGGAGTAGTAGCTGGTGCACGTGGGCGATGTGTATACACATGACGGATAGGTGGGCGTTCAACAGGTGGTGACACCGGAGGCAAGGATTTGGTCACGACTAGAACAAAGGGAGTATGATCGAGAACGGGAAGTGGAAGAGGAGGAGGTGATGAGGAGGAAGAAGCATCACCAGACCCCAAAAAGAACGGAGTAGACTCAAAGAAACTGACATCAGCACACATAAAGGACCGTCGAGAACCAAGATGGTAACACCCATACCCTTTTTGGGTCCGAGAATAGCCAAGGAAGATGCACTTGAGAGAGCGGGCATCAAACTTGTCATTCCCAGGACCCAGATTATGGACAAAACAAACACACCCAAAAACTCTCGGCGTAAGAGGAAACAGAGACAAAGTGGGAAACAAGATGAAACGGAGACCGACCATCAAGGATGAACGTGGGCATCCGATTAATCAAAAAACAAGAGGTAAGCACTGCATCACTCCAAAAAGCTTTGGGAACATGCATGTGATGCATTAGGGATCTTGCTGTTTCAAGGAGATGGCAATTCTTTCTCTCAGCCACCCCGTTTTATTGTGGGGTGTAGGTACACGAGGTCTGATGTATAATGTCATGTTGGTCCAGGTATTCCTGAAATGATGAGGATAAATATTCGCGGCCATTATCAGAACGAAAAACTTTGATGTGGGTACCAAATTGGTTACGAATTTCAGCATAAAATTTTTGAAAAATGGTAAACAATTCACTTCTTTCTTTCATTAAATAGAGACACGTCATCCTTGAAAAATCATCCACAAAAATGACAAAATATATGTATCCATTATATGACATTACTTTATAAGGACCCTAAACATCTGAATGAACTAAAGAAAAAGGACCCGATACACGATTATCAACCATAGAACTAAAGGGAACACGATGGTGTTTCCCAAACTGACACGACTCACAATCCAAAACATAAAGCTGACTCAAGGACGGAACTAAGGACTTCAAGACTTTGAGCGACGGATGACCAAATTGGCAGTGCCACTGGAGAGGAGAAAGAGATGATTGGAGAGCTGTTGAAGTTCTACCACCACCACCGTCAATATAATACAGTCCACCTGCTTCATGCCCTCCACCAATCTTCATCCCCGTCTTGAGATCATGAAAGACACACATAGAAGGCTAAAAGGTAATGGAGCAGTTAAGTGATTTGGTCAGCTTGCTAACAGACATAAGGTTAAAAGGCAATTTAGGAACATACAGAACTGATGAGAGGGATACAGGATCTAGGTCAACATTACCAACACCACAAATTGAGGATGTGGAACCATTAGCAAGGGTAACAGATTGTGATGTTATGCAATGAGATAAGGAGGAAAACACACCTGGAGTTCCAGTCATGTGATCGGAGGCTCCAGAGTCAATGATCAAGGGATTGGGTGTAGATGCCAGACAAGCCATACCTGAGTGAGCAAAAGTCGCCGTGTTTTGCTGTGATTGGATAAACCTCTCATATTCATCTCGGGGAACACTCACCATCTCCTTCATGGGACAATCTGTGAATGTATGAGGCAATTGGTCAGATGAATGATTCTCCCGTCTAAAGTTGGAACTTGAGTCATCGGTCGCAGCATGATTGGCCCAGGTTGAGGGAGGACCATGTAAATCATAACAATAGTTGATGGTATGTCCATCCATACCACAATGAGTGCACTTCCTCGGGCTTGAGCTATGTCCTCTACCACGGGCTCCCCCTGAATCTCTTCTCTCAGTACGACCACCACCACGATTATAAGTAGACCCACCATTGCCACTTCGGCCATATGCAGAACCACTACCAGACTGAGCTCCCCGAGCTCCACCTCTACCACCACGGCCTCTCGATGTAGCAAAGGCAGATCTATTTGAGATATTAGAGTTCTCAGTAGATCCGATAGAAATCCTCCGAAGTCGAGCAAATTCCTCTTCTAGGGACGGAAGAGCCGATCCCCCTAATATCTGAGCCCGTACTGGTTCATATTCAGACTTTAGTCCCACAAAAAATCTAGTCACATCAAGCTGCTCTCTTTGTTGTTGCTGAATCTTGACATCAGAAGTGAGAGGATGATAGACATTCAACTCATTACGTATGTTCCCCATGTTGGCATAGTACTCCTCAAGACTCTGATTGCCCTGTTGCAGATTAAAGTACTCTTGATAAAGCTGATAAACTCTGGTTGTATTGTCCTGTCCCGAATACAATTTCTTCGCATGGTCCCACACATCTTTGGCAGTATCAAGGAACATGAAGTTCACACTAATCCTGGGTTCCATACTGTTCCACAACCATGTGATGATCTGAGCGTCCTCTTGCTCCCAGTCTTCATACTTGTGAGAGTCAGAGGAGGGTTTCTCCTCTCTGATGTGTTTTATCTTCTTCTTTGCCTTCAGAAAGACTTCAACGGATTTAGCCCAAGGCACATAATTCTCTCCA
This sequence comes from Nelumbo nucifera, assembly GCF_055504915.1. NCBI lineage: Eukaryota > Viridiplantae > Streptophyta > Magnoliopsida > Proteales > Nelumbonaceae > Nelumbo > Nelumbo nucifera. The sequence continues at coordinate 4,198,876 of NC_142654.1, forward strand.
TTTAACTTAATGGAGGTCATCTGAACATTCAGGTAGTCTGTAGGCACCATAACACTAGGTTTATAATCCTTATTGTCTCCCATTATGTTATCACTAATTCTGCACACTTGCTGAATTCTATTATCACTGAGATCTGCACTCTACACACCACTAGGTCACACCTGTCACACTGATTGCAGCACTAATTGCTGCTGGAATGTGTGCTCTTTACACCACAAATCCTACTCCTACAACTACCTGAAATCTCACCACTATATGATCATATCTCTTCCTTCAAAATGCACAAAGAAACTAGCATAAACCCTAGCAAATGGTCTGAAACACACCTCCTATTTAATCCATAACAGATATCATGCATTGAAATCCCTTACCTTATCGCTGAAGTAACACCCATGCGAGCAGGAGAGCAGTCCACACACAACAGCCACACACAGTTCGGCCCTCTATTCTTCTTCTACTAGGAGAGGGCGATCTCAGAAATCACAGCAACCGACCACATACGACATGAGTGGAGGCATAGAGACCCCCAAGGGAAGAGGGCGATCACTCCTTTTCAGCCCTTTCCGTTATCTCCAATCGAACACAGAAAAAAAAAAGAAGAAAACCCTAGATAGGGTGCGCAGAGAATGAACCCTAGGCAAGCAGAAATCTAGGCAGATTTAACCTAGCTCTGATACCATGTTATAATTCAGGTCTGCCTTAGAGTTCGGCCTGAGTTCAGTTATGTAGAAGAAGAAAAAGTGATAAAGAAAGAGAAAAAGAGAGAAAGAGAGGAAGAGAGAAGAGAGAGTTCTGGTTTAAACTGAAAGAGTCAACATGACTTCTCCCAGTCGGCTAGTAAGTATTTATATTATTATTAAAACATAACTGAAAAGACTTATGTGCCCTTACTTAAGTTAAGAGCACATATTTCAACACAACGTTACAGATCAGCAACATCAATCAAGGTATAAAGACAGAAATACCCCTACACTAACAATATATACCCATTCGGGTCTTTAAGTTAGAGGGTTCCCTCACATTACCGAGAGCAGTTAGTAAGCTTCACATGAACCTGTTCAGCCCGTTGGGTCAATGGACTAGTGTCCAACTAGGTAGGATTTTAAGCCCTGAATTTCTCAACTACCTAGCCAAACGGCCCAAACCTTTGACCATGCCAAGCAGGTTCTCTCTAATAACATGGGTAAAGTTTGTTTAAGAGTTATATTACTGTTTCAAACAAATTAATACTTTTGCCCATCGGTGTAAGTTGCTCCTTCAGCCAAGGGATTTATCTATACACCGAGGTTATTCTAATGGAGGGCCTCTGGCACTTACCAACACAAAAGAATTAACGAAGCAATTTTCAAGATTGGGCTTCTTTGACTATTTTGGTGACAACGGAGGAATCATTAAATATGGAACCTAGCTTGGATCCAACCTTAAGGATCCTTTCACCACAGAGTTCGCATAGACATCCTTCTCTTATTTATCATACATGTGGTTATCTATTTTTAAATTAAATTGTTCAAGAAATCATAACAAAACACTTTTATGTTTTAATTTTCTTTAATAAAATCCATCATTTACTCTTTCTAATAAGATCGTTCTTATCTTTTTCTTTTTATTAAAAAAAATCATTCTTAAAATTCTCTTTCACTCACCCCTCCAATAGTTAATGTTTGTAACATTTTTCCCTCCCTCCGGCATTTACTAAATTTCATTTTTTTTCTTAAAATATAAAGTAGATGGATTGGGCATGTTAAGTGCCAGCCCAAGCCTAAAACTAGACATGGCCTCTACCTGGACCCAACCTGTTGTCAAAGCTGAAATTTGCCAACCCAAACCTAACCAAATTTATGTGGGTTTAATTGCTAGCGTGTCCTTGCAAAAGAACTTTGTGAGAGCTTCTATCTCTTGGGTTGTGAACTTTTGCCAATGCATTATGCAAGCTTGAGGTCCACTTCCAAGGAATGTTTCTCTGATTCACTTTATCACAAGTAGTTGAAAGAAACCCCTCTGTTCCAAACTTCGCAGTATTCTTATAAAAACTAAAAGGCTATGATTGAGAAAAGTACAAATACAAATATGTGTGGTTCAGAAAAATGAAGAGTTGGTTTAGTTTTGTACTGATAATTTTGTTTCCTGCCAAATTATTTTTAGTTGTGATAGGTATAAACATGAATCCTAAGACTAGAATCCATCTTGGGATTCATGTTTTCTCTCATTTTCAATACACAATACAAATATTTTGGAATCCTATGGCTTCTCAAACATTTAGGGTTTGAAACCCTTCACCTTCGTCAGTCTCAGGTAGTGACCGAAGCTTGAAGCTTCACTCGGTTGCTGCCTCTCCTCTTTTGCTCCCTCGAACATTGGCATGCTGCTTGGGTCAGTTAGGGATCGGACAGGATTGAAGTAAGTTGCTAAGGGTTAGAATTTGGAAGCTCAAAGCTTCATTCAATCGTCACCCCCTGTTCTCTTCTGCTCTTACTAAGAGAAGATTTAATCACTTCCAATGCCTATTGGTGGGTTGGTGGGTCAATATGGGTGGGTTGGTATCATGGTTTTTAAAAATGAATTGGTCAGGGGTTCGGTTACCGGTTCGAACGGTCCGATCGTTCGATCCGAATGGCCGGCCTGTTCTGACAAAAAAAAAATAAGAATTGGAAAACGGTCAAAACCGTTTGAACAGTTAGAATGGTTCAAACCGTTTGAACGGTTAACTAGCCGGTTCAGCGGTTTACTGACCAAAATCAACGGTTTTGGGGGAAAAAGCAGTTTTGGAGGAAAACGGAACTGATTAGGTCAGGTGACTGATTCCTGGTTTTTCTGATCCGACCGTCCGGTCTGATCCAGTTTTAAAAACAGTGGTTGGTATTCAACCCTTACCCAACCCAACCCAACCCAACCCAACCCAACCCACCCACTCAGAATATATGTTTCTACTATTTGTCTGGACGTTGCCCGTGCAACTCCAAGTAGGATTACAAATGGATCTAATTGAATAAGATATAAATTTGATTTGTTTATATTGGAATTTTAATTGCGTCAGATTTATATGGAATTCAAATTGATTTTGGATTGCAATCAAATATTGAATACTACAAATAAATAAAACCAAAAATGGAGAAAATATTTTATATTATTTACAAAATGAATTCAAATGACTTTAATAATATATTTTATGGACAAAATAAATTGTATGAAACTTGAAAATAGCACAGTTTAGTAAAACGGAAACATTCAAACCTAACAGTAGTTCTGTGAAGTGAGTGTGAGGACAATTTATATTTTCATTTATGGGAAGATGTTTCTAATCTACGACTACAAGTGCTGTGAGGTGGGTGGGAGGACTATTCTATAAAGGAAGAAATCCGGATTCACGTGGAGGTTGGTGGGTCATTTCTTCTAAAGCCCATCCTGTACTGGACTTTGCTAGGGGGGTGGTCAGTGAGGGATCCGTGTTGGTGAGCTATTTAGGCATTAGTGCAGCCCACTAGCCCAGTTCAGGATTCTGATTCTGGAACAAAAGCCAAGCATTGGCTGAGAACTAACATGGGTTAGGGCCTTGGAAAGGACCGACTTTTTTTTCTAGAATAGAAAAGTAGAACCGAATCACATTCCATAATATTTGTGCGTCAACATTTAGACTTTTGGCTTTACTTAAGACCAAGCAACGTAGCAGGTGATGAGATGAGTGGTGGTTGAAGTTGAAGATTTGGCTTGTTAACCCGTATCAGTCAAGGATATTCCTTTAATTGTTCACCATTCGTTAATGAACTGAAAAAAGAAACAAGTACCCAAACGAAAATTGTCAACAAAATTTTATTGTGGTTGATGGGTCAATTTCAAGCTTAAGTTTAGGAATTAGGAATGGAGACGACGACCCAGTAATCCTTCAGGCTCTAGCTTCAGTTTCACGACATATATAACCCATCTATTCCTCTGTCTTAGGTGACAAGCTTGACACCAATCACCTTCCGAAGCATGACAATTGACAATGGCAAGAAAGAGTTCCGGCTGAGGTGTTTGGGTAGAATCAGGATTTGCTCCTCACAGAATGTACCTCACCCCGACCTCAAGCATTCCCACCATGTACTGGAAATTGGCAATTGGCAAAGAAAGAGTTCCTGTTGAGATGTTTGGGTAGAATCAAGATTTGTTTCTTAGAGAACGCGTCTCACACCGATCTCAAATATCATTCTACCATATATTGGAAACATCTCCTCATAAATAACAACACAAAATAAGGAAAATGTTCTTGATATGTGGCTGAGACACGATGTTAGATTGGTGTAAGGAGAAGATGCGGACTCGTTTGGGTATTCCTTTGGGACATAGCAAAATTCTAGCTATACATGAATTAAAGGCCTGACATGGACTGAGAACGTTGATGTCGCCAATCCTGTCAAGTGTCAAATGCCCAATGCTTTGGACCTTGTAAGTCGGAACTTGGATAAAGACAAATTCTTGTCTTAAAATTCGTTAGAATTGGACCTTTCTATCATCAATGGCTGGCTGGATGACAATTTCCCTCCTACCCAATGGGTACCCACCGGGGATTTGAAGGTGGGAATAGGTTTTGAAATTTCATAAGTCCATTATAAATGGATTAGGTCTAATCCAATCCAATGAATATTTTGGACCAATTTGAATAGTCCAATTCAATGTCTGAATCGCCCAATCTGTTTAAATTCATTTTGATCAGTCCAAACCCGATCCATTGATACATATATTTATATCTTATATCAAGGGACCAGATATTGGCTTAATCCAACCCAATCCAATATAAATTTGTTACGGATGGACCAGGTCCAATCCAATCTAATAAATATTTTGGATTATATTGGTCCAATCCAATATGTTTTATTGGTCTGTCCAATCCATCCAAATTGATTTTGGATTGAATGGGGTCCAATCCAAAACCGGTCCATTGACACCCTTAGATACAGGTAGGGTATGGTATCAAGTTAAACCCATCCCTCTCCAATGCATACTGATTCAAATTTTATGTATTAAGAACCTAGGCTGTGTTTGTAACCAATGTAAAACGTCATTGGAGTATACTGATGACGTTTTATATCGAATCATTAAAAAGTAATCATTTGAATTTTGAAAAGTGTGCATAAAAAAGTGGAACATTACATTAGCTGTATTGATATAATATTGACATCGATAATCGATGTAAAACTCTACTTTTATGAACTTTTACATCGATTTACAATGTAAAACTCCATTCCATCCAAACGTACATTAAATGAACAGGAGTGGAATTTTACGCCGATCATGATTGTACACTCCTTGCAAACACTGACAAAATTGAAGCAACATAAATATTTACACGGATAAAGTTTTACATCTATTCCAAACACAACCTTAAGCATTAAGTGTTGAATGTTGACTTTGTTGTTATAAGGTATATGAGCTAATTATGAATTATGTTTTGAATTTAATAATATTTGGATATTATTTGAAAGACAATTGATAGTTTATTTTTTCCATATTTTAATCAAATAATTGAATTGAAAGTTTTAATATTTGTTCGTGTACTTTACTTATTTATTATTTATATGTAACAAGCAATTAGATGCGTGTCTGGACCCGGTTGATCAACTCAACCTGCCCATATTCAAATGAGGGGAGGGTAGGGTTGAGGAGGCAAGGGAGAGGGTCTAGGATTTAAGGTTCAAAATATTGATACGCTTGATATGCCTATAGAGGTGTATCGGGCAGTTTCAGTAGTTTTTTTAGTTTCTTTTTTTTCAAATCCGGTTCAGAGGGGTTGGTTTAAGGTCCGTCCATCCCTGAATTGGTCAAAACCCTGATACACCCTTTATAGGAGCGTATTGGGAAGCTCCTGTTACACCGGTAGAGGCATATCGATAGTTTTTTTAGTTTTTTTTTTTCAATTCCGGTTCAGAGGGGCTGGTTTAAGGTCCGTCCACCCCCCTGAACTGGTCAAAACCCCAATACACCCTCTGTAGGGACGTATTGGGAAGCTCCCGTTACACCGGTAGAGGCATATCGATAGTTTTTTTAGTTTTTTTTTCAAATCCGGTTCAGAGGGGCTGGTTTAAGGTCCGTCCACCCCCCTGAACTGGTCAAAACCCCAATACACCCTCTGTAGGGACGTATTGGGAAGCTCCAATACGATACGTATCGACCGATCGATACTTTTAACCTTGCTAGGATTTACAAAACCCTCCTCAAACCCACTCCATTGCCATTCTAATTGCACAGTTGGGAACTGGGATTAAGAATTATTAACAAAGAGCTAAGAGGACCACTAAAAGCAATAAAAGTACATAGTGGAAAATAGTTCTATTACACAAGGCAAAGCAAGATAGATTTTTCTTGAGTAAACTGGGGACCTTTCTCCTTTGGGGTTGTCTTGATAATTTCGGGTTGGCTCTACGCGAACCCAATTCTATTTGATCACAACCCAACCCAGGCCCAAAGTGGAACAACAAAGAAACAAAGAAGGATGAGATAAAAATACAAAAAAAAAAATATGGAAGGCTCTATGTAGGGGTGAGCATTTGGTTTATTCAGTTAAAAATTGAACTGAATAAATCAAAATTTTAAAAAAATATATACTATATTATATATTGTATATATCATAACATATAATATATACATATATATTATGAAATCAAATTTTATTATATTATATATTAATATATATATATATATATATGTTATATATTATATATTATATATTACATGGTTAGCAAAGTTCAGTTAATTCAATTTTTTTGGTTAACCAAATTTACCAAAAACCGAAAAAATTGAAATAGAAATTTTCAGTTCAATTTTTCGATTTTAACCGAATTGTGCTCACCCCTATTTTATGGTACGGGAAAGACATGGTAAAAGAAGAGTTTTGACCAATCAATGTACTTCTGTGAATTTTGATGATTGGTTACTTTTTTTATTATACTAGTTCAGTAGCTGTGAGTTTTTCCAGTATCATAATCGAACCCTAAAAACATTAAAAAAAGAAAGAATAATGAATATTAAAAAATAATAGAAAGAAATATAAGAAAAAACTTGATATAATTTTCACATGACAATCTAAGATAATACATTGATTTTGTGAGTTCAAAACGCTTCCAACACCATCCTAACAAGCCATTACAGTTGCACTTCGGGGCATCTCACTTTGAATGACAAAGGAGATATGTACATATGTATGGGTGCAGTGGCGTGTTGGGACAGTGTTTTCTTGGTAGCATATCCCTACCATGCTTTTGTGGCGATACAAATTACAAATTTATTTATTTTTTATCATATTACCCGACATGTAACTTGTTTCAATCATTTGTCTCTCAAATTTGCAATAGAAACGAGACCCATTTCATCATTTCATCTGCCAAATAAATGTTTGAAGTACATTAGAATTGCAAACGATCTGACGTTGACATTTTGTGGTTTCATTCATCCAAATTGACCCAAAAGGCATCTTTTTATTTCCCTGAAGATAGAAAAAAAGCACCATGGAATTGAGCTACATTTCAATTGGAGGCCTGGAGCATCAATTATCCCTTCCATTATTAGGACCTTCACTGGTTCCTTTCAATCAATTCTCAAAATTTCCCAATTCTTTTTATCAACGTAATGTGAATGTTTAATCAATTCTATGTACTCCTTGCCTTTAGGTCTTCCCTAATCGCTATACAAGAGTAAGCTTAGGTTAGAATTTTTTGGTGTCTGTCATTTAATTATCTGTTTCCTTTTGTTAAATGGAAGTAATTGGGTGGAACTAGTGTTTTTTTTTTTTTTTAGAAGGGTAGAATTAGGTTAAGACGCACAGTTCTTGACTTGCTTTGAAAATAGGATAGATCCTTACTTCATCATACTGACATTTAACAAAGGAATATCCCATAGGACACTACAGCTGTACATTGGGAATATCTCCCCATGAATGATAACATGTAAAGAGAGAAGATGTTCTCAATGTACAGCTGTAGTGTCTTGTGGGTAAGATCGTTGTGAGTAGGAGATCCGAGCCCGGATGGGGGTTTTTCTTGAGAGGAAATGATTCCCTCATTTCCACCTTCTCATACATCACTTGATTTGTCAGAATGCTAGATAAAATGCATTTGGTAATTAAGGCCATGGGTGGTTTCCTATGGGCCTCATTCTTTCAATTATTTCTTAGGGTAAGAATGGACGAATGAAAAATCAGTCCATAACACAAAAATTAAGGTAATCTTAGGGATGCATATGGATTTGAATCAGGACATATCCGAATCCAATCCGGCATTGTTCATGGCAGATCCAATCCGATTGGCCTCGATCCACTTGTTTTCTTTAAAAATTAATAAATTATTAAAAGAAAAATAAAATATACCAATTTAAATAAAGAAAAATAAAAAATACAAGCATTTTTAATTATTTTCATCATATATATACATGTTTTTATAAAAAATAAATAATATAACAAATTTATAAAAATACAATATAAATAATATATTTATAAACAAATAAATAAATAACATATATATTTATATATTTATATAAAATATATATAACATATATCGGATTGGATATTCTCAAATTGGATAGGGGTGACCCGAATTCAACCAAATAGGGCTGGATCTTGGATCGGATTGAGTCATGATCCAATCCATTTGCACCCTCAAGTAATCTGCAATCCGAAAAATAATAGTGCCTTATGTTGCTTATTTTCATTTTTCAAAGAAGTTCTTTGCCAACAGTGCCCTAGGTCTTCAAACCACTAGCATAGATTTATTTTTCAGAGAAGTACAGACAGGCCCAATATAAATTTTTGATTTCCACTGCAGAGTTATAAACATCCAAAAACCCCCATTCTAAACCTACCCCAACTGTACTTTGAACCTAAAAATTCTGACCCTAAGCTGAACCGTCATTCTCCCTAGATTTTTAATGGCTGATGACTAGCAGTCAATTCTCCATCGGCTATTGTTGTTATCAAAACTTGTGCCAATGAACATTGATTTTTGGCCATTCGCCAGCAAAAATCTATACCGGCAGTTTGAAGGCCTAGTGGCATAGAACAAACTTCGAAAAGTGGAAATAACTAAATAAGCAACATAGGTTACAACCATATGATCGATGTTTAATTTATTATAATTTATGGCTTTATTAGTATATTATCTTTATCAAGCATGCTATTAAGCCTACTATCAATTTGATGAAATTGTCAAACATTTTTAAATTCCATTTTTATTTAGAATTCCAAGCTCTTTTCTTCATTTGCACAACTGCTTACTCAATTCAGCAGAAATAGGTATTAATTGATTTTCTAGTTTCTTGTCTTTTTTATTCTTTTTCATATTTGAGTTATTATTGATGTGGGGCCTACATGGTTGATTTGTGTTTTATTTGTGTGGGTTTTGCTTGTTTTCACTACTAATGAGTATTGTATGTATACCTATATTATTAATTTTGTTGATGAAATTAAAAAATAAAATAAAATTAAAATTTGTAACGAAACAAGTTCAAATTTTATTCCATTCTTGCACAAAAAGAACTAATTTTCTTTTTGAAAAAAAAAGTCTGATTTATAGCAACATTTCCACTTTTTTTTTTGTCTGTTCTAAGATTTTATTATTAGAGAGAATGAGCAAGAATGAGGGCTAAACCAAACATGGCCTAAGCTTATTTTTTCATGAAAAAAAAATCAGTAAAGGAAACGGCCACTCTCAATTTTATGCTTGGGGGAATTCTCAATGTCCAAGAAATGGCTTCTTGAAATCAAGGCAATTCCCAAAAGTAATTTTTGATGTGATATTTATCCATGCCAAGTTGCCAATAATATTCAAGCAGGAAGCATAAAAAATGCCATATCAACATTATTGCTAGGAAGTTTTTTTTTTTTCTTTTTTCTTTTTAACGATTATAATTCCCAGAAGAGAACAGGAAAGCCTAACAAGTGGTGATTCCTAAGAAAAGTAATTTCAGGAATTATTTTCTCTTACCAAACACCATCTAAATTTACACACTACAGTTGAAAGAAAAAGACCTATACTAACAACCACTTGGCAAGCAACAAAATCCAATCTCCATACCTTGGGTCATTGTGAAATTTCATAATTCATACCACTCTTGCTTTTGATTCCCCCATATTCCGGAAGAAACAAACTCTCCAAGCTATTGTGCTCTCTGATTGCTCACCAAATAAAGTAAGAGGGTTGGTAGCATTAATTGTTCCATGTGCAACAAGAATCAACTCTATAATTTCTTCCACCACAAGAATGCAAACTCTTTTCTCCCTTTTTCTTGTATATTTTTTTCTCTACTACAAGCAAGAACATCAAATGTGCAAATCTATGGCAATCTTGACCTGCACAAGTAAGCCAAGATTGTTGGCCATTTTAGCTTATATTTTCTTGTGGAGTTCATGAATTTGTGTTTTTTGGCTTTGATTTTTATTCATTGGAGAATTTCATGATCGCCTCTTAAAGACAGGTTTATAGCAAATATAATTTGGCCTATGTTTGGATAAGATTATGCTTTTGAGCTTTGGGCTGTAGAAGAAAGTGCTTCTTTTAAAAACATAATCTGCAGTGGAAACACTTTTAATGTAAGTTGTCAATTAGTGTAAACACTAAGCTTTCCTTTTGATTAGCCTAAAATTGGGGCTTAAAAGTGTTTCCACTGCAGATGGTATCTGGCATATATACTAATTGTCAAGTGTTTCCACTAATTGTTAATGGGTTAAAAGTGTTTACACTAATTGTTAATGGGTTAGATTTCCACTTGAAGTGGGTAAACACTTAAATGGGTTAGGTTTTGGAAATTTAATGGTAGCATAAAAAGGTTTTGTCTTTAATAACTACAAGCATTTTGGATTCTGGCATATATACTCACCTTGAAACCATCCAAGTAGATGAGACGAAAGCCTACAATTTCTCAACCTCAATATCTCTGCTTTTCATCAATTATAGCTTCAAAAGAATCGTTTTGGGCCCTTGTAAAACCATGTCCTGATCAGATTCTATTCCAATATAATTTCCTTTTTGTGAGAAATACATGTCCAGGAACCCCATGATCCAAGTTCATCATACACTATTGTCTCTATCTTTACACATTTTCAATTCAAAGTCAATTTTTCATTTTTTTTGGAATCTTAAGCATTACAATTCTTCTCAGAAACAGAATTGCAATGTCACTATCATGTTTTCAACAAAACTAAAGATGATTAAGAAATGGCAGGGTGCCGGTAAGGGCATGCAACTTTAATTCCAGTTTTATGATCTGTCTAATTCATCTTTATTATAACTTTAATTCCAGTTTTATGATCAGTCTAATTCATCTATTTTTTATTATTATTAAAGCAAACTACATATTAAGCAAGAACCCAAAAAAATGGAAATAAAAAAACAATTAAATCGTATTAATTTTGAATGTTAACAAAGGGCTGGGTGTTTACAAGAAAGTGCTCTCCAAAGCAACTATATATGGTAAAAATAAAACAAGTGAACAGTTAATTTTATGGTTATTTTTCTGAAAAAAAAAACTTAATTGCTTCAGAAATTTAACAATATTTCAACTTCCTAATAATATCAGTCCGGATTTCCTACTAACTTCCCTCTACTCCCCTCTCTACTAACCCATTAAAATTATTCCAGCTGTACTAAGTCCTATCTAGTGTAACGATTGACTAATGCCTTAATTAATTCCTCCCTTAGATACTATTTTAAAGAAATACCTATTTTTATGTATTAATTAAATATTTCTAAAAATAAAAATGTAATAATTTTAGGTGGTCTGTAACTAGGGGTGCTCGCGATTTGGTTGTGGGCTTTTTTGTGAACCGAATCAGTAGTACCAGTTTCTGGAAAATCGGTAACCGGAACCAAACCGAAACCAGTTCGTTGATCGGTTTAGTTCATCGACTTTTTTTATTTTATAATATTTATTACAAAAATATATAAAATATTATATTTTAAATAATAAATAATATATTATAAATATATATTTATATATAATACATATTTATTAATTTATAATATATATATATATATATAATATACATAAATATATAAAAAATATATAGAAAAACATGTATAGCGATTGCTTTGATTAACCGCCGGTTTTTTAAATTGGTTAACCAAAACCAAACCAGCACCTTTGGTTTTTTAAAAACACCAAACCGACCGATTCAGTTAACCAATTTTTTTGGTTCGGTTTTGGTCGGCTTTTTAGTCAGTTTGGTTTTTCAGTTTTTTTTTTCTCACCCCTATCTGTAAATCTTTCTCCATGCATGAATTTTCTTTACTAGGCTTAGAAAATAAATAAAAATAAAAATATCTATTTTAATTACATGCAAATTTTCCATACTCTCTTTAATTTTATGCAAATTAATTCTCTAAGCCTAATAAAGCAAATTCATGCATCAGAAAAAGAGTTACAAACCACCCAAAATTATTATATTTTTATTTTTAAAAATATTTAATTAATGCATAAAAATAGGTATTTCTTTAAAATAGTATTTAACGAGGGATTAATTAAGGCATTAGTCAATTAAGTTGAGTGGACTTGTGGAAATAAATAGTAGCCATTCATTTGAGATATAGGGTCGTAAACAGTACCATGCCAACTAACTTAATTGTTTTATTTGGAAGAGGAATTGTACAATAAGAGAATCCTCATCATAACTACAATAGGTGTTGCTGGAAAGAGATCAACTACCTAAAAAAGTCGAGATAATTTTCAGTCATTTGATTTGTAAAATGATCCTCTTTTTGGAATTATAATAATTGCTTTTCAACTATTAGATAGAATCTAACTATATATATTTAATTGGCATCAGTTGGTCTAGTTTTGGACCCATATATATGATTGTAAAACATCAGAGAAGACTAAGTAGGTGTTTGGCATTGGTGCTGGGAATATCGTATTATTTTTTGAGAAAAACAGTGTTAGGTATGTAGAGTTGTAAAAACTGTTTTTTTTTTTTTATTTTTATTTTTTTTGAGAAAACAGCACTGATTTTGTTTGATATCAGTGCATTGATTCCATATATGCAACACCCAAGATGATGCCATATTGATTCCACAACATTACATCATTGGCAGCAACACACCGTTTTCCCAGAAAATATCAAATTTGGCATTGTTCTAAACCACAGTTTCCCGATTTTGAAAACATGATCCGGAGCAACGCTTTTCTAAAAAACGATATCAAACAAGAAGACATTACTTTCAGCAACATTTTTTCTGATGTAATATTTACATAACACCATTTTTTTTCAGAAAACGGCACCAATACCAAACACCGCCTTAAATAGAATGCATTGATCTAAGCATATATGGGAGTCGTTACTTGATATTTATAGACTATAAGAAGTGTAGGCCCTGGTTTTTATTACCTTAAATTCTCAGCACGCACATGGCTACTTCGATAGGCACAACATCAATGTTAAGACGAGGGAGCCCCTCCCCCTCATTGCAGCCGGCCGGCTTCCATTGGACGGTTTGTATTTTAATATTCGATCTGTTAGAAATTAATTACATCATCATAAAGAATAGTTTATGCCAGAGAAGGCTGAAAGTTAATTATGGTGCCTTTTGTGTTTCTCTTGTCCCCAACATTGCTTAGTGGGTTATGATATGTCCTCTTCTGATTTATATATATTTATTCATTGGACATATCTGTCTTTTCCATAAAAAAAGAGAAAAAGAAGGTGAGATGATGGATGAAGAAATTAATTAGAAATGGCTCCTGACTTTTTAGGCATGAGGCCCCAAGACGGACCGGCTACCAAACAGCAGTGATGTTGTTGTCCTGAAGTTGATTTTGTTGGTAGCTGTTAAATTGGACAGAAAGAAAGGAAAAAGAAGGGGGGAAATTAAAATAGAAAAAAGGAAAAGTGATATATCTTAGATGAAGGAGTTTAATTATAAGACTACTTTAGACTATATTTTATGTATGGGCCTAAAAAACACAAGAAAGACCGATTACCCAGCAGCTAGACTAGATTAGACTAGACATCTTTCCCATTTTCATGAAAGAGAAAAGAAAGGGGGAGATGGATGTGACTTAATTGGCATTAATTAATGGGAGAGTGACGAATCAGTCCACATCAGGGGGGGAGGGGCTGGAATTTAGAATTCTGCATAGGATGTATCCGTACTTCACGACAATTAATTTTATTCTACCATCAAATTAACTGTGAGGTATCCCAACGTTATGGGAATGGGATTCTTATTTGTTCTAAGGACTATATATATATATACCTGGAGGAGATCTCTATACTTAAAACATATTAATGTACACGTATACATATATGATTCCATTTTTTCAGTGTATCGATGGATTTGGTTTTGATTAACTTTAGTGGTTGCCCAATTATGTCAAGTTAATGAAGGAAAAGTTTTTCAAACACCAATATGCTATGCCTTTGGCCTTAAGAATCATGTCCACACGCAGAAAAGTAGAGTAGGTGCTTTGTTGTTTAGTAAGCAGTATTTATTATACAAATACAAATAATACAAAAGATTGGATCTTACGGTCAATGCTTAAAATTAATATGGTCCATGGCCTTATCCCTGGCCATGGATATTAATTCCACATTGATTTGGAGGTTTAGACCCATCATATATATATATATATATTTATTTATTTAAATTGACATGCCAGAAATCAGTCTGCGACATGGTTAATTAATTAATTAGGAGCATTGTCGTTTTCAATTCTTACTGCATGTATGTATCAACTGGTAAATATATATTAAACCTCACGATCGATCAGAGGGAAGGCATATATAGATCAGATGGTTGCCGATGAAGGCCGCTTTCTGATTCTGGTTCTTTTGTTTTTGATCTTGCGCTGATTATTCTAGAGCAGACACCCTTCTAATTGTTAACCATTAGACGTTAATTAGTATTATTATCTTGGTAATAAGGGACTTGTACGAGTTATTTATTCTGGAAATTAAGGGAGGTCGCTTGCAATTTGGAACGTGCCACCAAAAGGTGACAAAGTTGATAGAAGGAGGCGTTGAAGTTTTACATCGGGCTCGTTGGTGCAGGTACTTTCCTCAGTTTCAAATCAAACCCAGAAAGCAGAGAAGGAGAAGAAGAAGAAGAAATAAATATATTGGATGGGTCGCCATCTAACGTAACGGAACGTTTTTGTCTTTTCTTCTCCAGGATTCAGGCTGGGTCCATCAAGATTAAAAAGAAAAAAAAAAAAGCAGTAACATGCACCCATGATCTGATAGATGCAAACGCTCTCTCCTTTATCAGTGGATACAGACCATGAGAACCTTCTCAAGTTTATCGTTTATTGGTCGGAAATTGATATTAATCAGAAGAACTTCATTAAATTTTTGTTGCCTGGGCTGGATTAATTGCAGGCAAGTCGACATGTTATCTTTTCCCTAATTTTTTTATTTTATTTGAGTGAAAGGAGTTATACTGCTCAAGCTTTAAAATCTCTAACTCTTATCAGTTTATATCACAGAAAGACTGAACTATCTCATCTGGTTTAGTTGTCAACCTCACTTAACTTTTATACTACGTTACCTTCATTTGATTTTTAGGCTCAGTTTGGAAGGAGTACAAATACAAATTTTTTAAAAGTAGAAAACCTTGTATTTGTATTTATACTCTTACCAAAGTGACCCTTAATTAGTTCATAAAGTGCTGCTCAGTACAAGCTTTAATTCTACATTTCCATTGAGAGAAAATAGATGGATTGTTCTATATCCTGATAGTCTGTGAGTGCTTGTGTTAAATATAACTCTGTTTTTTATTATTTCTTGCCTCTGGACCGTCCAATTAAAAGTTTAAGAAGATATAAAGATGTTATCATCAGCTAGCTAGTATTGCAGCAATAGCATCATGTCATCAATTGGTCAGCTGGATATCTCGACGATAGGACTGTAGAAAACTTGTAGGCCCACCACCTTGCATGTGTGCCGA
Organism: Nelumbo nucifera; assembly: GCF_055504915.1. Classification (NCBI taxonomy): domain Eukaryota; kingdom Viridiplantae; phylum Streptophyta; class Magnoliopsida; order Proteales; family Nelumbonaceae; genus Nelumbo; species Nelumbo nucifera. Next base: position 4,214,775 of record NC_142654.1, read on the forward strand.
CTTTATACCAGTATATGGCACTCCATAAGACTCCAAACGACCCATTAAAAGCCAGAGAAGTCCCACAGAGAGCTTTTGCAGCTTTAGCCCCAAACTTCATTGGGTCATCATGGTACACCAGCCTCATTAAATTTGCAACCACTGTACCCTCATTTCATGACATCCATCCCCACCACTTGTTCACAGTTTGGAGACTTCTTGCTTGGGCGACAGCTGCTAGCTACAAACTTTCTTTCTTCCAATATGGTTTAATTTTTAACAATTTCCATTGATGATCTTCTCCTGCCATTGTCTGCACTTCTGGTGTTGAGGAATAGAGATGGGTCGTCATTCGTGCTGCAGTAAACAGAAGGTAAGGAGGGGACTGTGGTCACCTGAGGAAGATGAGAAACTGATCAACTACATTTCCACCCATGGCCATGGTTGTTGGAGCTCAGTGCCAAGACTTGCCGGTAAAATTGGAGTTCAATTCCAACTTAATTATATTAATACTTGTATAGATCTGTGGAGCTGCTCTCTAGCTATCTCATTTTACTTATAAGTAGTACTGATGACAATTTCATTTAAATGCATTAGATTCATCTTAAATTCTTAATTTGCTTCTCCGTTTCTCCTGTTTTGCTCTGTTAGAAAGCTCTTTCAAACTCACTCATAATTAAGAAACAAATGAACATTAATTTGAGCTTTATTTCATGGTCCAGGCCTGCAAAGATGTGGAAAAAGTTGCAGGTTAAGATGGATTAATTACCTCAGACCAGACTTGAAACGTGGGAGCTTCTCACCCGAAGAAGCATCTCTTATCATCCAGCTCCATAGAATTCTAGGAAACAGGTAATTTACCATCACAAATATCATCGTCTGTCAATATCGGTATTTAATTATCAAATCGATCGAGTTCACAACTTTTTAATTACGAGAGAGATTGTCTTTTACAGATGGGCTCAGATTGCCAAGCACCTACCGGGGAGAACAGATAACGAAGTGAAGAACTTTTGGAATTCAAGCATAAAGAAGAAGCTAATAATGTCTAGTGATAGTGTTTCAGACCTGACCACTCTACCTGATGTCTGTAACCCAGTTGGTTTTGGCGAAGGTTTGTTGACTGTAAAAGCAAACCCCAACATAATTATTGGTGACCAACAACAACATATGCCACAAGGTATTAACCATGACGATTTCGAGCCGGATATGATCGACCAAGATGTCAACTACTGGGTTAGCGCGTCGCCGGCGGCGTCACTTCCGCTGCAGTCAGAGACGAACTCCGTTAACCCAATATGGCGCTCTGATTATGACCAGACTAACCATCATCATGGTCATCAATCCGATTCACCGAAGGATCTCAACGACATGAAGTTCACCACAACGGTTTACGATGAACTGCTGCTGGGGTCGTCTGTAATGCCAAAGCTATGCGAGATTCTCGACATGGATAAATGCGGCATGACATCTTCTTCTGCTTCACATGAAGGCGACCCAGCAAGTAATATGATTCCTCCTTGTACACAACTACAGTCTTATCCATATAATCTTCGTCACATGGCCACCAATCCAATTGGGTGCACTGATGCCACCATGCCAGCATTATCGTTTTCCTCCTCATCATTATCATCATCACTGTCATGTGGTGCTATGAACCCTAATCTGCCACCTAACTGGGTTCAATTACTTCAATAGGCTTGGCTTCACGGTTGTGTGAATGCATGGGTCCATTAATTCAAAATATTTAAAGAAGGTGCGTCACATGGGAAGTACTAAATATAGCTACTGGTATAGTTTCCTTGTAGCAATACTTAGGTTTTTTTTTTTTTTACGGTTTCATCTTTCATCCAAAAAAAAAATTGCAATAAAAAGGTTCAATTTCACATGTCTGCAACCATGTTTGTGTATGTTATAAATAAGTTCTTCTCAGTTTAATTAATTACTTACTTCTACAAGTGGATGTCATCATTAATTTCTTCATAAACCTCTGCAACATTTCCAAGCACTTATGATTCCTCTCTCCTTCATTAATGTGCATTTACATTGTCAGAGACTCAGAAGTTTGCTGATCAGTAAGCTTTTCTTTTCTCCTTATTAAATGGAATTATTTCAATTATCTTCAACCTCTTAATCCAAAGTCCAAAGCATCTCTAGTATGCATGAAAATGTGACCTACAACCCAGACGATATAGAAAATAAGCATTCCTTCAAGCAACTCAGGAGGCCTCTACTTGGAATTGCAATAGTACAATGGTAGTATGAAGAGGCTAGCTGGGTATTTCTTTTTCTCTGGGTTGAATCCCAAAGGGATAGAAAAGAAATTGCAAATATGACTTATGTTAAGGAGCAAGGGCTCTCAAAGAACTACTTTGACATGAAAGAAAAAAAAAGGACATAAAACCCTAAAACTTTGTAGAAGTTTAGCAATGTTTGGCAAGTCTTTTTGTATGGTCGTTTGGGCTTCGACAAGCTCGAAAAATCAATTTTTTTTTTTTATTTGGTAACTAAAATCTGGTAAAACCAGAAGAAGCATGTGCAGAAAGACCTGATGAAATGATAAAAGAAAAATGTCAAATTTCGAGAATCTTTACATGAAGTTTTCAAATGTGTTTTTAAAAACCCTATAGACTGAATCACTTGCCAAACAGTTTTTATCTTTAAAAACAAGACTCCAAAAATTCAATACCTCTTTTGATCATCTAGTCTGTTGGAAGATTTTTTCTAAAAACATAAAAAAAAAGAAAAAATTGCAAAACGCGCGGCATGCACTAGATCTTAAGTCTGTTTAATTTTGTTAAACTTGAGCGGCCAAAGGAGTAGTGTTTATAACAACTAAGTCCATGGACATGGTGTGATGGGGTGGGCGGTACAAAAGGCTAATTGCTATGTCTGCTGCACGTGGATTGCTTTTTCAGCTGCACAAAAGAAGGTTTGGCTCCTTAAAGGAAGACATATAGGACGATCTATGCCATTTCGTAACCAACATTATAGAAAAGGGCTTAGAGGAAGGACAGGTCACTTTGGACGTGGAAGCTGAAACCGTTGCCCAGCCCAGAGGTTTTCGTTCCCAACAGCTTTACAGTTTGCACTTTACACACTTGAGGGATCTAAAAGTAATGGAGCGTTTCCAGAAGTAGTTTGCAAAAATCGAAATTTCGTGGGCTCCTTGTTATTGGCATAAATCTAGTACATTAGTGGCCAAATTGGGCCTCGCCCAAGAAAAACCTCTTGCCTCTTGGACACGCGTTTTCCTTTCTTAGCAAGGTTTTAAAACCGTGGTTGTTGATCCGGATGATCAAAGCATCTATCTGATCCCGGCGGTCGAAGAAATAATAAAATGATAGTTTTGTCCTAAAACAGTAAAATTATAATTATTCCATGACTAGGGATGCAACTTGGACGGGCCCAGCCCGAGCCCGAGCCCGCACCGATTAGTTGGGCTTGGATTTTCGGTCCTCGGGCTGGGCTCAGGCCTAAGAAGTTGTTTTTTTTTTATTTTTTTGGCTGGGCCTGGGCTTAATCCTTACGTAGTCCTAGCCCGGCCCAACTATTTTTCTCTCTCTCTCTCATTATATATAAGGGCAGAGCTAGAAATTTTTCATGAGGAGGGATAAAACCTAAAATAGATTTGTGTGTGTGTGTGTGTGGGGGGGGGGGGGGGGGGGGTTGACCTCGGGCTCGAGCCTTAAGCCCAAATTTTAGGGTCGGGTTCAGGTTAACCATAAACCTTGTCCAACCCGCCCGACTTGCACCCGTATCCATGACTTCGATCTAGTGTTTCTTTCAAGTCTCAATTGGACTATTGAGTCTAGACTGGAGTATGCAACTTGGGCCATAGTTGGTTTGCTGCTCAAGTCCTCATTCTTTTAATTCTTGTTCATACTGAACAAGAATGGGCAAAAATGAATAACATTAGAGAATTTGGTTACAAAATTCTTGCCATGAACCTCATTCTTTTTAGAATGAAAAATGAGCTTATAGCACAAAAATTGAGGTAACCTGTAGCATAAAAAATAATCATGCTCCACCTCGCTCATTTTCATTCTTTAAAGAAACTCTATGCTAGCAAAACTGTCACCATAGATGTTTACGAGTGGACTGCCATTGGAAACTTATGCCGACGGACGTTGACTGTTGGCTATCCCCTGGTAAACATCTATACTGGCAATTTTAGAGACCGAGGCTGGCAGTTTATGACCATCTGTACGGATTTTTTTCTGAAGAATGAAAATGAGCAACATAGGGCACTTGTCAGTCTAAAAAAATCATTTTTTAGGAAAGAAAGGATTTGGTTCATAGCAATATTTTCTCATATGCCCATTTTTACCCTTTCTTGTTCATTTTAAAATTTCATCTTGGGTAAGAATGAGAGTTGAACCAAACATGGACCTACCATTGGTGATCACCAAATCTACCACTTGCAAACTTGCAGCAACAACCACACTAACAGCAAGCAGATGCAGCAGTGGTGGCACCACTTGCAGCAGCCACCAACAACAGCAGTGATGGCACCACCTGCAAGGGCGACTACCACTTGCAGTGGCATGTCTCTTCTTCTTCTTCTTTTCTCAGCCAGTTTTCACTATCTCCACTCTAGGAAATAACAATACAATGTACATTCTTGTATAAAATGACAAATACTAATTTAACAAATAGGATTATAGATTGAATATAACCATCATCACCCCGTTCAGATTAGACAGTTGACCACTAACCTAGGATTTAAAAGTGGTTTCGTTTCTGAGTCAATTTTTAAAATATTGTTTCTGAGTTATTTTCACATTCATGAACTTGGGAAACTATCAAAAAACCTCCCTCTTCCTTTGTTTATTATGTTTAAGGGTCTGTTTAATTAGGAGCGAGGATTTAGCTACGTTGAAGCATTCAAGATAAGCTATTGAAAGAGGTTGAAGTAGACAGTGACTAACTGATAGCCAATTTGAGCTCTCTAAATTTTTCACCAAACATAGCTTATATGCTGTCTGTGGTGCCCACCATGGAAAGCTAGAAGCTGCTACATTTCAGCCATCTCCAAAAGGAACCTAGATATGTTGCTTGCACAGTTGTGTTTCACTTACTACGTAACTCTGACTTTAAATCTCCAAGGAACTTTCTGTCATATATCTATATCTATATATATAAAGTGGATATTTAACTCAATAAATTATACAAGTTGAATCTACATACTATATGCATCATATACGATTAATATTTACTTCACACGTGCAGAGTAATTATTTTTACACAAATTCTAATAAATTGCAAGCAAAAAAATTTCAAAATTAGTACTCTATCCATCAAACTTAGCGTCTGTTTGGAACCGTTGCTGCTGCTCCAGAAAACGGCGCCACATCAGTGTCATGTAGGAAAAAACGGTGCTCTAGGAAACAGTGGTCTGTTTGGAACCATTTTTCATAGAAAACGGCGCTCCAAGCCATGCCTTGGAAATTAGGAAGGCATGGTTTGGAGCAATGCCAAATTTGGCGTTTCCTCGAGCTGCAGCTCATTACTGCCAACAGGACAGTGATGTGGCAGTGAATAATGGGTAGAAGTGCAGAAAACATTTTTTGGAGTATTGGTAACAAACAGAAAAAAATGTTGCTGCTCCAGGAAACATCCTACCTGGCAGCACGATTCTAAACCAAAAAAAGGTATTGTTTTTTGAGAAAACAGTGCTCCAAGCCACACATCAGAAAACGGTGCTACAACTGCAGTATTGATGCCAAACATATACATAGTTTATCATTCAAACATGTGTGTTATTTTGTCAAAAAAAGTAAGTGTATTATAATATATTCAAAATACTGTTAAATACTGGCTGTTCTATGAATGAACAAAATGCCACTGACTTACACATGAGGGAATGTTCGGTTGAAGTAACAAATTGTTCAGCACAAGGTTCAAAATATCAATACGTCCAATACGCCGATAGGGGTGTATCGGGCATTTTGATACTTGTTTTTTTACCTTATTTTTATTTTTTCTTTCAAAACTGGTTCAGGGGAACTGGTCTAGGACTCCTCCATCCCCTGAACCGGTCAGACCCCCGATGCACCCACTGTAGGGCGTATGAAAAAGGTCCCGAAACAATACGTATCGACCGATACATAATGATACTTTGAACCTTGGTTCAGCATGAATACATATCATATCAATGGTCATCATCAACATTTGGATCTTTGCAACTATTAGACCACTCAGTTTTTTTTTTTTTTTTATATATAAGTTAAAACCCCCTCTCTTGAGAATAAGATTCATTCTAACTAATTTTAATTTCAATTATAATTCTCATCTAAACCAAATAGAATCAATTCAGATTACACCGACATATTTATAAAGAGTGGAAGCCCTTAATCCATAGCCAAAATAAAGTAATAAACCATTCCTATCTCTATAAACGGCTTCCTTGTTTTTTTTCCAATGCAGTTATGTCCCATTATGATAAAAGGTAAGCCCTAAACAAATAAATATGTATTGATATGGCAGATGGAACTGGTTTGATATATCAAGAGATGCACTCTAATCTTTTTGTTGGTAGAAGATGACTTCTATACGAATCATATGCAGTGTGTGAGGATATTACATATTACAGGGGATTAAAGGCAGGAACCACACGAGGTCTATTATCACTTAGATGTGTACAATATGAAACCACTATGTGAAAAAGCAAAAGCTTGGTGATTGATGGCAAGGACTAATGGGTCAGGACTCACTGCCCCTGTAACTTCCCACGTCTATCCTCAAAAAGGGTGATTCTATTAGGGATCCACAATTTAATATTCATACTAAAGTCTTTTCCTTTCTTTCTTTTTCTTCTTCTGTGAAAAGTCAGATTTCAGGTAAAAATAATACAAGTGTGGAATTGATTGCCAACAAGAAGACAAATTACTGGTTTGAGCAACCTTGTTACTACTAGTTGGAGGAATAAATTGAACAGAGCGCATTTCATCAAGTGTATGGGTTTCATGTCTTATTCATAATAACATTTAAGCTTAGCATGTATATACCTAGTTTTAGTACATTCCTTTTAAAAACTATGACTAGGACTTAGAATGCTCATTAGGTGGGACCCATAATAAGTCTTGATTCTAAAAAATCCCGCTTTGTGATTCATTTCAAGCTTTAGGATACTCCCTTTTGACACTGAACACCGAAGGGGTGTTTTAGTACAGTAGTATTGTGTTTTGGGTTGATTAATATAACTTTGCAATTAAGAAATATATTTTTTTTATATGATATATGAGTAGCTTTTCAACTAAAAATGCATGTACGTAAGAAATATTAAATTAAGCTATGTTTGGTTTGAAGGAAAACGTAGGGAAAGCAAGGGAAATATAGAGAAACCTGTACAAGGTTTGTAAAGTTTCCTTACATGAAAATAACAATTTGTATTGATCAATTCAAAACATTTTAAAAATATTTCAGACCAAAATAAAATCTTTCTTACACAAAATTGTATTGATTAATTCCAACGCATCTCACAATACCACTCTATCAAATACCCCTTAAAAATGGAGAATGGAAATTAGAAGTGCATCCTTTTTTTTGTTGTTTCAAAAGAAAATTGTTATCCTTTTTCTTTTTTTTTTTTTGTTTCAAAAAAATGTTTTCGTCTTTAAGGTGGTGTGACTTTATGTTTCATGAATAAAACAATGGGCAATAGACTTAAACCTCCCCGAATGTATGCTTTTCACAAATACTAAGACCTCCCCTCTCTTTTTAAAATGGATTTAAACCTCCCCGTCCAGTGAAATTATGGGATAGAGATCTCCCTTCGGTTAATAATTTGTCAAGATCCATTTGTACATTATATCACTTAGGCTCCATTTGGTTTGTGGGATGGGAAGGGAAAATATGGATGTTTGGTTTGTAGGATGACATGAGATGGGATGAGGAAAAGGTGGGATTATAGATCCGAATTCTTGGGATGTGAAGTCCCACCATTTTGGTGGGAAACAAGTGGGACTTATTAATCAAGTCATAAGTATTAATAAATAAAATATAAACTAATAAATTTAAATATTAATTAATATAGTCATTAATTAACTAATTAATATCAAATTAATGATTAACAATAAAATACTAAATCATAAAATATTACTAATAAATTAAGAATTAAAAACAATATATTTTATAATTAAATAATTATTTTATAATTAATAATTTAATTAAAAGAAATAATTTAATAATTTTTAGTAATTAATATAAAATTTTTAATTAAGTCATTGGTATTAATAAAATATAATATTAATAATAACTTATAAACTAATAAAATGTAAAATATTAATTAATTAACTAATTAAGGATTATAAATAATTAATAAAAAAAGTATCATTAACTAATTAATAATTAACAGAAAATAGTTAATAATTAATTAAGTAATTATTGAATTAATGAATAAATAATGATTTTATTATTAGTTTAATTAATGATTTAATAAAAATAATAATAAAATAAAATTATTAATTAATTAATGGTAAATATTAATAAAATAAAATTTAAAATATTAAATCTTAATTAATAATTATTAGATAATTATCGATATTAAAATTATTTCATTAATATATAAATAATTAATAATTAATATAAAATAATAAAAAAAATACTAATTAATTAATTAATTAATTAATAATTGTTACTAAGGTTGATTTTCTCACAGTTTTCCGTTTTGCAACCAAACAATGGAACATGAAAAATTTCCACCCATTTTCCCTTTTCAATCCCATCCCATCTCATAGTTTTCCCATCCCACCAAAATCTTCCCACAAATCAAACAGAGCCTATAGTTGAAATTTTTTAAAATCCCAATTTTGTTCTCTTATAGTCCTTTTACCTTGACTCAAAAAAATCCACCCTTGAAGGTCTGTTATAACAATTCTTATTTCGAAGAGGTCTGGGTTCAAGAACCATTTTCTTGCCACTCGGGATGATTTGCATTTATTTCTTTGAAAACTCCTAGTGAATCCACTGAACTAATGAATACTATGAATCCACTTTACAGAATTCTTCTTTGTGTTCAAATCAACATTAGAACTCTCGATTTGCATTTATGTAACTGCAGTTTTTATATGAATCAAGAACCCAATTAGATTTTTATTAATTTCAAAACTAAACATTAGTTGTGATCAAAAGAATTTGACATTTCATACAACTTTTTTTCTGAAAAATAGATATCAAAAATATTGAAAAGGAAAAACAAAAGATGGGCTGCTGAATAAGCAACTAATATGATAGGAAAAAGGAATTAATGAGCTCCCTCTCAAATATACAAATAAAAGCTTTTAAAATTGAAAGAAAGGATTCCGCTTCACTTGATCATTATAGCCTTGTACAGGGAATATGGTTTGGGATGATCGGCACTCGGCAGCACTAATGCAATCTCCGGTTTTTCTCTAAAGAGGTATTTTTCAATGGAGGTCTGGAAATGGTGCTCATCTTTTTCTAGAATTTTCATCTTGTTTTTAGTAGAAATGCTCAAGCCATCTTTTTTATTTGTGCTTAAGAATACATATCACTTAATACGCAAAACTCTCGGTGACAGAGTTCAATATTTTGAAAATTTGATGAATCAATTAGGATAAAAGAGTCATTTTAATTATTCTGTTAGACATAACTTTAACCGGAGAGGTTTTAGTCCCATTCAAAACATATAATATTGAGATAGAGATAGATAGATAATGATCAAATGGATAATAATTATTTCAAAAAAATACTTAATAATTCTTTTTTTTATCTTTTACATTTTAATTTGTATGTATAAAAATGTTGGTTGGTATGATAAATGGAAGCTTCAACACCAAACCTATAAGAGGGATTCCTATCAAAAAAAACAAAAACTCATAAGAGGGATTTGATGCGATCGACGGTCGGGATTGATGAAGATCAGAGCCTATCGAAGCTGCGCTCATCATGTTATCATTGAAGAGGTATGGTAATTGGTGAACGATGTACCAGATTGATCGAAACAACATCTGGACCATCAAAATGGTCCAAAGATCCCTTAATCTTAATCGTTTCTGTAGCCGATGAGAATTTTCTTATTTTCTAGCCTCTCTCTCTCTCTCTCTCTCTCTCTTTTGACTTCGATTCTTTCTCACTCATGGCCTCTTCCTCTTTATTCTTCTACGCTCTGCGTCTCTGCCAATCCCCAGCCATGTTGTTTCATCCCAAGTAGTCTTCCTCTCTCTCTCTCTCTGATTCGGTTTCGACCCGTATGCCCACCATGGATTCTCGAACAGCTTTCTCAGACTCCAATGACAACAACAGTGGGAGCAGCGGTATCTGCTTCATTTCCGGCACTGAGAGGTCCGAGACCCTGTCCTCGGAAATTTCTGCCCCAGACGTCACAGCCTTAAGACGCCTTTCTGAAAATCTAGAATCTATATTCGAATCCCCCGATTTTGATTTCTGCAGCGACGCCAAAATCGTAGTTTGCTCAGGCCAGGAAATTCCCGTCCACCGCTGCATTCTCTCGGCTCGAAGTCCCTTCTTTAAGACCGTCTTCTCTAGTTCAGCGGCCAAGGAGAAGGGTGGGAAATTCGAATTAAAGGAATTGGCCAAAGATTTTGAGGTGGGTTACCGCCCCTTTGTTGCGGTTTTATCCTATCTCTATAGTGGAAAGATCAGGCCATTGCCCAAAGATGTTTGTATTTGCGTCGACGACAATTGCTCACATGTCGGATGTCGACCTGCTGTGGATTTCATGGTGGAGGTGCTCTATGCCTCCTTCGTCTTTCAGATTCCTGAATTGGTGGCTCTTTATCAAGTAAGATAGCAATTCCTGTTCTCGGTTGTGAATTGAATTTTGATTTACACCTTTACTAGCTAGCAGTCATAAATAAGTAAATAACCATTTATTCCAGAATTTCCTTTGTGCTTGTTACTTGATTTCCAAATCACTGTAGAGGTGGTCGTGTTGCAAAACAACTTGTTATGGAAATAAGATTACTCTAGTATTCAGTCAAAGTTTTCTTGTAATCTAGTATCCGCATGAATTACGGGAAACCATGAGACCCTACGATAAATTTGATCATCATTAACAGAGGTTTTTATTGAATGACCAAGTTCAACTCATGCAACAGACAACTTCATTATAGATTTTAAAGAATAATTGCAAGGATCGTCGTCCACAAGAATGGTAATTCTCTGCCTTTCAATGGAGCAAACTGCCCATATATATACAAATACATCAAGAATAAAAATAGTAAGAATAAAAATTAAGACTAAAAATTAGCAACTTCCTAAAAGTCCATATACACAAAATCTTTCTAAATATCTTACAACATCTCTATTACTTCCCTTCAAGTTGGAGCATGTAGGTCATGTATGCCCAACTTGCGAAGAAGAAAATCAAACTGTCGTCGGCCAAGTGCCTTTGTCAAAATGTCTACTAACTGATTATAAGTCCGTACATGAGCAGTCTCAATAGTCCGGTCTTGCAAAGCATCACGAACAAAGTGACAATCAACCTCTATATGTTTGGTGCGCTCATGAAACACCGGATTATCTGCAATATAAATAGCGGCACGACTATCACAATGCAATTTCATAAGTCTGGGATGTTCCACCCTAAGGTCACGTAGAATACTCTTCAACCACTTCAGTTCACACGTCGCAGCAGCCAGGGACCTGTACTCTGCTTCTGCAGATGAACGTGAGACGGTATGTTGCTTTTTGGTTTTCCAGGAATAGGAGACCGTCCAAGCATCACAAAGTACGCAGTCAAAGAGCACCGTGTCAAATGACAATTAGCCCAGTCGGAGTCACAATAAGCATACAATCTGAGATCACTGTTGGTGCTCAAAATTATACCCTGGCCCGGATTCCCTTTGAGGTGTCAAACCACCCGTAGAGCTGCATCCCAATGTTCTTGTCGTGGTTGTTGCATAAATTGAGCCAATATATGCACAGAATAGCAAAGCTCTGGCCGTGTTATAGTAAGATAGATTAATCTCCCGACTAGACGTCGATATTTTTCTGGGCCATCAACCAACTTCCCGTTGGCCAATGCGAGTCTATGATTTTGTTCCATAGGCAAATGAGCCGGTTTAGCTCCTAGCAATCATGTTTCTGAAATAATATCTAGTGCATACTTTCGTTGACAGAGATAGATGCCCTCATCACCTCTGGCAACTTCAATGCCAGGAAAATACTTCAGCATCCCAAGGTCCTTCATGTGAAAGCACCAACTCAAATACTGCTTGAATTGATGTATCATCTCTCCACTGTTTCCTCCCACAACAAGATTGTCCACATACACCAAAACACATAGTGTAGCTCCGTCCTTATGGTAAGTGAATAAAGAATAATTTGAGTGTGATTGAGTAAATCCATACGTCTTCAAGGTCATGCCCAATTTGGCAAACCGGTTTCTGGGTGCCTGTCGTAATCCGTATAAAGATTTGTGCAAGCGACATGCCTTTCCTGAATGTGTAGATGAGAAATCGGGCGGCAATCGCGTGTACACCTCTTATGCCAAGTCACCATGCAAAAAAAGCATTATGCACATCCATCTGATGAAGCTCCCACTTTCGTGCTGCCGCTACAGCCAAAAACAACCGAACAGTCACCATCTTTGCCACTGGAGCGAAAGTCTCATTATAATCTATCCCAGCCTTCTGATTGTTTCCTAAAATCACCAATCTAGCCTTGTGTCTTTCGATCGTTCCATCTGAGTTATACTTGGTCTTGTACACCCATTTACACCCGATCGCTTGCTTCTCGGGGGGCAACGGTTCAAGAGTCCAGGTGCCATTACGCTCAAGAGCTTCAATTTCCTCCTTCATTGCTTGTCTCCAATGTGGCTCATGAATTGCTTCTGAAAAATATGTGGGATCTTTCCCTACAGTTATAGCTGCCAAGAACTGTCTCTATCTCAAAGAAAAATTAGTACAAGTCACATTACGTGTAATAGGATAAGACACACCTGAGGAGTGGCATGATGTGGCATGATCAGCGAGGGGGTCGTTGATGCGCTGCGCTGTGTGGCATACATAGTCCTTCAGCTTCTCAGGAGGACGCCTTTCCCTACATCCTCGGCCAAGGTTTTCACCTTCACTATTACTTTCCAAGTTCACGTCGCCCTCCCTCTATTCATTAAGAACCTCACCACTCCCCCTTGCTTCCGGAGTCAAGTCTTCTTCAGGAGTTGGTTCATCATTCGAAGTATCTGCACTATCCAGCTCATGATCATCAAAGCATTGCACATCATCATTACAAATAGATGGTTGCTCGGTCACACCGGTGCTAAGTGATTCAGAGATAGCAACCTTATAAGGAAAAATATGTTCAGAGAATACAACATCACGAGATACAAAGAACTCATTTGTATCTAAGTCATAGAGTCTCCATCCTTTCTTGCCGAAAGGGTACCCAACAAATATGCACCTTCGACTTCGAGAACCAAACTTGTCTTTGTCACGCCTTTGATAATGAGCATGACATAAGCATCCAAAAACACGAATATGTTTGTAAGTTGGTTCCTTCCCAAACAACAATTCACAAGGACTATTTCCATCAAGTAAAGGACTTGGAGTACGGTTAATCAGATATCCTGCAATCAACACACATTCACCCCAAAAACTCACCGGTAAATTTGCCTGAAAACGCAAAGCGCACACAACATTCAAGATATGGCGATGCTTGCGTTCCACCCTGCCATTTTGCTGAGGTATCCCAACACATGATGTTTGGTGAATAATGCCATGAATATCACAATAATTACTCAAGGCTACAAATTCCGACCCATTATCACTCCTTATTACCCGAACCTTACTGTCAAATTGGGTCATTACCATGGCACAAAATTTCACAATGTTAGCACTAACTTCACTCTTTTCTGCCATCAAATAAATCCACATTGCCCGTGAGTAATCATCAACGATGGTCAAAAAGTATATAGCACCACATGAAGTAGGAGTACAGTATGGTCCCCAAACATCGCAATGAATCAAAGCAAAAGGTGCAGAAGCTTTATTATGGCTCAAAGGAAACACATCACGGGTTTGTTTAGCTCTTAAACAAATATCACATAACTCACTTGTGTTTCTTGACTAGCAATTTTATTTTTAATAGTAGGAAGTAGACTAACAACTCGTTTTGAGGGGTGTCCCATTTGCCTGTGCCACAGTTCATATGAGTCCATCTTCGCCAGCCTGCATGCACCAGTCCTTGCCACACAGCGCCAAAGATAGACCCCATCACGCTTCTCACCCACACCAATCACTGTCCTCGAAGTGGGGCCCTACATTACACATAGTTTGTCAGAAAACGTGACTGTACATTTTAATTCATCAATAAATTGAGACACAAATATCAAATTGCAACTCAAGTTGGGAACATATAAAACATGTTTTAAGATCAATCCTTTCCCAAGCTGTACTTCTCCTTCTTGCAACGCCATCATATTCTTTCCATCAGGAAGTCCAACGGCACAAGGAGGGTTTTCATGCATATTGTTCAATAGCTCCAAATTCCCGGTCATATTGTGAGAGCATCCCGAATCTATCAACCACATTTTCATACCCGTCAATTTCTCTGAAGTGGATTCCTTGTGTGAATTGATCATCGCCATTAGCGTTGCCCACTGTTCATCATTAAGTCCGGGAAAACCAGCTTTGTCGCTGGTCCGGACAGCCGCAACAGTGGTATTGACGCCGCAGCTTCCTTGTGTCTGGACAGCATTGGCAGCCGCTGTACCAGACCCTCCTCGACCCCTTTCGGTTCCCGTGCCTCGACCTCCTCGTTCCCCACGACCACCAGAGCGACCTCCTTTGCCTGCAAACCACCAATCTGGGTAGCCTACAAGCTGAAAACATTCGAGCTCCTCATGTCCAATCTTTCCACAGTGAGAGCACATCTTCTCATCCTTGTTCGTAGCTTTGGTTCTATTTCCAATTTGGACAGCAAATCCCACAGCCTCTCCTCGTTCTTCACTTGCTCGAGCCACCGTTTTGTGCTGTTCCTCTTGCACAATTATTGCATATATTCGATTCAATGAAGGTAAAGGATCTATACTTAAAATATTTGACCTAATAGTGCCATAAACTGCACTGTCAAGGCCCATGAGAAATTGATGAATTTTCCCCTTTTCCCACTCCAATGCTAGCTCGGTCGTCGCTCCACACTTGCATCCACTACACGTGCATCGTGGTTTCTTCACATACCCAGCCAACTCCTCCCACATGGTCTTCATCTTCCCATAATATGCAGATACGGTCATGCCTTATTGTTTGCAATTGGCCAAGTCACTCTTTAATTGGTGAATTCGCAGGTCATTCCCAATGGCGAACCGTTCCCGAAGATCCTCCCAAAGTTCCTTTGCTGTCTCCATATAGGAGATCGTAGACCGGAGTCCAGGTTCTATGGTATTGAATATCCATGCTACCAACATGGAATTCACACTATACCAATATTCTAATTCGCTGGAATCGTCACCAGGTTTTGTCACATTACCTTCAAGAAAAACCAATTTCTTCTTTGCCCGGAACGCGTTCTTCATGGCTTTGGCCCATTCATCATAGTTATCGCCTTTCAAGACAATAGGTGTCACGACCAAGCCGGGGTTGTCCTGCAAACCAAGATAGTAAGGAGATTTCGAAAAAGCCATAGTGTAAGTATGGCTCTGATACCATAAAGAATAATTGCAAGGATCGTCGTTCAAAAGAATGGTAATTCTCTGCCTTTCAATGGAGCAAACTGCCCATATATATACAAATACATCAAGAATAAAAATTAGTAAGACTAAAAATTAGCAACTTCCTAAAAGTCTATATGCACAAAATCTTTCTAAATATCTTACAATATCTCTATTAGATTTTATTATGAAGTATTTTCTAGCATAAAATTTCACAACTCAAAGATCTTGCTAATAAAAAATTTCTGATAACAAAATAATACCATACTGTGGAATCTATATTTGTTCATGGGATAACTAAGTTCATCATAGCTTTAGCAGTTGGAAGTGAAACCAAGGCAAGACTAGTAGTAGTCTGCCAGTTATCAAAGCTATAATGTGTTTCTAGCATTGGTAATGAAAACAACGATGACATGGATTTATGGTGGCTGAAAAATTGAAAGTTGGGATCTAATATGATTAGGAAAACTCTTTGACATATTATACATAGGAATTTTTTGTGTAGTTTCAAGCCGCTGCTAATATGGCACTTTTTGTTGTATCTTACCTTTTCTGTTTTTAATGAAATGCTCTTTTTACCCAAAAAAGAAAGTTTCCTTGACATGTATATAAGCTACGTGAAGATTATCACTACTACTGACAAATTATATGCTTGTTATTTTCCATAAAAAAGTGGGAACTAGGGAATAGCTTATTAGGTAATTCTAACATATTCTACTTTAATAGTGTTTTTTATTTCAAGAGATCCTTTTCACATCAGTTCATCCAGATCTATATTGAAGCTGGTTGGGGATATAAAGGTAACTCATTCTATACTGTTTGGTTGAGTAGGTTTTGACTGCATTCAGTTCTTGTGATACATAGTATGTAAGGTTCACCTCATTATTGTTTGCAAGGATTGGTTTCTTTTGCTACTTGCTTATTTAGGAAATTAGTTTATATGGAATACATTGTCAGCCTGAACTGGGGGATAAATAAAACTAGAGTTGTTCTGCAGAGGCACCTACTTGACATTCTTGACAATGTGACAGAAGATGACATTTTGGTGGTACTATCTGTTGCAAATATGTGCAATAGAGCTTGTGAGAGATTAGTGACAAAATGCATCGAAATTATAGTCAAATCTGATATTGATGTTGTAATGCTTGAGAAGACATTGCCCCATGATGTTGTGAAGCAAATCACAGATTCACGTCAGCAACTAGGTTTGGAAAGGAATGAAGACAACATTTTCCCGAACAAACATGTGAAAAGGATACTTAGGGCTCTAGACTCTGATGATGTTGAATTAGTGGGAATGTTGCTAAAAGAAGGGCATACTACACTAGATGATGCGTATGCTTTACACTATGCTGTGGCATATTGTGATGCAAAGACAACTACAGAGCTTCTGGACCTTGGACTTGCTGATGTTAATCACAGAAATCCAAGGGGATTCACTGTGCTCCATGTTGCTGCAATGAGGAAAGAGCCTAAGGTGATAGTGTCTCTCCTAACAAAAGGCGCCCGGCCATCTGATCTTACTCTGGATGGAAGAAAAGCACTTCAAATCTCAAAACGGCTTACCAAATCTGTGGATTACTTAAAGTCTACTGAAGAAGGAAAGGCCTCTCCTAAGAATAGGTTATGCATAGAGATATTGGAGCAAGCAGAGAGAAGAGATCCACTATTAGGGGAAGCTTCTGTTTCTCTTGCAATGGCAGGTGATGATCTGCGTGTGAAATTGTTGTACCTTGAAAATAGAGGTGAGTTATTCTGATACAGTCAAATTTCTTTTCCTTTGGGTATGCATATTACCTGTTAAACATATTTTGGATGAACTAAACTTATTTCCTACAAAGTTTTCTCCAACTCCAAATACTGTGTCACGTATGAGTCAGGTTATACCTTTATATCGTACATCATACAGAATAAGAAAAATGCTTGAATTCAGCTATAAAAGATAAAAGTGAAATTTAACTATATTGATTCTTTATAGCTCTTTCTTTCTGTTCTGATTGATTGGTATCTTGCAATTTACCATCTTGGCCCATGCATTTATCCTACAATCTATGATTTTTGTGCACCTGAAGATAAAAGCTATGAAACAAGGCCTCTAGAACCTTTTTATCCAATATCTTTCCAAACCAAGCAAGATGGCATCAATTTTCAGTGATCCTCAATACTAGTTCTTGTTACGTAAGCATTTTTTTCATAAGAATTCTTGAAGTTCATCTCTGTACACTCCATGTGAGAGTTGTAACTTATTAGTGCTGTATTTTGCCGTGCCTGGCCAATAGTGTTCTCTTGGGGGCCTGTTGTACTCTTTCAGTTATAATAAAATTTACCTTACCTTTTTTCAAAAAAAAAAAGACTATAACCTCCAACCCCTCATTAAAATCCTTTGAAGAATCTTGCTCTTGTTGCTATCAAAGCCATTCAGTTATGATTTTCAAATTCTTAGAATCAAACTTTAGTTTATTACCTGCTTTTCATATCTTTTTTTTCTTCATGAAGATCAATTAGCTAATGTTTTCTTGTAAAAATTCAAACCCCTTTGCACCTATTCTTTTCTTCTTTTATTTTTTGTTGCTACTTGTTAAAAATAACATATATTTTCTAGCAGTTCTTTACAATATTCAGTTTCGTTTTTTTCTACCCACTCTCAAGAGATAAATTGTGTTTCAAACAGAAACTATTAGATCTCAGATGCTGAGATTTCTGGCCAAGATTAGCTACTTTGCATATGGTAGAGAGAAATATTAGATTGTAAACATCGAGAGTTTTTGAAAAAGTTGTGTCACAAAACAATCACCAGGGAAAAAAAAAAGAACAGTTTCCATCTTTAAGGAAGGTGATGTAAACTAGCATTGCTTACTGTGGAGAATACTCATTTTCTCCCAATGACCACTTTTATTTTATCATTTGTATAAATTTTCCACTCTTCAGCTAAATGGATGTTCTTCAATTGATGCCTACCAACTTATAAATAGGAACATCAGAGCATTTAGGTGTATTTTTGCCTAAAATTCTATTATATTATTATTTTTACAATAATTGAGGTTTCTAATGTAGATTTTGTTTCATTCTTATTGCCGTGTTTCAACTTTCAAATCTCCATACCCTGCCCCCAAGCACTCAGGCATGCACAACTGGTCTTTTTTTTTTTTTTGTCTTGTATGGATCAAACCTCAAACAGTGATTGCTTTGGTTTAGGTGAATCCCTGACCATCATCCCAGAAACCATGCAAACCATTCAGTCGAATCACCCAATCATGAAATCTTTTTAATAGTTCCAAGAGTTTGATGGTTCTGCTACTTTATTGTCCAGTTATATTAATGATGTGGCATTGGTATTGCGATTGAACCTCTGGACTATGAAGTGCCAGCTCCAGAAGTTTGAGGCCTGGTTTTAATTCAAGAGCATTTGTTTGCAGGTTTACAAATTTTACCATAATAAAGAGTTTTTTCTTACATTGACTGAGAACAACTTCACCTAATCAATGACCATTGCTGTAAAATATCCTATGGTGATTTTTGCTCTGAACTCATTTGTAATGATATGCCTTCTTTTACTCTAGTTTGTCTAGCAAAACTTCTATTCCCTATGGAAGCAAAAGTTGCTATGGACATTGCACAAGTGGATGGCACTGTGGAGTTCCCATTAACAGTGGACTTGAATGAAGCACCTTTCAGGATTAAAGAAGAGCATCTAAATAGGATGAGAGCACTCTCCAAAACTGGTAAATAATTCCCCATTCTTTCCATTGATCTTGCAATACTAGTTCTTCTGTGCTCTTTTTTCCTTTATCTTCCCTTACTTTGAGGGGAAATTACCCCTTGATTTCGAAGTCTTTATATGGCTGCAATTCAATTACAGAGGCTAATGCTCGAATATCTAGTGCAAGGAAACTAAAGTATTAGTGCCACCCATATGGAATTTTTTATCAATGCATCTGTGAAAAGGACTATGCACCACGGTCAATAAGAATTCCTGGTTGTCTGCCCTCTTTCCCAGGTGCATGCTCAGGTACTGCCACTCAAGTATTGGTTGTACTTACTGCCTTGTCTTTAAAACCAGAATTCTCCTTCGATAAAGCATAGCCACTTACTGAACTGCAGTTCCTAATCACTTCTAGTTCCTTTTCTGTAATCACTATTCTTAAGGGAATGCTGACCCTACAACCAGGCAGTAATTGTATATGTTTGTTACCACTTTAACATGAGACCTGTGGTAGACAAGCTACAGAGTACCTGCTGAGCAGTTTGAACTTTGGAGCAAGCACCATCCACGTTCCTTTTAGGCTGCGTTTGGTTTGAAATGAAAGGTAGAGAAAGGAAGGGAAAGGTTGAGAAACCTGTACAAGCCTTAGTTCAGTCTTCTTTACAGTTAACGAAGGGCTTTCTCTCCACATGTGTTTGGTTGGGAACTACCCAGTTGTAGAGTGGAATTCTTATTTATCCTATGTCCTCCTGCATGTACAGTTGTTTACTCAAACTAGAACCCGTCCTTGGAACAATAGAGGACAACTAGGAACAATTTTGGTTTACAAGCATGATTGTGCCACATTTAATAATTGGGGCCATGCCATCTTATATCGTGAAGGACAGCTCTGAACTTTTAGTGCATGTTTGTATATTTGTAACCTTCTCCAATCATACATATCCTTGCTGTTTATATGTAATTGAGTATCTCACTGCCATGAATCTTCTGTTTGGAACCTCAGTGGAACTTGGGAAACGCTTTTTCCCACGTTGCTCCAAAGTACTCGATAAGATAATGGATGCTGAGGACTTATCAGAGCTTGCACATGTTGGAAATGACACGACAGAGGAGCGTCAAAGGAAGAAGACAAGGTACATGGAACTACAGGACATGTTAAGTAAAGCATTCCATGAGGACAAAGAGGAATTCAATAGATCCACCATGTCATCATCATCCTCATCAACATCTATAGGAATGGTGAGATCTAATAACAGGCTTACCACAAGGAAGTAAACTTTTAACAACCTGAGACTGAGAGACAAACACCTGTCCCATCTTGTTGCATGCTCATGCTGTAGTGTATCGATTCCATTCACTTTTTGTTTTGCTTTCTTTTAGCATCCACATCACACTTGTCCTAATGTAACATATACGAACATGATTTTGGTATGTATTTACTTGCTCATATCATTGTACAGTCTGGGAAAATTTTGTACTAGAGAAGATTAGGTTTGTATGTGTTATGTAGGGCACAAATACAAGTGAAACTCTCAAGTTCAGGTCAGAATATAACGACTTTGGAATAAGCATCTACAGGCAACCATAGAAGCAGGTTGGCATTGTCTAGAACATCTCCTACTCCTAAGGTCGGAAGAAAATTCGGGATGATCATGGCCACCATGAGGAAAGCAGAACCAACTGGATATTGGGAGATGATGTTTGAAACTCTTATTCTATTATTCTTTCAGACACTGTAGATCTTGACCTAAAGCAAGAATGGGATGCTCATAGTCATAGACACAGCTGGCTGTGATTGATTATTGGATCCACAGTGCACACGGCCAGCAGCTCTTCAGTCTTCACATTCATCGTTTGCTGACGACCTACTATGTAGTCCGGACTGACTGTCACAGTGTCACGTCACTCCCACTCAATAATAAACGACCCTGAAAGGCTGAAAAGCAGATCCTCCAAAACATTATCCTTACAGAGTGTGTAGTGCCGATAATTGCCTTGGCCTCACGCCCAATCAACCATTCCCAATAGAAATGATGTGGGGCATTTGGGTTTTGGGGTATGAACCAATGTTCTATACTCCTTGAGAAAATTTTACAATTTCCAGCAGCGGCACGGCAGAAGATAGGATCATCCGCGGTTTCTGTCTGTTGTGTCCTTGGCTTTGTGGGTTTAACTAGGAGGTTGGAGAATCAAATGGCCGCATGGCACAAATGTTGGTACCCTACTCCACAAATCTATATCTGTCTATACTATTATAAAAAGTAGGAATAGCTTCTAAATTTCTAGAATTTTTTCTACTAAAATATCCCTTTTTTTTGAAATATGACCCCACTATTGTGAGGGTAAAAAATGTAATATAAATGCTATTATTCAATACATTCAATTCTCTCTTATAAATCACACATTTAAGGTATTAACTCCCGTTCACCCTCATTGAATCATATATTTAAAGCATCTTTGTTTATTAACATAAAACTTATAAACCATTTTTTTCTACATGGAAAAAATAGTGTTTTCATCTAGGTGGTGGTAAGAAATTAAACCATTTTGGTCAAATGGGCCAACTCATGTTTCCGCAATTATCCACTTGTTGAAAAGTTAGTGTGTTGTGTTAAATACAAAAAAAAAATATTTCCATAATTAAATAATATAAAATTCAAAAATAGATCAAATGCAAATATATAAATTAAAGAAAATTTTGGAACACTTTTAATATCATATATTTGACATATTAAACAATAATAAGTATGACAAATAAGAATTATTTTTATTAATGAGGGAAATGGAATATAAAATTTAAAACCAATTTGAAATAAAACTATTTTCATATTCTCTCTCATTAAATCTCATATCCAATTTATATTTTCTCATTAAATCCTATATCAAGCATATATTTTTTTCATCATTAAATTCCACTAATTAAATCCAAAACATCAATTTTATTATTATAAAAATAAATATATTGAAAATTTATTTGAAAATAAAACCATTTTCTTTCACTCCCGGTGGTGGGTAAGCAATTCAACCATTTGGGCTTAAATGGGTTAATCAACAATATCATAATTTAATAATAAAAAAATAAAATAAATAAAATATGGAAAAACAAAAAGAATTAAGTATATCTCTAATATTGTGCATTCATTATACTAAACAAAAATAAGTATGAAATATAAGAAGTATTTTTATTAATGATGAAAATGGAATGTCAAATCTAAAATCAACCTATAAATGAAATGATATCATAGTCAAATAATAAAATTTTTAAAAATAGAAAATAAAAATAATCACAAAAATTAAAAAACTAGATAAAATTTTGGTTATATATCTAATGTTACGTATTTATAAAAAATAAAATATCGGGTACATCTATAATATCATACATTCATTATATTGAACAAAAATAAATATTATACATAGAAATTAATTTTATCAATGATATAAATGTAATACAAAATTTAAAGTCAACCTAAAAAGCAAACTATTTTCCTTTTTTTGAAAATAAATATTGTCCTTTTTGGGTGGTGGGTTACTGGTTTGGGTTAAATAAATTAATTGATGATGTCATAGTTAAATAATAAATCTTAGAAAGTAAAAAAGTACAAGCAATCAAAAGAATACAAGAATTATAAAAAATGTATAAATCTCTAATGTTATATATTAATTATATCAAGCAAAAATTTAGTGTAATAAGTAAAAAATATTTATATAATGTATATGAAATATATAATTTAAAATTGATTTAAAAGCAAAGCTATTTTCCTTTGTAGATGATGGGTCAATGATCCAACTTTTCAAATAAACTCATGGTTAAATTTTAATAATAATAATAATAATAATAATAATAATTGTTATTGTAATTTAAAATTTCTATCTGCAATCCACATGAAGTTGGAATTTTTTGTGTATATTTACTTTTTATTTTATAGGGTCATTTACTATAACACCCCCTATAATTTCATAAATTTACTTAAACCTACCCTATAATTTGTGTTTTACTAAAATACCCCTTATAGTTTGAAACCTATTTACTTAATCAACCTTTCATTAATAAATATTTGTTTTTCTATTTGAATATAGTAACATGATCACCTAAACTAAGTAGAAAATGTTCACCCATGGTTGTTTATTCTAAAAGTACCCCTAAACTAAGTGAAAAATGTTCAAGGATATGGGTCCATGGTTGTTTATTCCAAAAGTACCCCTAACACTTTCGCATAGAAAATAAAATTGATCAAATAGAGAAGAATAAAGTGGTTATCCATGTTTTACTAGGGGCAAAAATGGCATTTTTTTTAGTTTCTTTTCATTAAAGTTTATTTGAATGAATGTTAGGGTTAAAACTATCATTTTCCACTTTTATCTAATGGAACTATGGAAGGTCAATTAAGTAAATTGATTGCAAACTATAAAGGGTATTTTAGTAAATGACCCTATTTCATATTACATACATACAAATATACACATACGCACACACATATATATACACACACTTTTATGTATAGTATATTTATTTATTCTTAAAAGTATTAATGAGAATGTGGAACTTCATTTTTTACTAAACTACCCCTATTTTTTAATGTAGTTCTTCTTTAATTCCGAGGGGTAATAATGTAATATCCCTTACAAGCTTTCATCTTATTTAATTTCCTTCTCATTAAGCCTTATATTTAAGGAACTAATTCACATTCTCTCACATTAAATGTTTTTTAAAGGATAAAATGCTAAAACCTCCCCTAAAGTTTCTGACCATTATTGAAACTTTCCCTAAAATTTGGTAATTACAATCACCTCCCCTAAACTTTTTAACATGAGACTTTTTCTCTTATAATCCTCTAACAAGAGGTATGAAAAGGTCCAAAATAACCATATTGTTGCTTTGACTAAAATGTTTGTTTTCCAAATTTTCCTTTCATATCAACCACTTCCCCAAACCCTTCCAACCTCTTTTCCGAAATTGGTTTATTTTATAATTTTTTCCTTTATATAAATCCCTCAAAAAATTACAATTTTAAACATTCTTTTTTTGTTGTTCATAAAGTTTGCATTATGCTATACAAAAACCAGCCTCAATGGTAATGCATGGGTATTTTGGACATTTGTGTACCTATTGTTAGAGGATTCTAAGAGAGAGGGTCCCCTTGCAACTGTATTAGAAAGTTCAAGGGAAGCGATTGCAATTACCAAACTTCATGGGAGATTTTAGCAACAGTCAGAAACTTCAAGATAGATTTCAGCAATTTATCATTTTCAAAAACTAACCTAAAAAAGAAAATGAAACAATTCTTCAATCCAAGTGGTGACTAAGCCATTTCGACCATTTGGGCTCAATTGGGTGAATCCATGTGGGCCATTTCTCTGATATTTTATATTAATCATAATAAACAAAATAAGTGTCATAAACAAGAATTGTTTGTATTGATAATGGAAATTAAACACAAATTTTAAAACCAACCAAAACATGAAATTGATTTCCTATTTGGTCCAGATCAACAATTCAAAATTGCCAATATTTGATGTCACAATTAAACAATCAAAATTAAAAAAAATAATAATAAAACTGAAAAAATACATAAATTTTGCAAAAAAAAAAACATTTGGGCACATCTCTAATATTGTATATTCATCATATTAAACAAAAACAAGTATTATAAATAAGAATTGTTTTTCTGTACATGGAAATGTAACAAATGTAAAAAATGTAATTTGAATTTAATCTCCTTTTAATTGTGAGGGCAAAAAATGTATTTTGAACTATTATTTTTCACCTCATTCAAATCCTTCAAATTAAATCATATATTTGAGGGGCCAACACCTATTATATCTCATTAAATGACATATTTAAGATATTTTCTCACCAATAAATTCTGTTATTATATCTATATCCAATACTTTTAACAATAAATCTCATTTTTTTCAAAGTTGAATAAAAAAATGAAATTATCCTTCTGTTTAGGTGGTGAAAAAGCAAATCAACCATCTAGGTCAAATGGATCAAGCCATGATATCATAATTAAATAATAAAAATTAAAGAAAGACAAAAACAAAAAACATGCATAATATGTATAGAAAACATTTGGGACATTTTTATACAAAATTTAAAATAATTTGGATGTATATTACTATTTTCATCATCTAAAATTGCCACGTGCAAGACACGTTCAAATTTACTATCTAAAATTGCCACGTGCAAAACACGTTCAAATTTACTAGTAACAAAATAATGCTTGGATTTATGGGAAGAAAGAAACTCTAGGATCTATGGAAAGAAAGAAATTTCCTCTAAAGGCAATCATTTGTTGGTCTTTATGAGAAGAAAGAAACTCCAAGATCTTCTCTGAAGAAGAGAGAAGTGCTGAAGATCTGAGGGCCCTGATCCATATAAGGGTTGTACAGTGGATGAAATCCCTAAAGCTATACTGACTATACAGTGGATGACATGTTGAGGAAATGGAGTGAGATTGCTAATTGTACCCAGACTAAAGCAGTAATGAGTGTATCTTAGACTCCCCCACCTGTGGGTTTCATAAAACTAAACTTTGATGAAAGTAGCAAAGGGAACCCTGGACAATCAAGGATTAGGGTGTTTTCAGGGATGAGAACGGGGTTGTTTCTACCATGTTCTCAGACCCAATTAGAGTGGGTGACTCTCTCAGAGCTAAGATCCATGCAGTTATGGAAGGGGTCTAGAAAGCTAGGGAAATGAATTTTGAGAAATATAGCAATGCGAGGACGATAGTGGTTTATAGAGATATAACAACGCGAGAAGGAAATTCAGATGGCTGGTTCGAGAAATAAAAGTCAAAATTAGTTGGGTAAAAACATCAGCTAATTCTTTTGGGTTAGCTAAAGAAGGGGTGGACAGGGAATCAATGTTCTAGGCACAGTTGTAATTTAAATCTCTTCTTTCCTTTTTCCTTTTCTCTTTCTCTCTTGTTTCATTTCTTGGGGCTCAAGCTGAAATTGGAAGTTCGTATTCCTCTTTGTAATTCTTATTGTGATAATTAATGAATTGTGTTATTGATAAAAAAAATAATGCATGTATTCATTCAGATGATTAAAGTGATCTTGGTGCTTTGTAAGGCTCAGTTTGGAAAGAGTACAAATGAAAACCTTGTATATATTTTGTATTATTTGCACTCTACATATTTTGTATTTGTACTCTTTCCAAACTGATCCTAATCAGTTTGGAAGGAGTACAAATGCAAATATATAGAGTGCAAAATCGTGTATTTTATATTATTTTGTATATATTTGCAATGTACATAAATGTAATTGTATGCAAATTTGTAGAGTGTGAAACCTTGTATTTTGTATTTTGTATGTAATATTTGTATTTGTACTCCTTCCAAACTGAACTAAACAACGAGTTTATGCAACTCTCGTTCTATTTCCACAACAAATATGATCACAGACAGATGAACATACTAGCTCTACTAGTCCAAGTTGCTAACTAATCAAGCAAATCGCCAGACACCTCCCTTTATAATTCAATGCATGCTACTAACTCGGCAGGTTGTAAGGTTCAAAGAACTTTAGAAATAGCCAGTAAAAGATCCTAAACATCTCCAACTTCTGAAAAAAAAAAAAAAGAGTAAAACCAGTAACATCAACTACCACCCTATCTTATTCCTTTTTGGGTAAGAAGCTTATCTTATTCATGGCTTCTTAGTTCATACATTGAAGATTGATCTTTAAAAAACATAATTGCCACTGTGCAGCTGGAACCGCAACACTACTCTGCAATTGTGGGTAGAAAAATGCTCCCTCAAAAAGTTGTGTTCTCAACTTCTTTAGTATCTTCATCAACAAACTTCTTGTAGATGCAGTGCATCCAACCTACAAAACAAACCAAAGCACCCAACACCATAATCGTAAACCAAGAAGAAATGTACCACGAAGTAACACTGAAATCACCATGTACAAAAGAAAATAAAGGATACAGAAGAAAGAGAATCGCCTCTCTTTGTCTCTCTGCATCTTCAGACCCTTGCCTGGCTCCCTGCTGCTATGTACATACACAACATGATAATGGACTTTGCGCTTATCTACCCTATCAACAACGGAAAGCCGGAGAGAAGATGCAGAGGTTGACGACGTCCAACCCAAAACTAGACAACCAGTGCTTTGTTCCTCTTCCTTGTACTATTTGTTGGACCCCAGATAGCCCATTTGTTTCACCAAATCCTGTACATCTTCACCCCAATCCGGTGTCTCAACAACCAAATCCTCCACTGGGATATCGATTTCCGATTGATGTATTTCATCCCCTCCATCACCCGCAATCAACTCCTCGTCCAGTAATTCCGCCCAGGATATATCGTTAGCAACACAGCTCAAATCTGGTTCATTTGTTTTGGAGATCGCATCAGCTTTCGGGTCCTGAATAGGACTGCTCGCAGCTTCATTGTCTATAGTCACGGAAAACAACGTCCCCATATCCGACTCTGTTTCTGGCACTTCCTCCTGACCTTGGTTAGGGTACCCCACAAACCAGGTAGTCTCAGATGGTATTGGTATTATCTCCTCCGGAAAATTTTCGGTGCTTCGACTGGGGGGCAGTCTCCTTTTCCTCCCAACTCCGCCCATTTCTTTCTTCTGCTCGTTCCGATGGATGAGTTGTTGCACAAAAAGAGGGTTTCTCAGAGCTCTGGCAAGGAAAACCATCATTTGTTGTTGCTTCCTCTCTGTACCTTGCAGCTGTTCTTCCATTCTCACGAGTTGCTTCCTGGACGTTTGTTGTTGGTGTCCAAGATTCACGATTTCCACCATTAACAGGTTCCAGTCCCCCTTCAATCTGTCGATTTCGTCTTCCGACCCACAGTGCCCCAATTCGAGACAAGGTCCTCCTGCTACTTGTTGTTGCATGTGCTGAGAGACGTTTCTTCTTCTCTTGATATTCTTCAACAAATGCTTCTGCCCTCCCAGAAAACCTTCATTCGCGAACTCCCATCTATCTGGATCAACCTTTCTAAAACCCTGCACCGTTTTCATCAATGGAACTTGTCAGTAGTGACCAGAATTAGTTGCAGTGCGGGATAAAATCTTCGTAAAATTAGCTGAAGACAAGAAGACGGGAGAAAATATAACAAAGGGGAAGAACAGAAGTCGTAAGAAGGTTACTACTTACGTATGTGAGCTGGCGAATGAAGCTCGAGAAGTTACAGTGCTTGAAGTATCTTGGAAGGAGGTTGGTGGAGAACTTATGGGAATCCCAAATAATGAAGCTATTGCGGGCTCTGCTCCAAGAGACAATGGAGCCAGTTGATGGATCCTCGATCATATCGTAGGTTTTGGTCAAGAATGGAGGAGGGCTGGTGTCGTGCAAACCCTCCATGGGCAGCGGAGGCAAAGCAGTACCGACCACCGTTACTTCCTCTTCCTTAATGATTACTCGTTCCATGGTAGTCTCTTGGTTATTCTTCTGTAATTCGAATTCTGTGGATGAAGAAATTAAATGGTGGATAGCCAGCAACAAGAAAGAGAGAGAGAGAGAGAGAGAGAGAGAGAGAGAGACTTGAAAATTTCAGTCCATTTGAACGAAGAAGCGAAATTTATGCCAAGGCAGACGTGACTCGATTCGTTGGACTTGGGACTTGGGAGCAGAGAGAGAGAGAGTGAATACATAAATTTTGGGAGATGGAGGTGGAAGCGATAGGTCTGGAGAGAGTGATTAGTGTCTCACAACTTCCACCTGTTTCGCCGTATTTCTCACAACTTTCTGCCACTTGTCCCCCTGAAGTTTGGGAAAATTTTAGCTGTCTAAATTCTGACAGCCTTGGCTCTCTTTAGGTTAGGGCTGCAAGTGGATCGAATTCGAATGTAAGTAAACCAATCAGTCCATCATCCCCTCGAGTTTTTTAACTCCCAAGTCCCAAGCCTAGCTTGGTGGCAATAGGCTGCATTTGGCATTTCTTTAAAAATTTAATGTTAGTAAAAACATTTTAAGTTGGGAGAAAGACGGTTCAGCTGAGGGTCAGAATTTTTAGGTCTAAAATATGATTGGGGTGAGTGCCAGGAATTGATATCAATTTATGAGCGGGCATTGATGTATAGAGTAAAGGTTTTTGATGTATAGAGTAAATTCAGAAATATGCATTGAGCCTGTCCTTACTTTTCTCTTTTAAGTTTTTAACTGTAAAATGGAAATAAATCTTTAAAATAAGGAATTCCAAATAAAATTGCTACAATGATTAGAGATTCAAGTCAACCACTACACTATCGGACATTATGATACCATGCAATACAAATGATTTGATTTTTTTACTCAAAAATGATTTCGGTACGTCATATCTAAGCAACTTAATTGGATAGCTAATGTAATCGTTTCTTGGTTACGTATCAATTTTTTCGTGATGTATCAAATTTTTTGGCTAAGTACCTCGTCAGTGATGCATGCTCCCAAGTGGTCTGTAACTCAGAGACTTAAGTGGAGTTCCCTAGTGGCGAGTTGTCTGGTAGCGAGCTACCTAGTGACAAACTGCCTGGTGGTGAGCTCCCTGGTGGTGAACTGCCTGGTGGTGAGCTCCCTGGTGGCATACTGCCTAGTGGTGAGCTCCCTGGTGGCGAACTGCCTAGTGGTGAGCTCCCTAGTGGCAAACTGCCTGTGGCGAGCTGCCGAGCTGACCAGGTGTCGAGCTGCCGAACTGACCAGGTGTCGAGCTAGATTTACGAGCTTCCTTGCTCTTTAGAGACCTGCAAGGAACCAAATGTCAAAGGACACGGGGTGGCTAATCCGACGAGGTCGCTCCGATGCTTAGGTCAGTACTCTCATAGTACATTGTGAGCTAAAAATCATAAAGTATGAGAGCTAGAATATGCTTAATTGCCTACTTGCCCTCTCCTTGCCCTTTGTGGTTGGTGCCTTTATATAGGCATTGTTTGGCGTGGGCTTCACGCACCATATCCGAGATTTCTGCGATGTCGTCTAAGTGGTTCAAGATTCCTGGAGGTAACCGCCACGCACGTTGACCACCCTCCAGATCGTTCGGCACGTGGACCAACTTCCAAAGATTGTGGGAGTGTTAGGATATGCATGCCGAATTCGTCGGTGAGCACGTCTTGTAAGTCGCCAGATCGGTGCCTGGGCCAGGTTGCCAGCTCGTGCTTGTGCCAAGTCGCGCCTGTGCCAGCTCGTGCCTGTGCCAGGTCACGCTTGTGCCAACTCGTGCCTATGCCAGGTCGCCAGCTCGCGCCTGTGCCAGGCTGCCAGCTCGTGCCTGTGCTAGGTCACGCCAGGGCCAGGCCGCCAAGTGGGACACCATCAACTTGGCTAAGGCAAGTTGTTGCCAAAGTGGTTTCGGGTGTCAGCAAGTTGTTCTGAGGTGCCAGATGTCACAATATCATTGGAGGGTGAAATCCGCCATCATCATTTGCCCCCCACTCCCGAGCCGAAAGTAACTCGGCGAAGGGAGTAGATTTCTCCTTTTGGCCTGGAATGAATAATTCGATGAGCTCGTAAGCGTCGATTCAATTCCTTAGGCTCTAAGAGCGGCTCGCAATCTACTCCTTGATTTTACCCATGTCGAAGGGGCGACTGGGTCTTATATGGTGAGGAGTTCTTCGCTAGTTCGGTATTTTGGCCCTTAGGCTTTGGGAGTGACTCATAGTCCACTCTCCTTGACTTTGCCCATGCCGAAGAGGCGACTAGGTCTTGTGACGAGGAAGCCTCTTATCAGTTCGTCAGTTCGCACCTGGCCAAGCCGCTAGGTCGGCGCCAGCACCAAGTCGGCGCATGTGCCAGGCCGCCAGGCCGCGCGCTGACCGTCGAGTGGGCGCCTTAGAGCTATGATTGTGTTGCATCAGCCTTATAATGCCGGTCACCCACTCCTACAAGAAGCTACTAGGAACTCGACCTTTGGGGGCAGCACTACTAACTTTGGGTCGCCAGCTCACACGGGAGCCTTGGAAGGCTCGACCAGCAAGGGCGCCCATGTAGTCTGTTGGCCGCCAACTCCCACGGAAGTCACAAAAATCTCATCTTTGTAGAGGGGACCTCACGAAGAGGACTAATGAGGTTTATCTGAATTAAAAGTAAAGTTGGTAGAGCTACTTAGTTTGTTAGCTCCCTCCATAGTTTTTGAGTTCATAAAAAATGGAAAGTATAAAGCGAGAGCTTTTGTTTCTAAGAAATGAGGACTTAGCTTTTTAGAGGAGGAGAACTTAGCTTTTTGTAGCGATTCCCACATACGGTGCCAAATGATGTAACCTTTCCTGGTCGCATATCAATTTTTTTGTGATACATCAATTTTTTGGCTAAGTACCTCGTCAGTGACGTCTGCTCCCAAGTGGCCTATGACTCAGAGAGTGAAGTGGAGCTCCCTAGTTGTGAATTGTCTGGTGGCGAGCTACCTAGTTGCGAACTGCCTGGTGGTGAGTTGCCTGGTGGCAAACTGCCTTGTGGTGAGCTACCTTGTGGCGAACTGCCTTGTGGTGAGCTACCTTGATGAGCTACTTGGTGGTGAGCTACTTGGTGGCGAACTGCCTAGTGGCGACCTATGGTGGTGAGCTGCCTGGTGGTGAGCTGCCTAGTGGCAAGCTGCCTGGTGGTGAGCTGCCTAGTGGCGAGCTACCTAGTGGCGAGCTGCCTGGTGGTGAGCTGACTGGTGGCGAGCTGCCTTGTGGTGAGCTGACTGGTGGCGAGCTGCCTTGTGGTGAGCTGACTGGTGGCGAGCTGCCTTGTGGTGAGCTGCCTTGTGGTGAGCTGCTTGGTGGCGAGCTACCTAGTGCCGAGCTGCCTTGTTGTGAGCTACCTTGATGAGCTGCCTGGTAGCGAGTTGCCTAGGAGGTGCCGAGCTGCCTGGGTGTCGAGCTGGGCAGGTTAGGTGACGAGCTTCCTTTCTCTTTAGAGTCATGCAAGGAACCAAATGTCAGAGGACCCGGGGTGGCTAACCCGGCGAGGTCGCTCTGATGCTTAAGTCAGTACTCTCATAGTACACTGCGAGCTAAAAATCATAAAGTATGAGAGCTAAAATATGCTTACTTGCCTACTTACCCTCTCCTTGCCCTTTGGGGTTGGTGCCTTTATATAGGCATTGTTTGGCGTGGGCTTCACGCACCATATCCGAGATTTCTGCGAGGTCGTCTAAGTGGTTCGAGATTCCTGGAGGTAACCACCACGCACGTTGACCACCCTCCAGATCGTTCGGCACGTGGGTCAACTTCCAAAGATCATGGAAGTGTTAGGATATGCATGCCGAATTCTTCGGTGAGCACGTCTTGTAAGCCGCCAGGTCAGTGCCTGGGCCAGGTTGCCAGCTCGTGCTTGTGCCTGGTCGCACCTGTGCCAGCTCGTGCCTGTGTCAGGTCGCGTCTGTGCCAACTCGTGCCTGTGCCAGGTCGCCAGCTCGCGCCTAGGCCAAGCCGTCAAGCCGCTAGGTGGGACACCATCAACTTGGCTAAGGCAAGTTGTTGCCAAAGTGGTTTCGGATGTCACCTATTTGTTCTAAGGTGCCATAAGTCACAATATCATTGGAGGGCCAAATCCGCCATCATCAATAACCACACCAAGGGTGATTTAATTTGGTACGTCCACAACAATACCCTATTTTGCATTCAAGAGTTTTGATGAAAACATAAGAAGACGCTTATCATTTAGGGTAGGGTTGCAAACGGACTGAATTTTATTATATAGACCCAAATTTGATTCATTGATATTCGAAATTGAATATGATCTTATCTATTGGATATATATAATATTCTACTAAAATTTGGTTTACAATCGCATTTGAATAGTATAAAAAAGGTAATGTTAAAATAATTAAAATATTATATATTATTAATAAAATAAATAAAAAATGACTTTAATATAGTTTTTCATGAACAAAATGAATTGAAAATTACTTATATGAAAGTTAAATACAACATTTATATCAACTTTGCTAATATATAAAATATAAAATTTTAATATATGTATATAAACCAATTGGATTATATCAAATTTATAGACATGAAATTATATTTGATCTAATTATAGACGGAAACTTTAATCACTAAAAATAAAATATTCTCTAAAAATATAAAAGTGAATAGATTATGTCAAACCAAACCCAACCGATATGATTGGATTGGAATAAGGTTAAAGTTAGAGTCAGGGTTTCAAATTTCAATATCACTTAATTGGGGTTAGTATTGACCTCGATCCGATGTTAGGGATGTAATTTAAGACAGGCTCAACCCAAGTCCAAACCAATCCATATTCGATCCCATCTATTAATAAATATACAACATTCAAACCAACTTTACTGTATTAATTGAAATCGAATTCAAATTTCAACAATCAATGAAATACTTTTGCAGCCCCAAGCAAGGAAAGCCTAACCTTTCAAGTATCAACCCTTTGGTTTTGGAGACTTTTAACAAATTTCTGAGATCGGCAATCCTGTTTCCAAATTTATTAATGTCCCCGAGGGCTGTGGAGTTAGAAATCGGATCTGCACCTCACACCAACCTCACAGGTACATCCCACTATACATTCGAAATATCAAGCATCTCTTATGTATTATTATTTACGGGAGATATTTCTAATGCACGGTGGGAATAAGTGGGATGCGCAAGCAAGTGAGGTCGTTGTGAGGCGCCCTGTGTGAAGAGCAGATCCCATCTTATGGAGGAGACCGGATCTATTCTTCACACATGGCGCCTCACACCGACCTTACAAGCACATACCACTGTATATTAGAAGCATCTCCTGTATTTTTATGTTATTATTTAGGGAGATATTCCCAATACATGGTTTACAGGAAACATATACCCACCGGTTCACGGGAAACATTTACCCTCTAATATGAGGCGTACACATTGGCCCCTTAGATCTAACATGTAAATAATGGCAAATTCTCGTTAAGTTTGAATTTCCAGTTGAACGGAACACTAAAAGATAAAATCTCAATGACCCTCTTTGGAACGATTTGGGAGCTCATTCGAACTCCCCTCCATTTCTCTCATTCAAGCCTTATTCCTTGGAGTTGACCACCGGTAATTTTTCTGCGCAGCCAATCTTCTTCTTCTTCAGCAAACACATCGGAGGTCTAAAAACAGAGCAGGTACTCTCTATTTTGCAACCTAACTTCTTCGTATTTTGCTTGTGCTTTGTCATTTTAATGCCAGAATGTATTGATTTACGGAGGTTTTTCTATAAAATCAATTCCAATGCATTCATAATTCAATGCAGTGTTAGTGTTCTTGTTCAAGGCCTTAGGTGGTAGTTATTCCACCAAATGAGGCTTTTAGTGTTCGATTCAAGCGGATGAATCGCCGTTAACAACATTCACACGTTAACTTGAAGTTAAATTAAATAAAGTGACATGCTTCCCTCTGATTGGAGGATGCACACTTTCCATGAATAGATGGGTTCACAGGATGCAAGCTCGAGTTTGGAGGCAAGGTTCAAAAAATCGTTATATATCGATCCGTATCAGTCGATACGTATTGTATCGGGAGCACTTAGATACGCCCCTACAAAGGGTGTATCGGGGTTTTGACCTGTTCAGGGGGTGAAGGAACCTTAAACTGCCCCCCTGAACTGGATTTAAAAAAAAAAAGTAAAAGAATTAAAAAAACAAAAAATAGAACTGATACACCCCTATCGGCGTATTGGGCATATCAATATTTAGAACCTTGTTCGGAGGTGATGGTGTACCCTTCAATGCCAGCCAAACTAATCCTGTGATTGGGAGGTTTGAAGGCCAAAAGCAAGGTTTAAAAAAACACAATGTATCAGGCCAGCCAATACATACCGATAAACTGATACATGAAACGTGTAAAAATCATGTGTTCCATTTCTTTTCGTATGTACCGGCCGATACAGCCCCGTATCGAACTATTTCAAATCTATATCGATTGATACAAGCCCAAAACAAGCCAATACAAACCAAATCATTTTGGTTCCCCTTGTTCCATAATTTATATTTAATACTTAATCTCTCTCATTAATATTCTTTATTACTTCTATGTTTAAGTCTAACTCTTTTATTAATTAGTTAATTACTCCTATATTTAATGCAAACTTAAATTTAAATTTGAATTTTATCGCCTAATCACAATTCTCTCATTAATTATATTAATTAATGACTCTTAATGAGGGCAGATTTGGCCCTCCAGTGAAGTTGCGACACGTGGCACCTCGTGACAACTAGGCAAGCCCCCAGGCAACAACTTACCAAGTTGGTCCCCCCCCCCGGGCACCGGTCTGGCTGGCCTGACGCGACCTGGCGCGGCCTGCGCGCGACCTGGCACGGCCCGCGCGCGAACTGCGTGCGACCTGGCGCGGCCTGCGCGCGAACTGGCACGACCTGCGCGACCTGGCCGGATGAGCCTGCCACATGCGCCAACCTGGCAATCTGGCCCGGACGCAGGCGCCGACCTGGCGACCTGGCCCGGACACAGGCGCCGACTTGGCGACTTGACCCGGACACAGGCGCCGACCTGATGACCTGAACCGGACACAGGCGCCGACCTGATGATCTGACCCGGACACAGGCGCCGACCTGGTGACCTGACCCGGACACAGGCGCCGACCTGGCAACCTGGCCCGGACACCGACCCGCCGACAGACAGGCGCCGGCCTGGCAACCTGGCCCGGACACCGACCCGTCGACTGACAGGCGCCGACCTGACGACCTGGCCCAAGCGCCGACCTGGACGCCTGGCACAAGCGCCAGCCTGACAACCTCGAGGAGTTCATCACCGTACCCCGGTTCTGACGGGATATGACGTCTTACCATTTGAAGGCTTTTCACCCACCTAACCCGCGAGGGCACCACTATATAAGGACTCCGACCCCCAAAACCAGGAGGAGAAAAAAAGAGGATGGTAACCCCCGCTCTCTAACTCTCTCATTTCTCTCCAAGCCCTCTGTAATCAGAATGCTAACTTAGGCATCGGAGAGTCCCCGCCGGGAAAATACCCCCGGGTCCTCTGATTCAGTTCCCGTAGGTCCCTCAGCTCCCGCCGTCTACAAAGGAGAGAAAATCACCTCACGCGGGGGGTAGTCGGGTAGCGCTGCACCAGGGAGCTCCACCATCCTCTGAGTTGCAGACCGCCAAGGAGTAAGTCAAGTGACGAGTTCGCCATCAGGGAGCACTACCAGGTAGTTCGCCACCAGGCAGTTCGCCACCAGGGAGCACTGCCGGGCAGTTCGCCACCAGGCAGTTCGTCACCAGGCAGTTCGTCACCAGGCAGTTCACCATCAGGCAGTTCGCCACCAGGGAGCACTGCCGGGCAGTTCGCCACCAGGCAGTTCGCCATCAGGCAGTTCGTCACTAGGTAGTTCGCCATCAGGCAGCGCCACCAGGTAGTTCGCCACCAGGCAGTTCGCCACCAGGCAGTTCGCCATCAGGCAGTTCGCCATCAGGCAGTTCGCCACCGGGTAGTTCGCCACCGGGCAGTTCGCCACCAGGCAGTTCGCCACCGGGCAGTTCGCCACCAGGCAGTTCTCCCCCGGGAAGTTCGCCACCAAGTAGCTCATCACCAAGGCACGTCACCACCAGGTCAAACACGAGGTACTTGGCCAAAAAATTTTACACATCCCAAAAAATGGTACGTGACCAAAAACGGTTACATCAATTGGCGCCGTCTGTGGGATTACGCTACGAAAAGCTAAGTTCTCATCCTACAAAAGCTAAGTTCTCATCCTACCAAAGCTAAGTCCTCACTTTTTTGAAGATATCACTTTATAGTTTACATTTTTTATGAACTCAAAAACTATGCAGGGGGCTAACAGACTAAGTAGCTCTACCAACCTTACTTTCGATTCAGATGATGCCTCATCAGTCCTCTCCACAAGGTCCCCCTACAAAGATGAGCTCTTCGTGGCTTCCGCGGGAGTTGACGGCCAACAGACTACATAGGCGCCCTTACCGGTCGAGCCTTCCAAGGCTCCCGTGTGAGCTGGCAACCTAAAGTTAGTAGTGCTGCCCCCGAAGGTCGAGCCCCTAGCAGCTTCTTGTAGGAGTGGGTGACCGGCATTACGAAGCTGATGCAGCACAATCATAGCTCGACACCTCACAGGCAAAGCCTACGGGCCACATTACTGCTTAAGACCCGGTTGCCTCTCTGGCACGGGCAAAAGTCAAAAAAGAGTAGACTACGAGTCACTCCCAAAAGCCTATGGGCCACATTACTGCTTAAGACCCGGTCGCCTCTCCGGCACGGGCAAAGTCAAAAAAGAGTAGACCACGAGTCACTCCCAAAAGCCTACGGGCCACATTACTGCTTAAGACCCGATCGCCCCTCCGGCACGGGCAAAAGTCAAAAAAGAGTAGACTACGAGTCACTCCCAAAAGCCTACGGGCCACATTACTGCTTAAGACCCGGTCGCCTCTCCGGCACAGGCAAAGTCAAAAAAGAGTAGACCACGAGTCACTCCCAAAAGCCTACGGGCCACATTACTGCTTAAGACCCGGTCGCTCCTCCGGCACGGGCAAAAGTCAAAAAAGAGTAGACTACGAGTCACTCCCAAAAGCCTACGGGCCACATTACTGCTTAAGACCCGGTCGCCCCTCCGGCACAGACAAAAGTCAAAAAGGAGTAGACTACGAGTCACTCCCAAAAGCCTACGGGCCACATTACTGCTTAAGACCCGGTCGCCTCTCCGGCACGGGCGAAAATAAAAAAGAGTAGACTATGAGTCACTCCCAAAGCCTGCGGGCCACACTGTTGCTAAATATCCAATCGCTTTCTCAGCAGGAACAAAATCAGCAAAAGTGAACTATAAGTTGCCCCAGAGCCTAAGGGCTACACTACTGAAACCGGCGGAGACCCCCTCGTCTTACTGGCAGCTCGCCACATACAGGCAGCTCCCAAAGCCTAAGGAATTGGATCAAAACTTACTAACTCGTCGACTTACGGGCCAAAAGAAATCTACTCCCTTCGCTGAGTTACTCTCAGCTTGGGAGTGGGGGGCAATTGATGAGGGCAGATTTGGCCCTCCAGTGAAGTTGCGACACGTGGCACCTCGTGACAACTAGGCAAGCCCCCAGGCAACAACTTACCAAGTTGGTCCCCCCCCCGGGGAACCGGTCTGGCTGGCCTGGCACGACCTAGCGCGACCTGGCGCGGCCTGCGCGCGACCTGGCACAGCCCGCGCGCGACCTGCGCGACCTGGCCGAATGAGCCTGCCACATGCGCCAACCTGGCAATCTGGCCCGGACGCAGGCGCCAACCTGGCGACCTGGCCCGGACATAGGCGCCGACCTAGCGACCTGACCCGGACACAGGCGCCGACCTGATGACCTGAACCGGACACAGGCGCCGACCTGATGACCTGACCCGGGCACAGGCACCGACCTGGTGACCTGACCCGGACACAGGCGCCGACCTGGCAACCAGGCCCGGACACCGACCCGCCGACAAACAGGCGCCAGCCTGGCGACCTGGCCCGGACACCAACCCGTCGACTGACAGGCGCCGACCTGACGACCTGGCCTAGGCGCCGACCTGGACGCCTGAAACAAGCGCCAGCCTGACAACCTCGAGGAGTTCATCACCGTACCCCGGTTCTGACGGGATATGACGTCTTACCATTTGAAGGCTTTTCACCCACCTAACCCGCGAGGGCACCACTATATAAGGACTCCGACCCCCAAAACCAGGAGGAGAAAAAAAGAGGATGGTAACCCCCGCTCTCTAGCTCTCATTTCTCTCCAAGCCCTCTATAATCAGAATGCTAACTTAGGCATCGGAGAGTCCCCGCCGGGAAAATACCCCCGGGTCCTCTGATTCAGTTCCCGCAGGTCCCTCAGCTCCCGCCGTCTACAAAGGAGAGAAAATCACCTCACGCGGGGGGTAGTCGGGTAGCGCTGCACCAGGGAGCTCTACCATCCTCTGAGTTGCAGACCGCCTAGGAGTAAGTCAAGTGACGAGTTCGCCATCAGGGAGCACTACCATGTAGTTCGCCACCAGGCAGTTCGCCATCAGGCAGTTCGCCACCAGGGAGCACTGCCGGGCAGTTCGCCACCAGGCAGTTCGCCACCAGGCAGTTCGTCACCAGGCAATTCGCCACCAGGCAGTTCGCCATCAGGCAGTTCGTCACCAGGCAGTTCGCCATCAGGTAGTTCGCCATCAGGCAGCGCCACCAGGCAGTTCGTCATCAGGCAGTTCGCCACCAGGCAGTTCGCCACCAGGCAGTTCGCCACCGGGCAGTTCGCCACCAGGTAGTTCGCCACCGGGCAGTTCGCCACCAGGCAGTTCGCCACTAGGCAGTTCGCCACCAGGGAGCATCACCAGGCAGTTCGCCACCGGGAAGTTCGCCACCAAGTAGCTCATCACCAAGGCACGTCACCACCAGGTCAAACACGAGGTACTTAGCCAAAAAATTTTACACATCCCAAAAAATGGTACATGACCAAAAACGGTTACATCAACTCTCTTTCATTAATTTCATTTTGTTAGTGTAAAAACAAAAAATATTAACAATACGAAGCCTAGTCACTAGATTTTAATGCCCATAATTTCGCCACTAAAGTCTAAACCACTCCTATTTGTTTGTTGTAATTATATGCATTTTTTTGTTTTAAATCAATTTTCTCTTCTCTTAGAAGTGGTTATTAATAAATGTTGAAATTAATTTCTAAAGTTTATATACTAATAAATATTAAGATAATTATATTGGTTATTTGAAAATTGATGTATATACATTCACGTTTTAGTTTTTTTTTACATTTTAGTTATTCCATCATTTTTTAATGGTTACTAATTACATCTCGCTATGTCACATTTTATATAAACATTAAATTATGATTTTTACATTTAAATGACTTATTTATAATCATATAAAACTTATAAGTATTATTAATAATATATTTTTTATGATTTATTTAAATTTCTTAACATATTTACGCACATCTTGATTTTTCGTCTGTATGGCTGTATCCATACATATCCAAAACGTACCTGATACATCTCTCTTAAAATTGTCTTCCCTATACACCTTGCATTTTGGATACTTTGGACCTTGGCCTAAAATGTGCTCGTCACATTCACTGGCTAAAATTTTGACAAAAAAAAAGGGGGTAAATTACAAAGACCCCCTTGTACTATAGGGTCAGTGACAAAGACCTCTCTATACTTTAATTT
This sequence comes from Nelumbo nucifera, assembly GCF_055504915.1. Taxonomy (NCBI): domain Eukaryota; kingdom Viridiplantae; phylum Streptophyta; class Magnoliopsida; order Proteales; family Nelumbonaceae; genus Nelumbo; species Nelumbo nucifera. The sequence continues at coordinate 4,255,166 of NC_142654.1, forward strand.
GCGGCAAAGACCCCCTGAACTTTTATATCGTGACAAATACCCTCTCAGCCATATAGTCAAATCATGAAAGACATTAAATTATCAAAATACCCCACTAAACTTTCTCTATTTTCTTTTTCTTGCCATTTTCTCTTAATATCTAACAGGCTTAAAAATACCTTTAATGGTCGCCAAAAACCCAAAAAAAAAACCTTTAATCATCACAGAAAAGGAAACAATCTGCGGCAAATTTATTGGTGACTCAAAAATACTTGTATACTCGTGTTTTTCTTTTAATGATAACGTAAATATAACTGTTGTTGAACTCAGAATTCACATAGACAACCTCAAATCAGTAGGAAAAGTGCAGCTCTGACCCTTTCTCCAGTGGCTTACAAGACTCAAGTGTGAAACAAGTGTAGCTCTGACCCTTTCTCCACTTTCATTTCCCTTCCCATCAAACAGAGGAAAGTTCTGTTCCATCAAATAATCCTCAGTTTCATCTGGTAGCAGCTCACTCTGCTTGGCAAGAAAAGTATGCAGTAGATAATCCGTAATAAATAACAAATGGGAAGGACTCGGTGCATTTTTCTTCGAATTCACAGAAAGAAGCCGCCAGCGTGCCCTCACCCTCGCAAGCTAACCAATTTCATTATGTGATTATGAGCAGAATTAAATGCCACTTTCATAGAATTTGAACCGTCTCCGTCATCCTTGCGTGGCTTGCTGAAAGGTGTGATAACCCAAGGTAAAAGAGGACAGAAAGAGCCCCCCAATACATATTGAGGAACCAAATTGCCCTCACTCAGCTTAGTGGGAGTTCCATTCAACAGTTCCTTGGATTCCTCAACCTACAAAAAGAATTTCGTCTGGCGTAAAATGGTGCATGGATTCATTGAAATTGGCCAACTAGCAGAAATGTCCAAGAACCTACCTTCAGAATCCACCAACACATGTGCAATAATGGCCCCATCCTTCCCTAACCCATTTACATATGAAATTTATTGAAGCCCAGAACGCCACAACAATTGGGGAGAAAAATCCAACTAAAACCTTCAGTAGTTCTCTTAAAACCAGAGGTTAATTCAAGCAAATAAGGAAGCTGATTGCTCACCAACTTACAGACCATGTAGAAAGCACGATAGGAACCAACTGAGTCAAGACCAAATCGCCTCTCAAGAGACTTGAATGGAGCGGCGTGAGCCAACCGGAAAAGATGAGTAGGCGGTGGTGATAGCAGAGGCCATGAGAGAAATGAGTGGGGAGAGATGCTTGTGGTCTCGAATTTTCTTTTTACGTCTTTTGCTGGCGGTGCCTCTCTTCCCTTCCTTGTCGGCCATGCTGAGAGCTGACACCGTTAGTCTTACCAAGCTAATTTGCTGGAAAGGGTAATTTAGGGATTTAAAAAAATTAAAATAACTGAATGAAAATATTTTTTGAAGTTAATTGACGGAATATCAGTGAAAAGGAGTTCTTTGTTGCAAATTAAAGTATAGGAGAGTCTTTGCTATTACAGAGGGTTTTTTGTAATTTACTCAAAAAAATCAGAGTTTTTCATTACCCTTTACCTTTCACTTTCCCCTTTACCCCTTTCTTTTTTCAAAGTGCTGGTCGTGGGATTTGATTCCACGTCGATGTTGGGATAACACAGCCAACACACCAACGAGCCAGTCCTCGATTGGTTGAGAGCGTGCTGTCATGTCAAGTCATTCCTACGACCCAATGTGGTATTGAAGGACACCAAATTCAGACCAGAGCTTATATATCAATATTTGGTGGCACATACAATCGCCACAGACCCAGTCAGGTTGATTACCAACTACCATCCACTAGGAAATCCTGATCGCGAATCAAATTCATCAGCATTCAACCACCCACATTGATATCCAAGTAACAGACTAGGCTCACTATATCAAGATTTTGATGATCCCGGGTAGGGAAAAACTTCCACCAGAATCATAAACGATTAAACATGATGCCCTAGTTATTTGGACAAATTCCAAGGATAAAGGGTAAAGGAATTCTTGCAATGTCTAATCAAACACCCAGGAAAAAAAAAAACAAAAAAAGCAAGGTTATCTTATCTAATTAAGCACATTCCTTGGAAGCATTGAAGTATAAGCTGAGACACTACAAAAAGAAACAGGCTTCTTCTGGCCTTATGAATAGAGAATGTGAATGTGTTGTCAAGAAAGTTGGCTTGTTCTCATGGCGTGATTCTTGCTCGACCTTTTGCAATCCTCCTAGCAATCACTTTCCGTCCACCCTTAGTCTCCTTGCTGTTTATAAACAGCAAGAACATCAGTTACAGGATTGTCATTTTACTTGCAAAGATACATATGATAGAGATGAAAGGAAAAATATTTACCGAGCAAAGAATCCATGGGTTCTCTTACGCTTGATGTGGCTGGGTTGATACGTTCGCTTGGGAAGTAAGAGCATCGGTTCCCTTGAAGGAACATCCCCTAAACAACACAATGTGCACAAACTTAAGCTACAAACACTAATTGAGAACCACAAGATCAGAAGTGTCAAAGGCAACATGAGTAAACATGAAGGGGATGGACAATTGAAGATAGAAACTCTTGATCATTCTGCATAATGTAAACATAAGCAACCAGAATTTTACTTCAACTGGTTGCTTTGTAAGCTGCAAAATATAAAGTTTTGATTTTGCATCAATGTGATTCACCCAGCTTCTGGCCCTTTTGAATGACTTGTTTGCTTCTGTTTAATTCTTGCCTGAAAGCTTGAACCACTGATTTTTAGGTTCAGATCAGTTCAAAATATGAGTATATCCATCAAACCATGATCTATAGTTTAGTCAAGCACTAGTCAGGAAGGACTAACCTACAAGTCTACAACCTTTGTCCTGGTTGCCTTTCTCTGGCCAGAGTATAAAGTAATAATTGAATTAATTTTAAAATAAATGTTTAAAACCTGGCCTTTATAATGCTGTAAAAAACACATCTATCTTGTAAACATTTCAACATCACAGAGCCAGTTTATATCAAGGTTTCCGAACCGTCGTTGACCCGGACAGTCGGACCGTTTGGCCCGGGAACCATCCAGGCAACCGGTTCCGTTTTACCCCAAACCCGGTTTTTGGCCAAAAACCGTTGAAAAAGCAAGCAGTCCATTGACCCGGGCGGTCGACCGATCGAACCGTCGACCCGTCGACCCATTCAACGGTTTTTTACCATTTTTTTAATCTTTTAATTTGTTTGTCAGAATGGGCCATCCATTTGAACCAGATGGTCGGACCGTCGACCCAGAAACCGGTGGCCAGAACGGTTCCGATTCCGGGTTGTTTTTTAAAAAGTTGGTTTATATAATACTAGTTGAGTGGCCTGTGCTTTTGCACATGCAAGAGGTGGGGGAGGGAGGATGAGAGGGGAAATAGATGGAATAAAGTTTTGGGGTGGTTGTCTAGATGTGAGCCCAAGGCATTATGTAGTAAAAGATACTACTAGTACATCTTCTTTTTCTTTCTATAAAGTTACATATATCCATCTTGGGTCTCTGAACTATACTTCAGCTTTTGCCCTTCTTATTTTTGTATTAGTGAAGCCCTTGCATGCTAGGCAAGTGGAGGGCCTCTTGACTTACTTTCTTCAAAATTTATCTTCAATCACAGTTATCCGCTAATAGTAGGTTGAGCAAAAGTGTGGAGCGTCAAAATCTAATAGGTTATGTTAAAAATAAGACAACTTAGTACTTTATTTAATTTGAAGACAAAATCGTAGATACAAAATTTAGGAGAATAATTTAGTCATATCATATGGTGCAATAATTAAATTTAATGTAACATGTACTTTGAGCACAAATTAAATTCAGATGTAATGTAAGAAGGGAATCAAATACAAAACCATTAAATGGGATGGCAAAACAATCCTTAAAAAATAAGGACAGGATGCAACTAACTGCCTCCATTTGTGTCAAATGAAGGAATAGAAAAGCATTTTCAAGGCAGTTCCCTAAGCAAACAAGTACCCTATGGGGACCCAGTTGTGCTATGTCTAGACTTGGAGATTTTAAGTCAAGGAACAAGCTTGCACTTCTGAGATGTTAACTAGGCAATGCCTTGACCACATAGGCACTAAAAACAGGAAAAGGCTTGCTTTAGAATTCTTTATATATAGTGGGCAAAGAGAGTGTATGATGTTGAGCCCAAAAGGTCCAAGCATATTCACCTCTTCACCCTCTATTCATAGCAGAGATTTCAGCTTCAAACTCAAAGCCTTAGCCCTGTTTCCAAAAAGACGTTGACCATTAGGTTAGTTTTCAAATATAAAAAGTTTTAACATTGGGCAGCTAATATCACTTGAAGGCAAAAACAAAGTGAGGTATAGGGTCAACATGGAACAAGGGACTAAATCAAAAGCAAGAAATGCAACTAAAGCAGGAGGGGTTTCTAGAGCCTGAGGCATGATTAACATGCTGAGGCAAATACCTTAATGAAGTGATTTATGGAAAATTAAAATGCAGACCCAAATTCTGAAAGAAATAAAACCTGTAAGTTTAATTGGTTAGTGTAATAAAGGTTGTGGCCATGCAGGTTCTATTCCTACATGGGCTTAATGTTAGACTCTAAAATCAAACTACAACTTATAATATAGTAACTTATCTATTAAAGCATCAAATTCAATTAATCAAAGTATAGCAACATGAAGTGAGGCACACCTAGGTTCAGGTGAAACACCCTACAAATTGAGCCATACCTTTGAGCCTATGCAGGGCAAGGCATGCCTTTCAAAAGCATAGGACTGGGGGATTCGACACTTGGAAAATCCAAACAATCAACAACTTGATGAATAGTTAAGCTCAGTGACACTGTCCTCAGTGTGACAAAAATAGAGATTAGGGAAGTTGCTTGACCTTCTCTTATTGGTAACTGAAAACTTTTATTGATCATTTGATTGTAATACATACTGAGGTACTAATCTATATTGTAGATACCAATTCCATGCCCTTCAAGGGCATATTGCAGATCCCCCCCCACCATGTACCCTTAATTCTTTACCCTGGAAGTGTTATTTCCAAGTACATCCCTTCCCTTGTAACCCCAGACCCTGACAACAAATCTGCCAGATTGTTTGCTGATTCTTTTTTCCTGATCGGTGAGATTGTTTGCTGATCTTCTAATCCAACAAAACAAAAAGTTCCCCAATGCTATTAGTGACCTAGCCTACTTGACCTAATTATCATTACAGTATGTTTGAAGAAGAGAACAAGGAAAAGGAGAGATCAGCAGCATTTACAAAGAAAGGCCAATGGCAGCAAAAGTGTGTTGATGAAAAATATAAAGGAAAACTAAAAGAGGTATATGCTTATGGTTTTCTATCAGTAGGCACATCTAGTTATGTGAACTTACTTTCTTAAATGAGTTAACCAATGACTGAAATTTAAACACAACTGTGACTGGAAAAATCAAACTCTAAGGCCTGACCCCACTGACGACATATAAAATGAACAAAATATGCCTAATAACTGAAAATACATAAAAATTCAGAAATTTCCAGTTTTAACATGCTTGCTCTTGCACCAATTTATCAGTGGGTACAAATCAGACTGCATATTATTATTAGAATTGAATTGTAATTGATTCCTCTTTCTATGCTCCCTTTTGTAAATCACTTGACAGGTTTTATTATGACTCTTAATTGAAACTTATGACACTGGTAACCCAAATCCCTTCCCTCGTACTATAGTAGGGCTTATTTCTAACCAAATAACTCATGTGTATACCTTGAAACATATTCCCCAGGCCAAAGAACTCATATACACATCATTATCATTTCCCGTCCAATCTCCCCATTCAATGAATTCAATGCACCACTCTGATAATGCATCCTTACATCAACCACCTACATTCCTTACCAAGTTACTATTGAGTAAACCTCCTCCATAATGACCAAATTCTTCCATAAACTCTCCGGATGTTTTGTTCAGAGTCACCCCATCAACTTTTGTTAATCAACAAACAAGAAAAGAGTCACCATCATTTAAAACTATTTTGAAATGTTGGTCCAATAGGTAGAGAGTAGAAGCTGCAGCAGCAGTCAAAAACAGAAAACATAAACAATAAGCAAGAAGACAAGAAAACAAAAGCATTTTCAGTCCTCAACATCCTGCAGACCTGGTACAACTTATCACTGAAGCCCCCTGAATTTGATTGTAACACCACCTACCTATCACCACTTCCAGCATGCAGCAACCTCTAGCTTGCATCTGTCTCCTCTGCTCCTCCCAGGGAGTGCTTCCACCAAGTTTCTCACAGTATCACATTCCAAGAGAGGATTCCTTACTGTTATACTCTGTCAACCATCACATTGGGCACAACCCCCTATTTATGCAGATAAGTCACCAGGAATGGTAATTAGCAACCATTAAGATAGTTTTCATATGGCCAATAGTTATCCATGCCTTATCTCAAGCATTCAATTTTTAAGTTTCGTAATGTTCTTCATCTTTTGTATTAACCAGTAAGCTGCAACCCCAACAAATAGTATAGTTGTCTGTCTTTCTTTTTCAAAAATAATGTCACAAATTTTCTGTTCATTAACCAGGATTACAAATCTTTCTTTTTTTGATAGATTATGAAAATTAGGATTATGCCACGGGTTTTTGTTCATTAAGGAGGAAAATTAGGATTATGAATCTTAATTTGGAAAAAGGAAAAGGAAAATGCACTTCAAAAAATATATGCCACAAGATGCTAAATGGCTTACTTAGCTTAGTATGATACAATTTTATAAAACATCGCACATAAAATTATGGTCCAACAACCATGAATCATCACCACTCATCCACAATAGTTCAATACAATGCCATACTGTAAATTCTCAGAAGTCATTTCAACAATGCAATACCCTTGTTTTCCCTCTGTGATATTTTTCAATTTTGTTTGTAATGTTGAGTATTGGAGTTGTGATTTGTGGTGGGTAAAAAGTTTTTTTATTTTTTCTTTTGGGTGACTTCTCGTCACCTTTCTTCTATCTTCTCTTTTCTTTTAATAAATTTTATTTTTATTACTAAAAAATAATCGGTGAGCTTCAAACCCAACAAATAGCATGGTTTCTTCCTTCTTTTTCATAAATAATATAAGAAGTGTCAGTTTATTAAGCAGGAAAGTTAGGATTACGAATCTTAATTTGAACAAAGAAAAGCAAAACACACCTCAAAAATATAGGCAAGAAGATTTAGTATGATACGATTTTATAAAACAATCCACCTAAAATTACTGCCCAAACAATGAATCATCGTTACTCATCCACAACAGTTCAATGCAATGTCATTCTATGAATTCTCATAAGTCTGTTTCAACAATGCTATACCCTTTTTCTCTCTATGATATTATATCAAAACTGCGAAGAAAAAGGTTTCTTTTTTTTCCCTTTCCCTTTCACGATATGCTTCACAGTACTTGAAATTATTGAAGTACAACCCTATGTATTCAACCAACAACTTTAGAAATAAAGAGAATTATTTCCCATCTCTGGAGTCCGGTGCTTCTCAGAACCAACAAAGAGTTGAAATAAAAATCTGGGTTTCGGTAAAAACAGTTAAAACGTAATCGAATCCCACGTCTTGAGGCAAATACCTAATAAAATAAATCGAATGGAGGACAGCAATGTTTCAAATCTCCAAATGAAAAAAAAAAAAAAATCACAGACAGGAAAATAAAAGGCGACAAAGAGAATGAAGGATTACCGTCCGGTAAGAAAAATCGTAGTGAAGGAAGGCCGCATGGATACAAAAAACTTTCAGAAGCTACCTTTTGTGGGGTTGCATCGCTGCTTTCCCGCAAATGGAGAGAGGCCTGGAACTTGGAAAAAGATGGACACAGTTGTGGGCATATTTCAGAGCTCTGGACGACGAGGCTGTGAGTTGAACTTGGTTTCTGGTGAAGCAATGGATTGAGGAAGCGAGTGAACAGAGAAGCGCCAGTCCGAGCTAAGGTTTTGGAAGACATTTTTCTTCAAAATCTGTTGTACCATTAAACCCTAAGGCGGATGAAAGGAAACTGCAGAACCTACGGTCCAGGTCCAACTGCTAGTTTTTGGAGTATTTTTTTAACTGGTTTAACAGACCATAACGGTTCCCGTTGTGGTTGAGAAATAGAAAATACATGGGCCAGCTTGGGCTTTACCTTGTTGTATAGAGATAGATACGTGACAAGCCCAATCCAGTACGTCTTTTGTGACTTGGGCTCAGTAGAAACACAATCCATATGGACGGTGCCAACCGTGAACGATCAGTTGGTATTGGTAAGGTCACTGGCTCACTGGGTGGTTATGCCGTTATGGGTAGGGGGACGGGGTTAGTGTTATCCCCATTGTGTAGTAGTCACTAGTCAGTAACCCCATCAAAGCAAGAAGAAATCTAGTCCCAATACACAGTCTCAATAACGTCCCAACAAGCCATTGCAGCCATACATTGAGAATCCGCATGGACGGTCCCAACAACCGTCCCAAGAGCCGTTGCATCTGTACGTCAGGAACATCTTGCCACGAATGACAAGGGAGATGTTCCCAATGCACAGCTACAATGGTTCTTCAGACCGACCGGTTGTTGGGACTAGATTGCCCATGGATCATGTTCATGGCTATCTTCGTCAGAATTCAAGTACTCTAGTCTAGTTTTGGATGTCGAGTAAAGAAGAGAATATATATAACGTTGTGAATCATGGAATCAATATGATGGAGAGACTGGGTTGAGCTGTGCCTGTGATACATGATAATTCATACAAGAGGTAGCTTTGGCTTATGGGAGATGGGAGTGTTCAGGATTTTGGGTTTACATTACAGGATCTAAGGGCTCCATGGTGGGACTCCCAGTCCCCATACTCCTATCCTATGGCGATAGGCGATAGCACTCGCAAATTCTCAACTTTCGATTTGTAGTTGTTATCTGTAATTTGTATAGCAACCAACAAGAGGAGTTGGGGCTGCCTAATCGTACTGTTGGTGCCAAAGTGAGAACCTTCTGACCCAGACCAGGGTTCTGTAGACCAGAACCAGATCTGACCTGATTAATCCGCCTTCCAACTTCTTTTTATTTCAAAACGAGAAAGTTGAGAACGAAACCAGTTAACAAGTACGAATGCATGAATATGAAAATGACAAGACTACAAGTTCTGGTCAAGGCTCAAAGTATATCAAGAATTTTTGTTGATCCAAACTCCATTTAACTTTTTAATTTCATAATCAGAGGGAAGTCCTGTCACATCTTTTTAACATTTCAAAAGAGTAAAATCACCTAAATCCTCTATTTTTGCATACAGCAGATGACCCTGAAAACCAATACGTACCAAGCATATCATGTTTATACATGAAACCTTGTTACTGCTTCAATTTTACATCAAGTTCATTCTATTTTTTACCCTTAATCCACACTGCAAAGTGCAAACCAATGTAAAAGCTAAATCAATAACAAAATAGAATTCCACACTCCCATGCTTTTGCACCGGTTACGAATGAAATGCAGTGCAAAAAAAAAGGCCTACATATAACAATTTAGGTCATTAGATTGGTAAAGTGATGGATTCAATTACAATGTGATCATGCCCAATAACTAAAACATTGGGATCCATGTCCTGGTCATGAATGATGGTATAAGCCTAAACTCACAAGTAAATGGTATAAGCCTCAGAAGAGAACAGAATGAACAGAACAGAAGAAGCAATTATAAATGCAATGCATTGATCCAGGAAGGAAGAAAACAAAGGAAATGAACGTGGACTCTTTTAGCCCAGCCGTTTGTGAGTTTTAAGAGGAATGAAAGGAACTCGTTTTAAGAAACCAAAGAAGTACACAAAGCATGCCATAAAGGCAACACTTGATTTCAATTCGTTAACACAGACCCCGCCATATCCAAAAAAAAAAACTAGAAAAGCAAACCAACTCAACCCATCCAGATAAAAATAAATAAGATATATAATAAATAAGAAAAAAGTTACACGCTTGTTTCAATTGAAACTGAATAGACCGGGCATGGTGACCACAGCATGCCAACCTTTTTAAGTTAAAATTTAAGAGGAAGCTTCGGCTTCATAAAATACAAAAAAAAAATGAAAAAGAAAAAAAAAAAAAACACAAACCATAACCATTTGCAAGTTGAATTGGTAATTGATCAACAGGGCCGTCCATCTTCAAATGTACACAAATTACGGACCACGTCAATCTGAGGAAGCTCACTGTTCACTCACAGTAGCAGTAGCAATCCAGTCAGAGGCGGATGCTTGAGTTTCAGGCTCAACATGTGATGATAAACACAAGGGAGTAATTGCCACCTATTTTATAAGAAAGAGAGAGAGAGAGAGAGAGAGAGAGAGAGAGACTTAGCTATATCCATTGTGCAAAAAAAGTTAAAAGGAAGAAAAATCGACAGAGTTGAACTCACAAATCCATTTTTAAGCGCTCTACAATCCAGATCTTCATCCATATCTTCTAGCTCCTTGTCCAAGAACTGCATTAACAGAAAGACCTACTCAGCAAACTCCATAGGAACTCCAACTAAAAGTAACAAAAAGAAGGCCCACAAACGCAAGGATTGATATTTATACCAAGCAACGGGAAACAGAGGCATGGAGAAAGAGATCTTCCATGTTTCTAAAATGTTGATATAATAGAAACAATAATCATAAACCAATGTTGATCTTCCCTGTTTCTAAAATGTTCATATAATCATCAAATATGATCATATACCTCTAGACGGAAAAATTTCTTCACTGCTCGTCCTGAATCAGGTTTTCCAGCAACCCCTACTGATTCTATTTCCACATTCTTCTTTTGTGTGTTAACGCGGCGTGCTGCTCCCTGTGAAGGACATAATGATGAGATTTGAAGAGCTGAAAAAAACTAAACTCAGAGGTTCAGTACCATGGCACAATGGTATTCCAGGAAATACTCACAGCTGCAGATGCATCTCGACTGAGCTGTGCGAGCTGCATGCCAAGGCTTTGTTGGTTGGACATGAAGTGCCCAGCTCTGTTTGCTGAGACAGCTTGCCAGGTTGGAACAGACCTCCAGAAACTCTGTCGTGTTACTTTGAAACCCTACAAAAATACAAGCATAATATAGATACGAGAGAACGATGAAAAAGAACCTATTGATTGGCGAACGGAGACCATAGTTCTTTCACAACAATCTCCTTTTTTCATCAGTTACTGCAATTAGATCTCACTAATAAATGGTGAAACCAAATATCTCAAAGGTTTTGGAAAGAGGGGGGGAACTATAACATGGAAACAGCAAAAAGCTGTCATATGAATGATTTTAAACTATAATCATTTTTATATGTTCAACCCTGGGGCTGGAACCCCCCCCCCCAATATAACCATACCATTGTTAACCTCTGTCCCTATGTAATGAGTTAGCAAATCCTTTAGCCAACCTTTGGGTCTTGAACCCACAATTCGTGTTGGAAGCCAATGCTCTTTCTTCTCTAATAAAGTATCTTAGGGTCCAAGGGGCATCAATGCATTAAGATCCAAGGGCCATCAACCCATTAAGATGCAAAATAATTACAACCTAGCAATCACCCTCAGTTACCATATTAGTCCATGAAGCAGAGAAGGCCAATGTAGAGGAGCTCTGCCCTCATGATCCACCATCTGTGGCCTAGAAAAAGAAGAGATTTATATTTTCATGTAGACACTTTTTGTGCCCATTTGGTGGTTTGGGAGGCCTTTGAAACTTTCAACTTTCAAGTAGCAGCTTATGGCTTTACAAGGTGGGCCCTGCCTGGATAGCCTATAAGTCATGTCTGGTGAAAAATCAAAAAAAAAAACCTAAAATAGCTCTCCTAGAGACAAAAAAATGGATTTCTGTCCAAGCTTCTTTTGGTGACTTCTCCAACACAGCTCAATCAAAGCTTCTGCCCTCCCAAATGGACCCTTTCTCCTTTTGAACCAACAGTAGCATCACAAGCCATGTCAGTGACCTTGCTCCTAAATCACAGAAGGGCAAAACTAAACACCACAAGACCCTGTGTATTCGCAACTAGGGCATTATTATTATCAGCAACTAGGGCAGTATTATTATCAGTTCAACAAGGGTTGAGATCGGCTAAATCTTTAAATTTCAGACTTAGAAATAGATTTGTGGGGACTCACATGTACTGTAATTGTAAGGTGATTTGCAAGATACAGGACAGGCTCTGCTCATCAGGGAAAAAAAAAAAAAAAAGATACAGGACAGACTCTTGGAAACATAGACAATGTTATGTTGTTTGCTAATGACAGAACTAATTGATGAAACTAGAGATAGATCAAATACAAAATTAGATTTGTGAGCAACTCCTTAGAAACAAGAGGTTTTAAAATAAGTATGACTAAAACAGAATATATGCAATATAAATTTAATAACAATAGTCTCATTCAAAAAAAATTAATAACAATAGTAGAAATCGAAGTACAATTGGGATTGAACACCAAGAGATGTCTCAAGGTGACCTTGGAGCAGGACAGGCAAAGCGTAGGGGTGTAGCTTGAGTCTTATGTGATAGGAGAATGCCACTTAGGCTAAAAGGAAATTGTTATAAAGCCAGCAATGCTCTATAGAGTAGTGTTGGACAGCCAAGAAATAACATGTCCAAAAAATGAGTGGTGGAGAAAATAAACTAAGATGGTTTGGTCACAGGTCATGTGCATAGAAGACTATCTACAGCACCCATAAGAATAAGTGATCTTTTGCAAGTTGAAGGGATTACAAGGGTTAGAAGTATACCAAAAAGGACATGGATCAAAGTAGTAAAAATTGATTTAAGCATCATAATTTAACAATGGATATGGCATTAAACAGAATGGAATGGCAAAACAGGATTCAGGCATTCAGCTAGCCGACCACCACTAGGTGACAAAATGAGGGGAAGTGAACTAAGATAGTTTTGTCACGTGCAGAAAAGATCGCCTACAGATAGGAGTGGTCATAGGCAGGGCCAGACCAGGCTTAGCACCTATGTTAAGGGCTATAGCCCAGGCCTGGGCCAGGTCAGAACAGACTTTGGGCCTATGACACAAGATCTTAAACAATTATGCTACTACAACCAAAAGCACAGATCTCTCAACCTATCTTGCCTAGAGATCAGGAACAATACACTCATATAACAACTCCCTTACACCTTTTCAATCATATTGGTCACCTTGAGTGGACTCTTATAGCCTCTCCAACACCCTGAACCAAATAACAACAACAAGAATAATGATAATAATAAATAGATATCAACATCATATGTTTCTTCTCAACTTAGACCACATTATCAGCAAAAGCTTTTGAAGCATCACCACTATGATTGAACTGTGTATCCAACTTTTTAACCAAATAAGCTTCGCCAGTAACAATTCAAGATAACATAAAACACTAGGAAGGTTTGTCCACCACATGATTCACAGGGAACATTATAACCTAAACAGAAAATTCAAATATGAGATTCTACTGCCTACACCCTGTCAACTTCATGACACTTCATTACTCCCCACCTCCAATAGAAACTGACTCAATAATCAATACTTGACAATGATGGACAGAAAAGGAGAAAGTGTGCTACTTTTACCTTATTGGATTAAAAGGAGACAAAATTTAATGGGACACTTTATCCACTTTCTCCACTTTTCCACACAACTCTTTACCAATCGTCTTGTTAGATCAGGGCTAGAAAGGGGTTTTTTGTTTAGTGACAACTTGTTACCTTCATAACTTTAGTTTGGAAAAAAAAGGATCTCTAACTTTTTCTATAGCCCTGTAGGGCCTTTACATCCCTTTGTACCCTCTTGCATAAAATACATGCATTTCTTAAAAAAAAAATCAAATGCTTGAGAAAGGCAAACCTTATTTGTCGAAGGAGAAGTGGGAATTTCAATATTCAGTGAGCAACTTTTGGGGAAAGCTCCCTTTTCAACATCTCTTATGGCTGCATGTAGCAAAGGTAAACAGACCTCAACCGCATCTTTGAAATCACTTTCACGGCTCTCATCCTTCTTCCTGGCAAAAGATTACAAGACAACCATGTAATAAATATATGCTGGAATGTAGTAAGGACGACTGTATATTATAATAACAAAAACAAAACGAAGCATCAAAGCATGCACTAACCAGTTTAATGATATAGAGAGGGATGGTACACCACAGATCAAAGCCTCTCTAGCACCAGCAACGGATCCTGAATAGAACCTGTAGGATTTCCCAAAATGAGAATCGTTTATCTATCAATGAAGAACAATGAAGACATGACAAAGAATAAAGGGAAGGTTGTGCTTAATGGATAATAGTGGCCATAGAATTTCATTAAAAAGTGAGATATTAATTAATGAGCAGATTTTAAACGTTGTGCTTAATTTCAGTAAGTAATGTAGTAACGAAGGTAAGAGATCCAATAATTAAATGAAAGGAATTGCATCCTGCATTTACTTACATTTGATGCCCACAGCTTGACCCCCTGTTAATTCCGCTTATGACCTGAACATCAAACAGAAATAACTTATGTGCGGCCTTTGCATAAGACTTGGTGGATACCGAACTACAGCAAAAAACATGTGAATCCATACCAGCGCAGGTTTTGACCACGAAAACAACGCCCCTGAAAGAGCCAAGGAGACACAATCCGCAGGAGTACCTGATTAAATAAATGATAGCCAGAGGATATTGAGATTATAAACATACAATAGGTAGCAAAACCACATTTAGTTACCAAATATTTACGGGCACAAACATAGCAATAAGCACGTAATGATCCAAAATCTCAAAGCCATTAACCAGAAAATTTAGCAATTCTTATCAACAACTGTAACTCTTAAGAAAAACTCCCAAATCCCTGTTCAAGTTAAGAAAGTGCCGAAACAACTTTGAAAGGAAGAAAGCATATATGCAGCATTACCGGAAACTTCGTAAGCTGTAGCCCCGTTAATTTCAGCAGAAGTCACGGCAAGCGTCTCGCAAAATGTGACCGAGTGACCGGAGACAGATTTATCACTAAGCCACCGCAGTACAGAAATGAACAAACTCAGATAACGTCCCAATATGGTCAGATAGAAATAAAATGACAAGAAGAAAAATGGAGAGAAAAAGAGAACCCACGATTGGGGGGCGCAGACATGAACATTGTATTGACCTTGTCGGACCAGAGCCTCAACCAGGAAGGTAAGGCCCGGGGCATCGATTCCATCCGCATTAGTGACTAACACAACAGGTTTGGAGCAATCCTGATCGGAAGAGGAGGGAGGGGAAGAAGAGGAAGAAGGTTCTGTAGATTCGTCGGTCTTCTTGGACTGTTCGTCGCCGCCACCTTTTCTGCTAGTTAGAACGTCTTGTAGATTAGATATTATGGATGGGGGTAAAAAGTTGTTCTTCACAGAAGTCGTCATTGAGATGCTGCGGAAACTAAAAATTATCTGCAACCAGGAATTCAATCACACAGATGACGAAGAAGAAGAAATGGATTTGGTGGTTTTGGGTTAAAAAAAAAAAAAAAAAAAAGAAATGAAAACCAAAAACCCTAGAAATCAGAAAGATAGTACTGAAAAGGAGGGTAATAAAGCGGGCGATAAAAAGGGGTCCCCAGTCCCTACCAGAGACGAGAGAGAGAGACCGAGTCTAATGGCGTTTGTAACGTAATGTTTTCTACAGAAAAAAAAAAAAAAAGGTGAGAGAGAGAGAGAGAGAGAGAGAGAGAGAAGGATTGCTTGTTCCAATCGGAAGGGAAAAGGATAAAATGTTTTTTCTTCTTTCTTTCGTGACTCTCTGATTAGCGTATTCTAAATCTTAATTAATTTTAATTAACTAATTTCTTTTTTTTTCGAAAATGTTTAATTAACTAATTTCATTCCCTTCAATTTTTTTCTCAATGAATTGAATGAATGATGTGTCATGTGTCAAGTAAAGGGTCCACATTTTGGTGGACCCCATCCAGGATCCTCGCAGACGCAGAGAGGACAGACGGAGACGGGCGACTGATCAACGGTCAGTTTGAAATGGAGAAAGAAGAAACAGAATACTGGGCAGCTGCTCAGGTCTCGAACAGTGGGAATTTTGAATAAGGTGTATATTTATTTATTAAAAAAAAAGAAAAAGAAAGAGAAGGGCGATGGATTTGGGAGAGGGGAAGATCTTGGTTCTTGGGTAGGGTAATGGGCCCCCACCCAATTGGCACATGTTACGTACGGTACCACTGTATCATTCTAAAATGAGAGAGCGAAAGAGTGGGTAGGGGTCTGGAGTCTGGACGAATTACTTCCGTCCTTTGCAATCTCACGTGAATTGTTTTAGTAACAAGGTACTGAGTACGACAAATATATATATATATAAGAGAAATAGAGAAAAAGTAATGTGTTAATTGAATTACATCTATTTAGTATGATCTAACTATCTACTGATGTCTGATGTTAATGTACATCATTGTTGATGGGATTTTACGTAAAAATTAAACAAGAGTATATTTTCTTTTTATGAGTCACGAAAATGAATGAGAAATTGAGAATTGAGAAAGAAGTGGTGGTCGGACCATAATGTTTAAGGTACTTGCTTACTTGCAAATTGGTTCATTATTTGTCAATCGGTACATTGTTGAGGCCCAAGCAATGAATTCCAAATAAAGTTGTGTTGGGAGGGTAGATTAGATATGGTATCAACCTTTGACATTTGTTCTTTACAAACTCTTGACATTTGTTTTGCCATTAATCCTTGAATCAATCATCTCGAATATAGTAAATCCAAAACCTCAAACTTAAATTTGAATCAAACAAACTAGGTATTACCGTATTACCTATGGGTAGGACTTAGGAGTAGGACCCAATATAGTAGATCAACCAATGGTGGCACGTTGCAGGATTTCTGATTTGTATTCACATCTGCGTGCGCCCCACAGCACACCCCCAACTGTCTATTGAAAATATCTCCTAATCACAAGTAGGAGAGATGTTCTCAATGTACGCTAAGATGTATATATGGAGTGTTTTTGGGATGCACTGTATGGGAGGCAGATGTGAACTCGTAGCACGTACCTGTGTTGTCATTGGAGTAGGGGAGTTCATGGGATGGGGATGGGTTACCTCCATTGTATTTGTATAGTCCCATCAAGCCAAAAATAGGGTCAAGTTGTGAACTGATTTTGGTTGACCCAATCGACCCCAAACGGGTCAGTGGTCCATTCATTCGGGTCAAGTTGTGATATTAAATTTACAAAATAAGAAACTCCATTGAACAGGATAAATAATGGCCAACGGTTCAGTTGCTGAGGTTGATGGGTCGTTGACAGAGTGAACAATTATTTGTAATATAGTGGGTTAGAGATTAATTGTTCCCTCAACTAAGATTGTGATTGGGTTCACCAGGTCAACAATTTGGTATGTACTTTAAGCGTCTAATTATCAAAAACAATAGTTTTATAGGGCTGGGCTGTTTTTGGGTATGTTAATTAAGTTGGGATTGGTTTTGTGATTAACACCCAAACAAATTATGCAAATATACATACATTACAGCACACAGGTGTATATTAAGTAAGATATTCTCAATATTTTAATCATGTTTCCTGGCTGTGACTTATTAATAATTACTTCATATAAGATGTCTAAAATCATTGCTTTATAGGCATGATCCATAGGATATTTTGAAAAGGGGTATTATATAGCTTTATCACCAAATTACTAAGTTAAGGGCCTACCAATTTTGGGTCTCCTACTTACAAGTCCCAATCCTCCAAATGGGTTAGGCCATGAGAGTGCTAATGTTAAAAATAAGTGTTTATTAAATAAGTGTTTAAAAATAAATGCTTATTTGAATAAGTATTTATTTGCATTTGGCATCTAATTTTTTCAAGTGCCTATTTAAAAAAAAAAAGTACTTATTTTATATCAGACATTTGGTGGTCTTTTTCTCCTATAAGCACTTAAATAAGTAAATGTGAATATAAATCAGAAATCCTACAACGTGAATACAAAAGTGTTGCGGGGCTTTTATGAAAACACTTTTGTAAAAGTGCTTTTATAAAAGTACTTTTATGAAATCCTCTAATAAGTACTTTTGTAAAAGTACTTTTAAGAAAATATAAATCAGAAATCAGAAATCCTCCTATAAGCAGTTTTATAAAAGTACTTTTACAAGTGTTTTCATAAAACTACTCCGGTAAAATACTTTTTATAAAAGTGCTTTCATAAAATTGTTTTTATAAAAGTTCTTTCATAAAAAATACTTTACTTTCGTAAAAATACTTTCCATAAAATTACTTTTATAAAAGTGTCTTTGTAAAATTGTTTTTGTAAAAGGGTATAATTGGTATTCTAAAAATTCACCAAGAACAATTATGGGAGAAAAAAATTGAATAAGTACTTATTGTATGAATACTTAAAATCCTTATTTTTAAAATAAGCACTTATGTCAGATTTATGTCCCAAACACCAATAAGTGCTTAATGGTGTGGTTCCCGCCCAAATAAGCACTTGTTTCCAATAAGCACTCCTAAACATGGTCGTAGTATGGGGATGTTGTATTTTTTCATTGTTATTGTTACAAGATTGGAGATCAAATTAGAAAAACACAATGGCAGTCATTGTGGTTCCCGCCCTAATTGAATGTTGCTCATAAGCAATCAATCTCTCATTCAAGGGCTGTTGGATAACAGCTGAATATGCTGAATTAAAAAGTTTATCTTTTAGCGATCTATAAGCTTTTAGCATGGTTGTGGGGCTTTTTAATGGCTGAACTTGAAGCCGGATACATCACTTTACCCTTGAAAAATTTATTATTTAATTAATTTACCAACTAAAAAAGCAAAGCAATAAGCCTTTTAATTCAAGCGGCGTTCTTTTTCTAGATTTTGAGAGGGGAAAAGTTGGTCAATGGGATTTTGATTCCCTATTGACCAAAAATCCCATGTTCTTTTTTCAGATTTATGTAGGGATCAGGAAAAGTTTATTTTCTTGGGTATCACTTACCTGGGTAAATAATTTTACCACCATGGGGGAAAGTTGCCAACACTTGAATGGGACAAAAATGGCCCTTATAATAATGGATTTTTATGGCTAAAATGGTCATTGCCTTATTTACATAAAAGATAAAAGAATATGGTTAAATACAATTACCCGAGTAACTCTTTCTTAGAAAACATTTACTTGTATAAATGAATCTACTCGAATGAATAATTTATCAAAAAACAAATGGGTCCCAGCAAATATCAACCATTATCAAATAACCCTTAGGATTTATGATTGGCATGGCTGTTTGGGGCATTATCATTGGTCCCACAGCCTACATCATGATCAGTTAATCCAAATTACCAAGATTGGAGCTACTTGATCCAATTTACAATTTTAGAAGTGGTGCACCATTACCATTAGCCAAAAATGCATATATTAATTATACAACGAGGCTCCATTCATTTGAAATGCTACTTGTATTAGTATATATAATGCACCAAGAAACAAATTAAAGGAAAAAAAAATGCAAATTCTGATTCATTAGGCTATGTTTGAAGGAAAAAGTAGGGAAAGAAAAGGAAATAAAGAAAAATTTTTACAAATCTTATATAAGTTTTCCTGCATTTTCCTTCCTTTCTCTACTCTTTCCTTAAAACCAAACATAGCGTAATGGTACAAATTGGTTACTACTTGTCTAAAAAGAAAGAGGAAGAGGATTGAGGAGGGAAAGTAGTAGTAGTCAGGAAAACGTGTACGTAGAACGTACTACTTTGTCTCCTAATGGATTTCATTTTGAGTCCACCCGTACGGCATACGGTAATGGCTGTGCTGGGCCTGCAGCCAGCGTCCAGCGGTGGCCCTTCAGTCCCTATCTTCGTGTTCGTGTGTGGTGTGACAACTGCCAAGTCCCAATAGTGCCCAACACTGTGCTGCCCAAACCCAATGTTTATTATGTTAGTGCCAAATATTGGGCCCATTCCATTGGGCCCCGTCCCGTCTTCTGCAGTGCCTCAATCCCATGACATGAAACTGTCCTTTTTTTTTCTCTCACTGTATGTCTATGAACTCTTCTTTAGATTATTTTAATGAATGATCTCACAGTTTTTTTTTTTAATCTAAAAAAACCAGAAATATGTCAATGGGGAATTCAAATTAGCTGAACGTTTTAGTTGTTCAGCAGGCTATGGAACCAATGATGACGTTTCATGCCAGTATTTATATGCATAGAGCCTGCATTTTTACAGTGGATTCATGAATTTTTATCATTGACATGAAATCTCATCATTGGTTCTACAACTCGTTGAATAGTTAAAGCGTTTAGCTAAACTTTTTTCTCAATAGGGCCCATTGCAGACCTATCAGCCCACTGGGCCAGTGCAGAGTCTTTATTTATTTTCACACGAATAAGTTTATTACTATTGCTTCTTTGCAACCACAAATGTTATCCAAGTAGGTTTCCAAGGATCAATTTTTTGTTTTTTCTTTGACCAGTAATGCTGTGTGATTTGTGATTTGAGTGAAATTAATCCCATCCCAATTGATTAAAAACCAAATATCTCTCTCTATATATACATGCATACATACATACATATTAACACAAGGGCACATGCTATATAAATTGCCCAAAAAAAACAAAAATATCTTTACAAAAAACTAGTTATATGCTCTGTTTCACCAATTACTAGATGTACTTTCTTTATCAAAATTAGGATGTGCCTAAATCAAAACCATTATTATTATATGGAACAAATAGAAGCCATCACAACCAATAATAGAAACAAAATAAAATCAGATTTCACACGGATGTCTGGTGAAATAAAGTTCATATCTTATGTGTCGGCCGGTGAGTTAAAAAAAAAAAGTGTTTATGTAAATATGGTCAATATCGGCATACCTCGTTAGTTCTTATCGTTTGATAGTTTGGAATCTGGATATATCTTAAAAAAGGGTGAAGTTCATGGAGAGAGAATACAAGTCTGAATCTTTGGTCTGTTACCCACAAATATCTCCTCAAGAATGACAATTGAGATATTCCCATTTGTGACTGTAGTGCCTTGTAGATGGTAGATCCAGACTTCAATTTTTCTATGTAAGTCAATTTTATGTAAAAAGTATTGAAAAGAATAACTGGCATATGTAAATATGCCATGGGGTATGTGGAAATATCAAATATGTCAATTTCCACATAGCCCATTAGTTATGATCGTTTGATAGCTTGAGATCTGGACATATTCTTAAAAGGATGAAGTTTATGGAGAGAACAAAAATGTACACAACTCTGAATCTTCCTAATTAGGTCAATAAATACTTAGAAAAACTAACTTTCTATTCTTTATTTTATGTTTTTTTAATAAAAAAGTTACATTTCTTCTAACTTGTGAATGGTTTCACTTTTTGACTTCGGATTGGAATTTACTTAAAATCTCCACCAGGTGGTAAAAGTAGTAATATTCTTTACCTTGCTGTTTGATGAAAGTCTGAAGAAATTTCGGAAATTGTTATTTATTTGGGCTACGTTTGTTTCGGGTGGAAAATCGAATGGGGTAAATTTTATACGCCGGTTCGATTTTATTAGAGTTTGGTAAATATGTAATTTTACACCGAGAATCGATGTAAATTACATTTTAATTTAAATTTACATCAAGAATCGATGTAATAAATACATCGATATTTTATTACATCATCCGCTCGCTCTATCTCTCTCTTCGACATTAAAATATCCATATTTTATTACATCGACATTTTAATTATCGATGTATTTATTACATCATCCGCTCGCTCGCTCGCTCTCTCTCTCTCTCTCTCTTCTCCTTCTCTCTTCTTCTTCTCCTTCTCTCTCTCGCTCGCTCGCTCTCTTTCTCTCTCTTCTTCTCCGGTTGTAAATTACAATAATCGATGTAAATTATTGTTGTTTCTCACAAAACCAGGGCATAGAACGTTTCACAGTTCCCTTCTTCCTATTAATCATCTCCATTGTTTCTTTTGCAGTTAAAAAAGGCTAATGACCTTCCTTCGGCAGTGAATGTGATTCAGCTTCTCAAGCAACGGACTGTTACCTGTTATATTGGTTGCCTCGCCGTCTCCGGTGACCTACTCTATGCCGCCTCGGGTTTCGTTAAGTCTTGCTTTTTCAGAAAGGAAGGTCTTCACCGCTCACCAGGACTCTAAGATCCGAGTCTGGCACCTAACCCTGACCAAATGACATCAACTCGTGGCAATGACATCTACCGAAGAACTACGTCCGCGTCAGATACGGGTATGGATTGAACACACTGACGCTGTCTCTGGCCTCGCCGTCAGCAATGGTTTAATCTACTCCGTTTCCTGGGGCAAGTGCTTGAAAGTATGGCGGGTGTCGGATCTCCGTTGCTTGGAGTCCATGAAACCCAAGGCAGATCTCCGCTACAACCACGCGGAGAAGAGCAGTTGTTCATTCTCTCTCTTCTCCTCCTCCTTTTTCTTCTTCTTCTCTTGCTTCCCTACTCCTCTGTAGATCGTCTTTTCCTCCTTTGCACCATCTCCCGCTGCAACAAACCAGAAAACGTAAACTCCATTTACGTTGATGTAACAAATAGGACGAGTGTAAATCGGCACAATGGCCGGTCCGTATTTTACACTCTTACCGAACCATTGTGTCTCAACTCCACCGGTGTAAAAGAGCATTTATACGGGAAACAAATGCAGCTTTATTTTTATTTGCTGCAAGGAAATTGTTATTAATAAAAGGGAAAAGAAGAGAAATACGCAACAGTCCTCGTAGTGGTAATTCTGTTGTTCAAAGAATGACCCAATATTAGGGCTGCAAGTTGGATCAAGTTAGGTTGAGGCCAACCCTAGTTCAATGTAAGTTCTAAACCCCCAACACTAACCCTAACCCAACTTGACCTTCCCAACCCTAACCCTAATTAAAATCCTTTAACCCTAACCCAACCCAATCTAACCCAAAGTCAACTTTGGGTTGGGCCAACCCAATCTAACCCAACCCAACTTTGGGTTGGGCCAACCCTAATTAATCTTAGATCTTAACTAAATTTCACTACATACTAGGCATGACCCCGTACTAAGTATGGGTTCATGATCTGCATTTTTTCATTTTTTTTTAAATATTTTATATTATAAACTTTGAACCGTGTATTTGTGATACTAATGGGTCCCACCATGTATGCTTCTTATTCGGTTGAGCATGCATCTATTAATTTAAATTTTTTGAAAGAGTGATTTGAATTTTGAATTTTATTTGAAAATGTAACTAACCACTTCTAAAATACTGTTTTCTAGAAAATTAGAGCGCCATGTGTCTAAATGGGGGAGGCTTCAGCATGACTACCTTCCTTTAATATATAGATAACATATATTAATCCTATGTTTTATTAGTATTTGTTTGTTAATATTTTTATTGGTTCTTTAAGTACAATATTCAGAAAAAAAAAGTGTTTGAAATGATTATAGTTTATTATGATGACTTATAATAGATCTTTTATGGGCAGCAAGCTATGGGTAGCAAATAACAAAGAGGAGATAAAGAATAAAATATTCAGAAAACATAAAATATATTATCAAGGTTTTAGTATTTCCAATTAGGATTAAGTGAAGTGATTATCTTAAATGAAATAAATGATAGTGTGTGGTGGTGACTATACAACTATCATGCATCTAAATAAATGATAGTGTATGGGTTGGGTTGGGTTGCCCGAAGCATCAATCCTAACCCAACTCGAAGTAAAGCTGGGTTCATAAACCTTAACTCTAACCTGAGCATTAACTTGACCCAACCCAACCTGACTTTTTCGGCCTTACCCAATATTGCGGGTGGTTATTCCAATTGAACAAGGGACTACGAATCCAAACTCGTTATTTGAATCAATGTTTTCAACCCATTGTTTACTTGGCCGGTCGAACCATTTGAACCGTCACTCAGCTAGGATTATGGGTTTGGTTCAGTTAAGACCCGCTAGATGGTAAAAAATTGTTGACTTGGTCAAGAATTGTTTGACCTGTCTAGTTTGACCATTGACCCATCCAACCCGGTAACCGGGTCACATGTTGCGTACTCAATGTATACAAACTTTCAGAGGCCATAACATTGCACTTCGATGTCCTATTGGGGTGATTTTTTTTGGGTAACTTTTCAATATCTATGCATCCCAATGGCCAAAGGCGCCTTGTGCCGCTATTTTCACGAAAAAACCCTTTTTGCCTCAAATTGTAATTTTTAATATTTTTAAATAAAAAATTTAAAACTTAATTTAAAAACATAAATTAAATATAAAATAATACATATAACATATCTAAAACATATTTATTGCTAAAATATATATTTATAGAGACACACACAGAAATATATATATATATATATATATATATATATATATATATATATATATATGTGCTGACATGGCATGGTCTGAACCGTTCGACCTAGCTAGTTGAACGGGTGACTTGCAACCCAGAGGCAAAAATGGTTCGAACTTTGGGTCGGTTTTAAAATATCAGCACATTGGATACATGAAAACTTTCAAAGGCCATAACTTTGCACTCTGATGTCTGATTGGGGTGTTTTATTTATTTATTTTTTGATTTTGGGTAATTTTTCAAGATCTATGCATCCCAAGGGCATGAGGTGCCTTGCCCCACTATTTTCGTGAAAAAAACCTTTTTTTGGCCTCAAATTACAATTTTAATATTTTTTATAAATAAAAAATTAAAAACTAAATTTAAAAACATATATTAAATATAAAATAAAACACCTAACACATCTAGAACATATTTATACATTATTTATTCCTAAAATATATATTTATACACATATATACATACACACACATAGGGGTGAGCATTATTCGGTTAAAACTGAAAAAACTGAACCAAAAATTTTGGTTTCGATTTTTTTGGTTTTTGGTTATTTTGGTTTTGTAAAATTTCAGTTTTGATTTTGGTTTTCAAGTTTAGAAATTAGTTAACTGAAAAACCAAATTAACCAAACTTTATTATCTATAATATATATCAACATATAATACATATATAATATGTATAAAATATATTATATTGTATTTTATTATGTATTAAAATATATAATTTATCATATACATTGTATAATATATAATATATTAAAATATACACTACAATATATATTAAGGTATATATAGTGTTGAAATTTAGTTCGTATATATATATACATACATACATACATACATACATACATACATACATACATACATACTTAATACATATATATGCTGACATGGCACAGTTTGAACCAGTCAAACCGGTGACTTATGACTTGGAGGCAAAAACAGTTCAGCCTCCAAGTCGGTTTTTAAAACATTGCTTTGAATTTGGATGGAATCATTGGTTTACTCCCACCTATGAAAAGTTGTGACACCTAGGCCACAAGAACTTCTAACAAATCAGAACTTGAGAACCGACAACAACATTCTTAAAAAATCGTGTTGGTGGTAGTAATGTGATGGGTCAATCACACACACATGACACACATAGGGATGCAAACAGATCGGATTGGATTCAAATCAAGGTATATTTGAATCCAATCTGACACTGTTCATGTCAAATCCAACCCGAAGATCTTATAGAATCTGATAGGACTTGATTTGAATTCGAATCCTATCGGGTCGGATCTGATTCAATTCGACTTATTTTCTTTAAAGATTAATAAAATATTAAAAGAAAAAATAAAACATACTAATTTAAATAAAGTAAAAATAAAAAAATACAAGTATTTATTTAATTATTTTCACCATATATATACATGTTTTTTTTGTAAAAAAATAACACAACAAATTTATAAATAAATAAATAACATATATATATGTATTATATATTTATATTTATAAATATATAATATATATCAGATCGGAAAGGAGTGATCTGAATCTGATCGGATCCTATTATATGACTTGATCCGACCCAAAGATCCGAACAGGGGGTGATCCGAATTCAATCAAATAGGATCAAATCTCGGATCAAATCGGATCATGATCCAATCCATTTGCACCCCTAATTAACTAGGCCTCTTATTGTATGATAGAAAGAGAAGGGATAAAAAACTGGATCCCACTTAAGAATCAGCTTCCCACCAAGGAATCCGATCCATCACACTACTGTGTGTACTGCATGCAATTTTGGGAGCTTCCAAAGTTCTTTAACAAATGTTTTTGGTATTTGGGAGATTGAAATGCATTAATTTTTAGGGGTGCAAATGGATTGGATTATGATCCAATCCTATCTTTGTTGGATTCAGATAATCTTTTGTCAAATTTTCGGATCAAATTGAATAATGAAATCAGATTGAAAATTGGATCAAATTTGAATCACCCTTTATTCGACCCAATCTGATACACACACATATATAATAAGTATTCATTATATAAATTATAATCTTTTTTCTTTTAATAATTTATTAAAAATTTTGGGCATTAAATCAGATCAAATCAGATTTGGATATCCAACATCCTTAAAAGATTAGAATTTGAATCACCATTTTTGAGATCCGATCAAATCTTTGGATTGAATTGGATCTGGGATATGTGCTATTGGACTGGATTTGAATATACCCTAATTTGAACCCAACCCAATCTGTTTACATCCCTATTAATTTCTTTGAAAGGAAAAAGGCAAAGTATACGTGATACAGGCAAATGCACCAAGTAACAAACCATGAGGAGCCATTGCACTATCTCAAGCTGATTTTCATCACATCCGGTCTTCATAAGTGAGAAGGTGGTGATGGGACCCTTCTCCTAATGTGAGCAACCAAATCAATTTTCTTGGTATATGAGCATTGAATTAGGGCCTGTTCATTTGCTCTGAATTCTAACATTTGAAAGTGCAATAATTACATTAAGAGGTATATTGGTATTGGTGAACTTTTATTTTCTATGAATTTCAAATGCAGATTCCTCTTAAGAGATAAGAGTTAAGAGGAAACGAACAGGCCCTTAGATTATGAAGTTGAGGTAGTTACAATAAAAAAGGGGAAAATTACACTTCAGTACCCTGAACTTTGTGGGTAGCGTCAAGTTAGTATCCGAACTTTCAAATAGTGTCAAGTTGGTCCCTATCGTTAACCGACCATCGACTATCTGTTGAAGATGTCAAAACTACCCTTCAAAAGAAAACAATGTTCATTGTCTTTTACTTTGAGACTGAACCGATTGAGGTGTTTGAGATTCTAGACTAATGAAGCCATTGTTTTCTACCTTTAAATCTGAAACACATTCTTGTCTAGTTATTTCTTTGCTTTCAGTTATTGTTTCCTTATATCATATTTCATGTTTTTTCTCTCTTTTTTCTTTGAAGATAACTGATTCAGTCTCAAGGTAGAAGACAATGAACAGTACCTTCTTTTGAAGGGTAGTTTTGACATTTTTTAACAATTTTAACAAATGACTGACTGTTAGTTAACAGCAAGGACCCATTTGACACTTTGGGTAGTTTTGACATTTTCAACAAATAATTGACTGTTAATTAACTGCAGGGACCAATTTCACATTTTTTGAAAGTTTAGATATTGTAGTGACATTTGAAAGTTCGGGTACTAACTTAACACTACCCCCCAAAGTTCAGGATACTAAGTGGAATTTTCCGATGCAACGTTTCTGATATTCCAGATTCCGGGGCAAATCCTTTTTTTTCCTCACCTTGGAAATTGGAATGTACTGTACCGTGTAAATTACCCTAATTTAGGGATTTGTATCTGAAAGATATTGGCCTTGACCTTGAGAGGACAACCACAGGCACAGCTGCCCAGTGCCCAGACAAAGATGATTGGAAAAAGTAAGATAAAAGGTTTTTGGTTTGCATTAAAAATCACGGGACGGGGAGATCCATGTGCAGGTAGGGGGGGGGGGGGGTCGTGAGCCCCATCCCCCAAACATTGAGATCCTGCCTTGATTTGTTTTGCTTTTGCTGAGAATGAAAATTGATGATCTATAGTCAACGATACATTTAACAATCCCGAATGGTTAATGAAGTTCACCCTCTTGGATGTACAGTACAGACTACAGAGAAAGAGATCTAAAGAGAACAGTAACATGCAATCACTCATGTACCATCAATATCATACAGGTAAGGTCAACTGCTAGTAGTTGAGAATTGGATATTCATAATCCAAGGACTTGATGAATCTAATAGAACATAATGGTGGGACAAGATTCTCGATTCTTGTAGTTGACCCCCAGTAGTTAGAATTAATGTTGAGTTGAGTTAAACAGAGGCATTGGATAGCAGTTGGATCTGAATTTGATCCGGGGCTACAAATGGATCTATTTAGAGGCTGTCTAGATTAATCAAAGTATGCCTAAGTGGATCTGGTTAACTGTGATGCATTGATGGCCCTCCTAATTACCAATTAGGGTTGCAACTTGGGCTGGATTAGCCCAGATCCAATCTGAACCCTAATACCAAAAAAGTCAGGTTGGTTTGAAAAAATATCTGAACCCTGAATATCATTCTTCCAAGCTTTTCATTTCAAAGTTTCAGAACTCTTAGTCCAAAGGGAGGAGACAATGACCCTTAAATTGAGCTGCGTATGAGACATCCCTCTTGCAAGAGGCAGGGTTTCACGCCCATGTATTGGCAGGTTATTTAGATGAGAAATGCTAGACTGGTTTACACTAGTCTAGGTTGTCTTCCTCACCCACATTCCAAGCAATGTACCAATCAGCCTCTGACTGTGACAGATTTGAAGCTTAACTGGTCTTATCTATCAACCACATAAATGTTGACTGAGGAAGCCTATTAGAAGAGCCAAGTAAAAGGATGTTCAAACATTGGACGGTCTGCAATGGCTGGTGTGAATATTATTCAACCATGATCCATGTATGTCAAAAAACTAAAGCTTAAGAACCACTCTTACTATCTACATCCAAGGAATGCTTACTGGTTACAAATATTTCTATTGTTCTTTCCTTGTTTCTACTCACTGTTTGCTGCTACTGCCAATGCCAAACAAGAATTCCTCTAAAATCTTAGAAGCTTTCATTGATTCATTCTTGCCAGATTCCATGCTTAAAGCAGTGGGACCATTGTGTCGTCTCTCCATCATTTCAGACTCATATTTCGCTGCAAATGCTAATGTGGACAAGAGTGCCTTTTGAGCAGAGTTTGGCGTGTTCTTGTTATTACCATCTACTAATGGGTTTGATTGGTATTTAGAAAGTGGACATGCTGGTACCCTCAGTAACATGTCATTGGAGCTTTCATGCTTGTTTGTTGCACTTTCAATTCCATCATCCCTTTTTGAAGGCAAGATATCTCGTTGCTGCTTACTGAAATCACTTGATGATGCCTTTCCAATTGATAGAAAGCTTATCCCTTTGGGTGTTACTGCATGTTGAGTCATCCTATGCATCACATTCAAGCTCTGGTGCTTCTCTGGTGCAACTTGGTTCTCCCAATTCCATATCTTAGCATCACCAATCCTCTTGGAAGGTGGATCACCTTCTTGATTCCTACTGGAACCATCTGATGGTGTTTTCCCAACTGATAGAAAGTGTATTCCTTCAGGTGCCAGCGCAAGTGGTTTTGGATTCCTCTCCACAATGTTTTGCTGTGTATTCCTTTGAAGGAGAGTCCTCTTGGAGGAAGGCAGCCCTAGGTTTGTTTTTCCATCCATATCCTTAAGGGAGTGATGAGAGGTACTCTTGATGTTCAGTTGCTTCTTTGAATTTGTATCAGGCGGCAGATGTGTAGGCTCTGACTGTGTTTTGTCGACTTTGGACAATGACAGAACTTCTTTTGGGGGCACCTGGGGTGAATAAAATCATTTGGCACAGTTATATTCAAAGCAATGTGAGAAAGAGTGAACTTGGTAGGTATAGAAGGTTAAGTTAAAAGAGAGACAGCAAGAGTCAATAAAATTAGATATCTTTATTTAAAAGTATCTGCAGGATAAAATATCTAATCAAAACTAGTAGCAACTTATTTAGTAGAGGAAGTACCTTGTGTGAAAACATGCATTTATCTCCTCTGATGCAAGAACCTTTGGACACGTAATTGTTACATGGATACTTGGAAAGCTCATGATCAAAAGGACACTCATCCCCTTTCAAGCATGAATTGCGTGCAAAATAACTGCATGGCTGCAATAGGCAAATGAATTAGAAATAGAGAGAAAATACTGATATAGTAACCCTTCAATGAGAATAATAACCAAGAAGCAGGCAGCAGGTTTTAAGAATGTATATTGCAGGGCATAAACAATGCAATATATAGTAAAATGTTGGAAGAAATTGTTCACCAATGAAACAGAAGAGAAGGGGGAAATTATCTTCAGCATTTGTCCATCTTCATTTTATGTTGTTCAAAACTGTTTCAGGGTATGAATCATACTAATTACAGCAGTCTTTAAATGATTAAGCATCTCTTTCCATCCTTTTTGTTTCCTTGTGGTAGTAAACAGGAAATAAAGGGAAATAAAACATGAGGCATCTCAGCCTCAACAATTATGAATCATCTTGAGATACTTTTCTGAATCAGATTATATCATGCAGACAGTATGATACCTATACCATAGTCAAAATCCAGGTAGATCACAATTTCAAAAGTGTTTTTTCACTTGAAACATGATACTCAATGTTTTTGAGATTCAACCTTCTTAAAAATGGTTTATGATTTGAGCTAATCAATATTTATCAGGTGAACCTAACAACCAAGAGATGAGAATTATCTGTCCTTTTAGGAGGAACCTGAATAGAGAACATGTTCTTTACATTCATCTAGCACAACACATCACTGCAACTCTCCAAGCAATGGATCTAGATCTTATTTTTAGTTGAAATAATTCTACCTACCAATCTCATTTTTTTTTTGATAAATTACCTACCAATCTCATTTGCACATGGATAATCACATCATGACTCCCCATGTGAGCTGGGCAGAGTTACACACTACTCCAGGTTTAAGAGTGCACTGTGCAGACATTGATTGCTCCCATTCTGTCTTCAGATCATCACTAATTGCATTCCACAAAAGAGCTATGACTTGCCTACTTGTGCCCCATATTTTTCTTTTCTTTTCTTTTCTTTTTTTCTGACCAGATGAAAGAGGATTTTTGGCACATCCCACCAGAACACTGAGTCACCCCTCAAGTCTACCTGGAAATTTTACAACTAGGTAAAATATGTACTACCATCAGATCACTTTAACTGAACACTTTCTTCAATCTTTACTGCCTCATGAATCCTAACTGATAATTTGACACCTGGGTTTACCCTTACCACTGAGTTCACAGGCAGCCAATATATGTCAAAGATTAATCAGGAAGATGAAGTCACTTATGTTCTGTCTGCAAAAGCTTAAGTTCATTAGGTAAAAATAAAGGTTGGACAATGATTTATTTTATTTTATTTATTTATTTATTTTCATTGGATAACTACTTACAGCTAATTAACCCCACTGAAAATTTATAACTTCACATACCTATTTGAAGCAAAACGAAAGCAAAGCGTATGCAAGGGTATATTCTTGCATATGAATTCAGAAATACAAAACCATGCCATGTACTTAAAATCTATGATTGCAAATCCAATCCAACAATCTATGCTGTAACATCTTAAAAACCTTTCATTAGTGATCAGAAAATAACTAAAAAACCAATGAACAAGCTCAAGTGAGTCATGAGAAATTATTGCCAAACATATTGATCAATGATTACACAAAATGATACCTTTTATCAGATGGGAACATTTAGACAAGTGACCGTACCTGCGATTTTGTTAGAGGAATTATATCATGTGAAAATCTGCAGAGATCACCCTGACAAATAAGTAGACATGTATTAGATGGCATGGAGGAAAGATTCCAAAGGAAATGGACACAATGATATGAAAAGAGCACAATGAATGCATGTCAACAAAAAAAAAATGTTTTCTGCAACCCAGTCAATTTTGATTCTGACACAGAGCAATGTTGCAAAGAACACTTGCTCAAAGTCAATTGCAGAAGAGCTCTCATGCCATGGATTATGGATGAAAGGGTGATGACATGGGACACAATGGGACAGTGTGACCACATAGGATTAAACCATATGAAGGGTCCACAATTAACCCAAGACCACTTATTGTTTTTAACCATAATAGCACCATAACCACTTCCATGTGTTCTAAGTGGGGCTCATCTACTGCCAGCCCCCACCTAGAGCATATCTAAGCCCACAGATGCCATTTGCAACATTACTCTTCAACAAAAATGTATCAGAAAGTTCCAACTAGCCAAATGCTCAGAAAAGGTTATAATAGGAGTTAAGAAGCTTATAGAGCAATATTATAAGGCTCACTGTTGGTCAAAATAATGTAGTACAATCGCAATTCTCTGGTTGCTCAACATTCTTGGATTGGTACACATAAAAATGCTGCTTTCTTATTCTTAGAAAGGCCTCTTCCAGACACTATATCTCAGTTACTGAAGGGGACCAGCAACCCATTAGGTAGAGCAAGAGGTTAGGTGAGGTTCATTGGAACTAATCCATTTGCTCAATGACATTATGCTGCCCTTGTCTTCATGCAGTAATGTTGTTAATAGATGCCGAGGGAAGAGAATGGAACTGCCAATGAGCTGGCATAGTCCAGGGATATGAGAATATTTTGTGGACCCTCCTCAACTGTCTGTAGAGCTTGTACAGATTAAGAATGGGCTGATGTACTATTTCTTTTGTTTAAATCCCAACTCGTGCTTCATTAGATGGTTTTGATTATTTCTAAAACAATGCAGTATATTTTCTGTCTCCTTGAAAGAAATTAGAAAACAAGGCTTCCTCGAGTTTATGCCTGCAGCCATTTTATGCACAGTTGGGACTGAAAGAAACAGAAGAATCTTTCAAAACAAGGCTTCTAATATAGATTGCTTGATTGCCTTTGCTTTTGGCAAGCTCATCTCTTGGGTGGCTGTGGCCAAGGGCCTTCAAGCTTCTGTTCTTTGTTCTCAGTTGAGATCCAGGGACTTCCTCGAGTTATGATGTATTGTAGGAGGTTTAGTGTGTTTGGCTCCTGACCTTGGGGGCCTTGGTTGTAATCTGTTTTTTTTTTCAGGTGTTTCTTGAATAAAATTTTACCTTGCTTTTCCCAAAAAAAAAAAGAAATTAGAAAACAAATAAACAAAACAACTAGAAAGGGACAGTCAATGAGAAACTGTAATGAGACCACAACCACCAATTTGAATGAACACATAATAACAATGGGTTGTCCTCAAATCACCACCATAAAATAACAGACCATCCATTTCTCTGAAATAACCTAAATTTTAATCAATTTAGTCTGGCACAGCCAAAATGACACACTGAGATTCAAGCAATTAAACTTTTCATATGACACTGTGATTTAGTGATTACAATGTTGAAAGAAATAAAATTTGGAAGAAATTCAACAAAGAAGGTATGAAATATCTGGTTAAGGCTGTTTGCTGTTAACAATAGCTTTATAGTTCCCACCAATCTAATCTCTCTCTCTCTCTCTCTCTCTCTCTATATATATATATATATATATATATATAACTTGTACAAATCTTTCCATTTTCCAATTCGATCCAAAGCCGACCTAAAATACTAGAAAACCGAACAACTCGGGTCGAGTTGACTGGGTTGGTTGGTTTCATCAGTTTGATGAATAAACCTAACTGAAATTAATTATTGTTATTTTTGTATTATAAAATATTTATTAAAAGTAGTATATAAAATATGAGTAATTATTAATTATTTAAAAAGATGAAAATATAAAACAATTGTATAGAGTTCACATTTGTGCCCCACAACGTCCCATAGCATATCCCCGTCGTTTATTGGGAACATCTCCTAATGATGACATCATCGATTCTGGTACTATCATCGGGAGATGCTCCCAATACACGGTGGAGATGTGTTGTGGAACATTGTGGGGCGCCCCTTTGTGGGGCACAGATGTGAACTCTACTCTTATGTGTTTCTATTAGAGTCATTTACTATAACACACCTTATAGTTTTACATATTTACTTAAACCTACCTTACAGTTTTCATTTTGCTAAAACATCCCATATATTTTACAACTTATTTAATCAACCTTTCATTAAGGAGTGTTTGTTTTGCCATTAGGCCCATGATTTTTTATTCAAAAAATACCCTTTAACACTTTTTTTGCACATAAAAGAAAATTGACCAAATATAGCCAATAGAGTGGTTGCCCGCAAGGTTCAAAGTATCGATACGTATCGGCCCATATCGGCTGATACGTATCGTGCCGATGGCTTCCCGATACGCCCTTGCAAGGGGTGTATTGGGGTTCTGACCGGTTCAGGGGGTGGAGGAGCCTTAAACTAGCCCCCCTGAACCGGTTTTGAAAAAAAGGCAAAAAAACACTATCGATATCACCCAATACGCCCCTACCGGCATATCAGGTGTATCAGTATTTTGAACCTTGGTTACCCATGTCTTATTAAGGGAAAAAATGGTAATTTAATTTTTATTTTCTTTTGATTAAATTTATTTAAGTGAGCATTAGGGTCAACACTATCATTTTCCATTGTCATCTAATGGAAGATTGATTAAATCCATTGCAAATTATAAGTGGTGTTTTAGTAAAATGCTAACTATAGGGTGGATTTTAGTAAATCCATGAAACTATAAGGGTATTTGAATAAATGACCATTTCTATTATTTAGCTTTGGCTTAATAAATCCTGTGCATCGCATGGGTCCCTGCTAGTATATATTAAAGCTAAGCCCTAAGATGGCTTCCTCATCAGACAAGTAGTCATCCCTCCTTTCAGAAAAAATTATCTATTCTGAGAGCAATTTTAATGGATTGGTAGTTACCACCACTTCAGAAAAACTAGGAGTAGTTACTTCCACTCTCAAGAAGTACTCACTTCAAATGGTGTGAGGCCCATATCAATAATGACCATCCTTTCTAATTGAACTTTATTATAATATAAATCCGAGTGGTGTAGGAACCAACTAATTGAAATTTCACTCAAGTTGAAGTAAATTTTTAAACATATACTCCTCCCAAGACCCCAAATAACTGGGACCAACATTGGATAATAGGTATCCTAACTCGAATAAAAGACCCAACACAAAAGCTTTCAGTTTTAACAAAAAAAGGGCTTTGAATACCTGGTGTGAGCTAGATAAAGTGGGATGTTATTTACAAATAAAACCTGGTTTAATCTCTTAAATCAAATAAAAAAAACCTAACCTAAATTTACCATATGGATAATGGGTGCCAGACAAAAAATATGTCAGAATAGTTGCTCTGTACTAAGTATGTGGTGGTCATTATCTATTATCTATGTAGAACAGATAACAGAGTAGGATTTGTGCCTAGTGCACCCTAGAGAAAAGATATATAGGGTGTTATACCTCCTATTAGGGGTGATCATAGACTGGACCAGTCCATGCTTAGCACCTATGATAAGGGTCATAGCTTTGGCCTGGTCTGCACTGTACCCCAGGCCCAGGCTTCCGACCTACAACCTTAAACACAATCTATATTTGACAACAGGAACATATTGTATTCATTTTCATTACAAGATGAAATCCATAATGTCCAAAAAATACAGCAGGGGCACTAAAAAACAGCAATTAGCCAACCACACGCAAAGAAGACACCTTAAGCAAGCAAATTACAATCAATCCCAAGTTCCAGCATATAAAGTGTGAGAGACTCCTATGTGGGGTGCTGCTTTCTTGGGTCTATGACAGCGGACTTTGAAATTAGATGGTCAAATCCAATGACACTCCCGAATTTAAATCTTTCATCTTTGATACATGTGAGCAACTGTTATTTCCATGAGAAATGATCATCTTAACTCACTAAAATGATAATTGTTTCATCCAGAAGCCTTGTCTTCTCACATTCCGATAATTCAAAATTCACAAAGCTCCCAACCAAAACATGAGCTTAACAATAGAGAAGGAACTTTATATATTCTTTCACAGATTTAAGCTCTAATATATGAGATAAACTGTATCAATGCGTTTATGTAATTAGAATACACAGAACTGCTATAGTTATTGGCATCAATTGCAATCTCTGACTGCTGCTAAAAATCAGGACAAAATGTGTATCTAATTTCCAAAATAATAGATTTTGGGGCATGGTACAACCTTCTGGCATCTTCCCTTTAAGTAGTGATTGCAATACTTGACAGTTTTTGGTTTCGAAATTGGCTGTATTTTCAACCTCTTAATCCCAAGAAGCTTGTTCTTTTCTGCACGTTTCTTTCTACTTCGAAGCTGCAAAACCAGATCACAGTGAATATATTAGATTTCCCATCATGTGCCAAACACTTGTCAATTCAGTGATTTGTTAAATCTATTGGCAACAAAATGTGAGGAATCTCATACTTAGCTTCCAAAGCTCCACACTCTAACAAAGGCAATACCTTTTTCTTTGCTTTCTTTTCCTGAGTCAAAGGACTTCGCTTTCTCTTTTTGTCAGTTTTAACATCCTGTGCCCAATGAACAACACCAAGCTACTCTGGTTAAACAGGGCAAGAAAATCAGACCAAAAATAACACAGACAAGATGACCAATAAATAATAAAGTTTTCAATATAATTTGATTTTCCTTCTAATGCTGTCAAGTGTATGTATATTCAAGTGGATGCAACTATGGTTAGGCCCAGAGTATGTTTGATTTTTCCTTATGGTGGATGCATCTATAATTAGGTCCAGAGTATGTTTGGCACAAAAGGGCAAAAATTCTAGGATTGGCAGAAAACTTCAACACTTAAGGAATCTAGGGTTTTAGGTGGGATTTAGGTGCAATATTTGGAAGGATGACAGGATGTAAGAATATATAGGGGGAGACCAAATATGGGATGGATTAGAGATGGTTTGTCATAAAAAGACAAAAAAGCCAGAATGAGAAATTTTCAAGTTTTGATGGAATTTAAAGAAAAACTTACCTAATTGTAGTCCTTTGAGAATGTGGAATGAATATCTTTTAATGAAAAACTTATGGCTGTTGATGGTAGTAATGGCTTCTTGAAGGATTAAAAGGAAAATAGAGAGTCAAAGGAGATAATTTTTTTTACTATATAATGTAATACCATACTGTACAGTTTCTCAATGTACAGGGGTGCCTTTCGTATTTTTTGATTATATATTGCAATACCATACTTTACAGTTTCCAAAAAGAAAAAAAAAGAAGAGAGAAAAAATTTGAGATCACTAAACAGGGTTTTTAGACTCACTCTAGGGCATAGGAATCACCTACCACAGATAGCATAACCTGTAAAATCTCAAATCAATTTCATTCATTCATCATATCCACATTTTTGCACTTCAGACATGTATATAGGGGGTGCACAGTCCTACTAGAACTAGGAAAGCCAAAATTTATAGACTTGCCAGTTGCCACTATCATAAGAAAATTAAATAACTCCTAAAATACTTAACCAATGAGTCTGAGATTTTAAATACAACTAAAATATGACTAGGCAAATCAAACCACTAGGCTGTACACCCCTAAATATAAAACAACCAAAATATCCCTGCTATCTAAAAATACCAAAACACGTACAATTTCAGAAAAATCCATATTTGGCTCCTTATTCAGGGTATCTTCCATTCCTAATTTCTAAACCTTTTTCTTATGCATGGTCTTATCAAAGCTGCATTTAATGTACTTTATCCTCGTACTACTTATTTTAAGTGCTGGATTCCTAAAACATCCCTTCATGGATCTAGCTTTACTTGATTCTTCTATTAGCTCAAAATAGGATTCATATGTAATATAGTAATTACTTTGGAGTTAGACAAGAGAAGATGACCAATGCTATTTTTACATAAAGCATCAGAGACTCACAATCTGATAAACAACTAAGTAAACATTTAAGTGAACAGAGTAGAATGAGAGGTAAAGTGAACACAGAGGGAAGATGCAAAAGTCGCAAATTTGAAAACTCTTACAAAATCAAGAGAGTTTCAAGAAAGCCTATTATAATGCATACAAGTTGAAAATGGACATGTGGACCAAAATATAAAGGCATTTATAGATGAATCGATGTTATCCTCTATTTGTTAGAATGCACCAAAAACCATACTCTTAAAATTTAATGAATGGAGTTATGAAGATTTTAGGTTCAACTCACAAATCCAGACCATGAAAGTGAATTCACCCAATATGACAGAACTAGCTAATAAGGTACACATCAACATTGAAAGCTGAACCACTGTAGTCGAAGTAGCAGAGAAGAGAAGAGGAGAAGAAGAAGAGATGCTGAAAATGTCGAACTGTACTAGCCAGTCGACCAGTTCTTTATTTACAGATGAATATAGTACAAGGTACAAGAAATTATTGGGATGCCCCTGATTAGTGATGGGACACCCAGATGACTTAAATCATTAAACAGGATTAGGCCCATTAACACAAGCCCAGTTACAAGATAAGTTAAACATAAGAATGGGCTAATAAGAACTCTTATCAGCCGAACATCACTCTAACATTCTAACACTCCCCCTCAAGCTAAGCATAGATATCAATCATGTTTAGCTTGCCAAGTATGTCCCTGAACTTCGTTGATGCCAGCCCTTTAGTTAATACATCTGCAATCTGCATCTCTGATGGAGTATAAGGCACACAGAGTTCTCCTGAAATAATTCTCTCTCTGACAAAGTGTTGATCAATTTCAATATGTTTTGTCCTGTCATGCTGCACAGGATTGTTGGCAATGTTGATAGCAGCTTTATTATCACAATACAGCTTGAGAGGACCCTCTGTCTTGATACCAAGCTCATTAAGGAGAGTCCTGAGCCATAAGAGTTCAGCAACCCCGTGTGCCATAGCCCGGTATTCTGCTTCTGCACTTGATCTAGCCACAACATTCTGCTTCTTACTACGCCATGTGACTAGGTTTCCTCCCAAGAATGTACAGTAACCTGAGGTTGATTTTCTGTCTCCAACAGACCCAGCCCAATCAACATCAGTGTAGGCTTCAATTTCAAGTCTGCTGTTTTTTCTGAATAAAATTCCTTTCCCTGGGCAAGTCTTCAAGTATCTGAGGATTCTTTCCACTGCTCTCATATGAGGGGTCTTTGGTGAGTGCATGAATTGACTGACAACATGCATTGCATAGGCAATGTCTGGCCGAGTAAGGGATAAGTATATCAGTTTTCCTACCAACTTTTGGTACCTTTCCTTATCACAGTATTCCTCACCCATTGATTCTTGTAATCCATGGCTTGGTTCTATTGGAGTGTCTGCTGGCCTACACCCCATCATGCCTGTTTCCTCTAGGAGATCTAGCACATACTTTCTTTGACATATGTAGATTCCTTCTCTTGATCTAGCAACTTCAATTCCAAGAAAGTATCTCAGATTTCCCAGGTCTTTGATCTCAAACTCTGAAGCTAAGAACTCCTTCAGCCTCTTCATCTCTCTCACATCATTTCCAGTAATCACCATATCATCCACATACACAATGAGTGCTGTAAGTTTGTCATCCTGTCTCCTTGTAAACAATGTATGGTCTGCACTGCTCTGAGTGTACCCTACTTTCTTCATGGCCAAACAAAGTCTCTCAAACCATGCCCGGGGAGATTGCTTCAAACCATATAATGCTTTCCTTAGTTTACATACCTTCTTTCCAACATCATATCCAGGTGGGGGTTCCATGAATACCTCTTCATGAAGATCACCATTTAGGAAGGCATTCTTCACATCCAGCTGATGAAGTTCCCAAGAGAATTTTGCTGCTAGTGACAGTAGAACCTTGATTGTGTTGAGCTTTGCTACTGGGGCAAAGGTTTCCTTGTAGTCAATTCCTTCCTTTTGTGTAAACCCCTTTGCCACGAGTCTGGCCTTATACCTCTCAACTGACCCATCTTCCCTGTGCTTTACTGTGAATACCCACTTGCACCCAACAGTGCCTTTCCCTTCTGGCAGGTCCACCAATTCCCATGTCCTTGCTTTCATTAGGGCTTTCATCTCCTCATTCATGGCTTCTTTCCACCTTGGATCAGATGCCGCCTCTGAATACCTGGAAGGGACACATACAGAGGAAAGAGCAGACACAAAGGAATGATAGGCAGGGGATAAGTGTGAGTAAAAAACATAATCGGCTATGGGATGCCGAGTGGTACAAGAACGAACAGGCTTACGGAGAGCAATAGGAAGATCCAAATCTGAATTGAGTGAATCAGAATTACCTTGGATTGCAGAGACAGATTGATCTGAGTTCAACTGGTTGCAATCATGAGGTTGAGGGGCCTTCTTCCTTCTACTGTATGTAAGTATCTCTTTCTCTTGTTTATTGGAACCTTCAGAAGTATCAGCCGAATCTGGAGAAGCAACTGGCACAATGGAAGTCTCACTAGGTTGACCCGGAATGTTATAGCTAGTAGTAGTGGAAGGTGCTGAAATGGGAACAAAAAGGAAGGGAGAATGAGAATCCTCTTCCAACCCACTACTCTCCCCCTGAAGAGGATTCTGAGAAGACTCGAAATAGGGTTGAAACTCAAAAAAGACTACATCCCTGGTGACATATTTTTTCTTGGAGACAGGATCATAACACTTATACCCCTTCTGCGTAGGAGAGTACCCCAAAAATATTCCCTTTGTAGCCTTAGGATCCAGCTTGGTCTTCTTTGGATCTTTCACATGTATGAAGCATGTACAACCAAAAACCCGCGGGGGAAGAGGAAATTCTGGAAGAGTGGGACACAAAACAGAGAAAGGAGTCTTCATACCCAGTACCTTAGATGGCATCTGATTTATCAGGTATGATGCAGTGAGAACAGCTTGAGACCAATATTGCTTGGGCACATTGTGCTGGAAAAGAAGGGCTCGAGCTGTCTCCAATAGATGTCTGTTCTTGCGCTCAGCGACCCCATTTTGCTGAGGGGTGTAAGCACACGATGATTGATGTAACATGCCTGCTTCTTCCATGAATGAGTTCAGGGATCTTTCAAAGTATTCAGCTGCATTGTCTGAACGGAATTGCTTGATCTTTTTATCAAATTGTGTTTCAACCATCTTGCAAAACATCATAGTTATCCGGGGAACTTCATCATGTCCTTTCAATAGATAAATCCAAGTGCACCGAGAATAATGGTCAATAAAACTGATGAAGTAACGGAAGCCATCAATGGAAACAATGGGTGAAGGACCCCAAACATCAGAATGAACCAAGTCAAAAGGGGCTTGAATTTCATTACTAGAAATTGGATACATTGATCTACATTGTTTTGACATTTGACACACATCACAAATTAAACTTTGACTCGAAATGCCCTTACATAATTCGGGAAACAACATTGCTAAGGAAGAAAAGGACAAATGACCTAGCCTAGCATGCCACAAGTGCAGCCTAGCTATTGACTCCACACTCTCCGGACTAGTAGTAGAAGCTTGCATGGCTAAGCTGACATCTTCATCAAAGTAGTAGAGGCCCCCATACTCATGACCACTCCCAATCGTTCTCCTCGTCAATCTGTCCTGGAAGACACAATGAGAAGGAAAGAAAGTTATACTGCAGTTCAAGTTTTTTGTAAGCTTTGAAACAGACAACAGATTTGAGGTAAGACTAGGAACATGTAGGACTGATTTAAGAGAGAGATCCTTGCTTAGGTCGACCACCCCCTTTCCAGAGATGGTGGAGAGGGACCCATCAGCTACTCTCATCTTATCCTGGCCAGACAACAAATGATATGTGGAGAATAAGGAGGACATATGTGTCATATGGTCAGTGGCTCCGGAATCAATCACCCAAGAGGTAGAACTAATGGAACTAGATGCACTAAATGCAGAGGCTGTACCTAATTTGGCAAGAGAGGTGGAAGCTAAAGAATTGTTCTTCAGACGGGCTAATGCCCGACTGAGAATCTCTACCTCACTAGCTGTGAAGCCCAAAGTACTTGGTCCAGAGGAGTCGGCAGCCTGCCTTGCGGTGGAAGATGACACTGTCTGAATACTCTGTGAGTTGTCACTACTGTTGTTGGTGGCAAGATTCCCACTTGCTGTGTGGCCCTTCTGTTGCCTTTTGTCCTTTCTCAGAGCAGCTGGCTTCAGATGAGGGTACAGGACCCAACATTTCTCCTTTGTGTGTTTCTCACCACCACAATGTGTACACTTGAGGGACTTCTTGTCTGAAAATCTATTCCCCTTAGTGGAGACTAAGGCTGAATGCTCTCCAGGTTGTTCTGTTGACTGTGTCTGGGAGTCAACTTGCATCTCCTTTCTCCTTACTTCTTCATTCCTCACCAGGTAGTAGACATGGTGAAGCTCAGGTAATTCATCTCTCCCTAGAATCTGTGACCTTATACCTTCATATACAGGGTCAAGACCCGCCAGAAACTTGAAGGCTCTGCCCTCCTCAATCTGCTTATCATGCCTCCCCTTATCATTAGCATTTTCCCAATCCAAAATCAAATGGTGGTCAAGCTCTTCCCAGAGGCCTTCCAGTGTTGCAAAGTAGGTTGCCACGGACATGTCTCCTTGCCTTAGGGCTGCAATGTCTTGGTTCAGCCTATAGATTCTAGCATTGTTCTTTTTCTGGCCATATGTCTTAGATACTTTCTCCCAAATTTTAGCAGTTGTGGGGAAGTGATGAACAGTTCTAGCCACCCTAGGAGTCATAGAGGCCAGCAACCAAGACATGACTGTGGCATTTTCCTTACGCCACACGGTGTATTCAGGACTGCCAATTTCTGGTTGTTTCTTGTCTCCATCCAAATAGCCAGTGAGGTCACGAGAGGTAATAAACAGTCTTGCTGAGACAGACCACTCTC
Source organism: Nelumbo nucifera (assembly GCF_055504915.1). Classification (NCBI taxonomy): domain Eukaryota; kingdom Viridiplantae; phylum Streptophyta; class Magnoliopsida; order Proteales; family Nelumbonaceae; genus Nelumbo; species Nelumbo nucifera. The sequence goes on from NC_142654.1 coordinate 4,297,773, forward strand.
TAAAGTTATACTCATCCAATAGCACACTTGTAATCTGCAAGCTATGCAGATTAGGGTTCTCCAGGTTTGAAGACCTTATAAGAGGTCTGTTATCTTTAGAAGAAACTTCACTGGATAGTGATGACATCCTAACTTCGGTCAAGGAGTTGTTTACAGTACTGTTGGTGGTTCTGGTTAGGGCTAGCCGAAGTAGTCACAGAGTTCACAGTGCTGATAGCACACAGATAGGCTTCACCTCAGAGTTCACAGTGCTGGTAGCACACCGGATAGGCTTCACTTGGACTAAACCAGTTCGGGTACAGCAGCAAGAAAAAAAAAATTCTGTAACTGAACCAGTTCACAGAGCTAGAGTAGGGCTGGTAACCGACCTGGAAATGATCAGTAACTGAAGTCGCCACAGTCTTGTAAAGGTTTTTTCTGAACCAGTTCTGATGCAGGTTCTGATTAGCTGAAGTAACCTCAGCAGGTCCTGACAGCTCGCAACACAGTTTCAGACTTGTCGAGACTGTCACAGTTCTGAAGCAGCTCTGTTACAGCAGCAAAAAGTGTTCTGGGCTGGTAACCGATCTGTGCTATGTAGACTCCACTTTGCACTTCGAGTACTGCTACTGTAAAGGGAGTTCCCCTCCTTACAGACAACACTAGGACTGCTGAAATCAGTCCTCAACTAGGTCTGTCCTATACTGACCTCTTCTTAGCAGCCGAATAGCTGCTAACTACTAGAAACTAGTAGGACTCCAGCTTCAGGGTCTTACCTCCCTTGCGCCCTACAACCAAGGGAAACCCTAGGTCGAACCTTGTGTTGTTCTCCTGCAACCCTAGGGTTTCACAGCAGCAACCCAGATAAAAAAAAAGGTGAACTACAGCAAGAAAGATGAGATGGCGTCGGCAGTAACCAGGAAAGTGCTCAATGCTCTGATACCATGAAAGCTGAACCACTGTAGTCGAAGTAGCAGAGAAGAGAAGAGGAGAAGAAGAAGAGATGCTGAAAATGTCGAACTGTACTAGCCAGTCGACCAGTTCTTTATTTATAGATGAATATAGTACAAGGTACAAGAAATTACTGGGATGCCCCTGATTAGTGATGGGACACCCAGATGACTTAAATCATTAAACAGGATTAGGCCCATTAACACAAGCCCAGTTACAAGATAAGTTAAACATAAGAATGGGCTAATAAGAACTCTTATCAGCCGAACATCACTCTAACATTCTAACAAACATCATCAAAGAATTACCAAACTGGTATCTTGATTATCTGAATGCATCACAAGAGTGGTTGTAGTATAGCAAAAAAAAAACTGGAAATAGAAAATGAGTGTCTTTTAGGATAGTTCAATTATAAACAGACATACTGATGCAGCTTAAAAACATGACATTCCCTACATCAAGCTAGAAATAGGGAGGAGAATCAACTTATCAAGAGAATCATAGTAAACAGAAACAGTAATTATCACCATACCTTTTCTGTGGATGTTCCTGGATTTCCAGTTATATTTTTCTCATGAATCTTTTCAGGAAGCCCAAAATTGTCAGGATTAGATACTGAATAATTAGAATCTCCATTGGTTACATCACCTTTCATTTTATTTGTTCCACCTCCTAGAACACTACCATCCTTATATGCCTGTTCAACCATTCCATTTCTGTTATTAACCATCATATTAGGGCTATCCTCCTTCCCTAATTTCTTTTGTTCCTTGAAATTCTCTTCATTATAGTTACCCATAGAATCAACCGTGTTCTCAAGATAAGATGTCAAGGGCATATCTATTCCATCAGCTCTTGCATGTTTCTCGGAATTATTGGAGAAATCTTCTTTCTCAGAGGCATCTGCAGAAACATGTTCTTCTTTTCCCTGCATCTCAAACACAGCATCTTCGGCAACTGAATCAATTAACTGGTCAGGAATCTCTGGATCATCAGATATTTCTCCCTCTTCAATTTCTCTATCTGCAACAAAACCATCAATAGTATCTACTGCAGCAATAGAAGGAACCAATGTCTTTAAGTTCGGTTCTTTCCGCTGTATTTCATGCTGAAGTTCTTCCATCATGTTCTTTTCCAAAGAAGAAGTTTTATTCTGTGTGCTGTTGATTGATACAGATTTTTCAGTAGTTGGACTGTTTTCCACAGATAAGTTGGTTGCTCCTAGAACTTCAAAATTTAAATGTCTGTCATTTTCTATTAGCCCTAATTTTTCAATGGCAATCTCTTCAGAAACAACAGGATCACTTTGGTCAGTCACCAAGGGAATATCATCAACCACGCACTTTTCCAAAGAAGTTTTATTCTGAGTGCTGTGGATTGATACAGACTTTTCAGTAGTCAGATTGTTTTCCACAGATAAGTCAGACGCTCCTAGAACTTCAAAATTCAAATGCATGTCATTTTCTATTAGCCCTAATTTATCGATGACAATCTCTTCAGAAACAACACGATCACTTTGGTCACTCACAAAGGGAATATCATCAACCACACTATTTTCCAAAGAAGAAATTTTATTCTGTGCGCTGTTGACTGATACAGATTTTTCAGTAGTCGGACTGTTTTCCATAGATAAGTTAGTCGCTCCTAGAACTTCAAAATTCAAATGTCTGTCATTTTCTATTATCCCTAATTTTTCGATGTCAATCTTTTCAGAAACAACAGGATCACTTTGGTCATTCACCAAGGGAATATCATCAACCATTAGATCTTTTTCCGTTGATACATTTGTAGGTTTGAGAACATTGTCGCAAACAAAATCCTCATTTCCCTCTACTACCATTCTGCGACCCACACCATCTTTTACCACCGTGCTGAAGGTTTCATCATTGGTATCAATAATTTCAGTATTCTCGATCAACAAATTCTCAGGCTCTCGCCTATCCGGATCGACAAGTTCGTGGAGTACCTCTTGAGTTTCCTGCCCTAGTTCAATGGCCTGGCTACCTTCATTGGAAAAATAATAATAAAGAATAAATATCAACATGTAGTTTAAGCCAAAAAGAAAATAAAAATCACCTTATAGTTTAGTTAAAAAGAGAAAAGAAAGAAAATATCATTTGCATTAGTTTTCTTCTCGCAGTAACGGAGATGATGTCAAACAAGAAAAATAATTCCGGTCATTCAATTACGGGAAACAGAAGATTGGTTGAATAGCTACCTGGAGAAACGATTTGGAGCTTGGGAGAACTTTCACATTCGTCAAGACAGTGAGATAGGATCCGAACCAGAGTGCGGAAAGTCTCGCTCTTGAGAGGCCTGCGATGACGAGGGAAAACGAAAGGTGTTCCTTCATGCATCGGTGGCTTTAGAGTCTCAAGTTTTGTTTTTTCCAATCTATTCTCCATCAATAACCGCTATGCTCTTCTTCTTCTTCTTGAATTGAAGCCTTAACTCGTCAAATCCCTGCACTTAGAATTAACCACTGTTCTTCCAGAAAATCTATCTTTTCGAAACCCTAACGTCTGCTAAACCTCACCAACCGTCATTCCCCCACCCCCAAACTCCTTTCGCGCCATGTCAGTTAACGGCTCCGATTGACACTTGAATCGTCCGAGTCAGCGGTCACTCAGCGAACGACATGGACAAATCGAGGGCATTTTAGTCACTGTGGAATATGAAAATCCATTTATTCAAAATACATTTTCCGCCCTCCTCTTCTCCGTCTGTTTCCCTCTCTAAAATCTCTCCATAGAATAAAATGGAGTGTACATCGCTTACTCTTACAGGAAAGTAAATGGAGATCGAAGGACTAGACGGTTCCACAATTCTGGTTAGAAATGGTATCAAGGAAGTGTTTGGAAGGGGTTTAGGGTTTCCTTCAGACGATAGAACTGTTTCTCGTCGCCACGTTTCATTTGAACTTGACAGCACTGCTGAGAAGGATGTCAGCGAAGATTTTGAACCTAGGGTTTCGTTTGAAGTTCTCGGGAAAAATCCTATTTGGGTGTTAAGCCGTGGTAGCGGGGAAGTCAGGACTTTTATGAGGTTCGACAAAGGGAAAATGAGCGTCGGTGATAGGTTCTGTGTCTCTGCAAAGGAGCCCATCGTATTTACTCTGAAGAGAAGTGGGTTCGAAGGACATAAAGAAAAGGAGAAGAAGGTTTCGGAGGCAGTGGAGCGGGGAAAAAAGGAGAAAGAATTGGCAGATAGTATAAGTTGCAATGGAGAGATTAGAGGGGACGAGGATTTTGGGCTCGAGCTTTTTGATGTTACAGATATTGATCCAGTTAAAGGTTTGGTTCCTGGATTCTTTTCTTTTCAATTGATTTGTTTTTTTTGCTTGATGTTCCATTGTTATGTTCAATATTTTGGCTGAAATGAAATCTAACCTAGATTATAAAAAACAATGAATAAGCTTGAGGCTTGGCTAAGATTAGTCAGTTAACCCATCGCCGTTCTGAAATTTGTCCAATTTGGCAATTCTTGTAATTGCATTAATGAGCTAAGTTTTAAAAATTTTACATAGCATAATCATTCTCTCGAGTAAAAAATAGTTCATATCAGTCAAATCCTTTTCTCCTTAAAGGGAATTTCATGATTTGTATAAAATACGCAATTCGTACAAGCCACAGAATGTATTTATCAAGTTCAAGGTCTCCCAACTTAGAGGTAAACTTGCATTTGTATTTCACTAGTTCTAGACTTCTAGTTTTAGTACTATGAGCCATATAATCTCACCGTTTATTATTCTAGCAGCAGCAGGGTTACTGTTCTCTTATATTTGTTAACACATTTATTTTAAAAATTTGGCCATCATAGAGGCATGCATACATACGCAATGCATGCACCTATTTTGCTGTCAATTTTATGCTAGTAGATGCATGTTACACAATATGTCATTCATGCACTTGTATGACTGAATGGATTTCTTACTTCCAAAGCATCATTCTATATAAAATTATCGTTGTGCTTATTTTGACATTCATTGTTTGTCTAACACAGAGTTTGGGTTTGTGGTGATGGGACATGAGTTTGACAATTACCCAAGGCAAAAGATCCGTGATATTGAGTACTGGGACTGGTTCCTTGAAGAACTAGAGGAAGAGAGTGAAGATGAGGAGCTTCTTGAGAAAGATAGTTCAAAGAGGAAGAAGGGTATAGGGAGAAAGAAGAAGAAAAAAGATGAGGAAAATGAGGATGAAGACTGGATGGGTGAGAGCAAGGATGACAAAATGCTAATTGCAAAATTTAGAAAAGCCAAAAGACCTAAATATTCTACAACTAGGTCGAGGAACCATGAGAAAAGCTCAAAGGATGTAGTAAGTAGTAAAATGTTGGTTCAGGAGAAATTAACAAAACCTAGTGAACATGAGGATGATACCCTAGGTGGTTTCATTGTTAATGATGATGAATTAGAAGAAGATTTTGATGAAGAAGAAGAAGAGGAGGAGGAGGAGGAGGAGGAAGATTATGATGAAGATGATATCATTGAGGAAGAGAGATAATATTGAAATGGATACATAAGATGGAATGTGTACTTAACATGATGTATATTTTGTAGGCTACAAATTTGTATAAGAGGAAGATATACTTTGTAGTCCATAAAATAATGTTTTATAGTTTTTCTTTCTTTATCTTAAAGAATAATCATGTAATATGTTCTACTTTTAATTTTAGCTCATCTCTTTTTGTAGGATGAATTTGTTCACAACTTTGTTGGGATAAATGAAGGTGCTTTTAGATTAGCACCTGACAACAATATGTTAGTATAAATTATTTGAGTTATATTGCACTCCTATTACATTCTCTGTGAACATGGATGCACCACATAGATGCCATCAATGGTGGAGTCAGGGCAGAGTGAGTAGATAAACACTTTTATGAGCATATGGATTACTTAGTATAGTGAGCCCCATATATTTGTTATTACAAGCTTGTCCCCCATTTTTTTTCTTGGCTCTGCTTTTGGATGCGTTTGAAAATATTAGAGATATTTTTCACTAAAAAGAGTCTTAACTAGTTCATTGTTAAGGATATAGTGACCACAAATTGATTACCCTTGGTAGATTTACTTGCATAATACCTGAAGCTACAAAATATTAGATAACAACAAAGTGTGGACACATATTTGTGTCAAAGTGCCAAATGAGCTTTTGCAACTTGCACATCAATGTGTGATCATTGTGCACTATCCCTTCTATGCATCAAGGTTCATTTACTTTGCAAAAATGAACATTCAATGTTCATTTCCCATTAGCACCTTCTTAACATACACTAGAAGTTTATGCAACCAGTAAGCAGTGTTCCCAAGACAACTGAAAACTAGTAGTCTAGTTGTGCCAACACTCGGCCCTTGTTGCAGTGGTTCTTCTGACATACTAATACAACTCCAACTAGAGATCTGACAAAAGATGTTATCTCTTTGCATTCTCAAATGATGCATCATTAGAAAGGACATCTAACAAGATGTTAAAAGGGAAAAGGCCATTACATGGATAGGTGATAAGATAATAAAACCAAAGGAGGCATAAGCATAACTAGGGGTGGATTCGAGTCGAGTCGAGCTGAATATTTGGCTATTCGAGCTCGGCTCGCTAAAATTGTGATAGGCTCAAGCTCGAGCTTGAGCTTGATTCGAGCTAGAGACTTGAGCTCGAGCTCGACCCGGTTCAAAGCCCGCAAGTTCGAGCTCGGCTCGAGCTCAATTGCAAGCCATATTTTTTCTAAAAATTAAAAATTATACATATAAAAATATTTTTTTTATTTTACATACAAAAAATTAAGAATTATAAAAATCATTTATTATTATACATATAAAAAGTAAAAAATATACATATAAAAATAATTTTATTTTACATACAAAAAATAAGAATTATAAAAATTATTTATTATTATACATAAAATATAAAAATTATATATATATATTTATATGTATATGTATATGACTATATGTATATGTATATGTATATGTATGTATAAAATAAAAAGATATTTATTATACTAGGCTCGTGAGCCTCACGAGCCGAGCTTGACTCGATTAGCAAATGAGCCTATATATCAGGCTCAAAGCTCGGTTTAAATCGAGTCAAGCCAAGCTTTTCACGAGCCGAGCTCGAATAGCTCATAAGAAGCTTAGCTCGTGGCCACCCCTAGGCATAACCAACAATATAAGTACGTAACCCCCTTCAAAACTGCCTTAAAAGCAACAAGCCCTAAGAAAACCAATGTGATGTTGATGACTCTAATCAGCAATGTGTCCTTGGCAAACATGCATTGGAATCCAACACTGCACAGATTTGTAAAGTTACTTACACATAACATTTCCTTTCTCTCTGGCTTTTCCAATGTAAAAAAAAAAAAATTAGATGTAATGCTGGGTGTTAATGAGTTAATTGAATCTAGAAAGAGAAGCAAACTCTCCAAAGTGATTTGCAACATTGATTTGGAAAAGGCATATGATCATGCTGATTGGAAATCCCTAGATGGCATCTGTACTTTAAAAATGGAGAAATCGAACTGAAGTCTTGGTACCCCTTGCTGCTTATTAATGGTTTTTCTTAAGTTCTACATCTCAAGAGGTCTTAGACAAGGTGAGTAAGAGACCCTCTATCTCCATTTATCTTCACTAGTGTAAGAGCACATGCCTTGCATGTGTGCAAGTAACTATTAACCATATAGTATTTGGATTTAATTTTTATGACCTACATGGAACCCAAGGCAAGAATCCGCTTTATATACTATAGAGATGTGTAAATGAAGTTTTAGGCAGGATGTCTGTGAAGATAGCAAATGGAGTCCTAATTTAAAGTTTGAAGTGGGAGGGGGCTCACTGAAGTTTTTTTTTTTTTTTTTGTGAAAGCTAACAATAAAATTTTGTTATAAACCGGCAATTATATACAAGATTTACAAACAACCCTATTCACTAAAGATTTTTACTAATATTGGATGGCAACACCTTTTTTTAATGCAACATAAGGAAACATGCAGACACCTCATATACATCTTGAGATGGTTTGGGGCGATGTCTGGGTTATACATCGACCAGCCCAATAGTGAACTTATAGAGGTGGGAGAAGTTCCAGGTATGGGCTTACTAGCTGACATATTAGGATGCAACTGATACCTTGTCATTTTTTTAATCAATAGTGATACCTTATGGTCCTTATCAATTAAGTACTCAAATATACCCTTTGGAGACAAGTGTATTTCTAATCTATTTGGGATCCTATCATTTAGCGATGTTCAAAAGACTTGCTTCATTAAAGAAAAGATGAGGTAGGCTGATCAAAAGAAAAAGAAATAAAAGATGAGGTAGGCTGATCAAAAGAATAAGAAAGAAAAGATGAGGTAAGTGAACTCTTGTTCATAGTGTTTTATCTAGCCTTCTTACTTATTTCTTGTCTCCCTTCTTTATGTCAGCTAGTTTAGCAAACTAGCAGGAAAGGTAAATGATGGATTTTCTATGGAGAGCATGGTAGGATACATTCATAATTCATGTAGATTGAAATAAAGTATGCTTCTTGGAAGCTGATGGTGGGTTGGGGATATGGTACCTTAGAACTGTAAGCTAGTTTCTTCAACCTGTTGTTAACTTGGATAGTCAGACTGTGGGTCACTCTAAGCCCTAACCTGTTTAGTTAAAAAAAAAGCTTGACTTCATCAACAAACTGTAGATCTAGACAATTGAACTGTTGATCTGTTCAAAACCATTCATCAGGTAGTTCAATCGGTTATATATAAATAAGAAAACCTAAGTTCTAAGTAATTATAAGAAATCTCTTTATAAGTTATAGCTGATGTGAGATCTGAAATCAAAAGAGAGGAAGGTGGGAGCAATAGCCTACCTGTTTCATGGGAAGAACTGAGAAAATAGAGGGAGAGAAAGAGGACCTATTTTTGTTTCTTATGTTCTGAAGATAGAGAGGCTGCTTCCAAGTTCCAACTACAGCTTTACCTTCTTAATGGGGAAAGAGGGTATCTTTCTATTGATTTGTTGAAATAGTGAATACTTATAGTAGTATATCTGTATATGTAGCAAAGGGTATTTTGCTATTGATTTCTTAAAATGATATCTTTTTATAACTAGATAACACCAGTTATAGTGGTAGCTTTTGTGCATTCCCATTGTACTTGTACATGGGTGCTGATGTATTTTGCCTATATGCTCTCAACACAATATTTTGTCTTTCCAAAAAAACGTGTTGCATATCAGAATGTAAAAGGAGTTATACCCCATACACATTACTCATTCACTGAATAACAATGATCTGCTTACATCATGGTTCAAAACATTTAACCCAGATGGTTAGACCACTGAACCACCACCAGGGGTAAAAGGCAATTCTCTCTCCTGATCAGGCTTTAAAACTTTCGGTAAGCACCACCTTCCTTGGAAAATTATTTTGGAGGTCTAATGAAAAACCAACAAAGTCTTTAGAGTTTAGGGGAATATCATTGTTGCAAAATGCAGAACTAAGAACTTGGATTGGGACTTGGGGAATCAAAGCATTCCTATAGATGTGAGTATGGAGAGGGATACAAAAGTCATATCCTCAATGAATTAAGGGCATCAAATACAAGATTGGGAACCCGTGTAAATTTTGGTGGGATCCTTGGTGTGATAACCTTCTGATTATGGAGCTCTTTCCCTCCCTTTTTGTTGCCCACCCATGAGCAGGACAGTTTGGCATCTGATTTTTTCAGGATCAGTTTAAAGGTGGTATGGAATTCATGGCTGAGAAGAAATCTAAATGATTAGGAAGTTGCAAATTAATGATTAAAACCCAGAGCCACAAGCCAGTGGTTGATAACAGGGATACTAGGACCTAGTCACGGGATCTCTCTGGAATGTTCTTAGCAAAGTCCTTTAGGAAAATAAACTCATCCTCCACTAGCTTGATCCTTTCCCGACCCCAATGGCCAGTGCCTGTCATTGGCAATACCATCTAAAGTGGCTTTTATGGTGTCGTTACAGTGTCACATAAGTGTCCAACAATGATTAGCCTCAACAGATGAGAGAGGTCTGGACAATGTCATTTGCATGCCATGTTATGGGCCCGAGAATAGGATCGCGTCACGGGTTGGTCCATGGGGAAAAGCTCTTGTTTTCCCTTGTTCCTCCCCTTCCTAGTTGAACCTATCTTGGCGTCCTAAAGGGTGATTTGTCCAAGAGATCACCGAACTCTCCTTTTGCTCTCTTTCTTGACTGGAAATTTGATGCTTTATTCCATAATCTCAGCTCCTTAAATAGGAGAGTACAAGAGGTGAGAGTCCTCCTTGTAGGAAGACTCCTTGTTAAACTCGACTGCTATAGATAAGATAGATAAGACTCCTAACTTAAGAAAAGATAAGACTCCTAACTTAAGAAAAGATAAGACTCCCTAAGATAAATCAGACTCCTAGATAAGATACTAATCCTCTACTAATCCTTATAGATAAGACAAGAAACAGATAAGATAAGATAAGCTGTGACTAGCTAGATAATCTGATGAGGACACCACGTCACTGTTGCTGCCAGCGGTGGTACTTCTTCTCGATGAACGTGTCCACAACATTACACCCCTCCTGGACTACGAGCTTGTCCTCAAGCTCGAAATCTGGGTATGTGTCTTGGAGTTTAGTCAGGGGAATCCTGGATAGGTGGAATGATTTTGCCCTCCTGGATTGGGTTCCAATGAAGGGGGTTCATCCTCATCTTCCTCTTGTTCCACCAGGAGGCAGAAAAGTCTCTTGCACTTGTGCCCTGCTGAGTAGAGTTCATCACAATTAAAACACTGTCCCCTCGCCCTGCGTTCCGCCATCTCAGCCCTGGACAAGTGCTTAATAGGGGGTGCAACAACGCTGCTCCCCTCACTGGATGCTGATCTGGAATTGTGGCTCGTCTGTGGTTTCTGTTCTTGGCTGGCTGCGGAAGATGGAGCCATTCCGAGTGGTTCCGGGGATGCCCATGCGGATGGAGGCCGCCCCATACTGAAGGTTCCGCGGCTGAGCTGCATCTTTCGTTCGAAAGCGCGAGCTAGATTCATGGCTGTAATCAGGTTGGGGGGGTGTTGCATCTCCACATCCACCCTCAAGGGTTCTGCTAACCCTGCGGTGAACATGTCTACCTGTTGGTCTGGTCGTACCGAAGCTGCTCTGGCAAGGAGGGTCTGGAATTGGCGCTGGTATTTAGCCATCGTTCCCGTTTGTTTGAGGTTGATCAGTTCACCTAACGGGTTGCTCGTCAATGAGGGCCCAAACCTGAGGAGGCAGTAGGATTTGAATTAGGTCCAACTTATAAAACCAGAGCTGTGCCTCCTCCGTCATGTGGAATGCGGCCAAGCTTACCTTGTCGCTGTCCCCTGTCCGTTGGTTGCGGAAGAACTGTTCGCAGCGATATAACCATCCCAATGGATCTCCGCTGCCGTTGTAAGACGGAAACTCTAGCCGGCTATACTTGGGAACAACTGCGGCTGCCGGGGCGGCGGTCTGTTGTTCGCCGAACGTCTCTGCCCAGTCTGGTCGGCGGCTGTTGGTGGTGGTGGTTCCCTCGGAGTTCTTTTCCTTGTTAGAGAAATACGATTCCAGCAAGCGTCGCAGTTCCTAGACATTGTCTTTGACTTCACGAACCTCCACGCTGGTTTCCACGAGCCTATGCTCCAGTTCGTGGACCCTAGATAAGAGCTGCTCCAGATCTCCCATGACGGTAGGCTCTGATACCAAATTGTTATGGGCCCGGGAATAGGATCGCGTCACGCGGAAAAGCTCCTGTTTTCCCTTGTTCCTCCCCTTCCTAGCCAAACCTATCTTGGCGTCCTAAAGGGTGATTTGTCCAAGAGATCACTGAACTCTCCTTTTGCTCTCTTTCTTGATTGGAAATTTGATGCTTTATTCCATAATCTCAGCTCCTTAAATAGGAGAGTACAAGAGGTGAGAGTCCTCCTTGTAGGAAGACTCCTTGTTAAACTCGACTGCTATAGATAAGACTCCTAACTTAAGAAAAGATAAGACTCCCTAAGATAAATCAGACTCCTAGATAAGATACTAATCCTCTACTAATCCTTATAGATAAGACAAGAAACAGATAAGATAAGATAAGCTGTGACTAGCTAGATAATCTGATGAGGACACCACGTCATTGCTGCTGCCGGCGGTGGTACTTCTTCCCGATGAACGCTTCCACAACATTACACCCATCCTGGACTACGAGCTTGTCCTCAAGCTCGAAATCTGGGTATGTGTCTTGGAGTTCAGTCAGGGGAATCCCGGATAGGTGGAATGATTTTGCCCTCCTGGATTGGGTTCCAATGAAGGGGGTTCATCCTCATCTTCCTCTTGTTCCACTAGGAGGCACAAAAGTCTCTTGCACTTGTGCCTTGCTGAGTAGAGTTCATCACAATTAAAACACTGTCCCTCACCCTGCGTTCTGCCATCTCAGCCTTGGACAAGTGCTTAATAGGGGGTGCAACAACGCTGCTCCCCTCACTGGATGCTGATCTGGAATTGTGGCTCGTCTGTGGTTTTCGTTCTTGGCTGGCTGCTGAAGATGGAGCCATTCCGAGTGGTTCCGGGGATGCCCTTGCGGATGGAGGCCGCCCCATACTGAAGGTTCCGCGGCTGAGCTGCATCTTTCGTTCGAAAGCGCGATCTAGATTCATGGCTGTAATCAGGTTGGGGGGCTGTTGCATCTCCACATCCACCCTCAAGGATTCTGCTAACCCTACGGTGAACATGTCTACCTGCTGGTCCGGTCGTACCGAAGCTGCTCTGGCAAGGAGGGTCTGGAATTGGCGCTGGTATTTAGCCACCGTTCCCGTCTGTTTGAGGCTGATCAGTTCACCTAACGGGTTGCTCGTCAATGGGGGCCCAAACCTGAGGAGGCAGTAGGATTTGAATTAGGTCCAACTTATAAAACCAGAGCTGTGCCTCCTCCGTCATGTGGAATGCGGCCAAGCTTACCTTGTCGCTGTCCCCTGTCCGTTGGTTGCAGAAGAACTGTTCGCAGCGATATAACAATCCCAGTGGATCTCCGTTGCCGTTGTAAGATGGAAACTCTAGCCGGCTATACTTGGGAACAACTGCTGCTGCCGGGGCGGCGGTCTGTTGTTCGTTGGACGTCTCTGTCCAGTCTGGTCGGCGGCTGTTGGTGGTGGCGGTTCCCTCAGAGTTCTTTTCCTTGTTAGAGAAATACGATTCCAGCAAGCGTCGCAGCTCCTGGACATCGTCTTTGACCTCACGAACCTCCACGCTGGTTTCCACGAGCCTATGCTCCAGTTCGTGGACCCTAGATGAGAGCTGCTCCAGATCTCCCATGACGGTAGGCTCTGATACCAAATTGTTATGGGCCCGGGAATAGGATCGCGTCACGGGTTGGTCCACGGGGAAAAGCTCCTGTTTTCCCTTGTTCCTTCCCTTCCTAGCCAAACCTATCTTGGCGTCCTAAAGGGGGATTTGTCCAAGAGATCACCGAACTCTCCTTTTGCTCTCTTTCTTGACTGGAAATTTGATGCTTTATTCCATAATCTCAGCTCCTTAAATAGGAGAGTACAAGAGGTGAGAGTCCTCCTTGTAGGAAGACTCCTTGTTAAACTCGACTGCTATAGATAAGATAGATAAGACTCCTAACTTAAGAAAAGATAAGACTCCCTAAGATAAATCAAACTCCTAGATAAGATATATCAGACTCCTAGATAAGATACTAATCCTCTACTAATCCTTATAGATAAGACAAGAAACAGATAAGATAAGATAAGCTGTGACTAGCTAGATAATCTGATGAGGACACCATGTCACTGCTGCTGCCGGCAGTGGTACTTCTTCCCGATGAACCTGTCCACAACAGCCATTCTCCTAGCATCCCAAACTATGCCAATCATCTCTTTATGCACTCCCCTCTGTCCATAGAAGATTTATGATCAATGGTGCCCTTTGCTTTGATTGTATTGTTTGGGGTAAAAAGGAGCTAATGGATATTTGAGAACAATGCAAACTCAAAGGAGGCAATCTATAGAGCTTTGGGTACCTTTAGGTTGTGGCTTTTGATGCAAAAGAGTTTCAAGGAAGTTATTTATCAAAAAAAAAAAAAAAACAAAAAGAGTTTCAGGGAAGTTCTTTGCTCCTTTTGTTTGACTTTTTTTTTGGATACATGACTTTGATATGTTATTTATTAATTGAAGTTGATACTTTTACTACACTTAATTGTCACATTTTACAAAGCCCTAGTATGTATCGGTTATGCTGTACATGAATTCCAATTTTTGCCATATACAAATGAGAGCTGCACTTTACCTTTTCAGGAAAAAAATAGAAAAAGAGAGGGTAAAGATGGGATGGTTGGCTACCCTTGTTTTTCTTCTTTAACTTATAATCCGATTAGGGTGATTCATAGTATAATTAAGAAAACCAGCTCCTAATGCAGTTAGGTATGACCACTAAACTGATAAAATAAAAATCAAAATATCAGAAGCAGAAAATCCTATATCTGACTTGTTGGATCTTGCATCACCTATTTGCCTTGATTTGGTGCTGGTTGGTGTCAACCACTGGATTCTAGAGAGGCAATTGGTTCTAGATACAACTGCAAAACATCCATAGATATGAAGTGTGTCATATCTCCTTTCTCTCCCTTGGCCCTCCCTCAGTCCCTCCTCCCCCCGGGGAGAAAAAGAAAGAAAGAAAGAAAGATATGATGTTTCTGAACACCCCCCTTAATGTTTATTCTTTTTTTAAAAGATTATTCATTTATGATGTCATCTAACATCAGAGATTGGAAGTTTTGGACCAAGGAGGTCCAGTTTGTATTTCAAAACTTTCGTTGAAGTCTGTAGGTGCATTTAATCTACAAAACCTAATGATATTACATTTTTTTTTAACCATAAATGCACATGTTGGTTGAACCTAGAGACGGCCATCTTTGTAGATTTTAATGCCTTGGATAAAATTTTCACTTGTTAGTTATAATTTTTTGGAAAATCTGTAATACATCTTAGTTCCATTTAATCTTCACTTATATCTATACAGCAACTAAACCGTCATTTGATTAATGAGAGACTTGGTAAGTAAATCCTTACTAAGAGTGGGGACTGAATCAACATGGACATGAGTCTCTCTCTAGTCTCTAGTCTCTACCTGTACCATCCATGTCAATGTTGCAAAACTGGTATCAAAGGAAGTTTTGGCTTCTAAAATTGGTTGCCAACAGAAAGAATTGTGAATTTGCTTTAGTTAATCTCAAAACTAGCTAACTAGGATGTATCTTGACCAAGTTGAAATGAAAAGCAAACATTGAATTATCTATGCTTCGCGAGTAACCTGCTGGGCTAGGTATCCATAGCTTCAGATTTGAATGAACTGAACATCTCATCATTGAAAGAAAGTGGCTCATTACGTTGTAATATCATGACATGAGCATGTTCCAGTGCAATTAAAGATGATTTATGAAATGTCAGTTGAAATGTTGAATATTGTATGTATTGTTGTAGTGTGACCTCACATACAAGTTGCAACCAAACGGAGTGAACCAAGCCATGAATGACACGTCGGTGAATCTTTTCTCCAAATAACCCTTTCCACACGGCATAGGCATTCTAGAGAGAGAATGAGAGATTGCTTATATATCATGGATTTCAAAACCAGACTGGACCGGAAAAATTGGGAACTGGTCAGGTGATCGGTTCCATTTTCCCCCAAAAACCATTGATTTTGGTCAGCGAACCACTGAACCGGGCGGTTAACTATTCAAACGGTTTTGAACGTTTTTTATTTTTTTTGTTAGAACAGGCCGAGTGTTTGGTTCGAACGGTCGGACCATTCGACCTGGTAATAGGACCCTTGATCGATTTGATCATTGGCTCGGTTTTAAAAACTATGATCTATATATATATATATATATATATATATATATATATATATAAAAACTGGTCTGTCCATGTCAGCACCCTCTTCTTTTAGAGAAGCTATTTATATATTTTCTCTATTTTTTGCATTTTTTATTTTCTTTTGTTTTAAAAATATTAAACAACAATCATTGCTTATCTTGATTAGATTAATAAAGCTACACACTATTAGAGGGAGACCTTTGGGTTTTCTAAAGCCTCTTACTTTAATGCATGTTATTATTACATTTAAAAAATATATTTAAGATAGAGACCTTTGGGTTTTCCAAAACCGTCGGACGATTCAAATGGTTTGACCACCTGGGTCAATGGTTTGTTGACCAAATCAACGGTTTTTGGTAAAATAACGGTTCTGGGGTAAAATGGAACCGGTCACCTAACTGGTTCCCAAATTTTTCAGTCTGGTCTAGTTTCGAAAACCATGATATAAATCAAATAATATAAATAGTTTAGGGTTAAACAATCAAAAAATAATTAATTTAAAAATCCACTAAACTTTCACTAAAAATAAATATTAACAAACCTTATATAAAGCCCGAAACTTGAGCTCGAGCCCGAAGCCTGATCTGTACACAAGATGTCTTACTTTTAGTATCTTTTTATAAACTAATATTATATTAATTTAGTAATAATTTAATAAATTAATAAAGTAATTATATTTATTGATAGTAAATTGATATTTATTAATAATTTAAGAAGTATATATATATATATATATTATATAACATAAGTACTCTTTTATATATGTAATAGTATGAGACCGAGCTTATTTGAGAAAGCCCGAGCTCAAGCCCATGAGCTTGAAATTTTGTCTAAGCCTGAAAAATAATGGGTCAGGCCGGGCCATTGGGGTACCTGGCCCATGAATAGGTTTAATTGTATATAATTGTATACATAAAAAATCATATGAAATAAAAATTTAAACATCTTTTTCAATTTTTTTAAAATAGACCTTTCATAGCTTGTCTCGGTCTGCGGCTTGGCGTAACCCAAGGCTCGACCCAGCACAACCCGATTTACACCTCTACTTGAACTCGTCCAATATTGGGGAAGGGGCAGGGAAATTCGAGGATTCCCCATCCTTGATGAGGAGTGGGGTGCCTTGCCTCTGAATTCGCCCAACATTGAGGTGTGGTTGCCTTGCCTTGAACCCGCTTGACATTGGGGACGGGGCGGGGATGGGGTAGAGTGTCTTGACTATGGGGCATGGATAGGGATGGGGTGCCCCACTCTAAGCCCATCTCGTTGTCATTCCTTTATCATTGTTAATTATTAGTGAAATTAATAAAAATGTTAGCTTTTGTAATTATTTTTATTTTTTTAAAGTTAATCAAAATTTTATTTAAAAATAATAAAAATATTAAAATTTATTAAAATTACTATAAATTATTAATAAAAATAAATTTATTAAAAATATTTGTTCATATTAAATTAACAATAATTATTTTCTATAAATCAACATTAAATGAAGATACAATTATTAAAGTTTTAGATATTAACAATAACTTTAAATACTTTTAGTTAATTAATAACAAATTTTGATTATTAATTTAATATCAATTAATAATAAATAAAATTATTAAATCTTTCAGATTTTCTTATACATTGCACGGGTCCCCGTTATTTGGTTATTAAAGAAGTTAGGAAGAGAAAGAGGAGATATGGGGACTAGGAAATTGCAATAAAGAAGCTTTTATAATTATAACGGCACGACGTCAGCATAGCTTTGTTCGACAGCCACCAAAAAGCTATTTATTGGGGCCTGGGGAGATTATTTTAAAATAGGGTTAAGGAGGTTTTTACTGTTCAATCCACCCTTAGGAATCTTAATTCTACTGTACCGCCCTTAAATTAAAGGGCCACGCATAAAGAGGCAAGAGGAGGAAGAAGGAAGTAGGGTGGGGCTAAGACATTGCCAGTACTGACTAATAACTACTTAGGCCATAGAGGCAGTGCCACTTTGTCACGGGGCTGGTCGACGATGCCCTGTGTGGCATTCGAATGGGTCGAATTAGCCTATGAAACAATAAAAGAGGCAACAAAGACAACAACGAGGCACACAAATTAGTAAAAAGGCACTTTATATTGCATGGAAAGTGGCAAGCACAAGCACCCAGTTTTGTGTCGAGGGGATCTCGTGCTTAACCTTTACACGTCTTAGTTCCATTCAACTATCTACCTCCCCTCAAAGAGTAGCTTAAGCTTTTGGGGGAGTGACAAAAGATTACATTACACTTTTGGAAAATCATACTACTATTTACAAGAAATGCCATTGGCAAAACCCCCCTTACAAAAAGAGTACAACAGCCCACCGAAGACACATACACTGACACACTGATGGCACCTTGGCAAGCTTCACCTGTGACAGTCTCCTCCGCCTAATTCGATCTACGTCCTCAGAGATCACTGCTTTAGGTATTCTTCAACTTTGTTGGCAAAAGGTAGGAGGTCTTCAGCAAGCTCCCAACTCTCTTCTTCACCAGGTCTGGACCACTTCACCAGGTATTCTCTTTGAGGAGTCTGGGTAGAAGGGGAGGTCCTATGGCCATAGATGAGAAATACTTTGCGGATTTTTGGTGGTTGGAAAGTTGACGGAGGTCAGTGGGATTGGTTTTGGGTGTCATCAAGGGTGTCAGCATGATAAGGTTTCAATTGGTTGGCATGGAAAACTGGATGAACTTTTATCCATGAGGGTAGCTTGAGACGGTAGGCGATCTGTCCTATTCGGGAGACGATCTCACAAGGCCCTTCATATTTCCTTACGAGACCAGGGTGAACTCTCCTAAAAGTTGAAGGTTGTTTGGGTGGAGCTTGAACATTACTAGGTTGCCTATTTGGTAGGGATCAAATCTTCTACCTTGGTCAGCCCATTTCTTCATTCTTCGGGAGGCTCTCTCTAGGGAAGCTCGGGTAAGGTCAAGGTTTTCTTTCCAGTCCCTGGTGAAGGTGAATGCTTTTGGACTTCTTCCCTGGTACTTGACTGCAACTGTGTGTGGGCACTGCGGCAGCTGGCCAGTGATGACTTCAAATGGACTCTTGTTCGTTGTCGAGGTCTTCTGTGCATTGTAAGAGAACTGTGTCTACTGGAGAAGTTCAACTGCGATCCCATGAGCTTGAAGAGTTCTATCCAAAAGGCGCTGGTGAAGCGGGGGATCACGATCACTGACAATGTTCTGTGGTACGCCCCAATACTTGACAACGTGCCTGAAAAATAAGTATGTTGTCTCCTCGGCGGTGCATGACTTAGGTGCAAGAATGAAAGTTGCATACTTAGAGAATCTGTCTACGACTAAAATGGAAGCATAATCTCCAACCTTGGGCAAGCCACTGATGAAGTCCATAGAAACGCTCTCCCAAGGGCGCATAGGGATAGGTAATGGCTGAAGTAATCCCGTGGGTTTCTGGTGATCGGGCTTGTCCTGTTGACAGATCAAGTAGGTCCTAGTGTACTCTCTCACATCATCCTCAATGCGAGGCCAATAATAAGCATGTTGCAGCAAGGCAAGTGTGTGTTGCTAGCCAGGATGTCCAACCCAAAGACTATCATGGCATTCCCGAAGAAGCTTCTTCCTTAAGTCATCATCCCAGGGAACAAACATTCGACCACTCTGAGTGACTAAGAGATCATCTTCAACCCAGAACCGCCGAGTCTTCCCTTCACGTGCAACTTGCATCAGATTACTGGCTTGGGGGTCCTTCTTGAGCCCTTCTCGGATGCAGTCTTTGAGGTCCACTGTAATTTGGCATGCAGATGGTTTGCTGAAGGAGAGGGCAGCTAGTTCTGTCTTCCTGCTGAGAGCATTGACAACCTTGTTCATAGGTCCAGGCTTGTGCTCCAATGTCATGTCAAACTCGGCCAAAAAGTCTTGCCAACGTGCCTACTTTGGGCTCAACTTCGTCTGAGACTGGAAGTAGCTAGTGGCTATGTTGTCTGTCTTCACAACAAAGTGGGAGCCAAGAAGATAATGCCGCCAAGTGCGGAGGCAATGAACAATGACCTTCATCTCTTTCTCTTGCATCGTGTATCTTTGTTCAACCTCATTGAACTTACGACTTTCAAAAGCAACGGGGTGGCCATCCTGCATCAATACACCCTTAATAGCAAAGTTTGAAGCATCAGTGTGCATCTCATAGGGCTTGTTGGGGTCCGGTAGGGTCAGCACCGGTTCTTCTGACACAACCTTCTTCAAGTCTTCAAAGGCCAAGTTACATGATTCTGTCCATCTCCATGCACATGTCTTCTTCAGGAGGTCAGTCAGAGTGGCAGCCCGAGCTGAGTAGCTTGGTATGAATCTCTTGTAGTAATTGACAAGCCCCAAGAATGAACAAAGTTTTTTCAATGTGGTAGGGGGCTCCCAATCTTGAATGGCCTTGACCTTGGCGGGGTCCATGCTGATGGTGCCCGCACGGATGATGTGCTCGTGGAAGGCCACCTCCTCCCAAGCAAATGAACATTTTTCCTTCCTCACATACAAGTGATTCTCCCGTAGTACTTGGAATACAATGCGGAGGTGGTCAATATGCTCCTCCATTGAACTACTATAAATTACAATATCATCAATGTAAATAACAACAAATTGGTCGAGGTAAGGATGAAAAATGCGATTCATCAAAGTACAAAAAGTAGTCAGGGCATTAGTGAGCCCAAAAGGCATGACAAGGAATTCAAAGGACCCATATCTTGTGACACAAGTGGTATTGGCCTCATCACCTTCAGCAATGCGGACCTGATAATAGCCCGAACGCAGGTCCAATTGGTGAAGTACTTGGCATGGCTCAACTGATAAAAAAGTCTACAACTAGAGGGATGGGGTACTTGTTCTTAATGGTGAGCTTGTTCAAAGCCCGATAGTCAATGCAAAAGAGAAGTGAGCCATCATGTTTCTTCTGAAATAAAATTGGTGCTCCATAAGGAGCTTTGGAAGGTTGGATAAACCTAACTTCCAACAACTCACTCAATTGCTTCCTTAACTCATCAAGTTCTGGAGGAGCCATGCGATATGGAGGGTGAGTTGGGGCCTTGGCACCTGGTTCCAACTCGATCTTGTGATCAACTTCATGCCTGGGATGCAATGTCTTTGGGAGCTGCGGTGGCATAACATTCACAAATTTGTCTAGAACGGCCATGACCTTTGGGGGTACACTTCTTGGAACTGACTCCTATGCTTCAAGGTTCACCATGGTGGCTAAGTAGGTAGCCTCGCCCTTTCGAACACCCTTCCGGAGCTGCAAGGCTGATAACTGCTTGTTTGGTTGGTCAGCCCTAAGCATGATTGGTACCACGCAAGGCAAGGGCTCTTCAAAGATGCAAACAGAATTGAGGAAGGGCACGGGCACCACCTTCACCTGAGATAGGAAATCCATGCCCAAGATAACCTGGAAATCATTCATAGGAACTACAGATAAATCAACAAGCCATTTCCAGTCTCCCACTTGTAGTTCTACTCCATGAGCCACCCTTTCGATGGGTTTTGCACTAGAATTTACTGCCTTTAGCCACCCCGTCTCCTTAGTTGGAGTGAGCTTCAGGCGTTGTGCCTCTTCCACCGAGATGAAGTTGTGGGTGGCGCCCGTGTCAACCATAACTTTTGTAGGCCTCCCATTTATGGATATCCCAATGTACATCAGCCCCTTCTGTGCGGCCTTCTGAGTCTTCTGGGTGGTCCCTTTCTTCTTCAAGACATTGAATCTCTGTAAGGCCCCCATCTTTGGTTATTCTGTTTCTTTCTCCTCATCACTACGTTTATCATCACTGAGCTTTGCGAGGAGGGCATTCAACTTTCCTGGATTTGGGCACTCCCTTGTCCAGTGCTTGCCTCCACAAAGGAAGCATGGTGATGGAGGGGGTCTTTTGGCAAAGCTCCCATCCCTGAAGCGAGACTCCCCTTCGGGCTTTCTCCAGCCCCTCCCATCATTGGGCTTGTTGTATCTAGTTGAGCCTTTTGGGGAAAAGTAAGGCTTCTTGTCTCCTTCTGGCTTGCCTTGGCCTTGGAAGTTGTTAGGCCTCAACCCATCTTTGTTAGGTCTTCTGTTGTCCACTAACTGTTCAACAACCGCCATGGCTGTGGCAAGGTCATTCACACCTCGATGTTGAAGCTCGAGCTCGGCCCACTGTTGAAGGTCGTCCATGAAGTTGAAGAGCAAGTCCTTGTTTGACATGCTGGTGATCTCAAGCGACAGGGCAGAGAACTCCTTCACGTACTCGTGCAAAGAGCCTGTGTGCTTCAAGTTCTTAATCTTTCGGCGGGCTTGGTACTCCACATTCTCAAGATAAAATTGGCGCTTTATCTCAGTTTTGAACATGGCCCAAGTGTCGATGGAGCTTAGGCCTCGCTCTACATCAGCACATCTCCTGCGCCACCAAAGCATAGCAACATCAGTGAGATACATAACAACTGTGCGTACCTTGGCTGTCTCGTCCACTAGTTCAATGGTAGAGAAATACTATTCCTTTTGCTACAGGAAGTTGTTAAGCTCTTGGGCATCACGGGCCCCTGCGTAAGGGGTAGGCTCACGAACTTTGATCTTGGGAGGCATTGGGGTGGTCGGCGCGTTGGCGGCACTGACCACCAACTTCTTCAAAAGGGTCACCTCCCCTTTCAGTTCCTTGAGCTGAGCTTGAAGGCAGGTCACTAAGCCTTCTAGGGGGATGCTATTCAATGTGTGGGATGTGTCGCTGGAGCGCTCCTCCAATCTCTCAACGACTGCAGCTAGGCTCTCAAGGTTGAGGTGGAACTCATCAACATGATCACAAGCTTCACCTACAGCTACCTCGCATCGTATGATGCGCTTGTCCATGGCGGTGAGCTTGTCAACGGACTTTTCACGCTTGCTAGGCTTGGACGTGGTGGTTTTGTCTTTTGGCGAGCCACCTCTAGGCTCATCATCGAGCTCAAACACCTGAGAGATCCCTTCTTGGATCTTAGCATGGATCTCTCGCTTCTTCATTGTGCAAGAAACAACGTGGGCACGTCGTGGGACAAATCGTGCTGTGGCAAGTAGGATGGAATGCGCTTTGTGTACAAACCTTTCTGATACCAACTGTCATGAGGCTAATCGACGAGGTCCCGTGTGGCACTTGAATGGGTCGAGTTAGCCTACGAAACAATAAAAGAAGCAACAAAAGCAACAACGAGAATACAAATTAATAAAAAAGCATTTTATATTATATGGAAAGTGGCAAGTACAAGTACACAGAATCTCGTTCTTAACTTATATACGTCTTATGTAATAAAAAATTAATTTACAATCTTAGAAAATCATATTACTATTTACGGGAAATGCAATTGACAAACCCCCTTAGAGAAAAGAGAACAGCCCACCCAAGACACATACACCGTTGGCACCTCGCCAAGCTTCACCTATGACAAGTTGGGGTTGTCGGGTGATATCTCATATAGTCCATGGTCCCTCCTCTGTACTACAATACTACTACTATTACTACTGGTCCTCTATTCAGCATCAAGTGTATTTGATATGAGCTTGACACCTGGTCTGACAATGGCATGAACCGATTCATCTGGCGCAGCTGAGTAGGGGTTACTGCTACTATTACTCTCTACTCGTGACACGTGAGCAGGGCAACCAGAACTAGAAGCTCCGTCCGAGTGAGTCGAGATGGGATGACTTGACATGATACCACCATATCAAAGAAAAGCGTCAGCAATCAGCAGTAGCCGCCGACAGGTAAAACATCATCTCTATTCTCTACCGTTGCTGCCTTTAATTTAAGTATTCATGTCTATGGCTATCCATCAATCAGTCAGTCCATTACCGACGCCGACGGCTCTTACCTTGCCTTCCCCCTGCAATCACCAGGTAGATCGAGAGGATTTACGTAATAATTTTAGAGATTATGATGATGATGTTGAATACAAAACATGACTTATTGTCGGTCAAAAGTCCAACAAGCAACAACCCACTCTTTTGGTTTGATCACCCCTGGCCCTCCCTCTTCCATCCCCTCCCCATCCCTTCCCTGTCACCTCAGGTGCCTGTACCTTGTTATGTCTCTCAGTCCGGCTAGATGGCTTTTCTCACTGGACCACCAAGAGCTACCAAATTAAAAGGCTCCATTCTATGTTTTAGAATAATCAAAACTGTTAAAATCGATGTGCACAACCCCTTTGGGCCTTTACAAATTACAACCTACCAACACCCAAAAATAACTACTTTTCAAAATTATATTAAACTAATCAACTTTACTTGGTATTAATTCCAAATTCCAATTTCCAAATTCATCAGATACAGATAGAGGATCAATTGGGTTCCCTCTTTAGCCACATAGCCTTTTGGTGCATGACTGTAGAGCATCTAACTTACCATTTCTATTGCTTATAAAAAGAAAATAAAAAAATATGGATACGGATTCGTATTGATGGTCCACTAACAAGGTTCAAGTATAATCTTTGATGCATAGAATCGTATGGGATCAAGAAGAGTTGTTAGAACAAATCAAATCCTTTTTTTTTTTTCTATCTTGGTACTGTTTAAAAAGTAAAAAGCTACACGAAACAGACAAGAAAAAACAAATTTCTTATTAAAGGAGTGCCTTTTTACGTAAAAAAAAGGCGCAAAACATAAAAAAGAATCATCTAGGAGTTATAGTTTCAAAACTAATAAGTTAATTTTAAAAAGGAAAAAAATTATTTTAGTATCCTGAACTTTGGAGTTAGTGTTCAAGTTAGTACTCGTATTAACCCTATCATCTAATTTTCTCATAATTGATATATCCAATCTCTAACCACTAACCACCTCCATTATCAAGCTGGTTATGAATTCAGGTATTCACGTCAAGCATTTAGTAGAGGAGTGTAGAGTCTTGAGCCCCAAATACTACCTTTTGCGGTTACTTTCTAACTCTCCTCGTTCGGGAAGACCAACATTACTACTCTGGGTCCTCTTGTTCTGCCAATGTTGGAGCAGTTGCACTTCTTTGCTACATTGGTCGGAAGGAAGCTCCTCAAGATGAAGATCAAACCATACATCCCCGACTTCAAATTGGCTTTCGAGCATTTCTGTATTCATGCAGGTGGAAGAGCTGTTCTGGATGAATTGGAGAAGAACTTGCAGCTATCCGAATGGCACATGGAAGTATGGAACCATCAAGGATGACGCTTTACCGGTTGGCAAGATGGGTTTGGAGCGGTAGTGTCATTCAGGATTTTCTATGAGTAGGATGGTTGGATTAATTTCGAGGTGGTTAGGCTTAGCCAAAGAAGAAAATGGGTTGGATCAAGAGGAGGTTGGGTATTTTCATGCTGACTTCTTCATGACTTGCTGGGAATATGGGGATCCATTGGAACTAATTCACATTTACTGGAATGCTATTCTGATTCTCCATACTCTTACACTTGCAAAATGACCCATAATTATTGAGAAGATAGCTTTAAGTAATTTTCAAGTGTCAATGGTTCGCCCAATTAAGCAAGCTCTGGTGGGCTTGATCTGAACTTCCACATCATATTTGTTTCTTGACATTGGTTTATGGATGGGATTTCTTTGCACTAAGAAAATGGAATGAGGTGACCAGAGATCCCGACTTCCTACTTACTAGGTGAAGAAGAGAGTTTCAGGTTTCCAGTCTCCCAGGTCCCAGGTGAGGAGGGGACACATCGCTTTTGTATTTTTGGTAATAAATAAATATTGAATAATAACATGGTTGTTGAGGATGGATGGCGGTACAATTTTGGACTCGCATTTCTCAATATTGTCTTTTCCTTTCCCCTTACGGCTCAGTTTGAAAGGAATATAAATACAAATATATATAAATTAATATAAAATGCAGTTTTGTATTCTACATATTTGTATTTATACTCCTTCCAAACTGAGTTTACAGGACGAGGAGGTGCAAATGGTCTCAAGCAAGAGGCGTTCTGCAATCTGCATCAGCACCGGACGCAATCTGGAGAATTCTGTCTAGTGCCTACGCCCACCACCGGAGTATTCTGCAATCCGCATCCCCATCCCTGAAGATCCCTCTCTTTCATTAAGAATACAGAAAGCTTGATAGTTGCATAGCTCAAGTCTTGCATTAATCAAATTTTTTTGTATTTCCAGCATTGCTTTGTTGTCTAGTGCCTACGTCTACAACGAATAGGGGTGGATTCGAGTCGAAAAATTGACTATTCGAGCTCAGGTCATAGGAATAGTATTAGGTTTGAGTTTGAGCTCTGCTCGGTTCATAGCTTATAATTTCAAGCTCAAATATAAACTAAATGTATTTTGAAAAATAAAAATTATATTTATAAAATTATTGATGGAGGAAGATTTGATCTGACCCCTTGGCCATGCGACACGTGGAAGTAACCGAGAGTGACCTGGCAGAAGCGCTAGCTCGGCACGGCAGCGGGCCCACAACCCGAGCTCTCCCTTCGAGGTCCTGAGCCTTACAAAAAGCACAAAAGGCAAAAACCCGAACTACCCACTCAGAGGCAATTCGGGCCACACTTTTATCCGAGCTCAAGACTTCACCTCACACACCACTTCGGCTCCAAGTGTCTTGATTGAACAACCGTACCTGTTGCCCAGGAGACCTGTACACAGAAGCGGTGCACTTGATTGATTAGGGGTCCGACACATGATAGCCGCCATCCAACGGCCACCTGCCACCGCCATCTCAGACGGACAGAGGCGGCCCTGGTAGCTGGCAGTGGAGGTTATGACACCCGAACTGGTAATTGGCAGAAGAAATGACACCCGATTTGGCAGAGGAAATGACACCCGATCTGGCAGAGGTATGGAAGTAAGTGTATAGGGTGATTATAAAAGGCCCCCATCTCACAAAGAAGAGGGTATGTGATTTTTGCGCTTTCTAGTCTTGAAATTCTTCATTTCCCTTGCCTTCTCAAGAGTACTAACTTGAGCTTCGAAATGTTCCAACCGGGTTCCTCCCCGGAAGTCTCCATTTCCTTCCTTGTTTCAGGCACCCCCGATTCCATCAGAGGCGAGGTAACCAGCAGCTAGGACCGACCGGATTGCGCTCCATCAATTATTATTTTTTAATTTTCAGACAAAAATTAAGAATTATAAAAATTATTTTTATTTTACATACAAGAAAATAAAAATTATTTATTTAATACTATGCTCGTGAGCTGAGTTTCACTGGGCTCAAGCTCGACTCGATTAACAAATGAGCCTATATATTGAACTCGAATTCAGCTCAAAGCTCGATTTAAATCGAGCCAAACCAAGCTCGAATAGCTCATGAAAAGCTCAACCCGTGACCACTCCTAACTACGAAACAAAAAAGACAAGTGAACCAAATCAAAACAGGAGTTTAGTTGCTATAGTAGCCCAAAATGAAACCAGGGCCCCAACCAATAGTCAGTAGTATTCGGTTAAGAGGCTAAGCGACCAAGTAGATAGGCATGGCCGACATTGAGAACCGGTGTGATTGCTGCTGCTCTAGATTAAGCTCTCTCAAGTTGAGATAAGGTATCTTCACCTCCCCCTTCCGAGTCGGAGTTAATGTGTCGGTGAGTGGTCCCAATGTTGGATGATAGCTCGTTCGGCATGGTGTGGTCGACCTGTTTATACTCTTTGTTATGTATAGCGGCCCAGAACAATGTCTTTTTTTAAAGAATAGTTTTATATTTTAAAAAATTATAAATTGCATATGTCATCAAATAATAAGATAATTACACTTTTTAAAAGTTTGAATACAACTACACATTCAAAAATTCAGGTACTAACTTGACACTATCCCAAAGTTTACGATACAAAATAATTAAAGGTATTAATGCAGCCGAAGGGGCACCTAAATTCCAGTGTGTGGAGACTCTGGACGCTAATATAAATATGTAGCTTCCAATTTCAATTATCAACCTTTTTCTTTTCAAAACAAAACAAAGAAAAGACAAAAAAGAATAGTGAATTTCAGTTGAACCTAGACCTCCCACTAATTGATAAAAAGGGATTACCTTAAGGAGAATTCTTTTTGCGCAAACAAGGATTGGTTACTCGTTCACAGTTTTTGCTAATATAATACATGATAAATATAAACCACATTATGTTATTTATTATCATTCCCCATCTATCATGTATACAAGTTCAACTGAAATATCTTGGAAATTGATAAATATAACTACAAATCTTTGCACGTCACCATCATCGTCATGTAAAAATTAGATCATCATGGTCAACTGTGACCCCAACAAGCATCTCATTACAAGGAATTATGTCACCTTGGTTTTCTTTTTCTCAGATGCTAAGCATACAATATTCTTTTGGGGAAATCTCTTAAAACTACCCCTTATACATCCCTACTTTTGTCCCACTTGAAAATTGAAATGACACTATGTTGCAGATGTGTGATGTAGACCAATTAATTGTCAGGCATTTTTACACCACTCCTATTATTCTTTTTCTTTCCTTTATAAAATTAGGCCCAACATAGTAGTACTGTTCTCTTGGACAAGAAGAAGAAGAAAAAAAAAGTATAGATACAACTGTCGTTTAGTGCCCACAGCTTTGGGAGGATGACGACTCCAGGGGCAATGATAAGATGAGCCACTCCACACCCAACACCAGGTGGAGGCAAACTGACGTGAAATACCCCCGTTGATCTTTGGATCAGCAGTGGGCTAACTAGTGACTGGGTCCTCCGTGATACTAAATTGTTGATCAGACAGACTATCAGGATATGACCACGAGTACGGCTAAAACGGTGTGTGCAATCATCATCATAATTACAAACAAATGATGCACATGTTGCTTACAGAAGCTGTCCATTACATGACATGGCGGACAAAATTTCTCCACCATGGACGGTGGTTCTTTAACGGGGTGGTGTAGGGACCACTGCCATTCACCATTGCACAAGGCGATGGACCGTCGACCGATGGATGACACCCTGGCGTACATAATCCCCACACCCATAACTCCATAAGGTAGAAAGCCCCACCAAAGTGGGTCCCATCCCATGCGAGCAGGCAGTCATGTTGGGGTGGCTCTGGCTCCTTTTAGATAAGCTTGGTTTGGTACGTGTCCTCCTCTACGACTCTATCTACTATCTATATCTATAAGTAAGACTATAAAATATAAATATAAACGAAACGAGCATTGTACCGACACGTGTCAGAGTGGAGTAGGCTACAGGGCTTCTCACGTGCAATAAAGAATGAACCCAAGTGGCCTCTTTATTTCATTGTCTCCCCTTCCTTGCCTCAAGGAAAGTAAATTCAAAGATACTGAAAGCGAGAGGGGATGACGCCACGTGTCCATGGAAACGTTGGGATGAAGAGGAGGTGGGCGGATTTTGCTCCGATGATGAGGTCCGCTATTCTCACTTCACTCCAACCGTGTTGCTGTTGCACGTCCACCACCAGCTATTTAAGCTGACGCCACCATCTCCTATTGCCAGAAAACGCTGGCGTCATCGCTCGGCACAACCGTCCTCAGGGGACGTGGTGCTGACGTCGACGCCCATGTGACTACCTCGTCCCAACTCCCCCGGTAGAGATTAGAATACGTCGTTGATGCCATCGCGATTCGCGAATTAAATGATTTGACTACCCCCTTCTTATTCACATTGTTGATTCCATTGATGACGCCAACAGCTACAAAGAGACGGAAGCCACCTGGGTCCACCCTGAGATCTTTGCTTTTGCATCATCTTGCATTAGATGCATTGAATCGATTCTCCTTTGTTGTTGTTGTTTTTTTTTTTTTTTTTATATATATCTCCTCCCTCAAGCCCACTTGCTGCCTCGTTGACAAAAGGCTTTGCTCGCTCTCTCTCTCTCTCTCTCTCTCCGGCGTTGCAACGAGCGATGCAAGGTGTACGACGTTTCCGTCAGTTATCTGGCGGAGGAGTGAAGCTGGATTTAACGGCGACGGCAACAGCGACAGCGACAAAAGGACCGTTGTCGATCGATGGAACGGAATCGGTGGAGAAGAGGATCGAACGGCTGGTATCGGAGAATCCAGTGATCATATTCAGCAGGTCATCGTGCTACATGTGCCATGTGATGAAGAAGCTACTTTCGACCATTGGGGTGCACCCAACCGTGATCGAATTGGACGAGGGGGAGTTGGGTGTGCTGGCTGCTCTCTATAGCACCAGCGACGGGGAAGCTGGCGGTGGCGGTGGCGGTGGTGGTGCCCCGGCAGTTTTCATCGGTGGAAAGCGCGTGGGAGGTCTGGAGAGTCTGATGGGCCTACATCTGAGCGGGCATCTTGTGCCCAAGCTCAGAGAAGTTGGAGCCCTTTGGGTCTGAATCTGATGACCACCAACTTGATCATATTGTAATTTTGCTATCATCATCATCATCATTTGTAATTTGAACAAAATCAATTATTAGGAATTTTCTTCTTACATATCCTCTTCTCACTTCTGATCTTGCTTTCTCTTTCTTTTTGTTCTCTCAATTTCCCTTTTCTGGTGCGTTTCAGAGATCGATGTAAATACTAGATGAAGAAGAAACAAGATCGAGCTTTTGGTAGAATAATGAGAGACCCACCCACCACAGACCGACCACACCATCTCTAGACATGGAGATTGGAGACTGGAGACTGGAGACTGGAGACGGGACTGATGTGAAGAAACCAAGAGAGGGATGGGTTGTTTCTTTTGCATGAGTGACACCTTGCAGTTGCAGACAACCGGCATGCAACACCCCAAACACTGTTGAGAAGAAAACTCAGAGACCCATTTGCTTTTCTCAAGTAAAAGTAAGCTAAAACCTCTTCTTTTCTATATCAAGGAAAGGAATTCAAGAAGAAGAAGAAAGAAAGTAGTAAGGGAAGGAGATAACTGTGAAGACTGAAGACTGAAGACTGATAAACGGGGTTCCACGTCATGTCATGTCGTTTGGGTTAGAACTTTGAAGGGACAGCCCATCCAGTCCATCATCATCCTCAGCCCAAGTGCGTGTCACCTTTCCTTTTTTACCTCTAAAGCTTAATACATTTTATTTATTTATTAATCCTTCTAATGTGGATAATAGGATCATATTTAATTATTTTATTGCCAAAGAATACAGGCTACATGGACGGTCTTGAGTTTAACGAGTAATCGGCATCTTGGACGAACACACGTGTCGAACATGCACCACCCTTTGTGGAACCGCTTCTGACAACCATGTTTCTCTTAGGACTCCATGGATTGATTTTTATTGCTCAAGGGCAAGGAATCTGCATTCTCCACACGTTCGTTCATTTGTTTTTATTTTTTTGGTAATAAAAAATAAAAAATGAAAAAGGGAAACGGCCAGTGCCAGCTCCAAGATTGGATTCGGACTGAGTGGACAGTTGGACCTCCAAATCAAGGGAGTGATAACTTTGCTGATAGTCCACCCACTAAAGGTTGTATGTTCTACTTCTACTTAGTATCCACATTCCACAGACCACAATCCGTAATAAATAGTAGTGGGCTGGGCTTATCACAGGTCATCTGTAGCTCAGAAAACTGTGCCCATTTTAAATATATAAGACCCTGCTGAAAGAGTGGTGCAACAGTGAGATTTAAGGGACCTTTGTTAGAATTTTCAACCCATGTTCATGGATTCCTCTATTCTTTGTCTTCTATCCATTCAGTGGGCAGGCCACAGCCCCTGGAATATGTATACGGCTGCCTATTCAAATCAAAGCCCCCCATTTTTTTTATTCTGATACCTTCTATAAATTCCACCCAATTCTTTACATCAAAAAGGCATGAACTGAAAGAAATTTGAAGCGAATTAAGAGAATGGGCTTTTGCAGCAAAACTGAAACAACAGGAAACAAAACAAAGAAAAAAGAAATTATAGAAAAGGGAAAAAGAAAGAAATCAGTGCCTTTTTTTTTTTTCTTTTGACGGATGGCATAGAGAAAAGCAGAGGGAGTCCAAATTTTCAACAGATTCATATTCCACTTGACAAAGCTTGGATAGGATGAATAAATATAAAAGACATCTGTATTTGATCCAAATTTTCAAATGAAATCTTTTTTGTTTTTATTTTATTTGTTATCAAGCAATTCTAATTATTGTTGTTGAATATCAGGAGTGGATAAGTAGAATGTGATAAAGCCTAGTACAGAGGCTAATCCTATCCATGTTCATTGTCATGCTGTAAAGATTATCCAATAATGCTTAAATTCGTCTTTTAGTAGAGACTATAGACTATAGAGTAGACACAATAACTTTGTTGGTTGACCAAAATGCTCTAGGATAATTCATCTTCTTCCCATCAAATCAAACAAAGTAACAACCAACAAAATCAAAGAAAATAAAGCTTTCCCAAACCCCACAAAATGCATGTTGCCATTGCTACTAGTGCAACCACCGTCATTCCCTGCAGGTGCCTTCTCTCTCTCTCTCCTCCACTCTAAAGAATGAAGGTGTGTTTCTCTGTTAAGCAGTTGGATCTAAATCAATTGATGAATCTCTCACATTGTCCGATTTACAATCAGAAGGGATTTGTGCGTATCTCGAGTATTTCTCTCAAATGTATTCCAATTCAACCTGGAAGGATCGAAATACAAACAGCGGTACAGCAATGGAGGAGAGCGTTTCTCCCCTTCCACGGTTTCACTAATAATGGTGATTGCAACTCCTCCCTGATTCTACACTCTGGAGTCTCAACTCTAGACTGAATATCAGGTTTGGCGATTGCCGATTGGAGTAAGCCAGGAGTCCAGGATCGGAGTTGAGCGAGAGCCAAGGAGATCCAAGGATTATTTCATAGAAATGAATACAAAATTAACTTGAAGCTGAAGGTGCAATCTGGCTAATAAGTTGGTAAGGGAGTTCAGATTTGCGCCTCACAAGGGGGTGCTCCACAACGTCTCACAGTATATTTCCGTTGTGTATTGAGAATATTTCCTGGTTATGATATCATCGATACTATCATCAGGAGATGTTCCCAATACACGTTGTGGGGCGCATATGTAAACTCTTGGTAAGATCGATCTCTGGATTATTTCAAACAAAAAACAGATTTAAAGATCCGAAGAACCTTGAAGAGGCAGATAGACAGGGAGATAGATGTGGGGTATAAGTATATAACCCACTCAGCTGACTTCCCTTGATGAAGGATCAAATTCAATCCCTCTCTTTCTTTTGGTACTTTTATCGATCTCAGAAATTCTTCTTAGAAAATTATGAGAAGCTTGTCAATGCCTAGTAGGGAAATTGAATTATCAATTTACCGCAATAATTAACTTTTGTTAATTAAAGATTAAAGCTTCCTTCTTCCTTCTGCTATTCTTTCGCCCAATGATGATTTTGCTTTCCAGTTATAATGTTATAACTCTATGTAAAATGCATATACATTTCGCATCCTGAGACAAAGAATTTGATTTGATATGGCCACATCACATTTCGCATCCTGAGACATACATACAGAATTCTTTATTATTTGGGTAGGATTGATATTCGCAAATAAATGAATGGATTGGATTGGACCTTGGACCCTATCCTAATCAAAATCAGTTCGATTTGGATTGAATCCCAGTGAGACATATTAAATTGGACCAGTCCAAAAGTATTTATTGGATTGTATTGACCTGATCCATTTGTAATGGAATGAAATTGGATTGGGTTGGATTGAATCATTACACGGAGGCTGATTAAACGTACCTTACCCATCATTAATCCAAACCCATTTCTCAATCTCTATTCCTTCTCTCAATAGTCAATATCCAAATCTCTCCTTCCTCTTCCGATTAACCTTCTCCATGATCTTCCAAGAAACTATCATTGTCTTCACTTGTATACCCACTGGAAAAATTCACGTAGCGTCAACGAAAAATCATCAATCGTATCATGCATCACTGCATTCTCCTACGGCAACTGGCAACTCAAATTCAAACGGAATCGGCTTCGAAAAGAAATTAAAACCGGATCTTTACAAATTATACCCAGGAGTTTCGTGGTGCCAATCAGTTGGTTGGTAAGTTCTCCTGGGCTACCCCGGAGTTGCAAATTATACCCCGGTTGTGGCCTTGTGGGCGGCTTCAACCGATCCGCCCACGTTCCACCCCAGTTTGTCATTTTATACCGATGCCATGAGTTTGGCCTTTCCTTCTCCTTTTTCCTTGCTACCGCTAGGTGTTGTCATACCCACTAAACTGAGCCTATTCTAAATGTAACAAATTCTAGGCCCAGTCACGGCCCACCTTGACTGAGTGTATATACAGTTATATACTTCACCTTTAAAGCACTTATTCCCAAATTCATCCTCTACTAGATAAGCCCCATTACAAGTTGGAGCAATTACTAAAAATTATGAGTTTCACTTGTAAATCCTACACCTTTTTTTCATTCTTTAATTTAATATATAATTTCCACCAGTAAAAATTAATATATAATTATCTATGAATTAAACAGCTATCACCCAACGTGATCGGGATGTTTATTTTTTACTTTTAAATAAAAGAAATACAGCTTTGTTCCTCGGTGTGAGAGCATTAGTGCTTTTTTAGTAATATTTGGTCAACAAATAAAAAACATTTTTTTTCCTTTTGTCGAGGTGGAAGAATTTATCGTTGTTTTCCTTTCCTTTTTAAGGTTTTTTTTTCTTTTTAAAAAATTTTTAAATTAATAGCATTAAGCCCAACCCCATTTCAACCCTGATCCAAGCTGGAATTAGGCCACAGGAACGTAGTTCAGGTACAGGCCCAATGAATAAGCTAAACTCAATCCAAAACAAAGATTGGGCCGGGCACGAATTGGCCCGCCCAAATTGCAATCCAACAAGACAAATCTATCTATAAACCAACAACATCTAACCCTAAAGTCCCTAACCCAGAAACATGTTTCTCCATGTGCGATTGGAGAAGAGGGATATTGTTACTTAGCCCCCCTTTTGATAGTGCTTATTTGTAATCACTTATCATCTATTTAGTCAGGAACCACATCAATAATCACTTATATGTGTTTGAAAAATAACCAAATAAAAATTGTTTTTTAGAAAATTGCATCATTGCCAAATGACGTTTTACTTACATCGCTTCCAAACACAGCCCAAATGACGCCTTACCTCTGCTATTAATCACATTGTTCTTTATCTTACGATCATGCATCACACGTGCCCAAAGACACAGCAGACCAGAGGACTAGAGGAGGAGGAGGAGGAGGTCAATTCCAAGTTCCAACATTCGGGAATCGGGGAGACGGGAACCGAATAAATGCTAATCTGACTGCTATATCATTATGTTTGTTCAGACGGTCAAAATGTGTTTGCAGCTGATGGTTCTGATTTTTAGAAGTTAGGTAGGACCCAAGCAACGGTAGGTCCTGATTCTCCCAAGCAAGGCGGGGTAGCAACTTATTAGCGTATATGGTATGCATATAAAAAGGGATGAGTAGTTAGGTTTTTGGGCAAGAGAGAGGGGAGATTTTATAGGGAAGCTTTCTTCGGTCCTTCCCCTCCTCCCGTCTCTTCGCTTCTACGTTTTTTTACACTTCTTTTTAATTTTCCTCTCAAACCCCACTCTCTCTCTCCCCCTATCTTTTCCCTCCTCTTTCCAGTACTGTTACTGGTACTACTGTATTCTGGTTCCTAGGGTTTTCGATCCTTTTGTGCCCGGCCGACCTCTAGGGTTTTCTATTCACGTATTCGCGTTCGAGTTGCCACAATGAGTAATAACAAGGATCACTTCAACATGGCTGATCTCGGTGCTACTCTTCCTGGTGTCCCTGTTGGTAAAACAAAACTGACTTAAACCCTAATCCCTCACTTTCTCTCTCTCTCTCTCTGGGTGTCTTTATTCTCTCTATCCGTATTTTTCTATTATCCACACATATTTCTATCTTTCTTCTGTGTTTTCAAAACCCTAATGGCTCTCTGTTCCATTCTCGCGTGTAGCTCTTAGCGCCGAGGATCGAGCAGGTCTTGTTAATGCCCTCAAGGTGAGTGGTAGCCATCGACTCTTAGATGCTATAGAAGGATTCCTGTT
Source organism: Nelumbo nucifera (assembly GCF_055504915.1). Classification (NCBI taxonomy): domain Eukaryota; kingdom Viridiplantae; phylum Streptophyta; class Magnoliopsida; order Proteales; family Nelumbonaceae; genus Nelumbo; species Nelumbo nucifera. The sequence goes on from NC_142654.1 coordinate 4,333,457, forward strand.
ATCGAATTTTAGGGCCGCGTTTGGCTGACCTGCTAGTGTTTATTGCGGTTTGGGTTGTTGTGCAGAACAAGCTTCAGCATTTGGCGGGACAGCACTCCGATGTGCTCGAGTCTCTATCAACAAAGGTCAGGAAGCGTGTCGAGGTCCTCAGAGAGCTCCAGGTTTGTGTTCCCTTTAACTCGGATAATTATGCCAATGGAATGAAAATCCCTTCTAAGAGTATAACTTTCTATCTTGGTTTCTCATTTTGGTTATATTCTATTAGAGCTTATATTTGTTATCAGTATGATTTATGAGCCGTGGATGCGAAACTGTTGGATTTTATACGATTATTTTAATAGTCTTACGGTCTCTTATTGCTATTGACCTGCATTATTGTGTTGTCCTAGAATGTTGTAATTGCCGATTCTGAATTATGATCATACTTGTCCTGCATTCTTTCATGATCCTATGCTTGAATGGTTACAATGATGTATAACTCGGTGTTTGTCCTGCTTGTTCCGAACCTATGTATCACGAAATTAGATACACTCTTATTTTGAGATGATAAGAATGAATTTCTCATGACAAATGAATTTTCATACGTGGCATTATTTCTTTTCAGTTTTTATGGTTGGATCTTATACTTCATACTGACCATACATAACCAACCAAAGTGGCCAATGGTTCACTAGCCATTTCTGCCCCCTGGCTGAGACCTTGACTAGTCTATGCGGGGACATGTCCTATTAGACCAGTAATGTTCTGAAGCTCATGGATATGTTCAATCCCAACAAAGACAACAAGTTTGCAATGAAACACATTACTGGATATGAAGTTCAAGGATATGTTCACTAGCCATTTCTGCTCCCTGTTTGAGACCTTGATGTCTGTGCAGGGACATGTCCTAGTAGACCAGTAATGATCTGAAGCTCAAGCATATGTTCAATCCTAACAAAGACAACAAGTATGCAATGAAACGCATGGTACTGGATATGAAACTTTACTACAACCACGGTAGCATAGGTTTTCCATGCCAAATTGATAATTAGCCTCAAGGATCAAAACTTTGCAACATGTCGGCCCGTATGTATTGTATTGGTGATCCACTGATACACCGTTATATGGATTCTTTCGGGGTTTGACCTGTTACAGGTTGTAAACAAGCCTTATACCGCCCTCCCTCTGAACAGGATTGAATATTGATCTGTATCAACATTTAGAACCTTGATTAGCCTTTAGGATTCCTAAGTAACTAGTTGATCTGTTTTTAACACTTTCACTTTTCTGCATCTAGATAGAATATCTATTTGAATAAGGTTCACTGTCCCTTGCCTCTTTCTGTTAGTGATTGCAAGCTCCCAGCTTGTAAAATCTAGTTGTTCTCCAAAAATTTCCAACCAGGATGTTTTGGAGCCAAACTTAAAGCTACTACATTTTCTCTTTTTGTAATTTATTTCTTTCTTTTTCAACATAGGGATAAATCTCTTTTGCAGTTGGCAAGAGTGGGGAATAGTGAAGTTCAATGTGTGTTCTCCATCCTTATTCTATTCGTGTTTTTGCCCTGCATTGATACATCAAATTTCCTTGGTATCCTTCATATGAAAGTTATTGTGTTGTTTGCAAATATGATTTCATGAATATATGTTTATGCCTCATGTACTTCTGTTCTTAGTGGTTCTCAATTATCATTCGGATTTTGTTTCTTTTCATGATCCTATGTAGTGAAAGATTCCTTTTGGTTTCCATCCATTCACATTATATTTTTTATTATTGGTTTCATTAGGTTGAATAATGTGAAGCACTGTTGATATTTCAAAAGGCTTTAATGTCAAGAACATTTTTTGTTCTCTACCCTCTTGCTTGGCTGTTGGCTTGTTCTTGCATGACCTTTTGCAGTCAAGCAATACAATGAAGCAAGTGGCCTTTTTTTTTCCCTGCAGTTAAGTTTTTAGTTGTGCATCCTTCTAATGCCTTCCCTAATTGCAGGGTCAACATGATGAATTGGAGGCAAAATTCTTCGAGGAGAGAGCAGCGCTTGAAGCTAAATATCAGAAACTATATGAGCCACTTTACAACAAGGTAGAGTTCCCATTTTTTCTTTTCTGTTTTAATAAATTCAAGAGGAAGAAGAGTATACAGATATTGCGTATGTCAGACAACTATTGACATGGCTCTGATACATCCAATCTTGTATAAAGATACATTCTACCATAGAAAGCTAGCATGTGTTATCCATGCATTTTCTGTATAATGGGTCAGAAATGGATAACACTAAAACTTGTCTATGTTACCCGGATACAGCAATGACATGGCTGGATATGCCATTAGATACAAAATTTGCAGTAGTAACCTACATGATATGACACCTTTGTACAAATATCCAGGTATCTTAGTTTGGAGCTTTTGACATGGACATGATATCTATTTTGAAGTATGTAAGGGTAATAAAGGTGTTAGCAGAACATCACAGCTTGTTCTTGTAGGAGGGCACTTCCACCCCTTTCTTGAGATGATTTGCGATAAATCTTCTGTTTTCATCTATAATATGCTCAGGGTTAGTACCATTGGGCTGCTTGTGTCAATGGTAACATTGCCTTTCTATTTTTTTTCACGTTACAGCGATATGACATTGTCAATGGTGTGGTTGAAGTAGAAGGTGTTACAAATGAAGCTGCAGCAGATCAAGAAGAGGACAAAGGTGCAGAAGGTGCCTGATGAGAGCAAATCTGGTTGCTTTTATTAGTTTTTAAATTTGTTTGATTTTTGTCTGCCATGTCTGATCATTCACTTGTGCACTTGAGCAGAGAAGGGAGTTCCTAATTTCTGGCTCACTGCCATGAAGACCAATGAAATTCTAGCAGAGGAGGTAAGGGAACATTGTTTACAAATTTTCCTTGGTGACGGGATCTTCTCCTCACAAATTGGCACCTCACAGGCACATCCACCATACATTGGGAACATTTCCCGTGAATGATAACCAATAAGTATGGGAGATGTTCCCAATGCATGATAGGATGTGCGTGTGAGGCGCCTGTGAGGCGCCAGGTGTGAGGAGCAGATCCGGTCTGTTTTCCTTGTTGGTTGTTTCTAAAGTGATTGACTTTTTTTTCTTCGCATTTTTGGGAGTTCAGATTTCAGAGCGTGATGAAGGGGCACTCAAGTATCTCAAAGACATCAAGTGGTGTAGGATTGATAATCCAAAGGGGTTCAAGCTGGAATTCTTTTTTGATACTAATCCTTATTTCAAAAACTCTGTTTTGACAAAAACTTATCATATGATTGAGGAGGATGAGCCTATCCTAGAGAAAGCAATTGGGTAAAATTGCCTTTTACTGTACCTTTTTTTGGTAGTTATTGTATCAATTCTTTAATTGCAGCTCTTACCAACATATATAACTTTTTTGTAGCACGGAGATTGAATGGTATCCAGGGAAAAGCTTGACTCAAAAGCTCTTGAAGAAGAAGCCAAAAAAGGGATCAAAGAACGCAAAGCCTATCACAAAGACTGAAAAGTGTGAAAGTTTCTTCAATTTCTTTGATCCACCACAAGTTCCTGAGAATGATGATGATATAGATGAAGATACTGTAAGTTCAACTACATTACATCTTATGAGCATTGTAGATGTGTTATCTGAACTGTTATTCTTTGTTTTTTTTTTTTAATGTTTTGGCAGGCTGAAGAACTTCAGAGTCAAATGGAACAAGATTATGATATTGGGTAGGTTAATGTAATATTTTCTTGCATTAAATTATAGGAACAGCTTCACTTTTTCCAACTTGAATTTTTCCTGATTTAGTTATGCAGAGGGATCTGAGAATCAAATGTCATATACTTTCCTTGTTAAAGTAAAATTAGGCCTAATAGAATGTTACTTGATAGGCAATTCTATGAACTTTTATCGTGATAGTTGTGCATCTTGTGTACCTTATTGGTTCTGGTTGATTAGACATCTCAGCCAGAGAAGGGGGATGTTCCATTAAAATTCCATAAAGATCCTGTACATTTACTTGAAAAAATGAGCTGAAGCTTGGATCCTTTTTAGATCTACAATTCGAGATAAAATTATCCCACATGCTGTTTCGTGGTTTACGGGAGAGGCTGTTCAGGGGGATGAGTTTGAAGATGACATAGAAGGAGATGATGAGGATGAGGATGAAGATGGTGAAGAAGATGAAGACGAAGATGATGATGAGGATGATGAAGATGATGACGAGGATGACGATGATGAAGATGAAGGGAAGGGCAGGAAGAAGGTATGTACAGGACAAACCTTGTGTTACTAGTTTCTATTGTGCTTTATTCCCTGCATTTTCAGATTGTTAATCTTACAAAATTCTGATCCCTTTCCATTTTGAACTGTTGCTCTAGGCGTCTGCTGGATCCAAGGTAAGATGGTGTTTTCGATGCATACAACTATATAAATATTTGATTTGTCCAATTTGCTAGTTAGGTTTTGGCTATATCTTATCGTCCACTTCAATGCTCTGAACTGCAGAAAAGCGGAAGGGCCAAAACTGGGGAAGGGCAGCAGGGTGAACGGCCTCCAGAGTGTAAGCAGCAATAGGTGTTTGATTGCAGACAGACAAGAAGAGCACATGTAAACCGTCTCTGGGTCGTTTAAACGAGTGAGAGTGGGGAAGGAAAGTTTTGGGGTGTTGATTTTCTGTTTTTTTTTTTACAATTATTATTTTTAGCGTCCTTTTTTTTTAAAGTAGGGTTGGGGATGTGGTCGTGGTTATAATTTGTTTATGCCTTGCGGGTTTCTTCTGGTTGCCCTGCTTTGTGGACTTTACATGAACTAATTTTAGTAGATTTATGTTTTGATCAAGTGCTTTGACATAATATCTTCCCCAAGCTTTCTTTCATATTCTTTTTGTTCGTCGGAAAGTTGTTTTGTTTTTCCAATGAGAACTAACTTGACCGAGGGTTTTGGTGGTTCTTCAAATCTGAGTAGTTGAGCCTGATATATGGACGGCTAACTTGATAACAGGGAGAATGAAGAAGGGCTTAATCATGTTGATAGTTATTGAAGAGCTTCACTTCCATTAATGTGTTTTGAAATACGAATTCAAGTACTTTGTAAAAGATTTCTGTCATTCCAAAGTGCTAATTGTGGGCATTTTTTAAGTTGGCAAGTATCAAGGTTGCTATTGTGGAAAGCTTTGGATGCGTCAGTTTTTGATCATACATCTTAAAAAAAAGAAAGATTTAATTTCCATGCAATCGGCAGATGTTGTAGTTCCGGTCCAGTAATGTTATCACTAGACTAGATTACGCGTCTTATGGATGCTGGTGGTCACACACTTTTGATGGTTACAACTAAAAGTGTTAAGCTAAACCTTAGTAAAAAAAGACTTGGGAGTTGGGAGACACGGGGGTTTATGAAAATGTGCGAGTACAAAAGACCTTGCAACCAGAAAAAGAGGAGAAATAAAATATCGTTAATTAGATAAGCCAGGATCAGGTGAAGATAAGGGGCAGTCATAAATCATAACTCAGATCCTGATTTCATTGGTAACTTGGGAAACAATATAAAATTGCCAAGTCCCAACGAGATGATGGGAAATGCAGACACAGACTAGACGCTATTTTGCACCAGAAGTCTCAAGGTTAGGTATCGATGTTTGTGCATCCAATTGAAAATGTCCATTTTTATGACCCCAAAAGAAAGCATGTTGTCGGTATATTCTTCGCACAGCATACTCGAGATCAATCACCCGAACGGAATCATTGTTATTTGGCAGGGGAAAAACTCCACGCACCATTTAACATGGCAGGCATTCGAATTTCATATATAAATGAGTCTTCTTTAGTCTAAAATTACAGGAAAAATAGCTTATTGGATGCATCCAGCCTGTGTTCTGTGTGAACTCAGAAGCTGGTAAGAGTGGGTCGTGGGGTGGTAGTATACAGACTGTTCATCTGTCATTCTGAGAATGTTTATGGACTTGACAGACTATTTCACTAGATCCACATCCACCATTTACCTAATGTTTATTTTGCGTACCAGGCAACATGGAATTCAAGTAGAAAAGAGAACACTACAAATCCAACATTTTCGGTCCCTTTTCTGGACCTGAAAAAACTGTTTCCCTAAAACTTCTGAATAATGAATATCTAACATACGGTGCTGAAATTGCTGTAAGAAGTTATCTGCTATCGACTTCGTACATGCTTTACATTCTTCAATGATGATTATGGAAAACAAATTTCACTTGGACCAACTCCTCAAACAACTATCCTGCTCTTTCATTTCATTTGGTTCAAAAGGGCATTATGAAGAAATCGCCATGGAGCTTGAAAATGAAACCTTCTCAATCTCAACTATTTTGCATCCCCTCTCTTATATCTAATTTAGTTTAGCAAACCTTTTGGAATGTGGAATGGGCCGTGTCTATATTTATTTTATGGATAGTCATAGTGCTGCTAGCTTCGAAGATATACATAATACAATCAAGGATCTTCTTCTTCTTCTTCTTCATGTGTTATATAACCTGCCGTAATTCATGAATTTCTTGATCTCATCGTATAAAACTAGGACTGCAGCAGCACCAGTGCTCCTAAACATGTTTGAGAGTGCACCGCGGTAGAAGGAAGCTAATCCTTCTGTCCTGTAAATCTTTCTCCAGCAGTCCAGGGTACTATGGTACGTTGGCTGCTCCAAACCAGACTGGATCATCATCCGCCTCCGTACAGTATCAAATGGGTAAGACACTAAGCCTGCCGAGGTTGTAACCGCTTGTGCTACCAACCACCGTTTCCACAGTGCGACTTGTTTTGATTCTTCTGACATGATCTCCTTCAATGTATCAAACCCCCCAAAGTAAAGGCCACGGTGGACAATCATCCCATGTAGAGAAGCAGGGAGGCCTCTGTAGATTCCCCTGATACCATTTTTCCTGCGAATGGTACCCAGTAAGTGAATGATGCCCCTGAATTGACGAGCCTCTGTTGTCCCAATATCGGCTGCCAGGCGTGTGTGGGCGATTTCAAGTGGGTAGATGATAACCAATGTTGTACAACCAGCTGCAGCTCCTGCTATGAAGTTGTCAAGGGCACCGGAAATGAATGGGCTTTCTTGAGATCTGCGGCACCTCAACATGTTTCTGTACAGATCCTGAACAGGACGATGCTTGGTTAAGATTTAAGAATGTTTCTTATGTTAACATACAATGTTTTTCTTTTCATGAATTGCCTTCATCACCTAGCAAAATTGAATAAGCAGGCATCTCAGTTTCCTGACAATGGCACATCATTCTTTTTTGTTATCAGAAGTATGGAAACTTAAATATCAATAACATTAATTCCTTGACAGAAGAATAAACCCATATAAAAGCTGGGATCCAGCTAGAGAACAGATATGAACGTCTTATTAAAACTACAATGTGCAGGAGAAGGAGGTTCTCCATATTGGGGTATGCATGAAATGAATACAGAGACGATGGCCATTGATTTAACATATATACGAAGAAAAACAGGACCCAGTACGTGCGACGGTGCAATAATCCATAGAGAAGGCAAATAATTAAGGAGAAAGAAGAAATGAGAGTGAACCTTGAGGGAGAAATTGAGAGCAAGAGAAGGGTAGTGGCGGAGGACACTAGTGGCATTTCCCCTCCAGAGAGAAAGGACACCCTCCTCTCGGATGGTACGAAGGATACAATCCAACATTCCATTGAACCTGCGGCGGCCGCCACCACCGACGATAGCTAAGTTGCTTTCCTGAGTCTGTAGCAACAGCTTGGCTCTCTCGATGGGGGCCACAATTGTGTGGGCAACTCCCCCAATCACCGCTCCCGCCATCAGATCCCTGTGGAAGTTAACCAGCCATATCCACGATCTTGGTCGTGTTCTATCCTCTTCATCATATTCTCCCCACATTCCTTTCTGTTGCCCCCGCGCCCCACCAATTGCAGAATTTCTCTCTCTTCTCTCTCTCTCTCTCTCTCTCTCTCTCTCCCTCCCTCCCTCCCTCTTATTGTCTGGTGACGGATTAATCGGTTAATTATGAGCTACAAATTCATTATTTGTTTTTTCCCTTTCAATTCATGCATGGTTTCGTAATTGGGAGAAAGAAAGAAGCAAAGAAGGAAAGAGAAATGAAATGAAATGAACGCCATTTCATCTGTTTGATTTGTTTATCTTCCATTTTTATTCGTTGTCTTCTTTCTTCTTTCTGCTCTCCTTTTCTTGCTCCCTGGCGCCTTCATTTCATCATTGTATGCATGGAAAAGGAATATTATTAATAAACAACTCCTTTAACGCAACTCTTGTTTTCTGCGCCCCACGAACTACGGAAAGACATTATTCAACCTTTTAAAGGATTTGACCATGTGAACAGAGAACTCAAGAATTCTATTGACGTTGTATTCCGCAAATGATTGACGTTTGACAAAGAAAATGTAATCGCCATATGCTCCCTGAAAATTAGATTTCTCTAAATTCCAATATTTTATTCTACCATTAAAAGTAATGGCCATATTTCTCTAAATATCCCTCTTTTTAATTTTAATTTGCTCCCTCTCTCATCATAATATAATTTAAAGTTTTAAACCATTAATTTTCTCTCATTAATTCTTTTATAATTAAGATATTAATTCCCATCATTTTTCATTGAATTTTATCATTGATTACAGATTTAAAATATTCTTAATTTTGAATTTGGCCCTAAGAGTAAAAAATGTAATATTAACTATTACTTTTCAACTCATTAAGTTGTATATTTAAGGTATTTAATCCCATTTCTCTCTCATTGAATCTTATATTCAAGTTATTTTAAAATTCTATCAATTAGATCTTATCCAATACTTTTAACAATATAAAACTCATGTCTTTTAATTGATCCAAAAACAAAATCATTCTTCCATCTTGGTGGCAGATTGGCCTACAAGCAATTCAACCTTCCAGATCAAATGGTATTGACCTTTTTTATCATATTTAAATAATAAAACTTTTAAAATAGAAATAAATAAAAAAAATTATAAAATTTAAATAATTAAAGTAAAATTGGCATATCTCTAATATTTTATACTAATCATATTAAAGAAAAAACAAGTACACTAAATAATAATTGTTTTTATTGATGTTAGAAATGAAATACAAAATTTAAAACTAGCCCAAAAATGAAATTATTTTCCTATTTCATGGTGAGTCAAGTCAATAGTTCAACCTTTTTGGGTCAAACATGTCAACCCTTGATGTTAGATAATAATAGAATTTAAAAAATAAAAACACAAAAATTGACAAAATATAGAAATTAACTAATATTTTATATTAATCGTATTAAAGAAAAACAAGTATGATAAAAAAATGTTTTTCATTGATAATGTAAATGAAATGCAAAATTGAAAACTAATTAACCCAAAAGTGAAATTGTATTCCTATGGTGGTAGGTCAATAGTTCAACATTTTATCTTAAATGTGTTAATTTTGGACGTCATAGTTAAATAAGTGTAATTAATAAGAATTGTTTTTATAGTTGATAGAAATAAAATATAAAAATTAAAATCAACTCAAAAATGAAATTGTTTTTCTATTTGGTGGTGAGTCAATAGTTCATCCTTTTATGTTAATTGTGTCAACCCTTGATGTCATAATTAAATAATAAAAATAAAAAAGAGAAAACATAAAAAATATAATAAAATGTAGAAAACATTTGGTCACATATCTAATATCATATATTTATCATATTGAACAAAAATAAATATGATAAATAAAAATTATTTTTATATACATGAAAATATAAAAAATACAAAAAATTTTGAAAATATATAATTATTATTACTGTATGCTATAATCTAAAACTATCATGTGTGAAGCACACACATTGAGTTAGTAGTTTCGACTATGAGATGCAAGTAATCCCATGCTGTTTGGCCAACTGTAAAGCATGCTTGGTGGTACAAAACTCAACTGAAGCTATGCCTTTATGCCAATGGACTTCCGTATCTGCCCCTCCTAGCCTACCAATGCATGTTCTTCTTGTATTATTTTATATACTAATGTAAAGGCATATATAAATAAAAGGTAAAGATATAAGTTATGATTATATTATCGAATTTAACTTTTTAAGAGTTGTACTAAAATCAAGACAAGTATCTGCTTTATAAAGTATATATACTTATAAATGCCTAATGTGTCCTTTTACTTTAGGGAGAATGATGGTTCAGCCCAGTTCAGAATTTTTAGGCTCAAAGTATAATTAGGGTGGGTGACAGCTCAAAATTGATGCTAATTCACAGGCAGCATTGCTGTATAGAGTAGGTGTTTTTGACATTTTAAATGTTTATAACTTTACAGTGGAAATCAGAAATCTGCATTGGACCTGTCCGTACTTCTCCATTAGTTTGATCTATCCATGCATGGTGGATTCTATATGAAAAGTGAGAAGTGAGATGATAGGGTTGTTTGTCAGTGTCATGTCACGATGTGATTACTCCCACTTGGTGGACCAAATTTGCTCAAAGCATTCATTCAAAGATTTTCACAAAACCGTTTGTTTGATAAGTTCTTCTATTTCTTCAATTCGAAAATATAAATTAATTGGGTAGATTTTTAATAGTACCTTAAGTACTTCTCTGGAGTTTCAGTGAAATATTAAGATTTAAGACCTGTCCTTCCCTTCTAGTTGAGTGTAAATCTGCTGCAACCCTCCAATGAAGCTTGAATATGCAGGTAGTGGAGATAAATTCAAAAGATATTTAGATTTTCTCTTCACAAAATTGGTTCTCACACTGAAATACTTGCGGTTTTGGATTGGGAATGTCTCTGTACTTATATATTTTCATTCATAGCAGCTTCAAGTATTTCATTTGGAGGGGATTGCAACTCACAAGTAGTGATGCAAGTTGGGCTGGATTAGGTTCAGGTTAATCATAATTCAAGCCAAACTATTGGACTCAGGTTGGCCCAATTTCTCTAGTTTTCTCTTTTTTGGGTACCACAACTTCTCTACTTTTGCCAAATGTTTCCTAGACTCAAGAAGATTGAGGTGAATTCACTATTTAAACAAACATTATTATGTTTTAAAAAATTACTTTAATGTATATACATACATAACTATATACATAAATACATAAAAACATGCATTTATTATTACAGAAAAGTACAGACAGGCCTAATGTAGATTTCTGAATTCCATTGCAGAACTATAAACATTCAAAATGTTAAAAATTCACATTCTATACACTAAATGCCTGTCTGTAAATTGACATCAATTTCGAGCTGACACCCACCCTAACTGTACTTTGAACCTAAAAATTCTGATCCTGGACTGAACGTAATTCTCCCTTATATTTATTCATACATTTAATGTATGTGAGGTGGGACCTATGGTATTAGTATGGATTGGCTGTTGGTTGTTTTTTTGTTGGATTTCCTTGTGCCTCGATGGTCTCTTTGTGTCATTATGTTGTTTTTTAATATCTGTCTCAAACATAAATTAATAAATAGATGTTTATATAATATTCTGTATGCATTCATACAATATAAGTTACATCAAGTATGGATTGGCCGGTTGGGTTGGGTTGCCCCCGGTCTCAACCGTAATCCAACCTTAAATTAAGTCAAATTGGTACTTTCAATCCTAATCCTAAAACTTCAATCATATGGTATGGTCTCTTTCCAAATCAGCCTGTGAACTTTGGTTGTTGGGACCAATAGTTGGTGAAAGCGTTTTAGGCTGGAATTCACGTTTATGTCTATGTTTATGGTTAAAAAGAAGGGTAAATTTCTTAAATTATCTTTATGATTTAGCTAATTGATTAAGTATATCTTTATTGTTTGAAAATTGACTAACACTATCCCTACTGTTTATGATAATTGACTAACTCTACCCTTACTGTTATTATCCTTACATGTGATATCATGCGAGTAATATATTTGTGAAAAATTCCAAAAATACCTTTTTCACCTCCATTCCTAAAAATACCACATATGTTCCTAAAATACTATCCCTAAAACCTCTCGGTCACAGATAGTGGTTCGTGACAGTGGTCTTAGTGTGAGTTTCGCCCAAAACCAAGACAACAATGGGGATTTATCAGCTTGCTAATCTCCATCTACGAGTAATATTTTCTTTTTCGCGAAAAAGAAATTTTACCCAAAAAAGCTCATTAGTTGTTGTGGAGAGAGAGAACTGAACAGTTGATCCGAGACAGAAGACGATGAACAGTTGATTCATCAACTTTTGAGGCCTCTGCAAATGAACAATTTCCGAGACGGAAGATGATGAACGAAAAACGACAACATCATCTCAGGCATCAAAGAGCTCACCCTCACCTTTGAGCCATCCATAGATCCCTGCCAAATCCAGCACCATGCGCTGATGCTCTTCTTTAGTGCCAGTGATCTCTTCCACAACTTCAGCGACGGGTTGGTGTTTTCGCTCATCTTCAATGACGTGTTACCGGTGGCTATCAGAAGCAGCCGCACTTCTTCCGCACTCTGCTCTTATCAAAGCTCGTCTTCAGGTCGTCTTCCGCGCTCTACACCAGTAACAAAACCAGAAATATGCTCACCAGTCACCAAAGTTGCTACAGTTGCCAAATAGAACCCCAGTACCCCACCAAGGACTCTGGGTCTTCCTATCCTCTGTCAGAATGGATCCCTCAGCTTTACTGGAGTGGCGAATTAATTGGGTTACTAATCAATCCAAGGGGTCAGAGCAGAGACTGTTAAGGCCAGCATTGAGTAGGTTCTCGACTACGAGTTTTGAATTCTCTTTGTTGCCTTTGCTTCTCTGCTAGTTGAAACAGTGGTGAGGCTCGGTCCTATCATTGAAGAAGTTGAACAACTCGAAAGACAAGCAAGACTCAGACAGGTAAAGCCTCGTGAAGATCAACAAGAGCATATTGAAATAGCAGAGAAGCAATCTGTAGTTTACCTCGCCACTGTCTTATCGTTGACTTCAGAGACGATTCGCACGATTGCTACTCTGGTTGCTCTTATCGTCGACTTTAGCGGCGACACGATCTATTCCCTTGGCATCCCTTGGCCTCCATCGAATGAATGGAGGTTATTTTGGAAACTGATTGCTGCTCTTACGTCGACTTCAATGACGATATCCTTCGCACGGTTGCAGATTGAAAACATGGATGACTGTCACCAACAACAGCGGCAACCATCGGCGGATCTCCCCTTCTCCTTTTTCTTTTCTATGTGTTTTGACCGGACCAAGCAATGGAGAGCAGCGGCGAATCTCCCCTGTTCGTGTTGCTGAAGCTCTTCGAAAGCCGATAACCACTGCTAACAGTCGATGGTTGCTGAAGCTCTTATATGCCGTTAATTTGTCCGTGAACCCAACAACGATGGGGAAAAAGAAGGAGAGATAGAAAGAGGGGGAGGCCGATGGGAAAAAAGAAAGAGAAGAGAAGTAAGGGTTTTTCTGCCACGAGAAATAGGGGTTTAGCAAGACCACCGGCTTTACAGTGGACAGAGAGCTGGCGTAACAGTTCAGCTCATTGGCGATGATTGTTGAGCAGAAACAGATCTAAAGGATAAAATAGTACTTTTATCTAAGTATTAGTCAGTTTTCAAACAGTAAGGGTATATTTACTATTTTATCCCACTTTATGGGTGGCATTCTGGCAAATGTTCTCCCCAAAAACCAAAGCTTTTTTGGCTGATGTTAAGTTTGGGCTAATTGGGCCTAGTGCCACTTTGGTCCCTAAACTTTAAAATGTAACAATTCAGTATCCAAATTTTCAAAATATGTCAATCTAATACCTGTTGTTAACCAGCCATTAAGTGGCATTTAAAAAGATGCATGCCCTTTGAGTGTCATCTAATTCTCTTTATCAACCATTCAAATGTTAAGAAAAAATGAATAGTCTCAAATCCTCACTTCTTTTATTCAAAATAGTTGGAGTCAAGTTTTATTGGGCATTTTGGTGATCCCAACTTTCTTGAATATAAGAGGCAAGGATTTGACACAATAATTTTTTATTAATGTTTGGATATTTGATAAAGAGAATTAGATTAATATTCAAAGGGCATTTATATCTTTTCAAATGCCATTTAATGACTAGTTAACGACAGGTACTGAATTAGCACATTTTGAAAATTTAGATGAAAAATTGGTGGGTGTGGATTGGTCCACACCACACCCTATGGCAGGGACCAATCCACACCACACCACAGTCTATAGTTGTTCTGAGCTGTGGATAGTGTGAATGTGGTGGTAAGGCTACACACGGGAGTCTCCTTGAAAGACGAAGGAAGGATGAGGGTAAATGGTAGGTTTAAAGGCTTTGAGTGACAGGGTGGTAGGACAATGGAATGAAGGAATGATAGATGAATGTCCTCGTTATGAGTTAGACCTCTATTTATAGGGAGAGATCCCAAGGTCCCAAAAAGAATGAGCTAAAAGTTTTTGGTTCCTACTAGGCAAGGGAATCTTTGATTTGGTGTCAATTGTCAGGGAACACTACTAGGGTTTCGCCATATGTGTTATGAGATATCCCAAGGACAACGTTTTCTTTTTGTTTAAGGATTCTCATAATACACTTGGGCTACTTCCTTTTGCGGGTCTCCTAGACTAACGTGGCATGGATGACGTCAATATTAATCTTACGTGTCTTTTTCTTAATTTTACGAGGCGTTCTGTCACATGTGACATTGATGAATCATGTGTTTCTTTGCTCGTTTTTGACCTGCAATGAACTTGAGCTCATTGCATGTTTGCGATGGCTTTTGAGCTCAATACAGCCTCGTGATGAGCTTGGACTCATCGCAAGTTCACGAAGGCCTCGAGTTTACCTTCAATATGTGACTTTGAGTTTGTTGCGGGCCTGTGGTAGCCCTGAGCTCATCGCGAGCTCGCTTTAGGCTCTGAGTTCATCGCAAGCCTGTACAGGTTCAAAGCTCATTGTGGGTTTGTGCCAAGTCCTGAACTTGTCATGGGTGCCTTTGTGGTACTAGTTTAGCACCTTCTGTGCTATTATGACATGTACCTACGGATAGATTATGTGGACTGGACTAGCCTACACCCACAGTGGCGTTTTGTAAGGTGTAGTGTGGACTGGTCTACACCACACTTTTTGATTTCATGTATCTCATATACATTTTATGGGAGATCTACATAGTCGATCATAAATGTCTAATTTTTGCATTTTATATGGTAAATAAATTGACAAAAAGGCATCAATATGTAGACAACAATTGCATTTTTTAAAAAATTAAAAAAAATAAAAAAATTAATATTTTATATATTATTTATTGATAAAAATATTAAAAAAATTAATATTTAAATAATGAAAAAAGAGCTGAGAAGGAGAACAATCAGACTTGTGCTAGAATTAACATTAAAACTATTATTTTATTGATAAAATATTAAAAATTATTAAAAGATTAAATAAAATGAGAGTAATTGGACCAATGTAACGCAGGTGCGTTACACTGAAACTTTCCATCCACGAAAAAATACTGTGGACGACAAATTGGGGTGTGGTCTGTCCTTGTCCACGCTATTTTGTGGATGGGAACTGTCCACACATAGCAGAATACTATATCTTACCGTGAACAGGACCAAAACGGTCTCGTCCACTTTAAAATTGTTGCGTTTTAAAGTTCGAAGACCAAATTGGCACTAGTTCCGAAGTATAGTAATTGGGAATTTTCCCTTTTGGTCTGTTTGGTTACCGAGAAACAATGGGATGAGAAGCGATGAGATGAGAAAGGAATTTTTTTTTCTCATTTTTGGCACCCTGTGTTTGTTTGTTAAGAGCCATTATCCTATATAATATGCTTTCCAGTGTTTGGTTGATGAGAAAATTTTGTAGAATGCTTGGTTCTGTTCCATTTTGATAAATCCATGCATTCTCCAACTCCACAACACAATCCTTATTTATGGGGTGACATGGCATAGTAATAATTGAATTTTTCCACGTGACTTGCTGACATGGTGATATAAAAAATCATAAACATTGAAAATATTGAACTTTTCATGTTGCATCTTCCACCGGTTCAAGTTGATGGGCATGGTATTTGTCTAAGTAAGATATTAGAACTCTATTAAAGAGTAAATTTTTGTATTCTGAATCAAAATCTTTTAGCTTGGGGTTTCATTCATTAACATATATCATATCTACCAAACTTTTTTTGGGATTATTTCCTATCAATAAAACACTTGACTTATTTCAGTAGAAAGGGGGAAACTAACTCGTAAAGTGTTTCATGTATAGAGTGAAAAAAAATGTTTCACAGAGATGTCTCTGTAATATATACGTTTAATGATCAACATTTTTTTTCTATTTTAGTAAAAGAACACCAAGAAAAAATTAACAAATAAAATAATATATTTATAAATCAATACTTCAGCAAAAATCAAAAGGTAGGAGCATGTAGGAAGGGTTTGTCAGCTTCAAAGTTGTAGGGGGATACAAGGGAGAAGCAAGATCTGGAGTTGTTCCCACTGCCTCCTATCTTCACCCCAACGAGAAAACATATAAAAATAAAAAGATAAAAAGAATAATTGGGACCTGTTTTAACAGATCTGAGGGAAGAGAAACATATCTCGTGGGAAAATAGATCCAAGGGAAGAAAACTCTTACGTTGACGCGTTTAAACAAGAAGATTTGAACCTAGAAAAAGGCATAAGCACCTTGATGCATTTCAACAGAAACATTTTTTCCAAGTACAAGGTAACATGTAGAGTGGCTTTTATATTTACAAGCATAATAAACTAAAAGATGAGCTAAAGTATTCTTAGTTCTAGATATGTAAGTGAATTTTAAATCCCCAAACTGACTTTGGAGATGCAAGATCCGTCCAAAATACACTTGATCTATCCATGTACGTTCCATTACTAGAAGGTATAACTTTTTTACTATTACTTCAGCATCTAAGAAAACTCTACATCATAACTATCAATGGCTCTACAGGATGACCCTTGGGCTGCAATGATCTGCCTATCATCAGATTTTTTGATGACAAAACCAATGTTTGCGTTGTCTACATGTTGATCATAAGATCCATCAGTGAATACTAGATAATGGTTCTCAGTTATTGGGCTTAGGGACAATGCCTTTAATTTGTTTCGACAGAGAATGAAACATGAATCAACAATTATTTCATTTGCTTTGTTCACCAAAGAAACGGGATTCACATCCTTGTTTAGATGAAACTTCTTTTTGCGTGCCTCCCATATCATATATATAGGAGTACTTGAAATTTGGACAGAAAGCATAATCTGATATCTGCATTAGAAGATTGCCCAAGTGACTAAAGCCAAGCCAATCCGAAATAAGTTGTTATAGGTATTCACCATTCACTATACTGGGGTTTATACCAAGTTGGGCTTGACACCGAACAGCTCTTGAAAAATACATGTGAAAAGCTCTCCTCCTCTTCATGATTGCAAAGAATGCATGATACATCCGCATTTCTGTTCCATGGTTTCAACTTACTTCTTGTGGGGACTCCTCCCCATGCAAACACTTGGTACTTGAAGGGCACTTTGGTTTGCCAAATTAATGACCATTTAAAGGAGGAGGCAAAAGAAGATGGATTTTGGTTGAGAAAAGTCTAGTATGCAGATTTCATGGTATGAGTACCAAACTTATTTCTCTTCCAAATTAGCATGTCAACACTTGTGGGTGGTGTTATTTGTACAATATGCTCAATTCAATCCTGGGTAAATGAATTTTGAAGTAGAGAAAGATTATTCCATGTTCCATTGGGGTTAAGAAAATAACTTATTTTTGATATTACTCGTGGAAGGAATGCCTCCTTTGATGGTTGGGACCCAAGGATCAAAATAAGCATCGAGTACCATCTTGAACTAACCATACAAGGTCAGCTTGAATGTCACCAAGTAACTTTTGAACCTGCCTCCACCATGGTGATGCCTGACTACTATGCTTGGTTTTAAATGGGCTAGTGTGTGTGAGAAGTATTTAACTTTTATATTACTTACTTGCCCAAGGAGAATTCGGATTGGAGAGTAATCTTCATATTTGTTTACCAAACATTGCTTTGTTCATCAAATGAGTATCACGGAACGTTTGAACCTACAAAAAGACATCAACGTGTTAGATCTACAAGAACAAGTGTAGATCTGTAAAACACCTACCTCTATACCGCCGGAAACAATGGCTTTTAGTCGATGAACGACCATGTCTTCTTCTTGACGGCATGAGGAGTTCGATGATGCCAAAAACGTGAAGAAGATAATCTCCTTTATTCGGTGGTCATGGATCTGGTCTTATCTTGGTCCGATATCGTTGGAGACTTGACCGTTGTAGACGCAGGGAGGCAGTGAGAGGACAACTGTGGAGCTTCAGTTGAAAGTCTCATATTTTTTTTTTTGGATTTTAGTAGATAAAGACAACTTTTTGCCCTTAATAATCAAAATGGGATAACTTTTATTGGAAAAAATATAAAAAAAGGGCAGACGCTCGTCTTCCTCCTCTGTATTCACCCGCTTCGATGGTGCGGGAGGGGGCAGAGGAGGCGTTCTCATGGACTGCTCTGCAGTTTGTTTCTCGTCAGAACCTTGTCAGAGAACCTGATCCTTCTGCCCATCACTCCTCCCGCTCGTTTTCTTTTGCTTGGTTGCTCCACCTCCTGAGCCTCCTTTGTTATTGTTAGAATTATTTACGGAGCTCTTCAACGTCTCTAGTAGTGTCCCGTTGGATGGTACTGGAAGAACAGGAAGGAAGAGGTGGTGGAGGTGGGTCCTCTGCGGGCTGATCTAATTTTTGAGGTCTTTTCGCCATCTCCTTTCTGACGACATCTCGAAGTGCAATTACGGCAGATGACTCTGATCTGATGAGTTCTTGGGGAAGAATACAGTCGCATTGCTAAAGAGGAGAACCTTCTATACCTAGCCGGACTAAGATCAAGATGTTGGAATACAGTCGTCACACTGGGGAACTCATCTTTAGCAATGCGACTGGCCGGGCCAACATCCTTGGGATTCGGCAGAGAACTCGTCTTTAGCAATGTGACTGGCCTCAGTGTGACGACGTCACTGTTTTAAGATCAAGATGTTGCCGGACCAAGCTTTTGTACCTGGTCGTTTCCTGCAAATCAGAAAAAAAAATCATCAGTAGCTGCAATGTGGTTTTCCGACACAATCTGTAAATTATGTCTTTTTTGCATGAACCTCATTCAGGCATTATCATATTATTGATGATAACTATTGGACAGGCGGGAAAGAAGGTATAGGAGGAAGACGATCAGCAGTGTTGACTGCCCTTTCAAACTAGTGTCACTGTTGATCATCTTCCTCTGCCTATGTGTAAGTACTCCGGCGATGGCCTACCACCTATATCAACCGAAACTGTGTAAATCCTCTTCCTCGACAATCGTGTACCAGATACAGAGGAAGACGATCGTAAACTTGCCTACAGTTTATAGATCTGTGCTTAGATGCAGACAATTGTCGTGAGGAGGATTTACACAGTTTTAGTTAGTAGAGTGGTAGGCCATCGAGGATTCAGACAAAAAGTTGCCTTTGCCTTTATCTGCTATTATCCTTTTTGTGGCATCATTTCAACGCGACCCCACAAATGGGAATTTAATGGAAATATTCCCATTTTTCCATCTCAATCGCAGCAACCAAACGTATCATTTCAGAAAAGAATAGACCTGACAAAAAATTGACCCAACTCGCCAATTCGACCCAACCCAATCCGAAAGAATAAGGTCAGGGTCTCATATTTAGTTATTCGAATGTGAAAATGACCTGACCCGACCCAACTCAAAAAAACTGAGTTGGGTTGGATTGGGTTATGGGTCAACCCGTTGACCTGATTGTCAAGTCTAATTGAGATTATTTATGCATTATTATAAGTTTTTACTCTTTAAATTTTTTTATTTAGTCTTTTTATTGTTTACTCTTTAAATTGTTAAATGTTCAACTTTTTTATTTTATATTTGGAATTTTAAATTTTAGTTTTTTTAATTTTGATAGTTTTTATGTAATTTTTCTTTATTTTTTTTAAATTTCAATTATTTTTTGGGATGACCCGAATTGACCCATGGGTCAACCTAACCCGAACATTTAAGGTTAGGGTCTAGCATTTGACAACCCAATCCGAAATTGAACTCGACCCAAAATCAACCCGAAGTACGTTGACCCAACCCACCCAACCCAGGTCTAGAAAAGAAGTTATTTATCGTATGAGCCTTACAGTGAGCCTAATGTATAATATCAATTCGCGGTTGGAAAATTCCAGTCCAACAGTGGTGATCCTCTAATGACCACAATGGCTGTCCTCCTGCACCATCTCATCACTGCTCAAGGTGGCCTGACTTACCATTCACCCGCAACCTTGCGCCGCGAGCGCCCAGCGGTTGTACTCTCGGAGAGAAAAAGGTTCACATTTTTCGACTCAATGGTTGTTGTATTTCTGTGGGCCGCTCACCGCTGCCCCTCGTTGCCCATTTTCCCGTTTCAAACTCGAAGCTTCTCTCTGTAACACTGCAATCTCATTTTCGAGGCGCTGGTCCTGTCAATTTCAACTACTCCTCCAAGCTTTCCTCCAATGCCCTCGCTACACAGTCTACAGGTTTTCTTTTATCTGTCTCTCTCTCATTTGGGTTCTTCATTTTGGACCTTTTTTTCATGGATGTCACGTTGGTATATTCGATTTTAGGCCTGTTGGTTGTTGTTGTGTAGTAACAAGTTATATATGCATATTTGGGTTTGAAGATATTCCATGCATCGCCAAGACCCGTATCCTATATACTCAGAATTCAAAACCTTATTAATATTATTAGTTCCCTGAAAGATAATGTAAGAGCGACTAATTCTGCTAATTAGTTCTACAACATATGCTACACCTGCTGTACACAATAAGTACGACTAACATTATTTATATTCAGGTCCAGTACACAATACAATCGCGCAACTTACAACACATACATTGCATGGTATTATAGAAATGCATCTCATAAATTGGATGATTTTGATTTTCCTTTGATGAGTTGTACATGCAATAAGCTATACACAAAGTATAGATTAGTTTTCTTTTCCCGGTTGTTGTTGGTGATTAAGACATCATCCTCTATAGGTTTAGATGCAGTTGGTAAGTGGCAGCCTGCACAAGCAACAGAACATAAGAAAATATGAAATTGAAAAGAAAACTTATAGAGGAGCATGGAAGGGATAAAATGAAAGGAAGGGACTTGACGGGAATGTTTTATTTGTTACCAATAGGAAAATCAAGTTGTAAGAAGAATGAGGAAATAGAAACAGAAGAGCTTCTCAAAAGGCCAAACTCCAAGGTTCCATACTTTTTCAGTTGCAACTGTTTAATTTAACCCCAGGAGGATGAAATTTTGCATCCTTCAGGGGTGACTTCATGACTCTGTTCATATAAATATAGTAAACGATTAAGGGGAAAGAAGAAGCTGCTGCTGGTTCCTGTTGTTCATTGCAGACAACAGCATGGTGGACTGGCAACACAGAAAAGAGTAGCCTTAGACATTGTGGCCACTTCACCAATGATTGGGGGAAAAATCCACAAGAGAGCAAAAGGAAAGCATGCATCTCTTTCCTCATGTGCTGCTGCTGTTCTTCATAGCCAGCATTATAGTTACAACACCAGCACATGTAGAAGATGACATGCTTACCTGTTAACCTTGGTTGATTCTTTTTAGTTGCTTTCAACATTTATTCCTGATGCCCCTCTTGCCTGATGCATATCCAGGCTCATTTTTTTTTTTTAATTGCACTGGTCTTTCCTTTTTATTAGCATCATAACAAGAGCCAATCTGGATTCTGGAAGAGCATTGTTGTCTTTTTACAAAGGAAGTGCCCTGTTTATGAGAATAAGGTCTGCACTGTATCACTACCATGCTATAATTCTCAGATACCGATGTGGGAATTGATACAGATATGTAAATGGGAACATGATTCTCTGTTTTCTAAAATCCTGGAGGACCTGGACATGGATACAGGTACAGGTATCCCATTTACTATGATTATATCATGCATCTATGATCTATATCTACTTATTGAAGCTAAATGTCATTTATTGACATTGTCTTGCCAAATTTAATTAAATTTCTAACGTGTGATGATATTTTTGTAGTATAATTTGTTAAAGCATACCACTTTACATATTTTGAAAGTGTTAATGCATAGTGTACATCTAGAAGTATGCTAGGCATGTACAGGTATCTGGATATCATAGCTACCGTGTTTATAAGTAGTTAATTGTAAATGCTTTCTTCAGGATGCACTATGGCCAGATTGTTCATCTTCCATATAAAAGAATTGAGTTATTCTTTGGCAAAAGATTATCCAATTGATTTTTGAACTTACATTTCATGACAATATTTCTTGTCAGGCTTTGGAGGAAGCTACAAAGTTCCAACTAAAGAGAACACTTTTCACTGGTATATTCTACATGTTATTTTAGATTGCTGGCTTGGATGTTAAATATGTAGCATATGTTTTCAATTTTGAATCCTAATTACTCCTAGATGATGGATCATGTCACTGTCTATACTAACTAACCCTAAAGAAGGAAGTTCAACATATGGTTTTCAACATCAACCAAGGATCATTTTATAGTTAGTACAAGTCCATAGCATCAGGCTCTGGACTGTAGCTTGAGAGGGTTCTATATTATTCTTTCTTTTACCAAAAACATTATCTTTTCTAAGAACCAAAGCTGATAATAAAATTACATCCTATTGATAAAAAAATAATAAAATTACATCCTATTGATAAAAAAAATAATAAAATAACATCCATCCTCATATGATATGAGAAAGAGATAAGCTATGGAAACAAAATAAAAGAGAAAAACTGAGAAATAAAATAAATGCTATCTTGGAATGAACTAATGGGCCTTGGTATCCATCTGAACGATATATCTGTTCTGGAAGCCAAGTCTCTCATCTCCTTGATCAGATGATTCATAATGCAAGGGTTGTCAGACCTGTTTCACATCTCTCAAAATCACAACTTGGGAACTGCCCTCCTCAACTCATTCAAACAATATAAGCCATTGAAGCAATGTTATATTCTTTTCTGTAATGTAATCCCCATTTTCAATTGGACTTGAATATGCTATAAGAATTCACTTGGCACCTCCAAAGGGACTCCTTACACCTAATGGCTCTGTATTCCTAAGCAAACAATCACCAATGTGGAGCTTAATAGGTCTCAAAGCTTTCTTTGTTGGAGAGGGGGTGGAGGGACCGCTTCTAAAGCATAGTTTGCATCCTAGTAGATGAAGACATTACTCCTAATTAAGAAGCACATAGTTCAATTCCCAAATTCATCTCTCATCAATATCCATAAGCCATTTTGTAGTACTAGATCAATGATTTTCTGCTCAGGAGTCTAGAAATGAAACCATCCAGAACAAGCTTGGGGCGTCAACTGAGGGATTCCAACTAGAGCTGAATGGAGGGAAGACTTGCTTTGTGGTGTATGTGAGTTGTCTAAATCAACTGCCCATTCACCTTACAAATTATGCGGACATGAGGACATAGTTTAGAAATCCTGTCTGCATTGAAGCATCTCACAAGTATTGGCCTTCATATGAACCGCTTCAGAATAAGTCTCTGGTTTTTTATGTGGTAACCAAACAACTTTTTTTATCACAAATACCTATGGATTAGGTGCATTCTCATTGATGAGCGCAAAGATTCAAGAGCAAGACAGGTTTTTTTTTTTTTTTTAAATTATTCAGGCTCCACAAACAGGAATGGAATCCAAACTTTCATGTTCTTGTGGTTCTCTTCCAAATTTGAAATCCAATGATAGAACAGGCTGGAACGGAAAAAAAAAAACTGTGAAAAAGAGACGAAAGTTCCAGATCCTTACACTTGAGGCAGAGAGAAATCTAGGAAATCTATTTTGACAAAGAGTTCTCCACACCATATGTCATCCTAAAGTTTGATACCAATCCTCTTAGGTAAAGTAGGGATTCTCCATTTATCCCTTTCACTAAAAGGGTGGAAGTTCCTTGCCAAGGGGACAGGGTGGATTAGGGGGAGTTCTTTGTTCTGATGAACTAGTGCTACCAGCCAGAGAGGACAAGGGGTTCAAGAGGGTTCCTTTCCCCTCAGACACCAAAAGGAAAAAAAAATCACATCATACCTCAGAGAATGAGAGAAAATTGGTACCATGGCCAAACTAGGCAACCAAGGAAATAAAATATGATTCTTATCTCCAGGACCAGTATCCATTCATTTTCTTAAGGACCACACCGGAGTTAATGACCCAATTAAATATGCTGTTTTTCTCCCTAAAAGATGTCTGCAATCACTAGTGTAGGAGAGGGAGGTCCTACAATTTCTGTGAGCACTTCATGAGCATGAAATAAAGGGATAGATGTTAAAACTAAAAGTAAGAGAAAATCGTAGAAAACAAAGTTGTCAAGTAAAGAACTGGTTAAGTAAATTAATATTGGATGGAGGGAATTGGTTTAGGGAGAGTTTCAAAAAGGTTAATTCCATAGCTGCAATTTGAATAGAAGATGGTTTTAAGGGTAAAATTCCTGAAAGTTACAGGACTCAGAAATCTCCAGGGCTTATTAGGGAGACTTGTGATATCTTGGAGAATATGAGTAATTAACCAAAGCAAGTCAAGGGCACTAGAATAGATAGATCAAAAGAACAAGGGGGACCTGTATACTGGGAAAATTAGGGTCAGAAAGAGGGGAAACTAACAAAAATACAGTTGGACCTTAAAGTAGTTTTATTCAATATTCTCTCACACCAAAGACCTGTATACTGGGAATGTACAAACTATAAACTCCATATTAGACAAAAAGATTGCTTCTAACCCCAAAAAAATCGCATGGCTTCCCTTTGAAAATGCTATCTACACCAACCCGAGAAAGAATTCTTTTTTTGGTAATCCCAAGAAAGAATTCTAGCCTTAAGATTAGATACCAGCCTGCCTATCTTCAGACTCAGATTTCTGAAAAAAAAATATTCTCTGTCCAAGTCTTTGCCCACAATAGCATGTTTGCTAGTTGGTTCATATAGTGGGCTTCCCTAAACAATGAAGGGTTTCTTAGACGTGTGACAAATCAGTTAGGAGCTGAAAAATAGTCTGAGTTCCTCTCCTCACCCTCTCCGTTCATGGAAAAAAAACAAACCACTTTGCCACATGTGCAAAACAAGCCTACTTTTATATGCAAGTTTTATATTAGAAAAATTAAAATTTGAACAGCTAATATTAGTTCTGGAAACCACCAATATTAGCTGGGTTAAATGCATGTTCTGGGTTGTGAGACTGAACATAGGGCTAATTTAGTGGGTCTCTATCTGATGGATGTTCTGGATTGGCCATAAATCCCCCAGTGTGACAGATATCAAATATGTGGGTTCTTATAGGGAATCTCCCTACTTGACCTAACTAGTAAACCTTTTGCATTAAGACAAAGAAAATTAATGGGGGTAATGATGGTTTCTGTCTGTTCTGCTATACTTGGATGGAATTGCCTGCTTTGTTCTTGCAGTTTGTTCATAATTGATTACCTCTTTTTCCTCTGACCATAAGTAGTTCAATCAAAAGAGATTCTGAGTCGGTGTCAAACAGAAAGAACACTCCAAAAATTTTTAGTGAAGTGAAACTGTTCTTTTTCTAGCCTGTTTTACTTAGTTGGCTGTGTTCTTGGCTAAATCTCAGCATCCATTAAACAGCACCATATTCTGGCACCAGTCTTTTCTATCCTTTTCATTTCATGAAAATGGAAGTCCTTCCAGTACCAGAGCTACACTACCTAGAAGGACAATCATAGCTAAAGGAGGAATGCTAATCATACTTGGTCAGGTAGGATTAGAGATCTGCCCTCATTTCCTCACCTTTTGCTTTTTCCCTGTCCATTAAGGTGTTTGTGCCTTATCACATGGAGGCATGTTGTCAATTAAACCACGTCTCTCTCTCTCAAACACACACCAATTGAAGGAAAACCACTCTTCATTTTGTTCTTTCATCTAGTTTTCTGTTATCATTTAGGCCATGGTAATGTCCTATGTTTTGGGAATTGGAGGATACATATGACCCATGTTAGGGGTTTTGACATGCTTCATATTGTATGTGTATGCCAATAGAACATGGTAAGGTGGTGGTGGTGGTCTGACTCCAAACGTCTGGAGGAGAATGGCATTGGAGAGGTTGGTAGTTCTAGTATTGGTGACTTTCAGAGAATCAGAGAGGGAAAGAGAGAAGGGAGAGAGAAGATGTGGGTTTCTCCTCTCCTCATAATGGGTTTAATGGGTGGATTGCTAATTGGGGCCCTATTTATACTATTTTTGACATCAATTTTCTAGAATCTTCTTATATTTTCCTTTTGCCTATTTTCCCTTTAATTAATGTACATGCCTTTAATTGCTATTCTAAGATGTTCTTAAATGTTATTATTTTATAAAGTTATTGTAAATAATTTTGCTTAAGTGGATAATCGGCTTTAACTGGTCTGGTCTGGTTCAGATTTATGTTGGGTTGGCTGGGTTAATGTACTTATAAAAATCCACTGTCTTACAATATGAACGCGAATTGATTGTTTATCAAGGTTTATGCGACTACAAAGCAAAATCCCACAACTATGCTTAGTCATCGTAGTTGTGTGGGCTGCTTCACTTGGCCAATCCACTGGTAAATATTATACAGTGGTGATTCATGTATATTGACTTAGTGGAGAAAGCATCCGGCAACTGTCCTTGGTAGTAATTCTGTATCAAACAGATGAAAGAGTGGAAAGAATGAATGGGTAAAGGAAAAGCATAGGGGCTCCAGGCTCGGTTGTGCTGCAACTTCATGAATTCAAGAGCTATCATCCACGGGAAGAAAGGAAAGCAAGGTAACATCGTTGAGCAATGAGATAGATCTAAAAGTAGTTCACCCAAGGCTTTTGCTCAGCAAACAAAACTCTCATTGAATCCTATATTATATGGTCCACCTCATCGAAATTGCAGTATTGGGCCAATCAGTGCCTGCCATACAAGTAAAACTCTGTCGTGAAGATGGAAGGGAACTGACACAACCGCTAGAGCCTATATATTATGCATTCCTTAGTGAGTGAGCATTGGTCTGTGTCCGTGATGGTGACAAAGGCTAAAATTTTATGGTGAGAGAATTATCAAAAGGGTGGTTGGTTGGTTTAGTCATTAGTGAGCTCAAGAATGAAGACAACTGTGATGCTTCAACCCAAAAAGGTGGTAGGGCTTTTCGGGTTTTTATCTTTTTACCGTCCCAGTTGAATGATTTAGCAGTGCAGGTTGGTTAGCATTTTAGCAGAAACAGGCAAGAATCATGTTTGTTGATGCCCGTTTGTCCAAAAAACGCCAACACAATGCATGTGGCTAGAATTTTCGTGCAGGGTGATTATTATTCAATTACTATTTTGGCGTTTTTAACTCTCTTATATAATGAGGGTCTGAATGCTGATATGGTGTTTGGCACATTAAAATGTGAACAACATTTTTTTTTTGTTTGAATCTTATATTTACTTAATACACGTGTGGAGTTTGGGGCATGTGAAACCAGTTTCATATTTACCATTAAAAGTTGCCTTTGAATAAAACAAAAAAGCAATTTCTCATTTTCCTCCTTCATATTTGATGCTAAACATTTAACTATTTACATTTATGTCACTAAACTTCTACATCTTTCATATTTACTAAGAATTGCCTTTTTCTCTCATTTTATTTCTTCGGGTTTGATTGAGCCTAGTCAGTTGAACCGTTCAAACCGTCACCTATTCAAGATTTTGGGCCTAGTTTGAGTAAAACCCAGAGGAAGATAAAAATCGTTGATTTGGTCAAAATTGTCCAACCTAGATGATTGGATCATTGACTTGTTCGACCCAATTGTCTTTTTATCTCATTTTATTTCTTTGTATTCTGATGTCCGATTGAGGTGTTTTTATTTATTTATTTTATTTTGGGTAACCT
This sequence comes from Nelumbo nucifera, assembly GCF_055504915.1. Classification (NCBI taxonomy): domain Eukaryota; kingdom Viridiplantae; phylum Streptophyta; class Magnoliopsida; order Proteales; family Nelumbonaceae; genus Nelumbo; species Nelumbo nucifera. The sequence goes on from NC_142654.1 coordinate 4,361,310, forward strand.
TTTGAGATCTATGCATCCCAAGGAGCCATAAGTGACTTGCCTTGTTATTTTTGCCAAAAAATCCATTTTTTGGCCTTAAATTACAATTTTTAACGTTTTTACAAATAAAAATTTTAAAACTAAACTAAATAAATGTTTAGGATTGTCAACGGGTTGGGTTTGGTTGAACTCGACCAGTTGAACCATTTGAACCATCACCTAGTCAAGATTTTGAGTTTGGTTTGAGTAACTTGAAGGGAGGTAAAAAATCATTGACTTAGTAAAAAACTATCCGACTCGGATGATTTGATCATTGACCCGTTTGACCCAATGTGCATGCAAACTTTAAATTTTGAATATTTTTTTTTTACAAATAAAAAAATTTAAAACTGAATTAAAAATATTTAGGGTTATCAACAGGTTAGGTTTGGTCCAATCAATTAAACCGCTCGAACCATCACTTAGTCAAGTTTTTGGGTCCGGTTTGAGTAAAACCCAATGGGAGGTAAAAATCGTTGACTTTGTCAAAAATCGTCCAACTCGAAGGGTTGGAGCATTGCCCCCTTTGACCTAGTGGCCAGGTCACGGGTTGCACACTAAATGTGTATGCAAACTTTGGAAGGCCATAATTTTGTACTTCGATGTTTGATTGAGTGTTTTTTTTTCAATTTTGGGTAACTATTTTTGCCAAAACCCATTTTTGCCTTCAAATTCTAGTTTTTAATATTTTTTACAAATAAAAAACTTAAAACTAAATTTAAAAATATTTAGGGTTTCCAACGGGTTTGGTTGAACCCGATCGGTTGCATTACTTGAACTATCGCCTACTCAAGATTTTATGTCTGGTTTGAGTAAAACCTGAAGGGAGGTAAAAAATCATTGACTTCGTCAAAAAATGTCTAGCCCGAATGGTTGGAATGGTGATCGGGTTATGGTTGCGCATTAAATGGTATGCAAACTTTAGGAGGCCATAACTTTGCACTCCAATGTTCGATTGAGGTGATTTTTTTTTTGGATAACTTTTTGAGATCTATGCATCCCAAGGAGCCATAGGTGCCTTGACTTTCTATTTTCTCAAAAAAACCCTTTTTTGGCCTCAAATTGTAGTTTTTAATATTGTTTTACAAATAAAAAATTTTTGATATAAAATAATACATATATTACATGTAAAACATAATTATATATTATTTATTAAAAAATACATGTTTATACATACCGACACACACACACACACATATATATTTGAATTTTCATATGTTTGAGGTGGCATGACCTAACTTGTTTGACTTGGGTGGTTGAACTGGTGACTCATGACCTAGAGGAAAAACGATTTGGCCTCTGATTTGGTTTTTATAACATTGGCTTGGACCAATTCCTATAAAGTTGGACTTGGTGTTTTGGGCTCGAGCTTGAGCCTAGAGGCCTAAAATCTTATCTAAGCTCGACAATTCGTTGACAGTTCAAGCTCGAAAAAAAGTCGGGCTTGGTGTTTTGGGTTTGAGCCCGAGCCCAGAGGCCTAAATTCTTATCCATGCCCGACCAAGATTGGGTCGGGTAGCCCGATAGCTTGTTGACAATTCTAGCTTGAAAAAAAAGTTGGGCTTGAGCTTGCAAGCCTAAATTCTTGTCCAAGCCCAACCAAGAGCGGGCCGGATAGTCCAAATACTCGATCTAGCCCATTGGCAACCTTTAATTAATTTAATAAAATAAGTAAATAAATAAATAAAAGTTTATTTATTATTGGGACGAGATTAGTGTAGGCTATCTCAAACCATACTCAACTTGTTGACGGTCCTACCTATTGGGCTTAGGAGAGAAAGAGAGAGAAATAATTTGTTAGTAAATAAATTATTATTTTATTTAATAATTTACTAAATTAAATAAATAAAAATTGATGAATAATAATTTACTTAATTTATTAAAAGAAATAAGTAAAAACTCATTTATTATTGGGATGGGATAGGTACAAGCTATACCAACTAGACCTTTCATGGGCTAGGTAGCCGGATAGTTCAACCTGACCCATTAATAGTGTTAAATTAATTAATTAAATAGTTTGGGACAGCCTTTACCAATCTTGTGTTGATAATATATAAAATTTTATTTATTTATTTACTTATTTTACTAAATTATTTAATTAGTTAATAATTTCATAATCTAATAAATTATTATTGCTAGCAAAGTAAGACCTAGAATTGTGTATATATTTATAATATATTTACTCTCTCTCTCTCTCGCTTGATTGTTTATCTATCTCATTTATTTTACTAAATTTGTTTGTTATGCCACTATATAATTATTTAACTATTTACAATTATGCCACTATATATAAAAAAATACAATGACAAAAGTCATCTCTCCCTCTTTCACTTTATTGCCTGATGAGCCTAATAATTTATTTATTGTTTTATTTTAGTAAATTAAATATATTATTATTTATTTTAAATAGATATTTTTTCCAACAAACTTTTACTTAAAAATTTATCTTTCACACATTATTTTCTATACAATAATTTACCTTTGACAAGTAACTGACCAGGGCCCTTGTAAAAGGAGACAGAATTGACTTATACTTTTAAAAGCTTAAATGCCGCCACATCACATCAGTATTGTGTCCACCAAACACATTTATAGTACAAAAGCTGAGACACTGCCTTATTTCCATATCATGTGTAGTGTAGATGGAGGGAAAGAGATGAGGATTCAACGTGTGTAAACTGTAGCGAGTGAGTTACGATGGCATATTTTTTTGGGTTTTCTGCTCGCTGTGTTTAATGTTTAGGTTTAGTTTTGAAAGAGGACAAAACAATTGTGTACAGAGTGAATATATACAAAATAATACAAAATTTTGTATTCTACATATTTACAATATTTGTATTCCTTCCAAATTGAGTTATTATTTCAATTGGCGGAGCTGCGGCTGCCTCAGTCCTCCACTCCGGATCTTTTGTTCATGAGAACTCTGTTCACGTCTACTTACAATACACTATCTCGGTGAATGGAAATATCTCCGCCTGCATGATATTATGTAGGGGATGAGATGTTCTCCATATGTGACTGCGATAAATATGGGCAAGAGATCCAGACTCTCAGTCCAATCCTCACCCCTGCCATTCTGCATACTGGTAGGTGCTGCCTCCAGGTTCCGTCATAGGAGGCCGCAGTGAAGTCCGATCTGCTGTGCTGACCACAATCAATACATTGCTGATTAAGCTCATTCAGCCGCACAGATAGAAATCGATTGTATTGTTATCATGATATTCTAAACGTTGGGTTGGATGAGCGTGGCCAGCAATATATATTACGATCAACAGATCTGAATTTGGCCACAGTGGGCCCATCAGATTCACCGCCTCCCATGAGGCCATGAGGCCATGACCACGATACGTACGACGGACGGTATGATGGTGCTTGGGGAACACCGGCCCACACAGAATTTCGATCAATTGATCTTACAGCACGAGAGGTGGTGGGGGCGCCCTCCCTTGACTCTCTCTTCTCAGTTGTCTTCTCTACGCTCTCTTTAGTCTCTATACACTACACACTATACAGTGGCGGATGGGGGGCGTCAATCGTCATTCGTCAATGTCGCGTGGGTCCACATGAAGTGCTTTTTTAAGATGGGAAGACAGGTGTCAAAAGGAATTTTGGCACTTCTTTCTGACAATAAACTCAGAGAGACAGAGAGACAGAGCGCGCTGCCTGCCCGCACCCAGTTCATGCACTGGCTGTTCCGGATGGAATAGGAACTCTAACCAATAATGGAACAACACGTGTATATTTTTTTTGGAGAAAACAGAGTCTCGGACTAGTCTTTTTCGTGGGGTTGGAGGCTTGGAGCTTTGCAAGTCGACGAAAGAAACGGCCCGGAACCAGAAGGGAAGCCAAACTGCAAACTCTCTCCTCAGTCCTCTCTCTCTCTCGTTTCCTCTCAACTCTCAACTTTAGCTAGCAAGCAAAAGGAAAGGACGGAGAGTAGCCGAGTCCTCTTGCTTCTTGTTAAAGTTATCATTGTTAATAGTGGGTTTTGATTGGTCAAAATTCTTCCTATATCATATTTTTTTCGCATCATAGATTTTTCCATTTTTAAAATCTTTAAAAGAATCGCTGGGTCAGCAAGTTTTATTGCTTATAACCCATTTTCTGTTAGATTTTCATTAATGATTATTAACAGAAGTCTATATAAGTATTTAGATATTTTAAATGATCAGAATATCCCTGAATGGTCAATTGAGCTTATTAAAATATATATATATATATATATATATTTTAAATGTACGGGTTGAGCCTAAATTAAAGGTAATTTTTAATAAGGATAACTGACCATTACACGAATAACATTTTTTAATGATCACACCATGCATAATCTAATAGAAATCGTTAATTTTGCTTTTTTTTTTTTTCATCCAATGCTTATCATCAAAATGCCCACTTCTTATAAAACATTATTGGCCTCCCATACTATGCAATGAAATAATGGTCCCACCATCCCAGGATAAAAGGGAAGGTAAGATACAGCATTCAAGGTTTATGGTCTTATGGATGTAACTTACCATTCACCAATGTAGGAAAAAATAAAAGCACTGAGGGTCTGTTTGGTTTGTACTTAGAATCAGAATCAAAACTTTTTGGAATGGGAATCAGAATAGTTCATTCCTATAATCTGTTTGATTCAGACAAGAATAGAAATGGAAATTAAAATCAATAAGAATAGGATTTCATTCCCATTCCCTCAAATGAGGAAATATCATTCCAGCAGGAATGAAAATAAAGTTCCAAACTTCTGATTTTATTCAACCAAACAGTTGAAATCCATTCTAATTCCGATTTCAGAACCCAGTTACTAGGGACCAAACAGGGCCTAAGAAGGGAAAAGGGGTGTAGAGATGTTTGAATTCGTGGGTATTCTGATAAAACAATCGTTTAGATTTAGTGTGGGACCTACGTGAGTTTCCCTATACCTGCTCGTGAACTCTCAGTGCCCCATACACGACAAAGGATTATTCTCTCTTCCTCTTTCCTAGCAATTTGCATCTCGTCCTGTCCCAAAATCCCATCTCTCTCTGTCAGTATCCAGTAAAACTGTATTTGAGTCTTTTGACCTTACTACTACTGCTACTTCCGTGACAGCTTTATGTATTGTTTTCCTAAGTTTTTCTTGCCACGTGGTGCTGCTTTGTCCATATAGAAAGGTTATCTGGTATGGGGATGATCTGGATTGGCCATGTAGACTCTTCTCTCCTCCACCTCAGCCTCATAAATTCCTTTCTTTCTCCTTCTCGGGGCCCCAACTTTACTTCATTTGCTGGAGTTTTCCAATGCGAGCAACAGCAGCCATTGGACCTTTCCCTTTCCCCTCTCTCCCTTCTGACAGAACACAGAAGCAAAGTGAATACATACGAAACATAATTTTAAGTTTTTAACCTTTTGTCGAGTAAACAAAATTTCCATTAACTATGGTGACTACAAAATTTGTATGACCTAACCAAAGCCTTACTTGACTTTGTGGTTTGGCCGTTTGGGGATGGACTACCACCTTGTGTAGCAAAATTTATTCAAAAAAAAAAAAAGAAGACTTCCTTTAGCATATTCTTTTCTTTGCTTTGAAGTGTGGAAAAAATAAAATCTACGGAAATCCGAATTTTTATGTTTTTAGGTTTATATGAAATCATTTCAACACTCTTTCAATATGTTTTGTGTTCATACATCTCATCATAAAAATGGGACCTACCATATATGGGGACAGGATCTGTTCCTCACACTTCGGCACCTCACATGCACATCCACCGTGCATTAGTAACATTTCTCGTGAATAATAACTTAAAAGTATAGGAGATGTTTCCAATAATACATGATAAGATATACGTGTGAGGAGCCCTCTATGAGGAGCAGATCCGGTCTCCCATATATGAGATATTTTCTCCAATGATGCTACTAGGTGGGGTCAACCTGTCCAATCATCCAGGCTGTTGATTCATTCCAATTTCAAAGAAAATCAACGTGAAAAAATAATGGGACAAAAATATTATTTTAAAAAATTTAATTTCAATTTGGGACAAGAATGTTATGCATTCCTTAAATAGCATAAATCTGATCCACTGCAACTTTATTCCTCCACTTTTGTTCAGTTTGACAAATGTGCAATTATGTAAGTATTTTCATATATATGTACAATTATTTACACACGTGTAATGAGACGCCTTGGCACCCCTTTTCTATATATATTTTTTGAAATCCTAATATCATTCTGCAGAAATAATTGGAATTTAAAAGTTGGTATTTTTATTGCATATTTAGTGGAATTAGATTAAAAGAGAGTAAATTTTATGCCCAATATTGTATATCTAACTATCTAAGTTACGTTGATAGAAGTAATAAAAATGATTTAAAGATTTATAATTGGCCAGAAAGCATGGTTTTTGATAAATATAAAACATAATGATGGGATAGGGTTCATACAGTCAATCCCCAATAGTTGAGATTTAAGGCTGAGCTAAGTTGAGATGAGAAGCTAGATCAATACAAATCTAAATAAATATTATTGAATTAAGTTTTCGGATTGCTTGTTTAGTGAGCTTCTCTAACCAACTCGAGAATCTTCTACATGACAAAGTAATTTGGGCTTAAAAGGTGTTTCCAAAGGCCTCTACCGACCCTCCTTTCAAGGGGAACTTTTTTGACCTAAAAGACCTTTTCATGTTTGCATAATAAGCCCTAATTTATAGGGCATGCTTTATATTAGTACAAAGTGGGGCATATGACTGATATGGACTTTGTGATTGAACACATAACCAACCCAATGGGTCTCTATGTGGATTGTGGGCAATCTGGATAGGCCACAGGATCAGTTCTTTGTGGCAGAAACAGGTGGAGGAAGCCACTAGTGTGGTTATTAATGCAGAGAGAAATAGTGATTCTAAAACCCAGTATTGGGACTCATTGTGGGTTGAGTACTGATCAATCCTGGTCTATGTGCAGAGTATGAGCAATAATTTTAATGTTTTATCATAAAAGAGGCAGAAAATATACCAATGTGTAAAATTAGAGTTATAAATTTGTAGCCATTTTATAGACAAAACTTTGTTTTGAACCCATCTACATGAACATAAATGCAGCTAGATTTGGATATCTCCAAAAAATCTGTAAAACAAACTTGAGAATGGCAATGGGGTCATAATCTTAATAGATTATCTCATCCAACACATGATTTACTTTCAAAAACAAAAAGGGCAGAAGTCACTTAATTAACCACCTTTTAAGTTTTAACTTGACTTTTGGATAGTGTTTTTCTTCCATTACTAACAATTTCATACTAGGAAATTGATATATTTTTTCCTAATAACAGAACCATTTTGAAACATATTTTATTTTATTTTTTTCCATTGTTGTATTAAAATAACACCACTAATCCATCTTTTCCCTCAATTTTCTGTTCTGAAAACATTTTAGCATCAGCAATATATTTCAATCTCTTTTCCTTCCAGTTCCAGGGTCACCTTTTACTAACTAACAATTGTTGGAGAGGAGGCTGAAAGCTTCTAAGTTCACCTTAGGCTGCAGGGCAATTATCGGGAATTGGCATGGCATCAGCCTCAACAATTAATTTCAGCACTTAAGGCTATGTTTGAAAGGAATACAAATATAAATTTGTAGAGTACAAAACCTTGTATTTTGTATGCTATGCATATTTGTATATTTGTATTTATACTCCTTCCAAACTGAGCCTAAAGAGTCACAGCTTCGGAACGTCCTCCTAAGACTAGGGTATATAACATAGCCTCCAGATAGCAAATGGCACTCTGAAGATCAGATTGTAAGCGATGGTAGGACCCACTTGTCCAATGCTTAAAATCGATGTTGACTCACGTGAGATTACCCCATTGAATCATTCCCTCGTTCCATAAATAAATGAATGAATGAATAGAATAGTGAAGAGGAATTTTTCTGCTCAAGAATCAAGATGAATACAATTAATGGTCCTATTTGAATGACTGAATACCAAGGTCAAGGTATGCATAGAATTAACATTTGACAGTATTAGAGGTAAAGGACAATTATCAGAATATCGAGAATGATTCGTCCCTTCTCTAATTGCTGAAATGTGAAATCTCTTTCCCACAACGAACCGGAAAGAAAGAACATAGGTCAAGACTAAGTAAAAATTTTGGGGGGGCTAAACGAAAAATAATAGGATCTATAAAGGGTACAAGGAGGAATATTACGTGGGGTACCTTTTGTTTGAATAAATTAACAATATGTAATCTACACCTTTTCTTATTTTATTTATTTTATCAACATTCTATTAATTAATGATCATCAAACATGTTGTGATGAGCTGGGAACGCATATTGGTAGACCTAGAAACCATTTGAAAAATAAATTTTGGAAGAATAAAACAAGAAAATGACAAAAACAATTGATTTTTTACTCTTTAATTGTTTCGTGAGGGGAACACAAACTAATCGAAAACATAAATACCGGGAAGACAGTGTAGCTCCACACCAACTCAGATTTGTTTATTTATTTCATAACTTCGTTTGTTCTGTGATCCTTCCTTTCTTTGTTAATTTAGACAAAAAAAAAGTCTTAGATGTTATGTAATAAACAGGAATTATAAGAGTAAACCATTTGACTACATCCATGCAACTTTTGAATTCGGATCTCATTGAGCCATTTAAATGTCTAAACTGATTTTTTTTTTTTTTTTTTAATTTGTGGGTGGGGACTGGGGAGGCTTATAATAATATTAGTAAATCACAGTATATGACCATGCGGATTAAGATGAATTGTACCAATTCTGTTAAAAGGGCTGTTTTAACTGCTCAAAAATGTTGATGACAATTGCAGCCAAAAAAAAAAAAAATGTTGATGACAATGTGATAAATTAAGGTTGTGTTTGGTACTATTTCCGTTTCTTCTTGAAATATCTGGGGTTGATCAATAGAAATTAGTGAAAATGTGAGTTAATACATCACATAAGAAGTCATTTCAACTTAAATAATTGATGCATAGGGGGCTGACCATTGCCCTTTAGAGTTGAAACATCAAATTTGACATGTAATAATAGCAATTTGTATTGATCAATCCAAAATTAATGTTTTTGATTATGTGATATGACAACTCATATTTTCATGAACAAATGGTAATGGTACCAAATACAACCTAAAACTTATGCCTTTCAAGCATAAAAACTTTGCTTCTTGTCTAATTAAAATAATGAATGTTCTTTGGAGGGAGAATCCCCTAAAAAATCAGGTTTTCTGGGGATAAATTTGGATTTTGACATCATCTATTTGGTTCCGGACAAGGTCCATGTTTAGGGTTGGTTTTGGATTGGACCCTAACCCGACCCAACCCATCTAATTTATACTTAACCAAAAGGGGTTATTCAAAGGAATTTATGAATAGATATTGATTTATGAATAATTTTATCAGAAAGAATAATGATATATTTTAACAATGAAAATTAAGACATAAGAGGGTTTTATCAGAAAGAATAATCACAAGTATGCATGAGAAATGATAGGAGTTCATCAGTGTGAGCGTTAAGGTGAGAGGACTCTTGGCTATGGAACTCAGTGCATAGCTGATGATGAACTATATGGGTCATCACTTTTTTTTTTTTTTCTCAAATTAATATCGTTACAAGATCTGGACAAGGGATACAAGAAGGTTGAAGAGGCCGAGAAACTGAGCTTGAGAGGCTGGCTGGGTTCAGATTTTGGTGGACGTCGTACATGAAATGCAGTGCTAATTGCTAACCTTTTACAGGAGGTGGTCCTCTTATGTTCAACCTGCTGAGGTGATTTAACGTCGGCGGAGCGGACAATATGTATATGCAGATCACCCCTACTATACAAGTTGGGCTTGTTTCAATGTCTTCCTATTCTAGCTCGTCCAGGCGATCAGTTCAGTTGGCAACCTTCCCTTCCAATTATAAACTGTTTTTCTAGTTTATATGGCCGTATTAATTTGACCCGTTATCTAGCTAATTACAAGAAGAGATAGATCAGCTTGCAAGGTGTAAAAACTTGGTGGGCTGGCCTTAACTTTGGATCATAGAAATCGGGCTGAATTGATGATGAATTGAGTTCTACGAAATAATCCGGTGAGGGTGGTTTTAACTTTTAACTAGTTTTATGAATGGTCATGGTTATAATCTTGTAACAGTAATACAAGGAGCTATAAAATGAAGAAAAGAAAGAACGAAATTGAAAGATAATAACTGTTTTCTATGAGGATGTCTTCCGGGTTCAATCAAAAAACCAATCATGTTGGTGTAAATGCAGAAAGCTGAGAAGGATTGCTTTTAACTCTACTGCCCATAATGTGAAAATGTATACACATATATATATAAATTAGCCAGACTTCTCTCTCCCCTCTTTATGCAAATCATACTATCTTTTTAGTTGATTGCTTTTATTCTACTTTTGAAGAGAAGGGAAAGGCGGTGTGATTATTAAAGAAAAAATGATTAAAAAATATACTGAGAAAAGTGGAATATAAGATAAAAAAAAAGGAGATTATTCAAGGTTTGAGAAGGAAACAAAAGAAAAGACAGAAAGTGGGACGTCAGTATAAGCCTATTGGTTTGTGTTGGGTTGTGGTTTTGGGTGTGAGGGGGGTATGGTGTTTGAGAGGGTGGAGGATTGCAGAGGGTTCCCTTCTCATCCACATCCTCTCTCTCTCTCTCTCTCTCTCTCTCTCTCTTGTTGGTATTGACAAGGAAGGTCGCTGTTAAGACATGGAGAAGATGAGCTGCCTGAAGGTCTGGTGCAGTTTTACTTAGCTCCCTACAACTGTTTTCTTCACATCTTTTTCTTCTTCTTGGAAAAGAATTATTGTCTCTTGCTTGTCAAGAAAAGTATACAAGGAAGCATCAACAAGCGACGGAAGATAGATGGGTTTTAAAGGAGAATATCTGAAATTTTAAAGTCATCCTTTACCTACTTTTATCTTTCATTTTATTGGTTAGCTTTTTCAAAGATCAGGCTTGCTTTTAGATCTAAGAAAATGCTACATATTTGTGATTCAAGAAAGATCTGTGGATCATAAAGAAACCTTAGAGTTACAGTCATCGTTACCCACGAAACCCTCGAATTAATTACATACAGGGAGAAGATGATGAAGGGCTTGATAATCCAGCAACATCCAGCCGTGGAGGAGAACATGTCTAATTTGACTTCTGCATCTGGTGAAGCAAGTGTTTCTTCAGGCAACAGAGCAGAAACGGGCACCTTATACCCTCAACAATCCTTTGCTTCACCAAATCAAACTCAAGTGGTGAAGAAAAAGAGAAACCTTCCGGGCAATCCAGGTCCTAATTTAACGACTATTAATTCTTTGTGATCATTTATGTTTTTGCACTATTTTCAGTTAACTGATTAACTCCATATTCATATTTTTGCTTATTCCTTCTATTGTTTTTCCATCTTTCTTTGGTCTGGGACCAGACCCGGATGCAGAAGTAATAGCTTTATCTCCTAGGACTCTCATGGCAACAAATAGATTCGTCTGTGAGATTTGCAACAAAGGATTTCAGAGAGACCAGAACCTACAGCTTCACAGGAGAGGGCATAATCTACCATGGAAGCTCAAGCAAAGAACAAGCAAAGAGGTAAGAAAGAAAGTTTATGTGTGCCCAGAACCTTCATGTGTGCACCACGACCCATCAAGGGCTCTTGGGGACCTCACAGGGATCAAGAAGCACTTTTGCAGAAAGCATGGGGAGAAGAAGTGGAAATGTGACAAGTGTTCAAAGCGTTACGCAGTTCAATCGGATTGGAAAGCTCACTCCAAGACTTGTGGCACAAGAGAGTATAGATGTGACTGTGGAACCCTTTTCTCAAGGTAAGAATGGAAACAAGGAAACCAACACAGATCATCATTATTAATTAAGACTAAGAAGTTGAAGAACTATACCTGAGTTTTGTTAATCTTCATTATGATCATAAGAGAGAAAGAGGAACAAAAAAGGAATGATATTCCAGATTTAAGAACACAGTCGATTAAGTTACCCATATCAAGCTATCAGTTCTGTGCGCGCACGCGTGAGAGAGAGAGAGAGAGAGAGAGAGAGAGAGAGAGCTCCAATGGTAAAATCTGCTATGGCGGTCTTTTGTGTTTAACCCATTGACAAGAAAAAAAGCATGGGAATAGAAAGAGATGGGAACAAAACAGAGATAGAATGCTTTTACACTGTTTTAGCCATTTGTGACGGTTCGCTCTTTTTGGTATTTTGTGTTTGTTGTTTGGTTGCAGGAGGGATAGTTTCATCACTCACAGAGCTTTCTGTGATGCTTTAGCAGAAGAGAGTGCAAGAGCAGCGAACACACTGCTCTCGACTCAGCCTGGCCCTTCAACATCACATATAAACTTACAACCCCAATTTAACAGCCATGATCTTCAGGCATTTTCCCTAAAAAGAGAGCAGCAGCAACAACAACTGCATTTCAATCAAAGGTCAGAAGTACCACCTTGGTTAGCTTGTTCATCAGTCGTCCTAGGAGCTGGGCCGGGTCCACCACCTATTGATCTCTCTTCATCAATCTTTTCTACGAGGTTGGATCAAGAATTCTCACGGACACAACCTTCAACACACCAAGAAAACTTTAATTCGAGTCCTACTCCTTCCCTTCCGCCTTACCATCCTTTGGCATCCCCACATATGTCTGCAACTGCATTACTGCAAAAGGCAGCTCAAATGGGTGCAACGATGAGCAAACCTTCATCGTCAGCAACGCTCAGACCCCACCAAGCTCACATGCTTGCAGCTAATACTGGTAACGCTACTAAATCTGTTCCTACAACTACAACTGGTTTTGGTCTTGGTTTGTCTTCACGTGAAGAGATGGAAAGTGGATTTGTTCATGTCATGGATGCTTTTGCCAATAAAGCTGGTTTTGCTTCTAGCCTTATTGACAGCGTATGTGCGACTGCAGGATCTGGAGGTCCTTCTCTACTTCAAGATATGATGAATTCTTTTTCTTCTACAACCGGATTTGATGGATCTTCCTTCCAAGATGCCTTTGGGATGTTGAGTTCCAAGAGAAACGGAAATCTGAATGAAGCTCTAATGAAAACAACGTCATCAACAACCCATATTGGCAGAAATGAAGGTGGTGGCAGCCATGGCGGAGGTGTAGCAGGTGGGAATGATGGCTTGACAAGAGATTTCTTGGGACTTAGAGCCTTCTCTCATAGAGATATTCTCAACATCGCGGGGTTTGATCATTGCATGACTTCTTCTCCATATGATCAGACGATTCAGAATCAAAAACCTTGGCAAGGTTAGCTTTCCAGGAACGGAACTAATTACTTCAATCGTTCTTACTTTTTATCCTTTTTCTATCTGTATTAAATTATACCAAAGGTGGGTTTTCCTCCTTCTCCGGCCCACTTGTTTCTTCTCTCTTTAATTCTCCGATAGTCCGATATTCCTCCCAAAGGGAGCTAGCTCTCTTCTCATCATAAACCTAATATTTCCGTGTAGCCATGCATCTTAATATATTAATTTGTATTTCTTATCTGCGCTTCTATATACTAATAATAAAAGCTTGCAAAAGAAAACTCTAGCATTTGCTTTCTTGTGTAACTCAGCAATACTTAATCCTGTGTAGAAAAAGAAAAAAGAAATTTATTAAACACCTCAGCTGCAATGCTTAACCATTTTTGCACTACCGTCAAGCCAATAATAGAGACGTACGTCGTGGGTTGTTTTTATTTTTATCTGAGTAGTGAGTGCATATAGGAAATGAGGTTCACGCGTTTAGTGGACCACCTATTTGGATTTGGAAATGGTCCAATATCCATTTTAGTCAGATCATATGGTACTATATATCTTATGCAATGGGTCCTTCTCTTACAATTAAATGCCCAGTTAAAATGGAAAATAGATCGGGGAAAAGAGAATCTAGCTAATCTATTAATTCATCAACAATTAGATTATTTGTCTTATTATCATTGTTTTCCTCCTCCTTATTCTCATTTGTTTGCTTCTTGGTGGACTGTCGGTGCATCAGAGCCGCCCATTTTCTGGTTTAGGTGAACCCCAGCCCAGCTTGTAAATTGGGGCCAGTTTAATTTCTAGTTATATAGTAACTGTTCAGCTAAACCGGTCCATATCTACTTCCAAAAGGGCAATAAGCACATAGACAATATTTTTGTACTCTTGTTCAAGTTTCATTTGCAAAATAGAGAGTTGGGTTGGGCACAACCCTTATTCCACTCTAGTCTCCTACCAAACTTTTGAGCTCAAATCTCTTACCCACAAATTCTTCTCACATCTCCCTACCACAAGACACTATATATCGGTGGGCATGCAATGGGAATAACAAGGGACAGCGGTAGTGTGTTGTGTTGTGGGTAGGGGGATGTGGGAAAAGTTTGTGGATAAGAGATTCAGCTAGAGTGCAAACTTTTCTCAAATTATATTGCACTCACAAGACACTACCACCGTGTATTGGGAACATTTCCTGCCCATAAATAACAAGGGAGATATTCCCAATGCACGTGTGTAGTATATTGTACGTGGGTAGGGATGTGGGAAGAGTTTGTGGTGGGAGCTCCCCTAATTTGTCTATTCATTGATGCTTGTCTACTGCTAATCTTATGTTGACCAACTTTAATTAATCTGATGCCATTAACCTCACCATGTCTTCTACTGTTTCTCTCTCTTTTTGTTTGTCCTTGTTGGGCCCTGTGTTTCCAAGTAGAAATGGGATAAAACAGCCTTTGGTTACCACCATAACAGTTTGGCAAAAAGTGAAAATTTAATGAGGTGCACTACCCAATGATATTAGATATATGAAATGTAAAGTTGTAAAGACTGAATACTACTCACCCGCCATTAAAGTTGTGAATATACGATGGTTGGGCATTCAAGCAAAAGGTTTATCAGATGCTGTCATGAGAGATTCTTGAATTGTCATATATATATATATATATGGTCACCTTTGCATGGTTCCAGCAAATGTCGTTTACTTGCAAAACCAAAAAGAAAAGAGTTGCTGTTTGATACCGTATGTGGGCTCAGGTGGGGATTCAATCCCGAGGAGGGTTGATTAAGCTTATAGGGATTTTGGTTAATTTGCTTGTTGTTGATCGAGAGAGAGAGAGAACTTGTATGATCCTTGGTTAATTTGCTTCTTCTCTAACTAGTTGGGGTGGAGTTTGGTAACAAAGGAGTTGATGCACCTGCTTCCTACTCCTCCTCCTCCTGCGGTGTGCTCAACCAACTCCAACTCTAGGTTTTGAGCCTTGACCAATCAATTCAGCTGTAGACAAAGGGCTAGAAACGAGGAGTGAAGGACGACGACAGTGACTTTTTTTTGGTTGTTTTCAAATTGAAATAACAAAACAAGAGATTCCTCTGCACTCTGAACTTATTTGATATTTTGTTTGTGTTCATCACTTTATGTAGCTAACAATGAAAATCTTTATATTGTCAACATCCATCCAATTGTTGCAGGTGTGCCTCAGTGCCTGAGCTGAGAGAGAGAGAGAGTAAAAAGCAAATTAAATATGTACAAAATTACCAAAGTGACATTCTAGCCTGCTTTTCCTGCTTTCCATACTTTGATGTCCCTCCCTCTCCCTTTCTCAAGTCTCAACCGGCCCAGTGGTAGGTACGCGGTGAGTAATATACAAATAAAGCGTATTATGAGTTATGAGATGGGTTTGGGACTTGGGAGGTGGAGACAGCTGCTACCTGACCCCCAATAGCGAGGTTGGCGGGCAAAATACACGCATCCCAAACCCTAAAACCTAATGTCCCAACCCGTCCTTTTGAGCCTTTGATGCTTTTTGTCTCGTCCATTTACAAACAAAGGATGGTGACATCTCTCTCTCTCATGACTCATGAGGGTGAAATTTAAAGGGTGAAGACCAGTTGACCTACTACGTTGATGCTTTTACTGAGCTTCTTATAATAATGCTGCATTTATCTATCGTCTTTGACTTAGAGGTTAGAGCGCTCTCTCTCTCTCTCTGAGCAGACTGAGCTTACCGCATCGTAATGCACATGCAGATGTTTCCCTTTATTGGGTCCCACTCCCACCTAGGCCAGGAAGATAGACAAACCAGCAGTGAAATAATCATCGACCACTGTTACCGCCGGTTGTCAAATTTTCTTTCGATGATGGATGGATTACAATGTACAAACAAAAGCCGATCGAGGTGGATGAGGTGTGAAGAGGAATTGTCTTCTCCGGCCGGTCCCTGTACGTACTAACTATGAGTACTGGAACTGGATCCGTGCTCCTTCATGGCATCATTGTTGGTATTTTCCTTCCTCTTTCGCCCATCCTTGGTTGTCCATTACTGTGTTTGTTAACTCTCAACTGTTGGGCCTCAGCCACCAGCTTAGCTCAACCCCACCATCACTCACTGGTTATCAAGATCAACAACTGTAATATTTATAAGTAGGGGCGTCAACCGGTTGGTTTTGGGTTGGATTCAATCCGGTCTAAATTTTATCGGTCTATATAATTATTGGATTGGGTCAATCCAAAATAAATCGGTCCATATTCTTATTGGTCTGAATTGAACGTAAACCAAATTTCCAATAATCTAATCATGAGGCCAATCCCCTGTCCAATTTGAAACTGATCAAAACTGAATCTGGCATTAAATCATTTTTATGAAAGTACTTTTACGAAAGCACTTTTAGAAAAGTAAAATTGTGAAAAATACATTAACGAAAGCACTTTACAAAAAAATACTTTTACGAAATCACTTTTATAGAAACAGTTTCATAAAAGCACTTTTACGAAAGCAATTTGATAAAAGTACTTTTACACGAAAGCACTTTTAGAAAAGAACTTTTACGGAAATACTTTTATAAAAACACTTTTATGGAAGTACACTTTTATAAAAGCATTTTTGTGAAAGTAATTTTACAAAAGCACTTTTATGAACAAACTTTTACGGAAGCATTTTTACAAAAACACTTATGCAAAGGTACTTTTATAAAAGCACTTCTATGGAAGTACTTTTACAAAAGCACTTTTGAAAAAGTGCTTTTTCAATGCCAAAAGGGTTTAGTTTTGTAATTTTCAGATTTCTTCATTTTAATATATTTTTGTAATTTTTATATGTTCTGTTCTTTTATATATAATTTTTGATATTTCATTCAGTTTGGATTGGATCCAATCCGATCCATTTACATTTTAATGGATTGGATTGGATTTGATTTAAACTAGATTAGGTGCAATCAATTTGTAAGTAAAATCATATTGGATTCAATCAGGGTTGAACCAAATCCAGTCAAATTGACACCTTGAGTGAATGAGAGTAAGAGATCTTTTTGCTGCAACTAAGAAGGGATCTCCCTGTATCATATTCGTCGATGAGATAGATGCAAAAAGAGGGAGTCGTAACCCCAACCCAAGGACCAACAGTACCTGAAGATGACTTTGAATCAGTTGCTTGTTGATAACTGGACGGGATTAAACAAAACGAAGGGATTAATATTGTGATTGCTGCAACCAACTTCCCAGAATCACCCGACAAAGCACTAGTGAGACCTGGACGGTTTGATCGCCACATTGTTGTTCTAAATCCAGATGTAGAAGTGCAAAGGCAGATCATGGAATTACCCCACATGTCCAAAGTACTAAGATGATAAAATTTTATGTATAACAAAAGATCCTGAGGACTGTGCATCAAATAGAAAACTTGTAAATATTTTTGAAAGGTGGGACCCAATATTCTATGGGTCCACATTAGGTGGTATACTGCACAAAAGCAGAATGCATGCATGTTAGGATGATGACAGCCATTTTGCTGATGCAATATTGTGTGTATTTGACTCGGTTTTTTTCCCTTGTGCCCAACCTGGTTTTGTATCTTTTTGTGCTTCGATCAGTCCGCATCTTGGATCCACATATCAAATTCAGCCTGATTTGTGATTTGTAACTGTTAAATATGAGCCTTTCCATTTACCGCATCGACCTGCCAGAAAAGTGGGAACAGTGCTTTTTTATTCATGGGGGCTGCATGCACCTGGTTGCGAAGTCAAACATGAAATTAGGGCAACCAAATCTGACAATTATGAATCACCTATCAGGCTATGTTTTATTCTGTGGGTTCAAGAGATGGGCCATGCAACTTTGGGATTGGTATCTATGTTGGTTAATGTGGCACCAAGTTAAATTTCCCTTCTGAGAGAGGGCTATTCTTAGGGTTGTGGTTTAAATTTCACTTTTGAGGGCTTTATATATGTTGTATTGAAGGTATAACATGATTTGCTAGCTCTGTCCGTAGGAAGAGGGCTTGTCTTCATGAGTAGTAACATCATGAAGTAGAGCAGCCAGAAGAGGATAATGAGTAGCTAATAAAGCTTGAGCCGATTTAGATGCCATTGATCTTGTTGTCATAGAATGAGTGCGAGTAGGGGGCCCCACAACAGGGGTTGTATCAAGTAGTTCCTGAACAGGTCTGGTGTGCCGATGGTAAGGGATCATAAGTGATGGAAGCTTCCTATTCTGGTTCAAAGGAAGAAGTAGCAGATTCCTCATTAGTAACAAACGTAGATGGCAAGGAAGCAGGAGATACCTCATGAACAGGAGTACTAGGAGCTGGACATGTGACAGCTTTAATGATACCTAGAGAAGGAAGAGTAACACCAGTCGGAGCAGCAGGGATGAAAGAGGGTGACGACTACACAAGTCTAGGAAATGAATGTTCATAAAAAACATGTCGAGCAATGATCTCCTTGCTGATAGCAGGGTAATAACGATATCCTTTATGACTGTTGTTGTAGCCAATAAAGATACAAGGAGCAGATAAAAAATCCATCTTGTGCAAATTATAAGGTCGAAGAAGAGGAAAACATTTGCAATCAAATACTTTTAACATAGAGTAATCAGGAGGTTTGCCAAATAACTTCTCATAAGGAGAGAGATTACCAAGACCCAAAGTCGGTAATCGATATGACAACAATTTCAGCAGCATCCGTCCGGATGGACTAAGGGAGAAGAGGATGCCAGTAGAGATAACGTGGACTCAATAATGTGCCGATGTTTGCGTTCAATATTGCCATTCTTTTCATGCATATGAGGACAACTGAGACGGTGAGTAATACTGGCATTGTCAAGATAGCGAGAAAGACAGCGAAATTCTCCACCCAAATTACTCTGAAACATCTTGATTTTTGTAGAAAACATATTCTCAACATGATTCTTGAATATAAGAAACATATCAAACACATCTGACTTTCTCTCAAGAGGAAAAATCTATGAAACTTTTGAATATGCATCTATAAATAAAACATAATATTGGAACTCTTTATTAGATAAAATTGGGGTAGGTCCCCATACATCAGAAAATACTAATTCAAGAGGAGAAGAAAAAATGTATTTGAAGATGATAAACTCAAACGATGGGCTTTGCCCATCTGACAAGAACAAGCTTCGCACACAAAAGGATGACTAAAAGATCTAGAATAAGGTAAACCAAATATAAAAGTAATGTTTTTCACAACTCTTAAGGAGGCATGACCAAGTCGTTGAAGCCATTCTGCCAAGGAGGTTTTCTCTCCAATAAAATCTTCCAAGTTTTCTGTCTTGTGCTGAACTGCTCCAGGAAACTGATAAAGTCCATCTCTACTGGGTCCTCTAAGTAAAATTCTCCCCGTATGGTCCTTCAAGACAAAGAAATCTGGATGAAATTCAAAAATTAGATTGTTATCCTTGGTAAATTTACTTACAGAGAACAAATTCTTAGTAAGAGAATGAACATGGGCAAACTGATTATCATTGCAAACTAATGAAGCTGACCCTGTATTATTTATAGTCAAACCTGTGCCTTTACCAATCTTGACTTGATCAGAACCTTGGTATTCGGATCAAACTTGTAGGTTGTTAGCATCCAGTGTCATATGATGAGTGGTGCCACTGTTCGTTTATCAAATTGGATCAAATCCAAATCCAAATGTAGAGCCATTGTGAGGTACACCACTATGAAAAGCTGCAGGATCTATTGGATGCAAGCTACTTTCTCCTTGATATGACAGATTAAACCGTTCGTAACACTTCAGTGCACCATGGCCTGGTTTGTTACACACTTGACAGATAATACTATTTCCTTTTCCAAGGCCTAAGGGCTGACCTCCACGCCCCCTGCCTCTGCCATGATTGTTGCCACCCTTGTTTTGATTATATGAGTTTTGAGAGGTCTGAAAATTGGTAGTAACTTTTTTATTATTCATGGCAACATTTGCATTAGGATTTTCATTGGAAAAATTATGTTGCAAAAGCCAGGATTCATGACTCAAAAGTAACCCAAGGACATCACTGATATTGAGTTGATCTGCATCAGTTCAATTTGTGATGGTTGTAATAAGAGATTCATACACACTTCCCAAACTAAATAAAATGTATAGAACCAGATCCTCTTTTGCTACTAGTTCTGCAATGGTTTTGGCTTTTTGGACATAATCATTGATGGAGAGATTTCCTTTCTTCAGGTTCTAAAGTTGGCACCTAAGTTGTAGCACCCTAGATCGAGAATGAGAGGAGAATGATCTTTGCAGAGCACTCCAGACTTCGATAGTTGTAGAAAGACCAACAACTCGTGCCAAGACTCCCTTAGTTAGAGAAGCAACAAGCCAGCTAAGGACCAGTTGATCTAACTGAACCCAGGTAGTGAAGTCCGGATTCAAAATTCGTCTACTGTTGTCAATGGGATCTGGTATTTCTTCTGGAGGAGGCTTGGTTGATCCATCGATCAGCCCCATTAGCTTGTGAGCTTGAAGTATTAGAAGCAACTGAGCTTTACAGAGAAGAAAATTATCACCATTAAGTTTGATGGTTAGATAATGAGAAATGTTGGAAATTGAGTTGATGCTCATGGGTAGAGAAGTGGTTTGGGAAAAGGTTGAGTTCGAGTTCATTGCTTCAGAAGCAATGGAGGTATTGTAGGCCATAGGCTATGATACCAAGTTAAAGTAAAGAGAAGAGTAGTCTTCAAAGAATGGGTCAAATTTCACTTAATTGAATGATTGTACAAGATTGAATATATATATATATATATACAAAAATAATAAAGAATAAATTGGAAACAATTAAAAGAATAGAAATAGAGAAATAAGGAAAAGAGCTTCAGTAGGAAACTTCCTAAGAGGAGAGTTTCCTTTTTGCTTTCATTGATATCTCTATAGTAGGAATCCTTTATATGGTAGTTGGTCCTTCTTTAACAAGAAGATTAGAGCCTTCTTTGGTAGGAGATCTAGAGCTCTCTTTGGTAAGAGTTCTAGAGCTCTCTTTAGCAGGAAGGCTAGAGCTTTCTTTGGTAAGAGGGGAAGAGCTAGGGTTGGTCAACTCCTCAATAGTGGTCATGCCCTTGTGGCCATCCATACTGATGGGTCTCTTCCTGTTCACAAGGCTACAATTGTTCCATGAGGGGTATCTCTTGGAATGGTTGTTCAGTTACCAAACAAGGATGAGACAAGCATATCTCACAAGCAGATGCTTACTTGGTTGGATGTGTGCATGGAATGGTGGGTTGCAGAGGAGCTCATCTTTGGAGAAAATGAAGTTATACGTCTAGTGCATCTTCAGATATTCAGCAGGCAACATCTCTGGCAAGAGCAATGGTTACAAAATATGGGATGAGCATGGAGGTTGGGCTGGTTTCTCATGACTATGATAATGGTAAGATAATGAGCAATGAGACAAGACTTCTCATTGAGAAGGAGGTCAAGCAATTTGTGGAAAGGGCCTACAATAATGCAAAATCTATTTTGACAACCCATAGCAAGGAGCTCCATGTACTGGCCAATGCCCTACTTGAGCAAGGACACTCACGGGGAGTCAGATCAAGGCTCTGCTTGCCCAGGTAAACTCTCAACAACAGTAGCAACTGCAACAGCAACCTGTATCCCAGGGTAGTTCACAGTCTGCACCTGTCCTGCACCCAATACAGCAGCTTCAGCGGCTGCTGCTGCTGCTGCAAAGGCCAAAGGCCTTGCTCCTGTGGGATCCTAGTATAAGTGGGTAAGCCTTTGGTTAACACATTGCTATATATTGGGTTAAATGGCAGTAACAGACTTTATAACATGTTGAATGTAACATTTTTTAGTGACTTTCCGAAAGACTTGCTGCAAGTCTTAGGGGAAGCCCATTGTCATCTAGCTAATCCAGCCAAACCCATTGTAATTCTAACCTCTTAAGCCCACAACCAGAGCCAGAGCAAGATGGGGTTCTATATGGTGGCGGACTGTTGTATTGGTTTTGATAAAACCAGAGCCAGATGTTTTAATTTTTTTATCAAAGGACGAAAGCCTATGGGTATCTTCAAATCTAGGCTCCCCCTCCCTCTTCTTTTTGTTTTGTCATTGTTGTATATTTGTTCTCTCTGAAAAGATTTGGCACAAGATTCATGTAACTGAAGAAGTATATTGATGTTATGAGGCTATTGATGATTATGGTGGTGGTGACCGGTGATATTAATTGTAGAACGTAGATATGTTGAGACTTGAGAGGGGGCTTCGATGTTGTTCAATTCCTTGTAAATATGGTGGAGTACTTGAAAGCCCATAGGCAAATTCATTCAACTACCAATCTGATCAGTTACGTTACATCTTCGATCAGAAGAGAAGATAAAAAATCTGGCGCTAAAGACCAGGTTTCTACCGAGTTACAAGAAACGACAAATTTAGCTAGATGATGTGCTTACCTGATTGCCTGATCTAGGAGTGAATGCAACTGAGGAACCATCCAGGTGAGTTAGAAGACTCTTGCAGCTGGCTATTAGAGTATATAAAGATACTCCAATGCGGATTAGAGTTTTCCTCCAACAAGGTCTTGACAATAACTTCATTGTCACCTTCAAAGATGGTGTGAGAGATTGCCAAAGAGATGGCAAATTTGATACTCTCCAAAAGTGCAGTGGCTTCAGATACTAGCATGGAATAACTCGAGTATAGACGAAAGAGCCCTCATGATCTCTGACTATAAAGCCCACACCAGATTTGTGAGGAGAATTTGCCCCATCAAAATTGATTTTCAGATAACCGTTCGGAGGTTTTGCATGTCCATCTGATAGAGAGAGATGAACTAACAATTAATTAATGCACTATCCAAGTTTCTGGTCTGGCCATGCATTAATTATTATTGGATAACCAAATTTGTAGCACTCTGAATAATTGAATGAGGATTCCAAGGACAGTTCTTGAAAACATCATTTCTTGCAAGCATGTATGCCATAGCACTGAAAAGATCTTTAATTAGTAGATCAAAATTATGGATGGCACTCGATTTATATTGAGTCAGCCAAAAGGTGAGCCACTCAGAAACACAGTTCTGTGAGATTATTAATTTCAGCGCGGATGGCAATGTCTAAACCAAACCAGACCTGTTTTACTAAGGGGCAAGAAGTGAATAGATGCTCCAGGGATTCTTCAGCAAGATCATAGAGAGGATAGGCAGAAATTAAATGTTTTATAACCACTTTCAGTCTTTTCTTCACAGGGAGAACATCATGCATAATTCTCCAGATACAAGTCTGAATTTTAGGAGGAATAAAATTTAAACTCCACAAGTAATGCCATGACATTCCATCACCAAAAAATTGAGCAGAGGAATTTAGGGGTTTGTCTGCCAATAGGATTTTGTACCTCGAAGCTGTTGTGTAATTTCCATGTGGTGTGGGGGTCCAAACTAAAGTGTCCTCCATCCCTGAATTTGGAGTTGGGAGGGTTGGATTATAGTTTTTGGTAGCAGTGGTTGTGTCAAATAAGTGATTCACCACCCTCTTGGCACCAAGTCGTTGTAGTATGTATGATCAATTAGATTTGCAACCTTTGTAGGCATCTTTAAGAGAAGGGTAGGATTTGCTTGAATTTCAGTTGGCAACCACGCGTCCATGGTAACATTGACATTCCATCCATTTTCCACTAACCACCAACAACCCTTTTGTAAAATTGATCTGCTTTTTAAGGATTCCTCTCCAAATATACGAGGAGTTGTTATTATTCTTGGCTCTCTACAAATTGGAGTTTTTAATGTATTTAGCATTTGAGAATTTTGAGCCACAAGGAGTTAGGGGGTTCAAAAACGCCAGCCCAACTTAGCAACTGAAGCTTCATTTTGGAGCTTGGAATTGAAAAGTTTAGATAAAATTTCCATACAAAGGATGAAGAGATAAGGAGATAATGGGCAACCCTGTCTTAGCCCTCTGCTTGCGTGAAAAGTACATCTTGGTTTACCATCTACAAGCACAGAAAAATGTCTAGTGGAAACACATTGATGAATGAGGTTACAAGTCGCTTTAGAGAAACCAAACTGATGGAGAACAAATTTCATGCTTTCGAAAGATCAAGCTTAAGTAGAAAGCTTCCAAATCTACATTTTTTGCTTTTTCATGCTACGAAGAATCTCCTGTGTGATTGATTATAGTATTATCTGTTATGATTTTGCCAGGGGTAAAAGCACTTTGGAATGGTGAAATCAGCTTTGGGAGAATGGACTTTAATCTGTTGGTGATGACCTTGGCTACAATTTTATATAGCACATTGCTTGAGTCAATAGGTTTGAAATCCTTAATTAGCTCCTTCTGCTTTCTCAACTTTTGGGATCAAACAGAGGTATGTATAATTGACAGATTTAATATCTTCTGGATTCCTGAAAATATGTTGCACCCATGAAGTTATGTCTGCACCCATCTGGACCCGGTGATTTCCAAGGTCCCAAACTAAATAGAGCCTCCTTCACTTGAATGGTGGGACTGTGACAAAGTTCATTTTCTGTAGGAGAAATATAACCACATAAGTTGGGACCTGAATACTTGATAAATCTGGATTAGTGGAGATGAATAGATTTTTAAAATAGGACACAAGAGTGAGAAATTTCTTCTTCATTGCTGGTCCACTTTCCTTCAGAATTTAAGGTAATAAATTCCTTTGTTTCTTCTTCTATTGGTAGCAGCATCATCTATCTCCTTGCAATGTCCAATCAACATTTGCACGTTGTTTCTAGTAAAGTTCTTCCCGATTGAGCCAAGTTTCGAGATCCTTTTTGCAGCTTTGAGATGTTCTGTAATCTTTCTGGCTGGAGTAGCTGGGAGGGATTGAAGGTACAACAGATCATCCTCAAAACCTTTGATATTTTGTCTCATATTGCCATGCAAACGATTACTCCACCTTTTTAAATCAGTAAGGACTGACTGAAATTTAGATTGAACAGGATTTGGATTGGGAGTTGGCAGATGTTTGTGAAAACATCACTAAAGTCTTGTTCATGGATCCATATCTGTTCAGATCGTGAATTGGAATGTTGGGTTCTCCAAGATTTTTTAGTATGCAAAAGGATTGGGTGATAGTCGCTAAAAATCGATCCAGACGTTGGCATATGAGCTCACCATGATCCCTTTTATTTGACTACTACATAAAACGTGGTCCTGAAAAGCCAAGATGGATCAATAAGATTACATTCATCAATAGCCACAGAAAGAAAATAATTATTTTCATTAGGTAACACAGCACGGCCGTCAACTTTTTCATTTGGTGAATTAATTAGATTTAAATCTCCACACAAGAGCCATGGGCGAGAAGTAGAAGCATGAAAAGCTCTTAGATCGTCCAAAAAATTCTTTCGAGCATTGAAATGAGGTATGTTCTTAATGGTGCAATAGATTGCTGTGTTAGTGATTTTCATCAGATCAACAATGAGATTTGAATTCCAACCGAGCCATATTAATCCTCCTCATCTTCCAATAGAAGGAAAAATCTCAATTTGATAGCCAACAGAGTAATGTTTTAATAGCCTATTGGATTTTGCCAAGCCACTCTTTTGTTTGTGAAATGAAGAAAATATCCGGCTTGTGTAGAGCAAGGAGCATTGTGAGACGGGACACTGTCAGTGTTTCCAATATGATATCTTCATGGCGACAGGTGTGGCAGATTAGTTTCTTTTTTAAAAGTTAAAACAAAAATAACTGCTGCATTAGCCAAACAAAAAATGTTCTTGAAATAATTTGATATTGGAGAGAGAAGGATGGAGAAAATGTAAAATTTCAACTATACATTGAATTAATTCATTAATTACAATTGTATCGTAATTGGGTATCCAATGGAGTTGGGTAGCCAAAGCCTACTATCTATCTTTTAGCTGTCGATGTCGATGATTTCTTCTTCTTTCTTTGGGCAAATGCACCAACCGCCAATGGATATCTGAGCCTATTTGTATTTGTATTTATACTCTGTGGATTGTGGTGTAAGATGGATACTCAAGGCCTAAAAATATGGTTGGTATTATTCATTTCCATAAAGCTTAAAGAATCTGATCTATGTAGGTACAGATGATCTAGTATCGGAAACATGCATAAATTTCAATGGAGGAAAACTGCCTCTGGCCTCTGGGTTACTTTTCCAAAAAGGAATGGAGGAAAAAAGATGACTGGGCCGCCAATCAGATCCAATATTTTTAAGTAATCAAATTAAGCCCTTTTCGAGAGAGGGTCAATTGGTCACCACACCAGTCATGGTCTGTGATCTGGGTAGGTATGTAATATAATAACCAATCCCTAAATTAAATATAGAAATACAGAATTTGACCTTCTCCTTTTCTCCTTTTCGAAGCGTCGGCGTCATTGAATACTTTAATTCTTTTAAAAGTCGAGAAATATGGACACCCCCTCCCTCTCCCTCTGTGTCTCTGTCCCTACCCAACCCTTTCAAACAAGTCCAGTCAATAGTCAAAATGGGCGACATATTTGTATATTATCAATAAGACAATAAATGATTCATCGCTAGTTGTTCTGTTATATGCAAGCTGAAGATTGGTACTTCAGAAGATTCAAAAGGAAAAAGCAAACCAAAGACAGTTCCATTTTTCATGTTGGCAGGTTAGCAACAATCCTGGCTATGCTTTCCCGGAAGGTAGCCTCGTCCCATTCACTCCCCTGCAATTAACAACATGACAATTACTAAATTGATCAATGTCACATTGTCATCTCCTTCAACATAATTTCTAAGAATAAATCATTTATCAATTATTATCGGGGGGGGGAGGGTGAATATGGACCGGTACAGTTTGGTTTCAATGTAGAACCTGAAACCGATTCCTATCATGTCAATATCAGTTCTAGGGTTGGTTCTGGTGTTTACAGTGCTAGGGTTTATCTGTGAAATTCAAAACCTTGTATTTTGTATGTATTTGTATACTAATAATAATAATAATAATAGTTTCAAAACTTAAGGCTTTGATCTTTGTAACTCTGAGCGATTGGGTTCAAATATTTATATCTTCAACTAGGGTAAGCCCCTATAGGAACCAGACTAGGGGTGATCATGGGTCAGGCCTAGGCATTGCCTTCATAACAATGGGCTTAGGCTAGGCCCGGGCCTGACCCTACATGACTCTGGGTCAGGCCGGGCCAAGATTCCAGGCCTAATTATTATATTGCAGTTCCAAAATTTAACAATTATACTTTTTTTTTCGCTTATTGTCGTGGAGACTATAATAACCTGTAAGAAACTTTAAACTTAATATCAAGATAAAAGCTTCTAACATAAAAGAAATTAAATAATTATACATTGTAATTTATAAGTTTCAATTAGTGGTTTTGTGAAATTGGTGAGAGAGAGAGCCGAGAACGGGAAGATTAGGGTTTAGTAATTTCTATATTTTATTAAATACTAAATTAAAATTTGGTAAGACTTTGGACCCTAGGATTAAAATCTTTAATTTCCTACAAATCTCTATTAATCTCTATTTAATATATAAAACATCAATTATCAAATATTTTTAAATATATATATATATATATATATAAAGATATATATTATTTATAAATATCTGGGCTGGGCCTAAAAAATTAGGCCCAAGCCCGGCCTTAAATTTTGCGGGCCCGGGCCCGGGCCCAGGCCAGGCCAGGCCTTAACAAAAAACCTAGGCCCAAGCCCGGATTTTCCGGGCTGGGCAGAAATGATCACCCCTAAAACAGACCCTACCTCATAACCAATTGGGTAGGGTGGTTCAAGACCAGTAATGTTCGAGGTCGATTACATTGGTTCCGGGTAGAACCTATCCAATCCATATGCTCACCCCCTAGAGTTTATATCTTAACATCCTTACCTTAATATTTAATTTCAAGGTTAGTCGTTTAAATGAGCCCATTTGCTGCATCTGGGTGTTGGCTTCCATTGAAACTAAGCTAGCGACCCTAGTTTGTTTAATAAATTCGAGTAGGCGGATACCCAGCTCCAACAAATCACAGTCTTGAATAACAGTCACTCGCACTTCAACTTGGCGCTCTTCCGATGTTGATTCTGCGGCATGGACAACTCGTATATCTATTCTTTCATTTGGAGAAGCGTTATCTTCTTCACTAGCTTCTCTTGCTGCAGACACAAGTCGCCCCTCCGGTAATCTGTTCTGTTGCTGGAGCTGAAGAACTTGAGCCTTCAAAGCGATCAAGTATTCCCTAGTGCTGGAAAGCACCGACAATTTGTTTTTCTATCAAAGCAGAAATCAAATGAAATAAGGTCAGCCTTGGACACAGATTTTTTTTTTTTTTTTTCTTTTTCCCAAGAGAACCATATATATTTTGAATTCGATACAGACCTTGGACCCTGGAGGAAGTAGTGAACTCAATGCACGAAACCTTTCGTTAAGCTTCGCTCGACGCTTACGCTCTGATATGATATGATTCAGATTGCTTGTTTGGCGGGTTGCTTGCATTTCTTCTTCGTTCCTCTTTAAATACAAGCTTTTAAAGAAGGCAATTGCGCGCTTCTGCATATTATTTCTGCGTATATTGGCTGTTATTGAAACGTTAACGATGGGTGCAAGAGAGGAGATGTAATCCTTGAAAGCGCTCTTATGTTGGCTCAGTTTGTAACCGTGGGACTGCAACTGGTGATGATGAGATGATGAGGACGTCGAAGGAGAAGAAATAACCGCGAGCATGGCTCTTGTCATTGCCGCATCGTCGCTCTCCCAACTTGGAAAACGAATGCTACTAAGACGTTGGAAAGGTTGCGTGGTTTGCTGCTGGAGTACTGGCATAGTTTCGGTCGGCGTTGGAAGGATTGCTTTCTTAACGGGTGCTTCCTTCAGGGTTTTAGGCATGCTACAAGTACTCGGGATACTGAATACAAGAGATGAGTACTCCGGGCTACTCACGGACATTGAACTCAGTGATGATGAAGAACGGTTCTGATCCTGTTGGTGATGAAGGAGTTCTCTAAATTGAAGCTGTTGATTCAAGTCTTCGGGAAAGAACTTCCTGATCTCCATTTCCATGTTGATCTGCTCAACAAAGGCCAATATAATTCTGAGAGAAGTTCATGAAAAACATATCAGTACACACTATAGAATGTGGGTTCGATACCTGAGTTGGATTCATCGTTCCTATCTCAATCTCTCCACTTTTGCAGCCCATGAATGCTGCAGCCTGTTGGAAATTAAATTAACAAAAAAAAATTGATGATAATATTGTTTAACATATCTTCAAACTGGAGAAACAAAGAGAAGTTGTGTTCGTTGGACGAACCTTGATCCTAGCTTCCTGTTACAATCACAAAAAAAGGAAAAAAAAAAAAAAACACACACACACACAACACGATCATCAAAACTGTTTATTCATTCTCAACTTAACAAAAGGCACTCTGTCCCTCCATGTGATGTCGTCCCTCATTTCTTACCCGATAGAATCGACGTTGGGTTTCAGTTGAAGCTCGACTTTGAAGCTCCAATTCATTAAGCTCCATATAGGGAATACCTTCCTTGAAAGCTAATCCTGGTACACAGCTGAAGCAGTGAAAATTAAATATTGAATACATACCAAAACATAACCGATAAAAAATGGAGCTAGTAATCATATACGGCGACAGTACCCAGCTTACCTATTATCGATGTTGCAGAGTGATAACCTGTAATCTTCAAAGAGCCTTCGGGCAAGACTTCCAGAGGAGGAGCTGGGCTGGTTGCTCTCATCATGGTACCAACCGTCCCAAGAGATTAAACAGCTGGTGATCAAAATTAATTAAGCACGATATAAGCCAGAGAGAGAGAGAGAGATGGATTGTTTCTTACTTAAATGGATGGGGATAATAAAACCACAAACAACAATAAGAGCAGCCAACAGATTGAGCTATGGCCCGAAGAAAGCTGGTACGGTCCTCTTGTCCAAGGAAGAAGACAGAGTCCATGGAGGCGCACAGACTCCTACTCCTGCCTTCCTGAAAATCCTTGATTAGTTGTTGGGACTTGGGGTATTTAATTTTATGTTATTTTGTTCCTACTCTCCTTGTCTCTTTTATATATATGGAAAGAGTAAGAAAAAGGAGAATGGGTGGGTGAATAAATAATTAAGCAACCCACAAAAGTTTGGGAAGAAAGTAATGGGTCAAAGCGTCAAAGGTTGGAGTTTTGAAAGACGTCAAAGGAGCCAGCCAAAGTCAAATTAGTTATGGAATGCCTCAATCCCATTCTCTCCTCTTCTTATGGTTTTATTCAATTTTTATTGACTTTCTAAATGCATTGTTCTAAACCCCCATATATGTTAAAATATCTTACTTGTGTTGTGATAAATACTTTCTTCCATATTAATATTTATGAGATGGAAGAATCTATAAAAATCCACTCTCTTATATCTTAAGGTCCGTCTGGTTCATGGGAAAATTGTAATGCACCATTTAATTATGAACCATTTGATTGGACAGAATGGGATTCGGATTCTCATTTTTGGCAAAATGGTATTCCCTTATTTGAGGAAAAGGTCAGTCTGGCCTTTCTTCTTGGAAATGAGAATCTAATTTCGGCCAAAAATATAAATAAAAAGACAAATGACTTAAAACCCCCTAAATCTTATCTCTTTACCTGATGTCAATCCCCTTATAAATCGTACATATCATAAGGAATTTAATTCCAATTCTTATTCTGACCGTGAGCCAAACAAACCCTAAATATTCCATTTGTTCTGGGCTCTGTTTTTTTTTTTTCCTTTTTTTCCGAAATGTATCTACCACCACCGCCAAAGACCATTCTTCGGACCGTTGGAAGTATGAAGACCGAAGACATTGTCAATTTGTGATGGATTAGTCCCATCCTCGTGTCGTGTGAACGTCCAAACCACTTGAAAAATTCAAGTATTTGTGTGTATGCCTTTCATCTAATTATTTGACCTAATTCAGGGCTTACATCATCATATGCACATGCCACATGGTAATGGTAATGGTAGTATTCCTGTGAATTAATTAATTTGACTTTCAATCAAAGAAAGGTGTACCCATTCAATTGCCAAGATCATCTCATATATCGGGTCAGCTTGTTCTCACTTTGGGTTCTAGAAGATTATACATTAATTTCCAGACCACAAGTCCCAGTAGTCCCTGTCTATTATATTTAAAAAAAGAAAAATTCCGTTTCGAGAGGCAACAACAAAACAATTGGCCATGCATATTCAGCCTTTGATACTGTGGGTTCTGATGCATCTGGAAAACAATTTAGGTACAAGGTGATACTTGTGCGGGTCCAACCCCAGCCCAGACAGATCCAGCCTGCATTTCTATATGGGCTGGTTCAGACTATAATATTCAACTGGTGGCCAATCCAAAGCATCCTCTACCAAGTGGGCATCTAGGGTTGGCCATATCATCATGCAATATGGTAGAAATAGAAGTGATCTCATTGGCTCCTGATTCAGAACGCCCCACGAGGCCACAATACATTCCAACCGTGCATTGGGAATATCTCTCCATTGCAAGTATAGGAGATACTGTTCTCAAAACCGGACTGGACCGGACAGTCGAACCATTCAAACCGTTCTGAACGTTTTCCAATTTTTTAAATTTTTTTATTTTTTTTTTGTCAGAGCAGGCCGGCCATTCGGGTTGAACGGTCGGACTGTTCAAACCGATAACCGAACCCCTGACCGGTTCGTTTTTAAAAACCATGATAGGAGATGTTCCCAATGTAAGTTGAGATGGGCAGTGGGGCATGTGTAGGGTGAAAACTGTGGGGAGCCAATACAGACTCAGAAATAGGATGTTTCCTGTAGTTGGTTTGACCTCCTGACTAGGGAACTATGAATTCCTCCTGATCATATCTTCTGGTACCCGTGGAAAAATAGAAACGACAAAATTTTCAATAACATAAATCTATCCCTCAGGAGCCTGGTCTTATGCTAAAGAGTTTATGGAGGCAAACAAAGACTTAACAAGGACAAGATAAAAGGAGGAGAAATTTTGGCTGCCTAATGAGAAACTATAGAGAAGAAATTTTACGTGCAAAAATGGGTAAAATTGGCTGCACAAACATTGCAGTAGCAGAAACATGAGCCGCTCTTGAGGCCATAAACTAGCTTTGTAGGTAAGAGCAGGGTCATCCATCATTATAAAAGGCGATTCTCTGCTGGCCATCACTCATCAAGATGCTTCAAGGCTGCTCAAAGATCCCCAACCACTGATAGAAGATTGCTGTCAGATTGCCAAACCAGATTTAAGCAAGATTAGTCTACAGCAACACGAGAAGGGAAAGGGAATTGCGGGCAGACTGAGTACTAGCTAATGAAGGTCAAGAAAGGAGTGATTTCTGCAGGATATTTTTAGATGCTGCTGGTGGTACTCGCCCTCGCTGGTGTTGATTTGTCTTTCAATCTATCAAATAAAAAAAAGCATTTTACTGTCAGCTAACATCGTCTTTCTTTAGGGAAGACAACCCCAGCCAGCCCAGGCAACTTTGGACAATAAATGCTACACAATCAATTATATATATATGCAAATGATGTGAAATGTATAGGGAAATTGTCTGTAAGCAATTTATTTGATTTTGCCTCCTCAACATCGTCCAAAGAGCAGTTGCACAACCATTTATATAATGTAGATAGAAACCTAAAAACAAACCAAAAAAGCTACTTGCAAAATGTAAACAGAAAAGATTAATGCCTTAAAGCAGGGACTTAATTTTTTTTCCCCGAACAGGGCTTTTATGGTTTATGCGGACCTCTTCTTTCAAGAGATAGGAGTTAAGAAAGAACTTGGATTTGGTCCCCAGAAGAGAGAGAGAGAGAGAGAAAGGTGGATCTCCATTAGAGAAATGCAACAAGGTGGGGAATAATTCATGAAAGTATAAAACCAAACCTGGATGGGTGGGAGCTCATCACTCACGTGGTCTTAGTGGCGATTTTATCTGCCACTGTAGCATAGAAAATATACATCCTGCTGCAATAACAATTTTTTAGCAACAAATATTTAATAAATAGCTTTATAGCAGGGGTTATTGCGCCGGAAATTACAACTGCTAAAAGTTTATAACTGCCACTCAATGTCATTTTAACAGAAATATTAATAGCAATCAATTATTAAAACGCATCCACAAGGTTTTTAATTTGTATAACCTGTAATGCTTAAGCAAAAGACCATCTATTGTATTTTTACATCAAAATTATGAGTAACTATTCAATAATGACACAATATATATTTCCAATTTGAGTTTTCATACATCCATTGTGATGTATTACAAGTGGCTTTCTTGTTACATATTAAACCAAAAAAAGACAAGTAAAAAAATGAGAATTGGACTTCCAATCATCCATCCACATGTCTATTAATGTCCCTAATATATGTTCAACCTGAAAAAAAAAATAAAAAAAGTTAAATTTTATTGTCACATAGACAAGTTATATATGAAAGGTTATTTAAAAGTCATTTAAATAAAATAGCACTTGCACAAATTGATGGCCAAGCGATACTCCAACTGCATCTTCAATTGTTTTAAAAGGGCATCATTATTGGAGATGGATTGGTGCTATCCTTATACTGGGTAAGATATTCCTACATTGCTGATTTTATATGTTGTACACTTAATTTTGAAATAGGAACCTGTAATGTCAAATAATTAGTTGATATTCCATCTTTTGGGTGGGTGGGGGGTATTCTTGTAGATTGATAGAAACGGGTACTTGATTTATTTAATTTCAGCCGTTAATAAGGCACCTTGTCATGTTTTAGCTTTCTATGGACAGGTCTTTTTAGTTTTGCATAGACGCTTTTGTTGTGTTAATGGAATCTGTTAAGTGTACCATAAGGTCCTTTGGTGTATTTTGAGACAGGATAGATCTTCTCTTGAATGGTCAGAAAACCTAATCATTTATGCAAACTTCAAAAGAAAAGGGAAAACTTTTCATATCTAAAACTTACATTCATCAGGTGACTGTTAGTAACTTAACAGAACTTGCCAGAGATCTTTTTTTTTTTTTTTGATAAATGAAAATAATTTATTAAAACAGAATACAAGGCAATACAGGAAACCCATGAAGAGGCACGAGCTGTTACCTCTTCTAACAAAGTATTACATCACTTAAGAACCGGATAAACAGAAATAAAATTACATAGCAGCCCAAAATAAATGATCCCTTGAAACCCCTTGCTTAGCTAGTCCATCTGCTAAGGAATTTGCTGATCTTTCTCCAAAGAGAGGTAACTGTCATATTTCTTGTGAGCCAATTGACTTTCCTCAATAAATCTCTATAACGCCACATAGCTGAAGCTGGCTTTGTCAGTCATCCCACGACAATTTTAGAGTCTCCTTCAACTATCAAGTGTTGAACTCCTAACTGTTCAGCAATCTGGATGCTTTGTACAGCCGCTAAGATCTCTGCTCTATTTGAGTCTCCTATTCCCACAGGGCCTGAAAACAAAGCTAGGATGTTGCTCTCTTTATCTCTCAGCACCCCTCCAATCCCCGAAGGGCCTGGGTTTCCTTGGCTACTACCATCAAAATCCAGCTTTGCCCAACCTTCAGGCGGAGGCTTCCACACTGCAGCTGCCTTGTCCCTCCTCGTATGACTAGTAGCTACCGCCTTCCAGTTACTCCAGATGTCATAAAAGGAAAACGTATGAAAGAAGTCCAAAGTTCTTAGCCAATGAATGGCTCTGGTCAATATACAATCCTCAACAGTTTGTAAGCTTCTTTCCTTTTCTTTGAACACCCTAGAATTCCTTTCTTCCCAAATTGACCACAAGGCTGCTGCTCTAATACATCTCCACATCGTTTTTCCTTTTTTTGTAGGCCACACAAAACAAGAAGGATCAAACAGCTGACTTAATTCTGAGGACAGATTCCACCTGCATCCAAACAAAGAAAAGATCCAACTCCAAATAGCACTAGAAAAGGAACAAGATACAAATAAGTGGGAGCAATCCTCACCACTAGCCCTGCAAAGTACACACCAGTTAGAGGACAAGCACATGAAAGGCCTTTTCTTCTACAAGCAATCTAGAGTATTGATCTTTCTACAAAACACCTCACAGCAGAATATTATAATTTTAGGAGGAACAGGTCTGAACCAAATCTCCTTAGCAGGGAAACCCAACTGTCCCATGGAAGGGCAAAGGGACTTAAAAAAGGAAGCACAAGTGAAAAAACCTTTTGGATGAGAGGACCAAAGCCTCACATCTGAGCGAAGAGGGTCTAGAAAGACACTGCCAAGAAGAGACAACAACTCTGAAGCACTACTAAGTTCAACATCCCTCAAACCTCTCCTAAAACCAAAGTCCCAGCTTTAAGGAAGAGGGTGAAGTAATAGAAGGAAGAAAATGAGAAACAATTTTTTCCTTGTAAAGGGAAAGAGAATAGAGAGCCAGGAATTTGTCCTTAAGGACAACGGTACCCACCCAAGTATCTTCCCAAAATAAAACAGAGTCACCAGAGTTGACATCATACCTGACCAAGTTGAGAAACTGAGGGAGGACACTCTGAATTGCTTTCCAAGGAGATGCCAACGTAGCTTGACGTGATACACCCGCATCCCAACCATTTTCCCGTCTGCCATGTATACTAACTATCACTTCATGCCACAATCTCTCCCTTTCTCTAAGCCACCTCCACAACCACTTCCCAAAGAGAGCTTCATTCCTTTGAGCTAACCTTCCTACTCCCAGTCCACCCTCTTCTTTATTCCTACAAACTATTTCCCAATTGATTAGATGATCTTTCTTTTCCTCCCCAGGCTCCCACAGAAAAGATCTCATTATCCTCTCCAACTTCTTAGCTTCCCTAATAGGAGTCCTAAAGATAGAGAGAAAATAAACCGGTAAATTTGCTAGGGTAGCTCTCAATAAAGTCACTCGACCCCCTATGGAAATGTAGTTCTTTTTCCAAGAAGCTAATCTTCTCTCAAACTTTTCCAGAATTGGGGTCCAAAATCTACTCTCCTTTGGGTTAGCCCCTAGAGGGAGATACTGCAAGGGCCATGAAGAAATGGGGCAACCTAAACAATCCGCCACAGACTGCAAAGTCCTCTCATTCAGGTTAACCCCTACCACACAACTCTTATCCAGGTTTATCTTCAAATTGGAGACATTCTCAAAGTGTTGTAACAATGCTTTGAGATTTCTCACTTCCCGCCTGTCACCCCCTTCACAAAAAATTATTTGTTCCTTCCTCCAGCCTCTAACTTCCTCTTCCCTATCTGCTTTAGAGATTAATCTACTAAAGACATCTGCAACTAGGGTAAAAAGAAAAGGAGAGAGAGGGTCACCTTGTCTAAGGCCTCTACAAGCTGGGAAAAAGTCTTTCACCACCCCATTAACCAAAACGGAGTAATGGCAAGAACTAATACAGCCCTTTACCCAATTGCACCATCTAGCTCCAAACCCATAGCACCCTAGGACCTCTAGTAAAAAACTCCAATCCACAAGATCATAGGCCTTCTCCAAATCTAGTTTACAAACGAAACCTTGGGTTCCTGACTTTCTCATGTCCTCCATGCACTCATTTGCTATTAGGGTCTGATCCGTTATTTGCCTTCCCTACATGAAAGCACCTTGTTCTTGACTGATGATGGAAGGTAGTACTACTCGAATTCTCAATGACAACACTTTAGCCAGGATTTTGTAGATGCTTGTCACTAGACTGATTGGCCTATAGTCCTTAGGGTTCTTTGCATCTGCCTTCTTTGGGATTAGAGCTAGGAAGGTAGCATTGACTCCAGGGCTCACCATTTTTTTATCTGCAAATTCCTGAAACACCCCAACAAGGTCTTCTTTGAACACATCCCAACAATATTGATAGAAAGCCATTGTAAAGCCATCTGGACTAGGTGCTTTGGATCTATCCATTGAAAACACTGCCTGTCTGATCTCTTCTTCACTAAAGTCCCTTTTTAACCAGTTTGCTTGTTCTTCAAGCAATCTAGTCCACTCCAAGTCTTCCAAAGTTGGCCTATTATTCAACGGTTTCCTATAGATTGATTTGAGATGATCCACAAAACATCTGGCTATCTCATCTTGATTTGTGAGTTCCTCCCTATTCACCTCTAACTTAGCCACAATTTTTTTTCTCCTCCCATTAACCAATGCATGGAAAAATTTAGTATTTCCGTCCCCTTCCTTAATCCATTTATGTCGCGACTTTTGCCTCCACGAGATTTCCTCTCTCAAAAGGACCTCTTCCAGGTCCTTCTTTAGATTTCCTCTCAAAACCCATTCTTGCTCACTCATCATCCTTTGAGCTTCCTTGGAATCAAGTTCCTCAATCCTAGACATCAAGTCAATTTTTTGCTCCTCTATCCTTCCAAAGTGTTCCCTACTCCACTCCTTAATTTTGGATCTCAACCTTTTCAACTTTTTGTGGAATCTTACTCCCTTCCAATTCACTCCTCTTAATTCTTCTCTCCACCATTCCCCAATCAAGTGCACAAAATCTGGATGAGTTAACCACATACTCTCAAATCTAAAAGGTTGAGGACCAGAAGTTAAGGTTTCAGGACTTAGCTGGATAGGGCAGTGATCGGAGGTGACTCTGGGTAAGGCTCTAGCCATCAAGTTCGTCCAGTGGTTCTCCCACTCTTCAGTAAAGAGGAATTTGTCTAATTTCAAGCAAAGGGGGTTTTCTTGGAAATTCGACCATGTAAAATTGGCTTGTAAGAGGGGTAACTCCTTTAGACCACAATTATTAATGAAATCATTGAACTTCCTCTCTCTATACAAGTTTGGCCAATAGACATTGGTTAAAACCCAAGTGAAGCCATCCCCCACATTCCTAACATTTAAGGACACAAAAAATCTTCCTATTAGCTCCTCCACTGATTATACAGCACCCTCCCTCCATAAGGTTACTAGACCTCCAGATGCTCCATAGGACGGCACCAAACTCCAACAAACTCCTCTTGATCTCCATACACTTCTGATCCATCTTCTATCCAATTCTGTCAGCTTGATCTCCATATTTTATCTTCACTCAAAAAAAAAAAAAAAGAAAAAGAAAAAGAAAAACTTAACAGAAGTTGTCCACCTAAGTCATTTATTGTCTTTAAATGACTCTAATTATGTTTACTTGGTTGGGTTAACTTACAATAGTCCTAGAGACTTGAGAGTTAATAAAAAAAAGGAAAGATTTCAATACACATATGTTAGTCAAGCCCAATACGTGCATGTCAATGATAAAAGACTGCTGTAATAAGCACACGAGGCAAGGAGACGCATGCTTGCACAAATTTCTCATCAAGTAAATATTCACATCTACCAAAAAGAAAAAGAAAAATGTCATTCTATTTGTAATTCTTAATAATCCCATGCTGAAGGCATGCTTTTTCTTATCAAGCTTAATACGTGCATGTCAATGTTAAAAGACTGCTGTAATAAGCACACGAGGCAAGGAGAAGCATGCTTGCACAAATTTCTTATCAAATGAATATTCACATCTACCAAAAAGGAAGAGAAGAATCATTCTATTTGTAACTCTTAATAATCCCATGCTGAAGGCATGCTTTTTGAATGCTGAGTTTTTTTTTTTTTTTTTGAGAAAAGTTAATATATATTCATTGACAAAAAAACAACATACATGAGGAGGTGTACAAAGCAGGGGGAGAACCCCTACAATTTACAAAGGAGGAAGTTTGTCACTATGTAGATGCTCTAAGAGCGCACCACATTTAGCTAAGCCATCTGCTGTATGGTTGTATTCCCTAGGAATCCAAACTAACTTTACATTTAGGCATTCCAAAGATTCCCTGGCCTCCTCTAAATAGTGACTTAATCTCCATGGCCCCCCTTCTTTGTCTCTTAACCATTTTATTGTATTTGCTGATGAATGCTGAAATTTAACCAGCTAAACAGTCAACAAGTGATTACATGGTCGTGGTATAGACTTGCACTTTAGTGGAAGTGGATAAGTGGCATCACTGACAGTATTTGTGAATATCAAGAGTAGGCTGCACCAGGTACAGAATGTATGGGAGGTACAACCATGTTATTTTATTGAAGCCATGGTTTAAAATGTCCCTAATTTCCCTAATATTTTCACAACATATTTCCATTTCCATGGGTAGCGACACGAAATTTTACTGGAATCAACATTTCCCCAATGAACACTACCAGACCTATGTGGAGCACAAGAAATAATATCCACAACATATTTCCATTTTCACTTCCATGTTACAAGAGATAGTATTATAACATAAGTTGGTGACAATATTGTAGATATATGAAGTAACAAGTTATTGTCCACCTAACTTACATGATTACAACTTTGAGCTAGCTCAATATTCATTTCAAACATGGAGTTAAATAATAGTTTTTGTTTCTATAGTAGATTATTTGGTTGATCTATTGCAACCATTTACATTTTCTATGAGTTTAAATTCTGCTTTAACTAATTCTATCATGAAGTTCTAAATTTTAAGGTTTACAGGGAAACTTCAGAACATATTCTTTTGTCTATAACCTTAGTTTCTTAGTTTTGTTTAATAATTTGGAACAAGATAATAATTTAAAAAGGTGTGCCTATGCTTCTTTTGTCATTTCATAAAATATCATTCTATATTTTGCATATTTTACAATGTTTCCACCATGTCTATAATTTTTACAATATTTCCATACAATATTTCCAACATGTTTCTTATACTTGGATGACCGACATTTCCACCAACATAGACATTTTAAACCTTGATTGAAGCAAATCCCAGACAGATTGTGCAATCCTTCCCTATCTTGTTTCTTTGTAACTGCTTTGAGCATTGACACTAGCAGGTTAATTAAATTGATCTTGGGTTGTTGTCAGTAAACTGGTTTCCTGGGTTGCTGTCAATCCAGCTTTCAATCATATGAATGTATTCCAGTATCTAAGGACTCCGCCTTTTTGGCATCTGTAACAGTTGTTGAGTTCTGGTCTATCCATTTTTTGACAGACTTCTGTTGTATCTTCTTTCAATTTTCAATAAAATTACCCTACCTTTTCAAAAATATAAAATAAATTGATCTTATATAGTTCTACTTTTGTTATGGACGCATTCCTCGGAAAGACGTACCATCGCCGCCGGCAACAACAGGAACTTGACCCACCGCCAGATTAGATTAGATCATCTTGCTTGTTCTTATCTTATTCTATTGCTCTTATCTTATCTTGT
Organism: Nelumbo nucifera; assembly: GCF_055504915.1. Taxonomy (NCBI): domain Eukaryota; kingdom Viridiplantae; phylum Streptophyta; class Magnoliopsida; order Proteales; family Nelumbonaceae; genus Nelumbo; species Nelumbo nucifera. Next base: position 4,401,642 of record NC_142654.1, read on the forward strand.
TAGTAAGTTATCAGATTAGCATTAGTTTATCTTATTATCAGATTAGGATTAGTTTATCTTGTTATCAGATTAGGATTAGTTTATCTTGTTATTACATTAGGATTAGTTTATCTTATTATCAGATTAGGATTAGCTTATCTTATCCTTAGCAAGATAGAATTGGAAGTCTCCCTATTCAGCAAGGAGACTCTCTAAGATTAGGACTCTTGTAATCTCCTATTTAAGGAGACACCATTATTGAATGAGGATATCGAAAATTTCAGTCAAGAAAGAGAGCAAAGGAGAGTTGGTGATCTCTTGAACAAATCACCAGAGGCGCCAAGATAGGTTCATCAAGAGCAAGAAGGAACAAAGGAAAACAGGAGGTTTTCCCCGTGGACCGACCCGTGACGAGATCCTATTCCCGGGCCCTCAACAACTTGGTATCAGAGCCGGTCGTCATGGGAGATCTGCAGCAGCTATCATCCAGGATCCACGAACTGGAGCATAGGCTTGTAGAAACCAACAGGGAGGTTCGTGAGGTCAAAGACGATATCCGGGAGCTGCAACGCTTGCTGGAATCGTATTTCTCTAACATGGAGAGGAATCCAGAAGGGGTTATAACCACAAACAGCCTCCGACCAGACTTGACGGAGCCGTCCAGCGAACAACAGCAGCAGCAGCAGACTCTTCTTGGTCCACAGCAGCAGCAACACCCTCAGCCACAGCAGCCAGACAACCAACAACAACAACAACTGCAGCAGCAGAAGCAACAACATGATCAACAACAGCAACAATAGCTTCTCCGAGCAGCTATTACTAGTCCTAGTATAGTTGCCCCAAAACTGGCCCCTAAGTCCTATGGGCCCTTCAAGGTTCTACGACGGATTGGCAGTGTGGCCTACCAGTTGGAACTGCCAGAGACCAGCCGGATTCATGATGTCTTCCACATCGCCTTGCTGAAACCATTTACGGGTGTTCCTCCGGACCAAGTCCCCTCCCTGCCACCCCTGCAAGATGGCAAACTGATTCCCCAACCTAAAGTCATCTGCTCTCGTTTCAATCAAGGAGTTCTTGAAGTCTTGGTGAAATGGTGTGGCTTACCATCGGCCGAAGCCACATGGATCCCATTGACAGAGTTCCAAGCCACATATCCGAAGTTCGAGCTTGAGGACAAGCTCGTAGTCCAAGAGGGGAGTAATGTTATGGACGCATTCCTCGGAAAGACGTACCATCGCCGCCGGCAGCAACAGGAACCTGACCCACCGCCAAATTAGATTAGATCATCTTGCTTGTTCTTATCTTATTCTATTGCTCTTATCTTATCTTGTTAGTAAGTTATCAGATTAGGATTAGTTTATCTTGTTATCAGATTAGGATTAGTTTATCTTATTATCAGATTAGGATTAGCTTATCTTATCCTTAGCAAGAGAGAATTGGAAGTCTCCCTATTCTTTAAGGAGACTCCCTAAGATTAGAACTCTTGTAATCTCCTATTTAAGGAGACACCATTATTGAATGAGGATATCGAAAATTTCAGTCAAGAAAGAGAGCAAAGGAGAGTTGGTGATCTCTTGAACAAATCACCAGAGGCGCCGAGATAGGTTCATCAAGAGCAGGAAGGAACAAGGGAAAACAGGAGGTTTTCCCCGTGGACCAACCCGTGACGAGATCCTATTCCCGGGCCCTCAACAACTTTATTGAATTTTTCAAGGGTCATTGAGGTTCTACTTTATTTGAGTTCTCTTTTGTAGTACTGGCTTCTTGTTTTTTTTTTTTTTTTTGATAGTTGAAATTGAGTTCATTAATCAATCAGAATAAAACTTTACAAGCATCCCTTGGGGAGGCACGAGATGCAGCCTCCCCTAAACATTACAAGTGTTCAGAGAAAAAAGATTACAAAGCTGCCCACAATAACCAATCCCGAGTAGACCCTTGTTTTGCAAGATAATCAGCCAAAGTATTTGCCTCCCTACCCAACCACTGGTATCTACAAAAGATGTGCCTTTGTTAAACATTTAACTTTTTTTTATGTGATCCCTATAACTCCAAGCAACTGAGTCTGGATTTCACAACCAGCCCACAATCACCTTAGAATCCCCTTTAATTAGTAGGTTCTCCACTCCTAGTTGATTCGCAATCTGAATTCCTTGTACTACAGCCAACAACTCAGCTCTTGTGGAATCCCCTATTCCCACCGGACCTGAGAATAAGGATATAATATTGCCATTCTCATTCCTCAGGATTCCTATGCCAGACGGTACAAAGCATTCAAATTGTTGTTGTGGTTGTTGCTACTGCTATTGTTGTTGTTTCTAGGGTGCATCGTGTGGAAAGTGGTGAAGAAAGCTCAGAGATGGAATCAGTATATTCATTTGAATGCCGCATTTTGCAGAAGGTCAACCATTTACATGAGGATCTAAAGAATGTAAGAATTAATTTTTTCCTCTACTCAAAATGCTTTCTATTTAGAACTAGTCAAGAAGACAAACTTTTCTTACCATTCAATAATTTGCAATGCAATGAATATGAAAATTGCTTACCTTTTCTTTTCCTGCACTTTTGTCATGGCTGGGCTCACCACCTAAGGAAAGAAAGAGCAAGTTTGAAGGAGAATATATAATGTAATATGTGGGTGGAAAATAGAAAAAAGAAAAATGCAATGGTTGCATAAAAATAAGGATGTTGCAAGTCTGGGAGAACTAAAAACACCCGACACCAGAACCAGTAAGTAGAAAGGGCCATCACTCAAAGTGGCAGCTCACAAGATGCAAACCCGTGCTCGCAGTCACACTTGTCAGCCTAATAATTTAAGGTTTTACCATTGCAACAAGCAAGCCCCTAAGATTGCCAAAGGAGATCAGCATTTCAAATTTTCATCTTTATGTGCTTTCATTTTCTTCAGGAAATCCTGCCAATGCAAGCATTAGCAGTATAGTATAAAATATCGATGGATTCAATAATATAAAAACCAAATAGAAACCCTAATAAAAATAATGGAAGATTTTTCTTTTTCTTTTTGCACAAGAAAATAATACCTTGGAATCCTTATCTTTCCTGTTCCTCTCAAGATGCTTCCAGAAGGCAACAGTCTTCTTGATGAGGTGGTACAGATCCTCGGGGATTTCAGGGGCAAACGCTTGAGCTTTTAGGATATGCAGGCTTTTGCTCCCTGTTATGCTTTTGACCTCAGCAATAATGTGAGAATCATGAAGAAATGGCACCAATCTGAGGAGTCGAACCCTTCTTCGTGAACTTGCAGATGTTATCTAAAAACATCCTGAGCAGAGATCTTCAGCCAAGAAGGGGAAATCCTCTTCTATGACAGAACCGATGAAGAGGTACCCTTACTGCAACTAATACAACCCATGGTGGCAGTGTAGGCGTTACAGCTGTCTCTTTTCCCCCTTACCCATTTTGCTTTAACTTCTGCGATGAGCCAGAAACCTTGCTGTTTGAGGCCTTGAGTTGTGCTTTCATGAGTAGGGTTAAATGTGTCAGAGATACCAATGTTCCTTCTTTTTTGTTTTCATTCAAGTTAAATTTGAATTGTTGATTATGGCTCAATCTGAACTCTTAAAATAAAATATTTCTATTTTAATCTGACTGCCAATTGTCTACAGTGAAAGTTATGATAAAGCAATGCTAAAAGAGGTATACAGTGGCAGTTTCATAACCACCGTTATATCATTTGCCGCTATATTATACCTATAGCAGAGGAATGCATGGTGGAGAAGTCTCATTGCAGCTAAATATGGTGTGGAATGGGGTGATTGGAGATCTAAGGAGCCTAATCTTAATGGGGGAAGATCCTTCTGGGCAGGTATCTTGAAGAACACTCCTCTCTTCCTGGACGGGATCAGATTTAAAGCTGGTAAGGGGGATAGAATCAAATTTTGGAAGGACCCCTGGTGTTTAGTGGGTCCACTGGCTGATGTTTTTCCCCTTCTTTTCCAAATTTCTGTGAATCAAGATTCTTCTATTCCTGAAAATTTTAGCATTTCTGGTGATTCTATCATTTGGACTCCTCTTTGTAGGAGAAATTTGTTTGACTGGGAGGTGGAAGAGTATCGGGAGTTGTTGAGGCTGCTCCAAAATCAGATGATTGATTCAAATTCAGAGGATGAACGGGTTTGGAAGTGGAATGCAGATGGTAGTTTTTCGGTCCAATCCCTATTTCTGAAGTTGTGTGGTTCAGGTCATGAGAATTTCCCTGTTAGACAGGTGTGGAATCCAACTAGTCCCTCAAAGATCAATTTTCTGGTCTGGACTATGGCCCTTGATAAATGTCTGACCAAGACTAATGTGGAGAGACGAGGTATTCAGATCCTGGATCTCTCTCGTGGTTTGTGTGGAAAGAGTGCAGAAACTACAGAGCACTTGTGCATCCACTGTCCAGTTTCGTCTGTGATCTGGGGGCATTTTCTTAAGGTTTTGGAGATTAGCTGGACCATGCCAAAATCTGTGAAGGAGCTGCTGATGCGATGGAGAGTTGAGGTCTCATCAAGAAAGGAAAGATTGTTTGGAGTTCCATCCCAGAAGCTGTGTTTTGGTCCATTTGGACTGAAAGGAATAGCAGAATCTTCTGTGGTAAATTTAAAAGTCCGGATGAAATTGTGCAGAGAGCCGTGGGGAAGCTATGCTCCTGGGTGTCGGTGAATGAGGAATTTTAAAACCAGAGGTCCAGAATGTACCCCTGTTGTTTTGCTCTAAGTCTTGTATGAGCTTCTAATGTGTATTGTGCCCAGGCAGATTTAGTAGTCTGGGTCTTGTATCTCTCTTCAATATGATGAATAAAGTACTTTACCTTTTTCCAAAAAAAAATATTATACCTATAGCGGTGCTTTTGTATAACCACTGCAAAAAAAAGGGATCTATACTGGCGGTTATATTTACTCAACTATAAAATTCACTGTTATAGCCCAATATTATTGTACTGACTCATACCTCTTTAGGAAAAGGCCCATATTGGATTCACAGGCAAAAACCAAAGTAGGTATGACTGCTTTACAAGGAGAACCAACTTGGGTTGTTAAAACCAACTAATGTTATACTTGCCCATGAACCTAAATACATACTCTAAAACCTGAAAACAGGTGAACTGGAGCTCAAACAGAAACCAACCATTATAAATTTGGAATGAAATATAAGATCTTCCCTTCTAGAAGAATATGAGCATCATATAATTATAAATTACAAAGATCCACACCTCACTGTTGCACTCATACAGTCTCCATGTACAGTTGTCGAATGTAAGAAAGAAGCTGACTGTAAGAGCTCAAGTTGTGTAGGTTAATCTATTACAATTCTCTTCTTATCCCTCTTGCAGGTACTTGTAAAACTTTGAGGAACCACAATGGAAGCTTAAAATACAGTTCTAAATGCATTTCTCCTTCGGAATATCCTTTTACCGGTGAAGTCAAAAGAAGTCTCCAATTATTCTACTTAGTCATGAAATTGATTATTCTCCTAATTAGACGAGTTACCATCATCATATGTTTCGAGATATGCCTCTTCACCTTCATCCTGGTAGAAGAAATGCAATGTCGGTTGATGAAACTAACAAAAATTAATAAATAAGGTGGAAATACACGTGTAAAACAAAAGGAAACTCCTTATAGATGTTTTGTCTCATTACAAGGGGTAAAGATGGTGTTTTGATCCCACACATATTGAATGAGAAAGCAGTAAGTAGACATTTATATTGCACAATACTAAAAAGGCATAATTTGAAAAATATCTTTCTTCTTTTCTGAAAGCTATAATTAGAAAAATCAATTGAACAACTCAGGAATCCCTTAATATAGGAAATTCAATTGAAGGAAAACCGTGGAGGTGGTTGTAAGTTTAAGCATCAATTTCCATAAATTTACTATTCTTAATAAAATTTGAATTACTTTAATTCCCATAATCTACATTTATAGTAAAATTACAATTTGCTTAATAATTTCTGATTTCTTCAGATCAAGTTGGTTCCTAATTTCTTTAAAGAGGGGTTAGAATTTCTTGGTCATTTAACATTTGAGTTTTTCAAGGCAGCCTAGGATTAGCCTACCTAGAGCTTACAAATATATTGCAAGTTTTCACTTAGGCTATGTTTGGTTTAAAGGAAAAGGTAGGGAAAGGAAGGGAAAGACAGGGAAACCGATACAAGGTTTGTAAAGGTTTCCCTACCTTTCTCTTCCTTTCCCTACATTTTCCTTCAAACCAAACATAGCCTTAAGGAATAGAATAAATATGAAATGACTTGAAGCTGTGTTTGTTTGTTGTGCCTTTTGAGGTATTTTATCTCCCACTGTTATGGACACACCGCCTAACATTGCATTGCGGTGCAGTCACAGGCAGCGGCACGCACAGCAGGCCGCGCAGCAGCACACACCGCCCGGCAGCGCCGCACAGCAGCACATACCGCCTGGCAGCGCGCACCGCACGACAGCAGCACGCGCCACACGGCAGCAGCACCATGAGACGCGCACGCCGCCCGGCAGCAGCAGCAGTAGGGCGGGACCCACACGACAGCTCATCAGGGTGGGTCCACACTTATCTCCTCTCGCCACCAGCTACTCCATCTTATCTTATCTTATCTTATCTTATCTTATGTTATGTTATCTTATCTTAAACAGGAGTTGTGTTACGATTAGGAGTATGTAATTAGGAGTTTGAGTTCAAGTTGGAGTTTGAGTTTAATTAGGAATTTCCTTCTATAATCTCCTATTTAAGGAGCCACGAATTAATGAAAAGGCATTGAATTTTCGATCAAGAGAAGAGCTTGGGAGAGTTAGGGTGATCTCTTGGACAAATCACCCCCTAGTTCGCCACAATAGGGTCAGCACGCAAAGGAAAGGGCAAGGGAAGGCTAGGAGTTTTCCCCGTGGACCGCCCCGTGACGAGATCCTACGCGCGGGCCCATAACATTTTGGTATCAGAGCCAAGCGTCATGGGCGACATGGAGCAGCTGTCATCCAAGGTCCACAAACTGGAACACCGACTCGTGGAAAATCACGCAGAAGTAAGAGAAGTCAAGGAGGATGTCAGGGAGCTTCGGCGTCTACTAGAGTTATACTTCGCCACCAGAGAAAGGAGTCCTGAAGAGGCGGCCACCAACCACAGCCGTCGTCCCGATCAGGCCGAAGGCTCCGGTGAACAATAGAACGCCACCCCAGCTGCAGCAGTCATACCCAAATACAGTCGTTTGGAGTTTCCCTCGTACAGCGACAGCGGTGACCCACTGGGATGGCTGTACCGCTGTGAGCAATTCTTTCGTAATCAGCGCACGGAGGAGAAGGACAAGGTCAGCCTGGCCGCATTCCACCTAACCGAAGAAGCGCAGCTTTGGTTCTACCGAGTAGAGCAGGAAGAACCAGGCCTTAGTTGGGAGCAGTTCAAGTCGTACTGCCTCCTTCGATTCGAACCCCCATTAACAAGCAACCCCTTGGGGGAACTCATTAACCTCAAGCAGACAGGAACCGTAGCAGAATATCAGTGGCAGTTTCAGACCCTTCTCGCCAGAGCCTCTTCAGTTCGCCCAGACCAGCAGGTGGATATGTTCACAGCTGGCCTATCCGAAACTCTGCGAGTTGACGTAGAGATGAAGAGCCCGCCTAACCTGGTCACAACAATGAATTTAGCCCGAGCCTTCGAGCGCAAACTACAGATTAGCAGAGGACCGTCCAGCTTGGGACGCCCAACAACGACTTGGACAAACCCGAAGCCTGCTGGAGGAGGATCTTTGCTGGCAGCCAACAGGGAACCACAGCCTTTCACCAGTAACCCTCCCCGATCTGCAACCAACATAGGGAGCAGCACGACGGCACCTCCCATCAGACGCCTATCCAGAGCCGAGATGGCAGAACGCCGAGCCAAGGGCCAATGCTTCAACTGTGACGAATTGTACTCTGCCGGCCACCGCTGCAAGCGGTTGTTCTGCCTCCTGGTAGACGAACTGGAGGAGGAACAAGAGGAGCAGACAACTCTAGAACCCGAGATCTCCCTTCATGCCATCACCGGAATACAAAACTCTCAAACCATGCAGCTGTAGGCCCAAGTAGCAGGAAAACAAGTACGGGTTCTGGTGGACTCGGGGAGCACACATAATTTCATCAGCAAGCAAGCAACGCTCCAACTGAAACTACCGGTGGAAGACAGACCACGGCTTCAGGTAGCCGTAGCAAATGGGGAGAGAGTTCACAGCCCAGGGATCTGCTGAAACATCCAAATACAAGTGGATTCTGAACCATTCCTCACTGATCTGTTTGTATTGCCCCTAGACGAGTTTGATATAGTATTGGGAATCAAGTGGCCCATCACCCTCGGCCCTATCCTATGGGACTTCAGTGCCTTGACCATGACGTTTAACCTACATGGAAAACAAGTCACCTGGAAAGGGACCAAGATGAGAGCAAAAAGACCACAAGTACATACTCTCCATGGCGACGCCTTACACACTGCCGAGATGGAGAAACTTCTGGCCGATTTCCCAGACGTGTTCTTAGAACCCAAGGGCCTTCCCCCTGTCCGATCGTGTGACCATCGAATACCATTAATGCCAGGGACTGGACCCGTGGTCGTTCGGCTGTACCGCTACCCACACCTTCAGAAGGATGAGATAGAGAACTAGTGTACAGAAATGCTGAAGCAGGGTATTATCCGCCCAAGCCGCTCCCCATTCTCTTCGCCAATCTTGCTAGTGCCAAAACAGGACAGCACCTGGAGCTTCTATGTAGACTATCGGGAGCTCAACAACAGGACCGTCAAGGACAAGTTTCCGATCCCCGTGGTGGACGAACTGCTAGATGAGCTCCACGGGTCTCAATATTTCTCTAAGCTGGATCTCAGGTCAGGCTACTTCCAGGTTCGAATGGCCCTAGAAGATGTGAAGAAAACAGCCTTCCGAACGCATCACGACCACTTTGAATTCTTGGTCATGCCTTTTGGTCTCACAAACGCTCCATCCACATTTCAGGCCTTGATGAACGAGGTATTTAGACCCCACCTCCGCAGGTTCGTCCTAGTATTTTTTGACAACATCCTGATTTACAGTGCGTCGTGGGTGGAGCACGTTCAACACCTACGAACAGTTCTGGAGCTGCTTCGCCAACATAAGCTCTTCCTAAAACGAACCAAGTGTTCCTTCGGAGAGCAACAGGTCCTTTATCTAGGACATATAATCAACAAGGAAGGAGTCTCGGTAGATGACTCCAAGATTCAGGCCATTCGGGAGTGGCCCAAGCCTCAATCCACTAGGGCCCTCCGCGGGTTCTTAGGTCTCACGGGATACTACCGCAAGTTTGTAAGAGACTACGGACTCCTGGCTGCCCCATTAACCAAGTTGTTGAAGAAGAATGCATTCCAATGGGATGAAGCAGCGAACGCCGCCTTCACAAACTTAAGAAAGGCACTCTCCTCTACCCCCGTGCTGCAGCTACCAAACTTTAATCAGGAGTTTACGGTTGAGTGTGATGCTTCTGGCATAGACACCGGCATAGTGCTGCAGCAACAAGAGCACCCCATAGCCTTCTTTAGCTGCAAGCTAGCAGACCGGCACCTAAAGCTACCCGCCGACGAGCGTGAATTAATTGGGCTTGCCAAGGCCGTCCAACACTGGAGGCCATATTTGTGGGGCAGACCTTTCGTCATCAAGACAGACCATTACAGCCTCAAGTACCTTCTAGAGCAGCGGCTTACTACTCCACCCCAGCAACACTGGGCAAGTAAACTGCTAGGGTTTGACTTCTGCGTAGACCACAAGGCAGGGGCCTCAAACCGGGCCGCCGATGCACTATCTAGGCGTGATGAAGACACGGTCCACCTTTGCGCGATCTCCCAGCCCCGCGTTACCCTATTGGAGAACCTAAGGAGCGTACTGCCCCAATCACCAACTTGGAGGGATTGGGTGCAAGAATTACAGGCAGGTACAACCAGCCCGAACTGGTCTATCCATGAGGGACTTGTGCTGTACAAAGGGAGGGTATATCTCCCAACAAACTGCCCATTGATTCCAGCCATCATCACCAGCATCCATAACGCCACCCACGAAGGGGTTCAGAAGACATTGCACCGCGTCTGCGCCGATTTCCATTGGTATGGTATGCGCAGCTCAGTTAGGGATTTCATCCAGAACTGCTCTATCTCCAAACACAGATCTGGGCCGATATCTCCATGGACTTCATTGAAGGCTTGCCTAAAGTCGGAGGGAAATCAGTCTTATTCGTGGTGGTGGACTGCTTCTCCAAGTATGCCCATTTCATCCCGTTGTCCCACCCATACAGTGCAGTCTCGGTGGCCCACGCCTTCTTCACACACATCTTCCGCCTACATGGGCTGCCAGAGTCCATCGTCAGCGACAGGGATGCATCTTCACCAGCACCTTTTAGAAGGAGCTGTTCTGATTATAGGGCACGACCCTGGCTTTCTCATCCGCCTACCACCCACAAACAGACGGGCAAACAGAGGTTGTCAACCGGACCATAGAGATGTACCTCCGCTGTTTCGTAGGGGACCAACCACGACGCTGGGTAGATTGGCTTCCTTGGGCCGAATACTACTACAACATGTCCTACCACTCCTCCCTTGGCATGACCCCCTTTCGGGTTGTGTATGGCAAAGACCCTCCTCGTCTTTTATCATACGAACCAGGTTCCACACGGTTGGAAGAAGTAGAACATAGTCTCCAAGACCACGACGCCCTCCTGGCCGAAGTCTCCCTATGCTTGTAGCAGGCACAGGCGCGTATGAAGCAAACCTATGATCAGCACCGCCGCGAAGTCACCTTCGAGCCAGGTCAGTTCATTTGGCTGAAGCTCCAACCGTACCGCCAACTCTCCCTCAGGCGGCGAGGCCCCCCCAAACTGGCCCCAAGATTTTACGGGCCCTTCAAGGTTCTCCGGCAGGTCGGGAAGGTTGCCTATCAACTCAAGCCACTAGAGCACAGCAGAATCCATGACATCTTCCATGTGTCCCTATTGAAGCCTTTTACAGGGACTCCCCCTGAGCACGTGCCTTCTCTACCCCCTCTAAAGGATGGTAGACCCATCCTCCACTCTCGAGCTCTTGTCCGGTCGCGCATCAATCAGGGTACCTTCGAGGTTCTCGTAGAATGGGAAGGACTACCCTCAGCGGAGGCCACCTGGATTCCCTGGACCGACCTTCACAGTGCCTACCCAGCTCTCGAGCTTGAGGACAAGCTCGTTGTCCAGGAGGGGTGCGATGTTATGGACACACCGCCTGACAGCGCATTGCGGCGCAGTCACAGGCAACGGTACGCACAGCAGGCCGCGCAGCAGCACACACTGCCCAGCAGCGCCGCACAGCAGCACGTACCGCCTAGCAGCGCGTAGCACGCACCGCCCGACAGCGCGTAGCACGCACCACATGACAACAGCACACGCCACACGGCAGCAGCACCATGAGACGCGCACGCCGCCCGGCAGCAGAAGCAGTAGGGCGGGACCCACACGACAGCTCATCAGGGTGGGTCCACACTTATCTCTTCTCGCCAACTCGCTGCCAGCTACTCCATCTTATCTTATCTTATCTTATCTTATGTTATCTTATCTTAAACAGGAGTTGTGTTACCATTAGGAGTAGGTAATTAGGAGTTTGAGTTTAATTAGGAATTTCCTTCTGTAATCTCCTATTTAAGGAGCCACGAATTAATGAAAAGGCATTGAATTTTCGATCAAAAGAAGAGCTTAGGAGAGTTAGGGTGATCTCTTGGACAAATCACCCCCTAGTTCGCCACAATAGGGCCAGCACGCAAAGGAAAGGGCAAGGGAAGGCTAGGAGTTTTCCCCGTGGACCGCCCCGTGACGAGATCCTACGTGCGGGCCCATAACACCCACCCCTTTCTCTTCTTGTTTGTTGTGACCACAAGTACATTGTGCCTCTCAATGATGTATCTCATAGATTATAAAGCTATTATTCTAGACTGAACATTGTGCTGTTAAAGGTTGTGCCTATAACTATTTTTTCTCCCTTACATATCTTCAAAACTCTGTTTTTTAGTCATCCTAAACCCACCAATATCTTCTCTAAACACATTATATCTACCTAATTCGCTTAGATGTTTACCACAGTAGGCCTTTTCTCCTTTTCATTCTACACTACCCTTCATATAAAACCATTGTTTCACAATATCCATTTAATAAAGCTGCTACTTAGACACAATTTAAAATGAAACCATCAGTAATTTAGACAAGACTACTGATTTGCTTACCTCCATGTCATCATCAGAAGAATAAGCACCATCCAGCCTTAAGTACAGAGATTCATCTCCTGTCTCCTGAACAGCCTCCATTTGATTCTGTGAAAAGAGAAATAAGGGAGAAGGGAAATGGCCATTAGAATATAGGAATAATTCATGGAAACTTGTCAGAAATCAGTGACAATAGGTGTCATTAGATATTACATAAACACATCATTTGTGAAATTGAAGGTAACCATACTAGTTCAGATTTGAGATTCCCAATTCTTTGGCGCAGTCTTGAGATGTGATGGTTCAGAGCCTGAAAATATTTTAATGGGGTGTAACCAAAAGTGTACCCTCAAAAAAGAATTCATTACAAATTTACAATATCAGCTCAAGACAAACAACAATAAATGCAACTCATGTTCATACCTCACGTCTCTGAAGCTCGATTGATCGCATCAATGCTTGTTTCCTTGTTAACAGATTCTGCGGCCTCAATGCATGTGGGCGCTGATAATTCTTTCCACGATAGATGATTATGGCAAAGCCTTTGGTTGTTTTATCTACTGAAATTAGCAATCCACCACTCTCCGCCTCAAGGGAAATTGCAATATGCTTAATTTGTGCAAAACTTTTCCTCTTGACAATTATCTTGACTAGTTCCCTATATTTCCAATGTAAATGCATGTTTTCCACAGTACCATCAAAAACACCTCGCCTCCCTAAAACGAAAATCAAAAATATATTTTGTGTTTCATTAACTAGTTATTAGGTACTGAACCCATTAAGAGCATAATTGGAATGGAATTCTTTGGAGGTGCTTGGAGGACAAAATTACCTAAAAGCAAAAAGGGTTTCATGCTAAGACCCATTTTACGAAACAAATATCTTTCCTCATCAGTTAGGGTCTCTAAATCAGTTGGGAGCTCTGTTGGCTTCAGAAACTCTTGCACTTTTCTTAAAGTCTTCTCCGCCTTTTTGACCTTCTCTTGTGCCTATACAATGCAGAAACCAAACCCAAAAAAAAAAAAAAATGAAAAACAAGAAATAGGAGGTGGGGAGTGGGGAGTGGCAAGGATGAGTAGGTTAAATGGTTGGGTGGGTATTTAGTGCAGTCACAACACTTACTTGAGCTAGCTTCTTCTCAAGGTATCTGACTAGGGAAGCATGTCTAGATAAAGCTGCATCTTTCATCATTTTCTGCATATCTTCACTGCTTGGTTGCTTTGCCCAACGAGAGTTTGCTGCAACAGTTTCAGCAAGGGTACCAGCAACCAATGGACCTTTAATAGCTTTGGCATTTGAAATAATTAAAGCCAAAGCCCTCTGACGTGCTTGTTCTTCCTCATCCTGTCGCAACTCTGCTAATTTCTTCCTTTCTACTAGTGCTTCCGTCACAACAGGTGACAAGAAGTCATTACCCCTGTAAAAAACGATATAATCCTTGTTTCTAGAGAGAAGTGTCCCCCCTGTTAATCTCTGCACCAACAAACTAGTTTTAGGTAAAAAGAAACTATGAAGCTCAAACATATGATATTGGACTTTAAGATGTTACTAAAAATGGATGTGCAGCCCCAAACATTCAAATATGCATATTGAACCATCAAGAAGTACAGATGAATATATTTTCTTGTTTATATCCTATGTATTTCCTTGTGACTAGATAGTTTAAAATGTAGCACCATCCTATTTCCCAATGCTATGTGTGTATGTGCATGCATGTGTTTTGTTCCTTTGGTAGACTTTGCAGACCTGTCAAGCGATTAAATCATTTTTACCCATACACAGCAGAATAACAGAAGTTAACATGATTTGAATCCACAAAATAATACCATCTTAATGTATTGGATTATCCTCTACTAACATCCCTAACACATGATAAAAATTTAAAAGGTCCCCAGTGAAAGAGTACAATTTTCAGCTTGGATGAAAACTCAGTGGACAAGCAATAGAAAAGCACATGGCTTTACCTATGAAGGAGAATACTTGATCTTAATTTTGTACACAAATTATAAGATCACATATTACCATGTAGACCATGCATATTAAATTTCACATGATATTCTGAGATTACAAGTTGTAGCATCAAAGCCAGGGTTACCATGAGAATTATCAAACCCCACTACACATTGGAGAAATGTCCCATTTACAGAGGATCATATCCTACCAGTGAAAGTATCCCCACATAAAAAATCACATATGCCAAGAATCATGTTTGACATTGCATTGTGATTTTTTGGCACATGGAGTCTCCTTGATGGAATACATTTAATGGGAGGTCCAAATTCAATTCTCTAAAATTGGACATATCTGTGTTTCACCACTGTGCAAACCCTTTTGGCATTCTTACAATAAGTATAGTCCATAGTTGAACACAGAAAATTTTGTAAATTCCATACTCAAGAAGCTATGATATCTCACCTTGAGTTCTTCTGCCATTCTCTCATTACAGGTATTTTGCACACCACGTTTGATGGCTATCTTAGCAATTTCACTTCTTTCCCACAACTTCACCATAGCCCTAGCAAGGCCTTGTAGTTGTCTGTTTCTTCCTACAACAATTAAGTCCTATCAAAATCATAGTACAGATGCAAATGTGATAATTTGGCAGATATCATCACTGACATACCCAATGCAAAATGAGGGGGCATTGATCTTGCAAGCCTACGGAAAGATGTCATCTCCTTATTTTTCAGGCAATGTCTTATCCCATAAGGCAGAAGTCTAAACGGAGGTTTGTAGCCAGGAACCACACAAGGAAGTAAGTCTGCATCAACAGGCTTTGGTTCACAGCCTGACCAATCTCTGAATCGCGGACCCAACTCATCCAACAAATTGTTGAGATCAGTCATATCCATGAGTTCTCTGGACAGATCCTTATCATATGTCATAGTCCCAGTACTAGATGACTCCTTAGTCTGAATTGCATCAGTTACGCAAATATTCCCACTAAAATCAATCTTTGACTCTTTTGAATGAGATGCAATATCTGGATTAGCTTGATTATCTTTTATATATGATTCCACACAAGGAAATTTGTACGACATTCCCCTGTACAGCACAACTGAACTGCCAGACCTCCAGATAACCAAGCCTCTAGTTTTACTCTGATAGAAACAGAACATAAAAAAGTAAAAATATTAAAACCAATCTACATTAATGACCAATTCTGAACTGTCCGTTCAACATACAAAGAAAAAGAAATAGAAAACGAGTTCAAAGAAAAAAGGATGCATTTGCAAGAAATAGAAAACGAGTTCAAGAACTCCACAATTACACATTGTAAAAAATTTGTATTACGTGACCAATTTCAGTTAATGGAAGCTCCAACAACACCAAATTGATATCTCTTACTAAGTTGGCATTTGATTGGAAGCATATATACTGAAAATGACTTAAAGGAAACTGGAAAGAATCAGAAGATGTTTTCATATGGGATTGGAGCCGTGGGGGAACTAGGAATAATACGTAAACATACTAACCTCTAAGGCTTCATGGGTCCTCTTCATGTTAAGGGCAGGTGGCCCTTCAAATTTTAATTTCACCACTTCATCTTCCTTCCACTTTTCAATAATGGAGTCCACCAAATCCTGTGTAATGCCTGCAGCTCCAACTTTTATCCTTTCCTTCATTCTCAAAGCAACATTTCTAAGCCTCCGCAACTCAGTTTCAGGAACTGTCTTCGCCGCCAGCTCCGTGGTGCTCCTCCTCCACCTACCTCGATCCACAGACTCCAAAAATTTCTCCTTTTCCCAAGGTAATCTAACCGAATCACCATTACCAGTTGACTGCTCTCCAGAAAACCCAGTTAGGGGGGGTCCAATCTTAACACTGTCATCCCGAATATAATCACTTCTTTGTTCTTCTTTCAAGCTTCCACTATGATTAACTACACTATCTTCACTAATCTTAGGAATGGTACTCTTTTCAGAAAAGTAATGAACTTCAGCAAATTTTCCGCCGTTGTTTAAACTATTTTGGACAATTTCGGTTGTAGAGTCGAAATGGGGTTTTCTGGGTTTGTCGCCGTGACTCCAAGGAGCCGAAATTGAGCGATTTCCTAGAGCAAAACTCGCCAAGTCATCGAATGACGGGTTCCCGCCATCTCCCTCTGAGGAATTAGGAGCAGAAGAAGATTGATCATTTCCTGTCTCTTCTTGCCCTTGTGATTCTTGCTCTTGCCATGGCAGTCTTTCTCTTGGAGAGCCAAGCTTGAGAGACCATCGATCACGAATTTGGTCGTAGAAACTTGGTTTGAGCTTTCTCTTCTTTTTGGTCTTGCGAGCAACTTCTGTATGGGGTCCCTTAGTTTCAATTTCGACAGAGGAGGAACAAAACCTTTCGAGTTTGAGAGTTCTGAGGCCGGCTGAAGACGGTCTATTGCGTTGGAAAATGAGATTGGAAAGAGGAGGAGAAGCAGGTATGGAATAAGAAGATGGAAAGATGTTGAATGAACACGACGGGGAGAACGCCATGGAGGATGAGAGGGTCGGGACCTGGTGGAACTTCTCTAAAAAAATAATTGAGCTGATGCTAGAGTGAGATCGAATCAGCCCCCTACAAGATTGCCCCAACAACGTCTTTGTTGCCAGCGAACAGAGTTTGCACCTTCGGCATTTGTTGCCAGCGAACTATATGAAATCGGATCTGCTCCTCACATACACATCCTACCATGCATTAGGAACATCTATCATGCTTTTAAGTTATTATTCACCGGATATGTTCCCAATGCACAGTACATGTGCATACGAGACACCCAAGTGTGAGGAACAGATCCCGTTTTTCCCCATATCACGTCAGCGCCCTATATGCACATTTCAGTATGAATTTGAATTGGGAACCAACTATCATATTTGACATTGGGAGATGTTCCCGATACATGGTTGAGATATTCTGTGAGGTGTGCCTTGCGAGGCGCAGATGTAAACTCCAAACATTTATCCAATAATGCATCAAAACAAATAGAAAAATAATTAACTCTTACCCTCTACCAACATCAGCTCACACGGCACCTCTTAACTTGAAATTGAGACCCACTTGGGACCTGCTAAATATGCGGTGTGAGATGAAATTGGTAGAGGTTTGGAACATATATTTGTTAGTAGGTGATCCGATCTCCCGTTGGAAAACAACCTTCTACCAAAGTCATTTTATATAATAAATTTAAGGTTAGGGATTTAGGCTTTACAATTTAAGGGTTTAGAATTTAAATTTTGAGGTTAGGGTTTAAGGATTTAAATTTTCGATCATAGGATTAAGGTTTAAATCTGAAAATGGTTGGATGCATGTCCTCGAGCGGCTATGAGAACTAACATGTCGTATGTCGGTAGAGCCCTATTAACAGTTCAATTTGTCAGATACTTTCCCTCCATATAGCTAATTAGATAACTTTTTGCCTTTCTTTCATACTACTAATCCCGATCGATCGAGCCTGGATGGAGGAGGGTTATTTCAACTCTCGAATTTGTGTCTCGCGGGTAGCTTTAGTGATTTGTGCAATTCCAAATCAATCCTAACCTAATCCAATCTATACTTTTCCACAGGTTGAATTTGAGTTTTAGGCTACAAGTTGGACCTGGGCCAATTAATTTGGGTTGGGCTTGGGTAGTCTGAGCCTGACTCGAGTCCAGCCCAAACAAACCCTGACTCAACTATAGCCCAAGTTATGCTAGGTTAAACTTGAGTTGGGACTGACCTCAGGTTAGGATAGACCTAAGCCTGAATTCAGCTCAAACCACTCAAGTTGCACCCCTAACTAGCATTGTGGGCAGCAGTCTAGTGTGCCAAGTCAATAGCCATGCCAAACTCGTAACAGTCGTAGAGAAGATCGGGGTATAACAGTGGGGCAAACCAAAAAGGACATGGATTAAAGTTGGATGTATAATTTAACAATGTTATACATCATACACGTAGCCGATTCAATGCAGTTGGGACAAGGTTTAGGGGTTGTTTGATAATGGCTGAAGTGGCTGAGTTGAATGACTTATTGCTTTATCTTTTAGTTTATTATTGAATAAATTAATCAGATAATATCCAATGAAATATTAAAGTATTTAGTAATCAATCAAACTTTCCCTAAGGTTGCATTTGGAAACAGTGCAAATAGAGTGTAAATGCTGGTTTAATGTAAATATGCACTCTGGTTTAGTTTTGCTAATGTTTGACAATAATGCATTTATGCATTGACAATAACAGAAAATACAATTTCCAAGGCATGCGATGTAATTTTTCAAAATGGACTTTTGTTAAAAAAGGTACATTACTTCATTGGGATTTATATTTGCATCTATAACTAAAAGTTTTTGATAAAAAAATAAATTTATCAATGTAAAATTGGAACTGACCCAACTTTGCATTTAAAAATACACTGTATATTTGCATTTACACTCTATTGATACATAGTCAAAGCCCGGCCCGGCCCAACTATACTATTAAATTTAGCCAATTCAACTGTTATCAAAGTGGGCAAGAAAAGCATCTGAAATTACTCCTTTAATTCTTTAAACATATTTACATTTAGTCCAAACCTAGGTAACTGAAATAATACGCCCTGTTTTTTCTGACATGCAAAGTAGGCTAAACATACGAGCGATACTATTATGCTCTCTACTATTTACATTGAGAAACAAAAACTTCTGAAAAAAACTTTAGGGGTTGCTCTAACCACGAGCCAGCAGCATGTCTCCTTGTTAGCATCTATACAAGGTTTTTACTTTTTAGCATCAGAATATACTGTCGGTTCTTTGATTTCTGTCACTTGAGCTGCTTCTGAACCTCTGAGAAGTGCCCACCATTCCTCATCTGCTGCATTCCGAGCTTTACATTGTTTTCTCCCTCTCTCTCTCTCTCAGCCGTAATGACTGTATTAGCACCTGAGAAGATAATAAAGCTTGTTGCTGTCAACCCACCCATCAACAAATAACTGAAATTTTGTCTGAGCAATTGCCAGTATGAGGATTTGTTTCTGCTGTACTCTTTTCATATTTAAGTCCTGAATGGTGTAGCTCTATACCAACTGCAAGGTCCTCATGTTTGGACCAATCATTCAATTTGTGTTCTTGTCATTCATCAACTACTTCATGGAAGAGTTTTTGACCCACATCATTAGTGCTAATGCCAATCCAAAACCCCATCCATATAGCTCTTGCAAAATGGCACTGAAATTGTATATTATTTACAGATTCATTTTCTTGTCCACATAGTACACAAAGAAGATCCTTAGAGAGAGCCTTTCCATTCATTCTTTGTTGATATACCCCTTCCCCCCCCCCCCCCCCCCCCCCCCCAACCAACAGGCCTTCCATAGGAAAATTTGAAATCTGTAAGGAATTTGTAACTTCCAGATTCTATTCGAACGCACTCTTCTCAGTGATGGTGAAGGGTTGTATATAGCAGCAAATGTCCGATAAGTAAATTGTACAGAAAACTGGGAGGATCTTGTTCCCTTCCAAAGCACCTTGTTTGCTAGTAATGTTGAGATTGGGACAATCTGAAGTATGAGAGGTACATCCTTTATTAAAGTAGAATCACATCTCCCACCTCCCTGTAACAAGTCTTGTACTTTCAGAGTTTTTATTTGAGCAATATGTGTTGTTTCAGCCCAAGAACCTGGGTCCACCAAACAGATTATTGTTTTTTTAGCAGAAAAGGAAGAGCTTTGGGGTAAATATTTGGATTTTATCACTCTTTCCCACATAGCTTCAGATTGTGAGAAAGTCTCTAAATTTTCTTGCAGAAAACTGCTTTTTTCATTTCTAGTACTCTTCTAGCTCGATAGCTTGGGCAGTCAACAGGGCCCTTAGTTGTGTGACATGTCGGTTCACCAAACAATGCATCCAGGCTCCAGCCATCCAGACATGCATCCAGTAAAATCCTATCGAAGCCCAGGCTGTGGAACATAAACAACCATTTTTTTTTCTGTGCTGCTGGATCCTGGATGCATGGCTGCAGGTGAGCTAACTTGCGTTGCACAGAGAGAGCCCTGTTGGCAGCCCAAGCTGCCAAACGTGGAGAACCAAAGTTTTCACCATTAATTATATTCTTTATCAATTTATTCATTCCTAGAAGACACAAAAAAAGTAGGCCATGCATCAAGAAAAGTCTCGCAGACACTAGTGTATCCTCAAGTCAATATTATATTCTATCATATTTGAATGTTTGATTTGGCCACAATTTTTCTCTCAAGCAGAAATCCCCACAAAGTTCTCTGTTTTTTTGCAGTATACATGTGTTTTTTACTGCGGTCGGATGATTGGGCACATCCCATTTTTGATAAACCAGCAGCTAGAAAATCTCAAAATCCCATATTAAGGAGGAAAAACAGATGGGTTTCTTGTAGTTGTGTTCTTCAAAACTGTTTAAGGAGTGTTTAATTTCGTCGAACAGATTGCCTTTTCTAGGAAGTGAAAACTCCTTGCCCCGGTGAGAGTATTGCTTTTGGGTCAAATTTGGTCTTCCTTTGTTTGAAGGTGTCCCATTTCGGTCCGAAATGATTGACCCACTCTGCCTTGGTTTGGTAACGAGGGAGATATTGCTTAATCTTGATTCCAGCCTTCTCACAGAATCTTAATATTTCTGTATTTTGCTCTTCCAAATGCTCCCAGTCATGCGTCCCACTTGATTGCAGTAGTAGTCCTATCGAATAGAAGATATCTTCCTCAGGAATCACTGCAGACATCCTATCATCCCACCTGCAATTCAATATAAACATGCAATCGTGCACCCTCTCTGTAGAATGTATATACATATATATATATATATATATGAATATATCAATTATCAGTGCAGCAATGCAGTATACTTACTTGTTTCGATTCATGGGATAGACGAGGATAGGCCCAGAGATCTTATTATTTTGTCTAAGAATGCCTTTGAAGGCACCTGAATCGAAGTCGAGGATTCGAGATTTGGGCACAAACAGATTAAGCCATGGATGAGGAACATCCCACAGTCCTTGCGATTGAAGCTCCAGTTCTCCGCTTCGAACTCTATTCAAGAAATCTATGTAGGAAACATCTTTAGCAAAGATCAAATCAGGAATAAAGCTCAACCCTTTGAGCAAGGCTTCTAATTCCTGCATGCATGCAGACGAGATTATCGATCGAATAGCTACAACATAATTAAATAATTAGAAGATCGATTCCATTTTTCACCATGGTAGAAGCAGAGAACGAGAAGGCGTGCGTAACGTAGTACGTACCCCGTCAACCTCATCGTCGTAGTACTTGGCTACTTCCAAGCTATAAAGGATGCCGTGCTCGTTTGCCAGAGAAATAATCCTTGAATGGTCGTCAGGTGAGAAAAACGAAGACCTCCAATTGTTAGCAGGACTCTGGTTCATAACTAGAGAACCTTCCACATAATCCAGTCCCTTGATACCTTCACTTCCATTATTGAATGAGATGAGATGTTCTTGATCTCTTGTAAAAGCAATGAAGTCATGATAGAGAAGACGTACCCACCTCACCTACCACCAAGAATTTGCTACCAAATTAATTAAACAAATTAAGCAATGAACAACTTTGGTGGATATATAAGTTGATGAATAGTGTAACTGTGTACGTTGCAAGTACCTTAGTTGGGGCCGGCTCCAAGGCTATCCTTGCTCTAGTGATGATTCCAAACTGGCCAAGACCTCCCAGTACTGCATAAAACAGCTCTGAGTTTGTCTGTGGGGAGCAGGTCACCAGCTCTCCTCTTCCTGGATTAAAACAAGGGACAACCACACTTGAGCTCCATGGTTCGGGGGAGACAAAGAGGTTAAGTCGGTCAAACCCAACTCAAACCGGGATAATTGGCAGGTTGGACCATGGATTGGTAATATACCACAAATAGACGAGAAGACAACAGACAATATGTATGTAACTTACCAGTAACGACGTCCATCTCATACACGTTGCTGATCTGAGGACCATGGCGAAAGGATTGGCCACTTATCCCAGCATTAGAGAGAGTGCCTCCCACGGTGAGGTACAAATAATCAGTCCACGACCTTGGCGCAAGACCATGCTCCAGGGTGGCATGCAATACATCAACCCATAGCTGCTCACAGCCAACATCGGCGTACCAGTTATTAACCGACGGCGAGCTCCGATCAACAATAATTCGACTGCCGTTGTTATGATCATTATCTAGAGATCTCATGTCCACAACAACGCCTTTATGTGCCGTTGCTTGTCCACGGACAGAGTGACCCCTACCCCTGGCAGCTATACCAAAAGGAACAGAAGAACGGAAGGAGAATCTTATCAGTGCCACAATGTCGTCCAGAGACAATGGGTAGAGAACGGCAGCTGGAATTACTCGGACAAGTTTACCAAAGTCAGTAGAGGCCAAACTAGTGATCTCAGGGTCAATGTGAAGCCGGGTGGCAAGGTCGAGTGACAGAAGCTCTGGTGGCAATAAACTAGTCCATGGCCTTAGCTTCCCTATGATGGACATCAAACAGCTTATGAAAAGTAAAAGAACGATAGACAATGGAAGTGGAGTCGTCTTCCCCATGAGAGATCGATCACAGAGAAGATCAGTAAGTGGTCTGTGAGTGTTTGCTTTGCCTTTGCATACGAGGGACAGAGACTCAGAGAGGGGAGGGGGAGGCAGGCTTAATATAAGGGTGGTTGAGGTAGGACCGTAGGAGATGGGTGGTGGCTGGTGGGAGGGAATGGAGGCGTACTCTTATTAATCACGAGGGAAGTTGCATGAAAACGAGGATGAGATCTTGGGTTGCAGAGAGGAAATCTGGGCATCTGGTTCACAGACGACGTCGCGGCATAACAAGTTTTGTTTTTTCGAAGATACGAAAGGACGAGACTCGGGATCATATCCATCCAACGTCTAGACTCATGACACATGGCTTCAATGACATCCGAGGCACTAGGCTATCGTGGCAAAGATTCGGAACAACCCACAGATTTCTCCACTGCGTCAACCTTCCCATTTTTACTTGTTTAATTCGTACCAGCAAGTTTGAACCAACACCGTCCATATTGCCAAAAGGACGGTGAAGATGGACCAGATTACTCTGCCACCAGTGAAAGTGGTTTGCTTGGGGAACTAGAAATAAATGTAACTTTTGAGAATTGAGATTGAAGATTGAAGGTGGGTATGACTGTCATGAGTCAAAGTTTGGTATTCAAGTTCAAGGGTGAGGGGTCTTACAAGATTTTTCAGAGATTTTCTTTCTCATGGTCTATTCGCTGTAAGCATCGATCAAGACTACTTGGTCGTTCCTTTGTGAGATTCATACATTGGATTGTTTGGACAGAGGAGACAATTGATGTCTGGTTTTTCTTGGTGCTAAGATTTTATTTGTAAGTGTTTTGCCCTACATGTCAATCTCAAACGTCAGATTCATGAAAAAGTCAGGACCCATGTTGTCTCTGTAAAAATTAATCTGTTTGAATGTAAACCCATTCCATGGTTTTCCACAAAAAAAAATGAATGGTCCTTGAAGATTGTACAAGTTCTGGAAATGAATTGACTTCTCCAAATTACTGCTACTGAGGATTCTCATAGTTCCCAGCAAAAGGTTTTTCTTTTTCTGTAATATAACAAAAATATGGATAGGCTGTTACCTAGGAATTATTTCAAGTAAAAAGGTTGCTTATTAATTTAACAGGAGAATGAAACTTAATGGTGGTAATTACTACCATGAATCAACCAGGACAGTTCATCTGCCTCTGTTTTCTTCCATTTTATCAACCTAATTAAGTGCAGAGATGTGGTTAGGATTACTTAAATTAATACACCGATCTCTTATAAGCCAAGATTCGAGCCTGGCTGGATTTCTGATCACCACCTTCTTATTAAACTTCATCTCGCCATATCCAGGGCCTTGGGAGAGCTGGCCTGGTTACTGAGTAGAAAGATGGATATGAAGTAGTTCCAGCTAGCTAGGCCAACTCA
This sequence comes from Nelumbo nucifera, assembly GCF_055504915.1. Taxonomy (NCBI): domain Eukaryota; kingdom Viridiplantae; phylum Streptophyta; class Magnoliopsida; order Proteales; family Nelumbonaceae; genus Nelumbo; species Nelumbo nucifera. The sequence goes on from NC_142654.1 coordinate 4,425,712, forward strand.
AGTTCAAACTATAAAATAAGGTTTTTCCAGTAGTAGAGAAAATGGGGTCTCACCAATTCACTTTGCGTAGCAAATTTTGATGAACCAACCAAAAGCTCATATCTAGATTATGTACGTAAGGCTACTGTAAGATACGTGAGATCTTAATGGGTATTCGAGTCACTAGCCCAACTAGATTATGTACAGTACGATATCTAAGCTCCACCAGCCAATCTCAATTAATTCTCAACCACTTGATGGCCCTCATCACACAATCGCATCCGTCCAAACATGCATGTGAAAGTAAAGCTAACGAAGAAGAAGAACCAACCATCCACCATGCATGTGCGATTCTAATTATACTCGTATGGTTCCTGTTTGGTTATTGAATCCTAAGCTCATCAAAGCTCGTACTCTGATCCTGTCGGCCCAACAGAGTTCTCCTTTACAGACACGGGTACAACAGATGGGATGGGATGGAGTATTCTTCGTCATTCTTAGAATCGTGATCTCACAAAGATTAATCAATCTCTCCGTTGAACGGTAGGCACCGCCTCACTGTCTCAGGCAGGTCCCACCCCACAAGATAAGCTCAGTCGGTGCAGAGGTCCAGTCTGAAGATAGTGCTGGACATTGCACCCTTAGAATCTAAATCTCCACCACAACCATGCATGAAGCCATGACATGAACCCACCTCGGTTTTTCCCTGGTTCCTTACGTAGCACAACTTGTTGTTAGATTTTCAGCCTTTTTGATAACTGATGGTACACTTCTTAGATGCTCTGGAGCTTGTGCCCATACAGATTCCAGAGCTGTTCTGTTCAAGTCTGCTCCCCAAGTCTACTCTTGTCTTGCTGCCAAATGTCAATCACCTCCTCTTTTTCTTCATCTGCTTAGATACTCTCTCTCTCTCTCGTGTCCATCTTATTCTTAACCACTAGGAGGAAAGCATCAAATCAATAGAGCTCCGTTCACACACACACCCATATGTATATATAATGAACTAATGCACTGGTACCATCATCGATCGTCGACAGTCTAATTGTCAAGACTCAAGACCTAGCAGATGGAGTTGGGGGGGGGGGGGGGGGGGGGTGCGCGACCAATTGAAACATATGGTTATTAAACTTGGCTGCGATGGACCCATATGCCAGATAAGATGTCTTCATGTGCTGGGTTTTGCCAGCCAGCCGACCTAGTTTTGTTCCATCACGGACTAAAATGATTTAATCAAGCCTAAGACCAGTGATAATGCTGTTGCTGGGCCTTCAAATAATTGTAGATCTGGTCCCTGCTCATTTGTCTTCCAAATCATGGGAGGTCCCGGCTCTTGGATTTGGTCTTCTTGGGCCAGCCATAGAATAGGGGATCCACTTGGATGGAAATTTTGGAGCCACATGAGAACTTCTAAATAGGGCCCCTTTTGCCGTCTCCAGCAAGGTTCTTGATTACTTCCCTCCCCTCTCTAAAGTCTAAATGATTGGGCATTGCAAGAGTTTTTGAACTTATTTGCATGCCAGGTTGATAACCAGCAAATGTTCAATCCATCCCATTCACTGTGGGTCCCTAGCCTAGTTGTTCAATTAATCCAGGCAGCCAATCAATCCTTACAGTGATCTTATTGCTACAATGAAGATCATAAATGCATTTAGCAACTTCCTCCCCCCAATCAGCCAAGCTTCTTCGTAGGAATGGAAATGGGGCGGGTTCAGGGCGTGGGCGTGGCACCCCCTCCCCGTCCCTGCCCTGTAGCTAAGATACTGTGTATCCCGTTTTCGGTGGTAGATCGAATTTGGAGTTCTGTCGAGGA